>NW_026138151.1:1308814-1963221 GCF_025592945.1 Manacus candei | reverse complement strand
GCTCATGTTGAAGCCTTATGGCCTGAGCCCCATGCCAGGGGAGAGGAGGAATGTCAAGGTTGCTGGGGTTTCATCTTGTTGAGGGAAGGATGACATGGGGTTGGAGCATACTCTGTAATTTCTTCATCTGAAGTGGTCTTTTCCTGTGTGTCTGGGGACCCCAACCAAAGAGTCCCAGAGTCTAAAGAGGCAGGACTGTTCCTGGTGTCCATCCTGGGGTCCAGGTGGAACTGCTGGATAAGAACATCTTCCTCCTGAGATGCTTAAGGCAGAACCTGTGTCTTCATAATAAATTAAGTAGCTCAATAGAAACACACATTTATCTTGAGCTTCTATCATGTAAAATCCTACAGAAACAAAATGCTTTGATGTCACTCCAACAGCCTTTCCCACCCCTGGGTCTCCCATGTGGAATTTACCTTAACCTTTGCCTTGGGCCTGTTAGGGACTGGTGAGTAAAGAAAGGAGTAGAAAAGGAGGAGGGGAAATAAAGGTAGAAACTTGTCATTAATACATGTAAGCTGGAAAGAAAACAGGTAATGCTGCTGCTGGAGGGGTGAGTTTATGAAACAGCTGTGCAGCAACACTGTCTGAGTGTAGGTGTGGAGACTGTATGGTTTTATGATGGAGGCTGATAAATTTATGGGATTATACAGTCCAGACTTTGTGTTAGCAGGGACAGGCCACTTTGGACAAACTGCTAGGAATTTTGTGAAACGAGAGCTACACTGATATAAAAACTGTCTTTGCAGTAAAGATATGGCCGAGGATGGGTTTTTCTCAGGGTTACAATGACTGATCTGAACCAGGGTAGATTCTCTCCAGCAGTGTCACAGCATCCTCCCCAGATTGGGCACACGGGGCTCTGACTAATGGGGACAGGAGAGAACACACAAGGCCACAGCTGAAATACCAGGGAAAATTTGTGAAGCGTTTTCTCTGTGGGTTTCGTTGCTACTCTCAGGAAGTCCCATTAACGCCCACTCACTCCAGTAACACACATCATTTTGCACCTTACTGTGTCTTCTATGAAAAGCTGGTACTGAGGAAGCAGTCTTGAGCTTCTTTGAAATCGTCTGTCAGGAAAAAACATCACCCGGAACAAACAAACAAGCGGCACAATCCCCGAGCACACCGAGGCTGATTTGTAGCACTTTTCTCCCCCCACCTCCTCTGTGCAGAAATGTTTTGGCAAGCCGTGAAAAATCAGAGCCCCTTGCTGTCAAACGCAATCTATTTGTGAGGGAGCTGCACCGAGGGCTCCAGGTGGATACCAGGGCTCTGCCAAGGAGCTGAACAATTCCCACTGAAGGGATGCTTGTCCAGAAGAGCAAATGCAGCCGGGAAGTGTTTTGCAGCCTGTGAAGGAGGACAGGAGAGGGACGAGGAGAGCGTGGTGTGCGGGCTGCAGAGAGAGCTCTGGGAAAGAGATGCCACACCAAATGTAACACAAATGGGAGACAACCTGCCTACTCATTCATATCTAGTATTTTTCTAAGCGTTGCTGTTTTTTTCTGCATCCCGTTAAGCTTTTTGATTTGTTTCCATCTGTTCAGTATAGATCACTTCTGCAGTTTACTTAAAACACTAATACCCTTTATGAATCTCTACAGATGGTTTTCAAAGACTTATAGAAAGACAAAGATAAGATCAAGAAAATCTTGAGTGTTCGCCTCAGGGGAAAAAAATGGGACAGTCGCTTTGCCTTGCAGCTGCAAGCCACGTCAAATCAGACACTTTGATATGTTTCATTTTCTGTCTGAAGTCTACATCTGAAAGGCAGCCTGGCTTATTTCAGTCAATGTGCAATTTTGGTTAGTCGGGGCTCTTTCTCAGCTTCTAAAAAAGATGCTCATTTGCATCCTCGAACAAAGGCAGCACTTTCCCCCCCCTCCCCCCACATTCAGTGGGTCTTCGCCAAAAACTAATCACGCTGCAAAGTGTGTGTGTGGGTGTGTGTGCGTGTGTGGGGGTGTTCTTTGAGTGGTTCTCTCCTGCCTCCTCGGCTCAAGCTGCCGCAGGGCCGGGTGCTCACCCTCTCCGTGGTGAGGTCTGTGCTGTTTGTGCTGGTGCCGGTTCGCAGGAGCTCGGGTAGGACCCCCAGAGCAGAGCTGGGTTGTGCAGAGCCAGTTGGCAGGTGATGGTGCAGCCCTTGGCACTCTCTGCCTCCCCAGGGCTGGGAGAGGGGGTGGGTGTGCAGGAGAAACAGGGGCTGTGCCAGTGCCCTGCAGGATGGGGTTGGAACCCTCAGAGCAGTGAGCAATGCGAGGTGCAGATGACAGGAGAAGATGGTGCTGGAGGACCATGCTCTGCTCGGGCAGTTTCAGCTGCTCTTTGCATTAACTTCTCCTCAGGCCGAGGCTGTGACTGCATTAACTCTGCTGGCCTCAGCAGGAGATGCTAAAGCCTGCCTCTGAATAATGCACTGCTTGTTTGTTCAAAAAAAAAGCTAAATCATTTCTCAGAGAAACCACATGAAGTAGGGTAACTGCTAATTTTTTTTCTACTCTGCTATTCTGCTTTAGTCTCCTTGCTTGGGAGGGAAGGGGGATTCACATTTCTTGTCTTTTCTTTTTAGCACTGTTGGGTCCATCCCAAAGCCATTTGACATCAGAGGGACTCTCCCCCTGGGCTTCACTGGACATTAATGTGGCTCTTGAAGACTGGCCTTAGAGTCAAAATCTTTGCAAAAATCTGACTATTTGCACTGCAGGCAGAGAAGCTTCAAAAAGAGAGCACATCCACCTTAAATGCACAGCATTACTTAGGGCTGGTTAAAAAAAAAAAAAAGCCAAACGACCAACTTGCAGGAGGCATGCACGTTAGCACTGGGCTTTATGTGCAGAGGCAAGGTGTGTATTGTTTGCCCAATTAAAGAGATAAAACCTGTAGACCACAGTCAGCGAAATGAGCTGTGAAATGAGTGATGACTCGCTGAACAGGCAGGTGCAGGCACACAGAGGCGTATGCAAACGGTTCTACTTATCTAAAGACAGTTTTATTGCCCGATCATCAATTTGCACGGAGGGTGCTTGGGAGCTGCCTCTGTGCTGGGCTCTCAGAGGAGCGGGACAAGCAGCAGCATCCTCCGAGCTTTTCTTACCTTTTGGAGCAGGAATGGTCGTCAGGGGCAGAAAGGAGGTAAGAGAAGAACGGGAGGGCAGGGGTTGTGCTGGGGCACTCTGGTGGCACCAGTGGCAGTGCCCAGCCTGGGGCTGGTTCAGTGATGTTTGTGCTGCTGAGTGAGCTCCTTCCTGAGCGTGTCCTCCACTGGGAGAAATGCATCTGGCCTTGAAATGTGGGATATGAAGGGAATGCCTTTTGAAGGAACTAAATTAGGGAGGCACAGGTGAGCAGTTCAGCTGTTTTGTCTTGACCCCAGCAGAGAGATTTGAGAGTGAAGTGTGTAAAAATTACAATCCCTATCCCATATGGATCCAGCCTGCTTTCTGTAAACGTGTGTGCTTGTAACAAAGAACTGGAGATGAAGTTTGCAAACATGGCACTGAACTTGGATTTGGGGCAGCTGCAGTCATCTCAAGCTTTGTCAGTGTTTCTTTGCAGGAACTGCTCACCCCAGAGCTCACTGTCTGGGGCTGTGAGCACCCAGGAGAGAGGCATCTCCTGTGTATGCTGTGAGAGCAAGAGGTGGCATGAGCTAAAATAGTGAATTTAAACCTTGTTAAGATAGGAATATCAGCAAGTTCTGTATAAACACACACAGTGTGTCTTGGTGTGATGATGTTAAAAACTTCCCTGGTTTTGCAGGGAAGTCAGAAGACAAGTATGTCACCCTCAGTCCTGCACACTGAATTTGCAAATGAAGCAGGTTCCTCCTTCCATCTTTCTTTGTAACTCAAAGACTGTATGCTTCCTGCAAGAGTTTTACAACCATATAAATCAAGCCTTTCCCAAGGCATGTGTGGCTCAGGGATCTAGGATTTGCCTCAAATGGATAATTTTATAGTTTGCATTAGAAGTCTGTGTTTCTAGAGATTAATGAGTCTCATAGGCTCAGATGTGAGACTTCAACAGAAGACAAGTTTGGGTTTGTTACTGAACGTTTACACCTGGAAATTATAACCATATTAGATTATTTTGTATCCAGACAGTGAGTCTGTGAACCAAATAATTGTTGGAAAATTTCAAACTGCTTGAATGGAGCATGTATTCCACAATGAATAACTTCATCTGATGAAACTTCCCAGGAAATAAGAAACTTCTCAATAAATAATTATGACTTGGTCGTTAGCTGCCGAGTTCACCACTCCTGATCTGGAGTAATAGAGACACATGCTTTGAACCATGAGATTCAGGAAATCCCAAGTTCATAAAGCAAACACATCTGGTGGCTGAGCTTGTGATGGATTTCACACTCCAGCCCAGCTCACTGACATTTGTCTCCAAAGAACATTAATTTCAAAAGCAAGGGTGAGAGCATGGCTGAGACAAATTGGTTATCAAATTAGACTGATTACAGATTTTTTTCTTTTTTGTAACACCCATTCTGTGAAATTTCCTTTTCTCAATCCTTAGAGAGACTCATCCTAAAGCTTCAGATCTAAGCCCTGCAAATTTTTTCAGTTCTGCCCCCTCTCAATTTAAGGGAACTGTGGTTTCCTCCGAAAGAGACCCTCACCTAAAGCAGGGCAGCAGAGCTGCTGGAAGCAACTGCACTTTTGAGACAGGGAGAAGAAAGAGGGATAATCAGCCAAGTTGAAATTCCAGGGTTTTGTCCTTTTGGCTTGCTGAACAAAGTTTTATCGTGGGTCAAAGAGACTCCTGGCCATAGCCTGTAAGGCTTTTCAACTGGAGTGGATCAAACAGGAGTTATTTTAGGCAGATGAGTGTGTGCACATGTGCCCATGTGCACAGTGCAGGGGAGCTCTCTAGAGACTGATATCGTAGAAAAGAGGGGAAATACAAGATATTGATTGCCAAGTTAATGCCAGCATTTAGTTGCTGTATGATGGAAAAGAGAAAGCATTGGAGAAGAAGGAAGACAAGAGGGACTGAGTGTGGTACAGCTCTGTGGCAACAAACACATCCTGGAATTGCTCAGTCTGGGAAGAGTCACTGATGTAACACACCCCACAGGTACATCACGAGCACTGACCTTGCACTTTCAGGGCCATTTGCTAATTGTTATATATTTTTTTTTATTTTATCCATATTCAAAAGATTCTCTGCTTTTGGTATGTCAAAGGTGCCATTAAGAAAATGGAAGCCCCTGACTTCATTCTCAGCTTTGCATGTACTTGCCTGTAGCCTTACACTGCACAACATTCCTTGGAAAAGCAACGTGCCATTGCTATTGCTGGTTCCTGGCCACTGCAGGTTCTTGATAGAGCTGAGTACCAGAGCAGACCAGGGGAGGATGAGCAGAGTGTGCATCCAGGCCTGCCTGGAGGATGGGGATGACCTTGTGTGATGCAGAGGATGTTTATTTTCTCAGCAATTACAAATGAAGGGGGGACAGGGAGGATTTGGGGGCAGGCAGCAGTTCTGGCTGCAGTTAAGTGTTAACTGATGGCAAGATATTCACACAGGGAGGCAATCTGTGAGCTGAGATTTTAATTTTTGCCTTTCTGTTCCTGACCTCTGCTCTGGGGAATTGAACAGAGCAGTCATCACTTTACCCCTCCACGTGCAAGAAATGCAGTTCTCAAAATCTATCCTTAGCTTTTAGGACCTCTGGGGAGTCCTCACAGCGGTGTTTGAAACAAATCCCTCATGCATAAAATAATCAGTTTTTTCCACTCACCTTTTAGAAGCCCCTGTGAGCTCCCCACTGAGTTGGGATGCTCTGCTGAGGGACTGTGCCCCAGGAGGGAGGGTGAGCACAGTGATAACACAGCTCTGCTGGGATCACCCTCTCCTCCTTTATCAGGTATGAACCCACTTGTTCACCCCGTATAGAGGGACTACCAGCCTTCAGGGAAAGAAAAAGAAATGAAATTGGGTCCCAGTGGTGTAGAGAAATCAACACAGGGGTTTGGCTTTGATGAATAAGAAATTTGCCAGCTAAAAAATGGTGCTTGGGATACAAGTTCACTGCAAAAGTGAAAAAAGGGGAAATGTGTGGCATGTGTATTTATTTTGAAGAAAGAAATAAAGTACCTTGAAAGAAATGTTTTAAAATGTGCCAAAAATCCACCAGCTGTTTGTAATTTTGCTCAACTGCTAGAAGTAAAATGCCAGTTGCACAGCACACTGCCATAAGGAGTCAGCTCCTTCAAATGTCCTTCTGAGTCTTGAGGTGGGCTTATTCAACAGCCACCTTTGGCTGAAATATCTCTAACTTGAAAGATCATTTCCCCACCTGTTACTAAACACCAGAATAACCTCTCACAGCATAAGTGTCCTCTCCCACAGATGAGCTCAGCCGCTATTCCCTGTGCTCAGATTTTCCTGGAATTTCATCTCTAACCTGAGTTCCTGGGTGATTTGTTGCAGGTCTCTTGATATCTGTCTTGGAAATGCTTTGGTGAGATGCAGTTGGAAGAGAGATTGCTGTTTTCAAAGAGTTAGCTCCAGCTGACCCACTGGAAGAGCTCACACTGCCTGTTTTGTTATTTTGCCTCCAGCAGTTTGTTTTATTGCAAGCTCTCGAAAAAATTCTCATCCCTAGCAAACATCTCCATTGGGTCAGACAGCACCTGAGCCTCATCCCAGCCATGTAAAACAGGGCTGTGCTTGCTCACGTGGTAGGATGGTGGCTGAGTGGCCCTGGGAGCCCCCTGCCCCACTCTGGGCAGCCCCAGCACAGCGGTGCCCACCCGACACGGGGAGCCTGGCTGTGCACTGTGGATGGAAGCAGCAGGATTTTCCTCAGGGTGAGCTTTCCCTTGCACTCAGACAGGCACTGCAGGAGCTGGGCAGGGCCCTGGGACTGAGGTGACCTCACTCCAGCAGCTTTTCCAGTCGATGATGTAACGATACCCCAGTTGCACAAGAAGCATTATTAGGAAGACATGGTTTCCATCACTGTGTTATGAAACAAGAACAGAGTTGGGGTTTTTTTTCAGAAGCTTTTAAGGTGGTTGGTCCTGCCAAAGCCTCCCTGTTACAAGCTAAAAAACCAAAGATGACTGTCATGTTTGCCTGGGACCTTTAGCTGCTGCAGGGGAAGCTGCAGCCCACCAAGGCTCCATCCAGATAGAGGTGGTGCCATGGGTGAGGGCTGGTGTATCCCTGGGTCTCATACCAGCCTGATGCTGGCCCCAGGTGACCCTGGGCAAACTGCTCTTGGTTTCTGATGTGCCAGGTCTCTGCACGTGGACTTTGGTGTTTCTCTCCCAAACCTTTTCGTGTGAATAAGCAAGATGAAAATAGTTTGATGTGAGCATTTCTCAACTCAAAAGATGCATTTTTTTTTTCCCCCAGCCTGAATCACAGGGGAAAAAAACCTGTCAGCATTTCAGCTACAAAGGATATAAAGCTGATATTATACCTCATAAAACAAGTGGTGCAAACTAGAGCCGTGTATAACGCTGAGTGGGCAACTCTGCAGCTAAAGCACAATAGATTAGCTCAGGCTTGAGCAGTGAGGACCATCAGTCATGTGGTTTCCAAGAAACTGAAGATTTAGACAGAGAAATGACTTGCAGAGAAAAACTGTGATTAAATCAGGGGAAAAAAAGTGCATTTAGGCTGAGATCTGCTAACTAATATGGTCTGGGCAACACACTTCTAAAATATATCTTTTTTTCAGTCTTCCTTGGGAACCAAATCTGTGTGGTTTATCTAAATTCCTGTCTTGCCTCCAAAGTTTCTGTGACGGATAATGAGCGAAAAGCAAGATAAAACCAGGTTGTAAGTGGCTGCCTTACAGGATTCCCAGGGCTCTGGGGCCCTTTGGCTCACTACCATCCCTCCTTTCCCCTTGCAGAGCCAGGCTGCTCAGCACAGCAGAGCAGAAGGAAGGCTTTTTCCCTAAAAAAAATAATTTGTGTGACAAGATGCGGTACAAAGGAAAAAAAAGCAGCAGAAGAAAGGAGGTTTCCTTTGTTGCTTGTTTATTCTTGAAACACGCTCTGTGCACCTGACACGTTTGCTGGCTTCCTTCTGGATCTAATGCAAGAAATTGGCACAGTCTGACTGCTGTGGTTAATTTTCAATGCAACAAGATCACGCTCGGGTACTTGACACATCTCTAAGAGCAACATCATGACACTGTTGACACTGAATGTTCGCTAATGGCACCCGCTGCCAAACTCCCATGTAAAATGAGCGGGATAACAACAGCAGCATTTAAAAAACTTCATTCAAGGGAGCATTTAAAATTTTATCAGGTCTAACTGGCATGGTGGATTTGCAAACGTGGAGAATATCCAGTTTCCCTTGCTTGCTCATGAGCTTCCATGTGCGAGCCAAGCACAGCTCCATCCCCCGAGGCAGGGAAATCCAGAGGTACATCCCAGAGCACATCCCAGCCTCTGTCCTCACAGCACGGGGTGTCAGGCTGGACTAAATCAAGGACCTTGCTCCTTCTTCTTCTTCTTCTAAGGAAAAAAAGGGATTTTTTTCCTCTAAAGGAAAGCTTAGTTATCAGATTATTAATGATCTTGAAACAGTTGCATAGACATTTCATGTATCACTTCAGCTTTTCAGTAAAAAAAAATAAAATGTAATAAGAGAAGATGAAAATCAAAGTTCTATAAATAAATATGGCTGAGTTACTCGTTAGCTAATGATCTGTTGGTGAGGATGTAAGCAGAAAAGAATTACTTGTTTTCTGTGTGATTGCTGTGAATGTTTCTAGGTGTGGACGCAGTTATATTGGCTTAAATTTTATACTCATATAACTTTATTCACACCTTTGCTAACACAAGCTACTTTCCTTTACAGGTACTCTTATTTAAATATTTATACAAAAAATTGGTGGGTTTTAAAACGCATCCTTAGTTTGGACACTGTAAGTCACTCATTTAAGTCAGCAGGACTGGGTGTAAGCAGGGCTCCTGTTTTTGGTGAGAAAAGAATTGTAGGGAAAGATATTTTTTTGTACCAATATTTCAAATTCTGCTCCCTCCCAGCAGGGAAGCGTGGTAGAACTAATCACCATGTTTGAGTCCCAGTGGGTTTCCAGTATCTGTATATCAATGGTATTTGAAATTTAAACATTATGAGCTTTGAAATTTTTATCTGGAGGGAAGGTTATGGTTTTAAAACTTTTTTTTAAGTGGTTCTACTCACAGAAATAGGGTTTGCAGGACTTTAAGTACTCTGAGGCCAAAGCATAACAGGAGAAAGGAAGTCTATTATTCTCCCTGTACAACCTGTAGTGGGAATCCTGAGTGGGGCTTTGCTGCACAACCTCAATTCAGTGATGATGATAATAAGTTCCTCCAGTTGTTAAGTACGGCTAATAAAGTTGAAAAACACCTTTTGAAAAATGATTAGCTAGATAATAAAGTATGTCAACTTGAAAATATGCATTCTTCATGTGATGACGAGATAGTTTATCACTTTATGAGTGACACATCCATTTATAAATATTTATTCTCTCCAGTGGTACTGATAAATCTTTTGAGCCTATAAGCCCATTGATACATACACAGTAATATCATTTGTCTTTCCAATGCATTTTATTTATTATTGACTAATTGCCTGCCAGATTGTAAATATGATAGGGGTGGCATTGTGCTTTGATTAACTGTATGTTAAAGTACCCAGAGGAATTTAGATCTAGCTCTGAGCAAAGACACCCAAGGCAATAAATTGTATATTTTGAAATCAGCTATGCAGTATGGAGCTGCAGCACTAGTTAAACAAGCTGAGCAGAGGCATTTTCCAGAGCAGTTTATTTTGATTAATGGGTTCCCAAAAGCCTCTTGCTGCTGTTTACAATGGATTTGCTGTAATATTTACAATAAACTGGGGTAAGTCAAGAGAGTTTTAATGTACTTCGGCAGGTTACTTGCACTTCACAAACCCGGGGCCGGGAGCAGAGTACAAAGTCAAACGGGTAAATGTTTTGTCCTTCTCTTTTTGGCACACACGTGGGGTGTTTTCCTTCTGTCTCCTCCTTCACCTCCCCTCTCAGCCATTTTCTTAACCAAATGTTTAAAACTGGCTTAACACATCTCGAACCATCTCTGTGATGACTGGAGATAATCTATCACATTAGAGCTGACAGACCATTTATAAATATTTATTCTCTGCGGTGGCACTGATAAATGGGCTGAGCACCGGGGCCGCCGGCAGAGCTCATGGCACTGCTGCCTCCGCCTCGTCCTCCCAGTACAAACCAGTCTGGCACCAGCACCATCCTGGGCCAGCGAGGAGCGTGGGGAGGGCAGTGGTACCCCTTGATTAACCCCATCAGAACACTGCAAATTAGGACATGCAAGACCTCTGCTAACCAGCTGCTCTCAAACGTCTCCCTGTCAGGAAATTCGAGGTTTTTTCATGGCACAAAAGCTGTCACAGCAGGAGGTTTGTGATCCGGGCGGCTCCTGACACCCACCACAAACACACGAGTGCTCGCTCACCTCTTTGTTTTCGTGTCTTGGAACCGGAAAGGACAAATGTTATTGTGCTGCCCAAATAAAAACCCCTGCTTGCCTGAACCATGGCACAGGATGGGTGATGTGTTAAGGTTTGAGATGCCTGCAGGCGCTGCCAGCCCCACTGCTCACCCCCTCCTCCCTAAAAATTGAACCAGCTTGTCAGGCCGCAGTTATGCACCGTGTAATTCGACAGAAATTCTATTGTAATTAGCACCCGCTAATCACTGTCAGTAACGTTAGTTAGCTAATTGTACCTTGGGCAGTAAAAGGCAAAGCAAACCCAAAGCTCGCACATCATTTTGTTGGAAGAGATGAAAGAGCAGCAGGTGTGTGTTGGGAGAGGTGTGGCCGGGGAGATGGTGACATGGGCTGTGGCCTCCTTTTGAGTCCTGCACAAACATCTCCCTTGAGGACCTGCTGGACCTTCCCCACAGGGCTGGTGACCTGAACCTGTGGGGCTGTGTGTGGATGCTGCTCTGTAAGGGGGCAGGAGGAGGGTGAGCTTTGCAGGACTGGTGCAAGAGATCCTCAGGATTAGAGAGCTCCAGAGACAGGAATGAAAGCAGGAGCCAGGGACAGGCCAAGTCAAGGAGAGGTTTGGCATTTCCAGCTAGGGGAAATGACCTTGTTCAGATTTTTTTTGTTGTTTTTCACAGTTATTCCTTTACACTTAAGGAAACAGGGAGTGCCATCACCCAGAGCTGTGCAGCAGCCTTTCCTCCATGGATGCAGGATAACCTAGCTCTCTTTGATTTCCCTTATGCTTTCCAGTGGATCTGAGATGTAATTAATTAATTGATTTTTGCTGCCAGTCCCCTAATTAACACTAAATAAAAATTCATGCCAGGGTTAATAGCTTTAAAGGTTGGAGGCAGGAGCTTCTGGTACTCAGGTCCATTGCCCGTTCAGCAGTGTATTTGGGTTATATTCCCTGCCATGCCTGTAATTCCTAATCAATTGAAAGTTAATTTTGTTCTTAACAGAAAGGGAGCCAGAAATGGGTTACTGTTACACAACTGGTTTTGTTTTATGGCCTTACAGGGCAATGTTCACAGCAGTTATAACACCACTGGGCAAACTGGGATAGCGTGGCAAGGACATGATCCTGGTGTAACACACTCCCCCAAACCCGTGAGATTTACACCTTGTGCTCCCAATACTTCCTGTAAAGGCTGTGTTCTTTGCTCTCCAGTGTACTGGAGAATTACCATGTGGATCCAATACTTAGTATTTGTATGATGCTTTGAAGCTTTGAAATGCTGGTTAATATTATGTGTTGCCAGTGGAATTTTGCTCACAAAAGGTCAGGTTGTTTTTATCCATTATCTCTTACTAGACAATAAAATGACAACAAACTAGACAGAATTAATGAAAATATTGCTTTATGTGTTGGTAAAATGAATTACCTGAACAATCTCACTCCCTCATGGGAGCAGGAATGTTGAAATGCCTCCGAGACCCAGACCGAGCCTGGGAAAGGTGGCCAGTCCCCACAGTACTAAGTAGGGCCCCTGGATCTTGGTGAGCCATTAAACCCTTGAAAATGTCCCTGTGTAAATGATGAGAAAAATTATAAACACTCTCTAGTTCTCTTAAAATATGAAATAGAAATAAGAACGAGCTTTTCTATCTGACTGCTGCTTTCACTTTTATGCCCCCGTGACCATTTGGCTCAACACCTTCCCTTCCCTGGCCATACATGGTGCAATCACTGAAGCTCATTCTAAAGTATATCAGGAAATATTGAGAGCCAACATTATGAGCAGTGAAATAGGGCCCTGTTTGACAAACTGATGTTTGTTAAAAAGACCTCTGCAGGGTGGCCATGAGATGGTGTATTTATGTTCTTTTCTATCAATTAGGGATTGAATTTATGAAGTGGAATTGAAGCAGTTCAGGCATGAATGTGTATGTCCAAGGCAAATACCATATAATTCCAATTGTTTTTCACTGTGCTTGGGCAAACACCTGAGAATGTCCAGTCCATCCCTTCTGGGCTTTAAAAGTTTATGTTTTTTTTAAGCTATAAGGTGCTGCAAGTTGCAAGCTGCTTGCCAGGGTGTAGCAAGCTCTGTGTCAGTTGGGATCACTATAGCTAATCCCCAAACATTCAGCTCTGATTTTATCTTTTTGTTATCAACTTTGTTCTTTGATCCAAGTGGAGTATCAGTTCCATGCTCTTACTTTAATGATCTGCTGCTCATTTGCTGCTCTGTGCAAATCCTGTGCTCTGGATGCTGCCAGCCTTTTGCCCTGGCCATACTAATACATAATGCAGATGATAAAAGCCAGTGTAACAGAAAAGAGGTCCCAGAGAGAATACAAACCATGACAAAATAAGAAGGAAGCAGATGGTTAGGTATTAAACTGCAGTAATAAAATAACATCTGGCAGAAGATCACACACACACGCACTGATGCCCATCTGAAGAGTGCACTGATTTAAGTAATATGTTTCTCATTTTGGTGCAATTAACACCAAAATTTGCATAGCAAACAGTGGCAGAGCACACAGAAGCTTCTTTTGAAAAATGCAGTCCAAATATGTCTTTTCTACAAGGAGACTGGGCATAGCAGATGCTGATGGATTTCTATACTGTGGTGTAAAGCAATTAATGAGTCATACCTTCCTGCTGGCCAGAGAACCCATTACTCTGTTTACATGCAGCCTGGCAGATGTACTTGTTTGCAGGGCTGAAAATTAAAAGATAAAGGGGGAATAGCATTTTGACCACGTGGAACATTGCTCCTCCCGGTGCTGTAGAGAAAGATGCTGTACAGACTAGGTAAACCCCTACAACCCTGGGGAGGCAAATCTGAGTGCCTCAGTTCCTCTCCCAAATTTCCCTCTGTGCAAGCTGGGGAAAGAGAAACCTTGGGGCTGGGTTTTTCAAGGGAAGTTGGAGGGAAGATGAAATCCCCGCCCGGTTCAGCGAGCCACAGGCAACACCAGGCACCCTGCAGGCAGTGAGGTGGTGCCTTCCACAAGCTCTGACCTGCCCACAAACCAAGCCCAGGGCCAGCCCAGCCCGATGAAAAAAACATTTCATTTGTGTTGCTGAGCACGTGGGGTGCTGGCAAAGGGATGTGCCGGGAAAGCTGCTGGTGGGAGCCCTGGGGAGCCACAGGGTGGTGGGGATGGAGCTGACCATGGGTGCAGGGCTGTCTGAGCTGTGTCCTCCCAGGCCATCAGCAGGGAATGGAGCTGCTCCAAGGTGGAGCTCACAGGTCCCTTCACCACCAGCTTTCAGAACACCTCGACGACTGAACGCACGGGAACATCACGGTGGGGAGGCTGGAGATGAGCTGTGTGAGGGCTCCCAGGGGACCCTCCTGCTGTAGACACCCACCCAGCAGTGACAGCCTTGGGGCAGAGCCTCAGCCACTCGCTCACCACACCCTCCACTGCCCAGCTATATCTGCAGTTCAGGGACAGAGAGCAACTGCACCTCCTGAGTGCTGGAAGGTGTGTCTGGAGCGCTTTGGGGTGTCCCTTTCTCCACAGCAGGATGTGGTGCCTTAACCTGAGCAGCTTCAGCAGAAGCACACAGTGGCAGTGCCCTGTGGAAGCAAGTGCCTGGAACAGTTGGCAGCGGTTCATTCATAAAAAGCCCATGCAAATAACAGCAGGTTGCAGATGTGTGATGGGCTGTGGGACAGAAAAGGTGCCCTGTGCTCTGCTCTAGCCAAGGAAGTGCCAGATTTCTGCTACTGAGGGCTGGGCTGCACTGGAGCCTGGCATGTGTTTCAGGTCAAATGACATTTCCATTGGGAAACTTCCAGTGTAGCTTGGAATAAAAACAACTTTGTTTTGGAATTCCCTGGGAAGTAGAGTTCTGCAAAAGAAGAGCATGGGAAGAGCTTGGCCTCCATGTACCTGCTTGTCCCTAGGAGCACAGGAGGGATATGGATGGCAAACATCAACCCACAGCTCTGCCATGGCATGGGGAAAGGCTCTGCCATCCAGAAAGATTTGACCATCTGAGCTGGGCCTGGCTGCTGGAAAATCCCATACATTGAATTTTCTCAGTGTAATTGGCTTTTGTGATGTCCCAACGTGCTGCAGCTGGCACTGCTGCCTTTGCAGGGCAGCCAGGCCAGCTGAGCAGCCACAGTATTCCAGGGAAGGGAAAGTGTATTTCTTTCTGTTTTGGTGTGTTCAGTGAAAGGCCTGATCTTGCTTCTTTTGAAAATGGTCACAATAGTCCCATTGATTTCCCTGGAAGAAAGGAGTGGGAACACGTCTAAAGTTCTTCTTCTTTCAACAAAATGGAATAAAAGGGGTGCTTTCAACACACCTTTATTCCAATTCCTTCTGCCTTTTGTATAGGGGTTATCTGCTGGAAGTCTGTGTTGCCCCATGCACAGAGAGATCCAGATTTTGACATGAGTCTGAATGCCATCACATTTTAAGTGAGAATGTAGTGATTTACTTCCATCAATACAGCGTTTAGATCATGTGGTATCTACTTTCCTATGACAATCTTTACAAGCAGGAATAATAAGGAATGCTTTCCTGGTATATGCTCTTCTTAGAGCAGCAGCAGTAGCAGATCTAGGACACTAACAGAAAAAAGTTGAGGGGTGAAAGCTACAGGGATATTTATGGTGGAAAGGGTTATTTGTATTAACAGAAATATGCACTACTGCAGCATCTCTGAGGAATAACAGGCAGAATTTTGCAGTTTCAGGGATTGTGATGTGAACAGCAAGCTTTTCACAGTATTTAATTGTCTTGAAATCTGATTTCTGAAGGTAGCAGCCTTAATTTCATTTGTCCTTTGCTGGGGATCCCATGGGAGCGTGAGCCTCAGTCTCCAATAAATCAGGAGATCACCACGTGCTGTGGGCTCAGGCTCAGGCTCCCTGGGAATCTCTCTCTCCTCGCCGGGCTTTGAGTGGAGCCTTTGACTCTAAAATGGGTATTATTACAACAGCCTTAGTTCTTATTTCTAAGGAAATAGAGCATTTAAGGAAGTACTGCTGCCCAAACCAGGGAATGAATGCGTGCTGTGCAGTTTTCCTGCTCCTGCCCCTGCCCCACCTCCTCCCTCTGCCAGCCTGCAGTCCTGGGGGACAGGGCAGCTCTGACCTCTGAGCCACTGCCCATGGCTCAGGGTATCGTGGTCCCACGTATTCCCAAAACACACCCCTGCACAGGCAGAGCCACTGAGAACAAGCCAACATCCTTCCCAGAATAACTCCAACCGAATCTGTACAAGCAAAATCTCTGACCCAGGGACCCCTGGAGTCACTGAGCTCTTCTGGCTGTGAAAATCTCACACTGAGCACATAACCTTTACTTTTGCTGGGTTTCTGCTGGGTTTAACCACTCCACTGTAGTGCAAAATGGGGCTCTGATGGTGGCTGAGGAGCAGGTAAAGGGGTCAGTGTGGAAACATTTGCAGAAAAATTGCCTGTTCCAGCCAGTTTTACTTTGGTTTTGCATTTCCCCGGGTTACTTTCTGAAGATGGTTTAATTTCCTATGTGCTGCCTGTACTTTGCTTGTATTTCTTCTCTTCAGCCTCCCTCAGTGATGTCCTGGTGCCTGCCTTCTCAGTAATAATAGCTGCAATATATTTAATAGCTACTCACTGCCAGCCTCTCTCAGCCTTCTCCATGGATTCCCCAAGGTACCAGATGCATAATGCATTTCCCAGCTAGAAATCAGACTCTCTGGGATCTGCCCTCTTGAAAAAACTCCTTCCTGGCAGGTTCCCTGGCTCTGTGGGAATTAGTGTGTGCAGAGGCACCAGGAGAGGTGATTTTCTTTCTCTGTCTGGGTGTGAAGTACAAGGCTTGGAGCTACATCAGCTGCTACTGACAAACAAGGTCACCTTATTCACCCAAAGCAGTGCCAAAATTACGTGTCCTCTCTGCAGGGTCACTGATGGGACATGTTGTCCTGTCCCCAGCCATCCAAGCCACTGAGGAGTGGAGGTGCAGGGATGGAGCTTTTGGTATGAGAGGCAGGAAAATGCAGAAACCAGTGTAGCAAGAGCCCAAATAAAGAAAATGTGTTAAATCTTCCTGTGGTGAACTCAGCCCAACTAACCCAGGCAGACCCAAAGCACCTTGGTGTGGCCAACCTTGCTTGTCAAAGGCACCTGGTCTGACCAGCCTCTCACTCTATCCTAAAAAAATTGCTGGCTATGAGGGCCATGGAGGGGGGTTACATTTACCTTGAAGTTTAATTTCTTCAGGACAAGGAAACTAATTTTATCATTTATTGGCTATATGCAATCAAAGAATGATTTAAAGCAATTTGCTCAGTTGAATTTCTGCACCTTCGGGTGTCCTTCAGGACAGGCTTGTTTTTAGAGGAGAAACTCATCAAATGAATCGATGAAGATTTAATAAAAAAAAAAAAAAAAGGAAAAGAAAAGGCTTTGGTAAAGCTGGGAAATGAACCCAGGAATGTTGGCTTTGAACTACATGAAACCAGTTGCACTTCAGTAGCATGCTTGGTACTTTAGCTTGGTTTTCAGCCACAGCTTTAAAGTTTTGGCCAACAAAGTTAAGAAGTCAGGAGGGGGGTAATTTCTATTCTTCAGATGAGAAGACTGAGAAATCTAAAAGCCTGGTGCTCACAATAACTTATTATTGCTCTTTATTTGATGGAGTGACTCATATAGCACATAGCTTCAGGAGCAGGTTTGGGGAGAGCTATAGCTGAAAACACAGCCAGCTGTAAAAAGCTAGCCATTTCCTACACAGCATCTACTTCAAAAGAATAAAATAGATGTCTTCTTTTTTCTGTCCAAAAAGTCACTGCAGAAGCAGCTTTCTTTTGTTATCTCCCAATAAATGTGTCTCTGTAATAGAGGAATTTACTGCTGGGGGTGTGTGTTTCTCACCAGTGCTTCCCCTTACAAAGGAGCTAATCTATCTTGTGCTGGGAGAAGGCAAATGATGTCATGTTTCCTGTATTTCAGCCTACTTTCCAGCTGCTGCAGAAAGGCAGGGCTCTAGGTAAACATCTCACTCTGCAAGAGCAGGGCAGGAGCTGCTGCCTCTGGCTGGGCCGGGGCTGGGCTGGGTTGGAGCTCCAGGAACGGGATGACGGTCACGGCACTTCTGACACCTCCAGCCCGGCCTGGATTGGTTTTTCCCACTGGGCTGCCTGACTTCACCCCTCGATGGGCAGCCCAAGCACAGGGGATGAACCAGGCTGGGTTGCAGCATTGGGGGACCAGCATTCCTGCCCCACATGCCCTGCCCTGGTGGGGCAGGAGCTCGGCAAGTCGGGGCGCTCTGCCTTGGCACAGCCCGGTGCCCAAAGGTTGCAGAGCACCGCCTGGACTAGTTCTACTTCCAGCAAGAGAGTCCTTGACATTCATTAAGGCTGAATTCACTCTCACATTTTAATCAATGAAATGGAAAACCAACAAAACAGGAATGCATAAGCAAGCCTGACTTCTTTTTTTTTTTTCCCTCCCTTTATATCAGCAGTTTAACAAGCCCAGGATAACACCCTCCTGCGTGCCGGGTTCGCCCAGGCAATTATCACAAATGCAGATTGAATAATTACACATGCAAAGACCCGTCTGGTACCTGCCACATGCAATGACTCAATCCCTGGGCAGGTGCAGGGCTCTGCCTCCTGCCCACGCCACCGCCCGCTCCTCCTGCACAGGGAGGGGCTGCCTGGACCCGGGAGGGATCCGGCCCTTCCCATCATATCACCTCCTTGTCCCTCCAAGGACTGCTGAGTGCACAGGGCAGACATCATCCCCTCAGCCTCTGAGCCATCAGCAGGGTGCCAGGAGGGTGCTGGGACCCCCTGTGTTGGTGTGGAGTGCTTGGGGGGCTGCTGCTGCACCCTGCTTGCTTCTAACCCCGTCTTGGAGGCACAGTGAGGATTGCACAGGGATGCAATCCTCACCCTGTCCTTCCCCCATTCCTTTGACAACAGGCCTTCCTCCGTGGATTTGCTCCCTTCCTCAGGATTGCTGCCTGCAGCTTTGCCTCTCTGTAATTCTGTCCCTTCGCCTGTGCAGCAGCAGAACACGACTTTCCTTATATATTATACCTTGAGTGCAATACAAGAAAATAAAAATGAGTAACAGCTTGTTTCCTAGCCCTGGATGGAGCAAAAATTTTGATGAATGGGCAGACTACTTGCATGAAAAAGGGCATGAATAATTTGCAATGAATAATATTCAAGTGTTACCTTTTTTTTCCACTCATAAATTGCTTGCAAATTTTTTTCCCTCGAGCTGTTAGTCACCAGAGCAAATACAGAGCAGCTTGTTGGGAGCATTTGTTTTCTGCTTCTCTGAGCTGTGGTTAGATGTGCTGGTCACTCTGATGGATGGGGAAACTCATCCTGGCATGTTTCTTCAGTAGTCACCTCATGACTCCTGGGGCTTTGCATGCATTTTTTTCATAAGCAATGACAGATGCAGAAAAAGTGGTTTGTTTGCTACTGTTTGTAATTTATAAATTACTGCTTCTGCAGGTCTCAGCCAATACTGGAGCTTGACAGAGACCCACGTTAAGAATGAATTATTTTATGAAAAATGTATGTAGATCTTTAAGCTGCTACAGTCACAGTTCACCATTTCCCCCCATTTCTCTGGAGCTTTGCTGTTGAAAAATAACATCCCCCTCTTTGTGGAGAAGTTCTGGGGAGGTGGAGGGTGAGGAAGGGAGCGAGGGGTCATGGGTGAGGCTATTCCTCATCCCTGCCACTATTTGTCCTGCCTATATTAATACAGCAGGTTGCCATTTCTGACCTGCTCCCACGAGGGACAGCTGGGAATTTGATTTCACCCTCTAACTCCCCTGCCTTTCATCACCTTTGCTGAGGGACACATCACCTCCCCCACGGGTAAGCTTTGTCTCTCTCACCCTTTCACCTTCCCTTGCACAGGGATGGGTGTCCTGGGCAGGGTGTGCAGTGGGGACAGGCTGTGGGAAGGGTGGAGGTGGGAGAGGTGCTTCCCCTCTGTCCCCTGTCCCTGTGCATCCCTGCCCCATGCCAGCAGCTCAGCCCTGGGGAAGGACAGAGGCCAGCCCCTGACCAGTGGATGGTTATTTGCATGTGAGCTGCATCTCACCTGATGTTTTTCACCTTGAAAAAAAACCCCAGTGCATGCCTGTGCAAGTTGGTGTGTAACCCTGCCCTGCCTTCACTGGTTCCTCTGGGTAAGCTGAGGCCAGGAGAGGGTAAGGAACGTGCCAGAGGTCATTGTGTCATGACCCAGTTGCCCTGCTCCTGGTTCTGGGCATCACGTGGACACTGCTGTCTAAGTTATTTTGGAATTTCTTCCCCATCTCTCCCATTTTCTATTCCTTTTCCATGGACATATTCTAATCAGCTGAGATACTTTCCTCTTTTCTTCTGTTCCTTGAACTCTAAGCAGTGTGAAGGAATGACCTCTCTTTCATGCACATGATTGCATTTTAAACTTTAATAGCTTCCATACCCTTTCCTAGGAGGTGCTCTGCTCAGCTGAAGGACTGTACATTGCACTCACATTTAGGGAGCAGCCAGAAGATGATGGAAAAGTACAGTCTCTGTCTCAGATCTCCTTCTGCATGATGGGAACTTCAAATTTAAGCTACACTTCCTCCTAAGCTGAACATATGTGAGGTTGATGTTCATCTGAGAGAGCATTTATTGACATCATGCAGCTGTAAAGAAATCTGGTTTGCCTATGAAAAAATCAGAGCGTGATGTAGCTAATGCTAATTAAGAGATATCTTAATAATGTGCAGTGATTTCTTAATAGATGCCAAGAGAACAGGCTTAAGGGGAGGTAGGGTAACACACCCACAAACCTGCTTTTGCTCTGTCACAATCCCTCCTCTGAAGTGCAGAGGAATGTTTGATTTCTGGGTGTGTGTGTCTGGCAAGGGAAACCAAAGCAATCGGGGTTGCAACGTTCTGCTTATCCTAAAATGAATATGGTGGGGTTTTTTTAATGTTTTGAGGTTAATGACTGATTTCCTCTTAGCACCTCGTTTTCACTAACCGTGGCCTTTCTCTCAGCAAAGGGAGATGACTGGGATACACCAGGAATGACTGAGGAGTGGTTTCTTTGCATGGATCCAAGAAGGGAGAAGTTAAAGCCCGAATTGCTTCCTGGTTGTGAGAAATGTGATTTGCTCCCGGGTGGAAAGCTCTGTTATGAACTTTGATGTTATGAACTTTGATGTGACAGTAGCTGTTCAAAGGGGTGGGAAAAGGACATGTGAGAAGTCTGCAAAAATCAGAATAAGGGCTTTTAGCTTATAGATGCTGTCTTTTTCTCTCTTGGTGGAGTTGTCTCTTCTCAGAGGCAATTTACATCTAGGACAGGGATCAGCTGAGGTTTCTTCTTTGCTGCTCTTGCAGGAAGAGCCTAAATTGCCAGGTTATGAAAGAGAATTGAAGTGTAAAAAGTGAAGGAGACATTGGACCAGAAGTTTAGACCATTCCTAATGTCACAGGCAAAGCAAGTGAACACCCCCCCAAAAAACAATTTATTGCCTGAAGCAATTGCCATATTTTTAAATTGCCTTTATTCATTCCACTAAGGCTGTGGTGAAAACTCACCATTGAAAAATTAATTGCCAGGCAGTTCTTCTGCTACTGAACCTGGGATTTCTAGACCCTGGTGTTTCCCACCACCTTGGGAAGGAGCCCCTGTGGGGTGGGAAGGACACAGCAGGCATTGGTACTCTGAGGGTGAGGGCATAGGAGGGGTGGGCATGCCGAGATCCTCGTCACCTCTAGGCAGCTCCCCCTGTTTTCTGACCATCCTAGGAGGGGTTTGAAGACTTCACACTTGGCTGTGGAGCAGAAGACGAGCAGAGGCTGGAGTCCAACTTGCAGTGGATAAAATGCTGGAGTGGGGGCCTGGTCCCCACAACCCCCTCCAGACCACCTCTAAGGTGCAGATGGCTTTGCTTCCAGTCCCAGCTGAGAGGAATGGCATTCCAGAGGTCACCAGCAGCCCACTGCTGCTTCTCCTTTGACAGCTGTTCCCTGCTCACATGGAGCAGTCCAGCCCCTTTCGTTTGCTTTTGATGTAAATCCAGTTGGGAGGGTGTGTTGGGGTGGGAAGTGAGGATGTGAGCTGGAGCCCCACCTGCCACTGTGAAAGTGTGGTGGAGGGTCAGCAGCAGCAAATGGTGTCTCTGTGACCTCTGCTTCCTCTGCCATGAGAGTTTGCATTGTGGAGCACTGAATGCATAATTCATTCCCACCCACCAGGGAAATGCCCTGGCAGCACAGCACAGACATCCTCAGCACGGGATTGCAGGAAGAGAAGAGGTGGCCATACAAGGTTTAAAGACACACAGCCCTATAGGAGGAACGTGGGAGGTGGATTCTGAGTGGGAATGGAACAATGGTTTCCCCACATATTAACCTTAAAATGTCTAATGTGAAATTTCTTCCTTTTTCCTCTGCAGACTGGAAAGCAGAAGGGCTGAGTCACCCCTCAAGAAGACATTTCCCACAGCAGATGTTCCACCATGTGATCCTGATACCTCTTGTTGTTCTTGCTCCTGTGTCACTCCCAGGCCTGGGTGAAGATGACACAGTCCCATTCCTCCACTCTCTTTGCTGCAGCAAAGATAAACTCCCTGAGCAGTGTTTGCTGCAGAACAAGTGAATCCTCTCTGCTTGGAACCATCCCTGTCTGTACTGAGACCTTGCCTTTGAAAGGTGATAATGTGAAAAACATCCTGCTACGTTTTCAACAGAGATCTATTTGCATCTGTTATCTGGGAGCCATCCATCATTTCTAACACTGTGGCTTCTGGGTGACTCTTCCCTGCTCCTCCCTGGCACTGTGTGCCAGCTTTATGCCAATAATCCTGGATGACAGTTATGGAGGTCGGAATTCATGCCCCATTTCTGTTATATATTGCCTGTGATTTAGAGCCACTTTATTATGTATTATCTGTGATATAAAGTCACTTAATTGTCTTGTTCCTCATCTGTAACATAATACTGCATTTTTCCTCCCTGTCATCTGCCTGCTCTCTATGGATCAGGTGGTGGTCCAGGCAGGGCTCTCTTGGGTGCAGGTGTCTCAGCAGACTTTGGAACAAATAAAGTACTCTGGGTCATTAACTTCTGAATTTGGAACTAAAGATATTTCAGTTTCCCCCAGTTCACTGCTAACCAGACTGCGAGCTGCGTGAGATTTTCTGCAGTATTTACATCCCAACTTCTTGACTTCACTGATTATGTGAGAATCTTGGCTCCTGGGTTTTCTGGATTCTTTTTGTCTTGTCTTTTAAAAGTACATCACTAGCACCACTGCAAAAAAGACCCAGAGAGTGATGTCCCCAGAGGGCTGGAATCTGTTATTTCTTCAAATACAAAGAAGTTTGGGCAAATGTCATGACTCTCCCCAGGCTCAACATATCAGTCTTTGCATGGGGATGGACTCATGCAGAACCAGCACTGGAGCCAGGAGAGAAGCAGCTGAAATCCACAGAAATCCATTCAACACACAGCAGAGGCAAAAAAAAAAAGCCATCACTGACCCAACCAAGCAAAGCAAAGTCCTGCCAAAAGCACCAAACCCCAAGGCCTGGGAGGAGGTGCTGGGGGATGTGCTTGGGGCACACACACAGCAATCAGCACCCAGGGGCTGGGAGCACAGGGTTCCTTGGAGCTGACACTATCCATATGGAAACCCAGCCCCATCACTTCCCTTTCCTGCTGCTGTGGAGTATGGACCTTAATAAATGTTTCTCTCTTGTTACCTGCTGACACAATGCATGTATTTGGTATTAAGAAATTGCATCTGGGAAAAATAATATATACATATTTAATGGAAGCATTTTAGAGCCAACAAAAGTCAAACCTCCCTGTTCAGGCTTCCCTCTGTGTGCTCCAAAACAGCCACAAGAGTTAAAGTAAGTTATGTATATGTGATCTCCTATATTAAAGGAGCTACATTCATATCTTTCATTCTCAGCCTCCACCTCCTCCTATTCAATTTACAGTCTAGACTGTTTAAAAATACCTTGTTACTGGTTTTCTTTTTCCTGTGGGGAAAGGGCACTTGTGAGACAATGCTCTCCACTGGAGACTACACAGATTTGTTGCATGTTGCTGCATGATAACAGGAGAGGCTCTAGCAGGCTCCAATATGTAATAAACTGCAAAGGCATAAATTGCATATGATTAAACCTTTGATGGTGGGCTGTTAGGAATTCCCAGTGCAACGTGCCACGCTGCCTTTTACATCAGCCCTAACAATGGCACTCCCAGACTTGTTGGCTCCAAGGGGTTAATTATACATCATGGATTAAAACAATGCAAGGATGCTTGTTAATACTCCAACCACTGCACGGTAACCCTGCCTGACTCCCCTCGCTGCTGCTGCCAATTTGCAACACTCACCTGGGGCAAGATAAGAAAAGCTTGTCATTTCTCACCCCTGCCTCTCTCTTCCCCTCCTCCTTGCTGGTTTTTTTTTTTTTTTCCCCATCTGCAACATCAATTTGCTTGTCAAGGCAGCTGACAGGTGAAAAGCCTACCTGATGATTGGAACTGTAAGGTCAAAAGGAATTGAATCCACCTGCTGTGGGGGTGATTTCCAGGCAGTGCTGGGATGAGGGGCAGGTGAGGCAGGCAAAGGACCTTGGGAGTGATAAAGCAGGGGATGATAAAGAGGGTCAGGCAGGAGGTTCTGCTTCCTTTCTTGGGGATGAGGGGCCTCGTGCCTTGATTCTTAGCCAAAGCATTGACTGGGGAAGCTGAGTGATGTCCTCTGAGGCACCAAGGAGTTGTGGATTGTTCCTCCCTCCTTTTGCTGTCCTGACTCCAGAAGCCTAAGTGCCTTTTTATCTGCCAGAAACCAGCACTTACATCGGAGAGGTAAGCTGAGATAAGGTGTCTATCTAAATATTAGAAACTAAGTGGAGATGTCATGCCATGCCATAAGAAGCACTTCTAGAACTTTTGAGTTCTCTCTTGTTGCAAAAGACTTTAACAAGGTGAATTAACATCCATAAACCTAGACTCAAGTTATGCTTTCAGCAATTGCAGGCTTTGTACTTTTGTCCTTCTAAAAATAGCTTGAATGAAATGAAACTCTAGAAGTTCTACTCTCAGCTTTCTCTCTTTTTCTGGGTGAAACCTGCCCTGCTGTGTGATCACAAATCCAAACCTGTTCTCTCTCTGTTCATGCTGATAAACTTCCCTACCTGCAGCCTGAAGGTGCCAGTGTGTCTGAGCTGGTGAGGACCTCTGAACACTCTCTCCAGCAGACTTAGTGCTGGGTAGGTCTGGGATGCTCAACAAGAAGCTGGAGCTGAGCAGTTGAGCCACGTAGAAAACTTTGATAACAAATGTTGCATCCAGGGTTTTTTTTTCTTTCCTCTAGAATAGTGTGAGATTTGTCTGGAAATGTCCTGCCCTGGCCCTGCAGAGCCCCTCTGCTGTCAGTGGGCAGGAGGCTCTGCTTGGGCTGATGTCTGCTGGCTCTGAACATGAGTGGTTTGGTTTATATAGTTTAAAAAATTCTTCTGTCCTGGTGCCTGTGTTGTTTCAGCAAGAGTGACTCAAGCACCAGTGTGTGTGAGCATCCCAGTGAGTAGCTGGGGAGCCAGGATTCATCTTCTGGAAGTTGAGCTAATTGAGCAGTGCTTAGTGTGTCTGTGTCCACATCCCCATGCACCAACTAATCCCTGCCAAAATCCTGGCAGAGCCTGCTTAGAGTCTTTTTCCAGACTGAAGGAATGTTTGTTGGCTTAAGGAAGGGGGGGGGGGAAGACTGGGGGGCAGCATATAGTAAATAAGACTTTGACCTTATCTGAAGCATTCCTGAGCACTGAATCTAGCCAAGGACTCTTGAATAAAACAAACTTGAAGTTTCTAGGCCAAGCAGGTTTTGAGATATGGCTCTTCGATAAATTGTTAGAGGAATATTTCAAAGGCTGAATTGCACCTCATTTTTCAAAGTCCCATATCTCACAAACACCTTGTCTGATCTGCCACAAACTTTGTCAATAAATTATCCCCTGGCTACTGATTGCATATGCAAAGTTGTGAGCAAAAAAAGCCACACAAATCTTCACTCTTACCTTAAACACCTCCCTTCCAGAATACAGCCCCTCCTCCCCGAAATATTGGCAGAGCTTTTGGGTGTTACTAAACTAAAAAAAAAAAAATACATAAAACCTGAAGTGGTTAGTGCTGAATGGAAAGGCATACAGCTTGCTATTTTCAAGTTCTTAATTATGAGGAACTTGGATAAAATAGGAAGTTTGAAATTAAGTGCTTTTATGTTTCTTTTATTTTGTGGATGAATAAACCAGGAGAGAGAAAGTAGAGCAAAGGGATTTGAAACAGGAGCAACAAATAAGTCTAAAACAGCAACTGAGCAGGGAGTAAATAGTGCTTACTGTCATAATAAATAATTTTTTATTCATAATAAAAATATTCATAATAAAATAATTTTTATTCACAGTTATTAATCTCAGGGCATTATGGCTCTCTGGCAAATGCATTCTTAGAAAAAGAGCTTGATAAATCTGTGCTTCTACTTCAGAGGTGTTGATAAACACTTTTTTTGTTTCTTCCCATTCGTACATGTGCAAAGAAAAAGCCTTTTCCTGTATCTGCACCCGGATCCACGAGGAAGTTGTTACCTGCACTGGAGCACTATCCAGCAGCAGTGGGACCCTGTACTGATAGTAATTTGGTGCATGATATTATAAGGATTCAAATTATTTAATCATTTCATAACAGACTAAAGAATACCTGTGCTTATGACGTTTACTTCTCTCAGCACTGCTTGCTTCTAGTCCTCCTTTGGCTCCTAAGGAAGTACAGGAATCATAGATTTCACTTTTCCCCATAGCTGGATCCTGTCTGGAACCCTTCAGTTTTTCAGTGGTAAAAATTTCAATTAAATTTCACAAAATGAACAACTTCTCAGGCTTAGGTATTTAATCCACACTTTTGTGTGTGTGGCACTTGTAAATAAGTTTACAAAGACATCACTCCACTGAAACGTGAAGGAGGGATTTGGGATGTTCTCTTTTAAGACCTCAGTGATCTGTTAACATGTTTCAAGTCAACATTTTCTAAAGAACCAAAAGTAACTGAGTCAGGGAAGCATTTTCATCTCCAATCCATTATTTCAGCAATTGTGTTAGCTCTCAAATTGAAATCCTATCCATCCTCATTACGCAGATATAATCAATATCAGTAATTTAGAAGTTAGGGAGTATCTTCATTAATATCCCCTGCTAAGTGGGGTTTAAAAGTCATTGCATTATTATCCAGCTATTATTTTGTCACAGTATGAGACTTAAAAGTAATTTTTCAGCACGCTGATATGCCTTGCTAGCACATACCAAGCTGATAAACACCTAAGAAATCAGTGAATAAGCAAGCACCACTTAAAATGCTTTTTCATCAGACACTGGGGTTTTTTTCAAGCTGCTGCCTAATAGCAGCACTTTTGAGCAGAGCCATCCCTCTGCATTTATTGAAAATACCGCTGTGGGTTGGTTTTAAAGTGCATTTCCCTTGCTCCCAGCTGAAGCTGCTGGGCTGTGCCTGCCCCTGCTCACCCTCTCGGTGCTGCTGCAGTGTGGGGAGGTGACGCTCTGGGTCTGCAGGTGGGACACAAACAGCACTGCTGGGGATGCTGTGGAGCAGATGCAGGATGTGAAGCTGTGTGAGCAGTGTCTGTGCAGGAGGTTGGGCTGGAACAAATGTGGGGGGTTCTGATGAGGGGGCTCTGCTCTGTGCTGCTGTGCTCCAGGACTAGACCCTCACAGGAGAGGAGGAGTGTGAGTAGAGGGGGAGGATTGCTCGTGAGGGCTTTGAGCAGCACACTGAGGTTTGCTACTCCCTCCTGAAGAGTCCCATCTGGTTCCCCTTTGGCTACAACAGTCACAGAATGACCACACGTGGTAGCAGAGGGGACCACACTGTTGGCAGGGTGTATCTGGAAGCTTACATGGGAAACTGTCCTACACTGTGTGAGATCCAAGAAAACCCCTGATGGAGTAAGTGTGTGGTTTTCATGGAAATCTGTGCATGATGGGACTCCAGTGTTGGCCCCATCCATCACAAGTCATGGCTCTTATCTCTGCAATGCATAGAAGATATGGTTTATGAAAAAGCTCTAGGTGATTATTTGTTTTTCTTCTCCTTTGCATGTGTCAGGAGTTGCTTAGAGCAAGCTTTGTGTCTGTTGGTGGCATGTGAAACAATATCTTCCAGGAAACTTCAGAATTATTTTATGAAGTGTAGTAATAAAAATATCCATGTGGTGCAGCCCATGCAAAATAACACTTTTGGCTTGGAGCAGTATGTACAGTTTCTGTAGTGCACAGTGCTTCCACGAGAAACCCTTGCAGATGGATTTCATCTCTCTGGTATTTTAATGTCCATTTCTCAACCCCAAGAAGCTTTTCTAGGGTGGTTGTAGAAGTGGCTGTGTGTGACAGACCTTTCCAGCTCGGATCAGGGCTGGTTTGCTCTGGGGTTGGCCCAGCCAGGTTGCACCCAGCACAGTGCTCCTCGGGAGACCCCAGAAGCTGTGCTGAACCCACTGCCTGGGGGCTGTGGGGCCCCTCTGCAGGGCTGGAGCTCTGGGGGTGGGTGGTGGTGCTCCTGATGGGATGTGCAGGGCTGAGGCCGTGGGAAACCGCTCGAGGGGTGGTGGGAAAATCCTGCAAGGGAGGCTTTGCTTCCTGGGAGGACTCTACCAGAGGGATGGTCTGGACCACCTCTGAAGAGAAAAAGATTAGAATACGCTCAAGATCTATCAACTAACTAATAGAATGGAGGTAGGGGTTTTGCTTTGTAGCTTCTGCTGCTGTGCTCTGTGAGGAGTTTGCTACATGCTCGATAAGGATCCTCCTGTGGCAGCAAGGACCTGATCTTTCTGCTGGTCTTTTGAGGTCTACGAGGTTTTACAGGATATGAGCAAGGCTAGTATGCCCAAAGGACAAACTGGGCAGTTGTTCAGGGTTGGCATTTCTAGATCTGATCAGGGATTGCATGCAAATTACCCCTAATGAATGTTAATTACTGGGAGAATATGTATTTTGCTTGATTCCTTTTTGGCAGCTTGGGCAACTGTGTTTTTGTATACCTGGTACTTGAAATGTTTGATTTTAAAAAAAATAACAATCCTCTGTAATTACAACTGCTATATTAAAAGTTGCAGGGCTTATATGATCTCTGTAGTAAAACTTTATGAATTCTTTTATCTTGACAGTGATCTCCTGGCTCTTGCTCCAAAAGAGCAGTGCAGGGTTTGCTAACCACTCGTGGATTTATGTGCCAGCCTTTCCCAGTTTCAATTGCATGATTCCTAGTGACTGGAGATCATGAGGACTGAGTATTTTGCCCAGGATGTCTGTGGGTGGAAGCCCAGCTGTAATGTTGACTTGGTCCTGATGATCACACTGGAGGGAGCTTCCCTCTGCACAGCTCAGCTTCCCATGATTTGGCTCATGAGCAGCTTGGACATCAGCTGAGTTTGCTCTGCAGTGGAGATTTCCCCTGGTCCTGGGCATGGCAAGGCAGGGAGGTGAATCCCCAAGATGCAGAGACAGGAAGGACCTCCTGCTCTTGGTGCAGTGGGGGGCAGGAGGAGCACTGGAGGAAGGTCTGGATCTGAGCTGCCTGGGGTACCTTAAGCTCTAGCAGGTGCCAGGGTGCTGTTCCAGCCCTGGTTTCATGAGCTCTGTGGCAGTCCCAAGCTCTGCTGTAAGAGAGCTGGGATGACTCAGCTGGCCAGACAAGATGCCCTGCAGTCAAAGCCCTTTTGTGCCCGCACTCAAAAGGATGAGGAGGCTCAGGGTACCCTTTGCTGCCTGTTTGGGAACCACTGATGTATATCATCACCTCAGCACTGTGGGTGGGCAGGAGGAAAGTTCTGCTCTCAGAAGAAGTTCTGCTCCCAGACTTTCAGTGCAGCCCCTTCTAAAAAACCTGTGCCCCAAAGTCTCGCTGTTTTTCTGTTTAACTCTGACCTGAGAGCGCCCCAGCTGCGCTGGCTTAACCAGGCTTATTTTTGTGGTCTGTTTGAGCAGTTAGGCTTCCTTTTCATAACTCATCCGGAGGAACATCTGACTTTCTGAAGCTCTCCCTGGTGAGTTTGCCCTCCTGGCTCTGCAGACGGGTCACGCGTTGGGTTTGGCAGCGTCGGCGACGAACACGCCGGTGACAGCAATTCAGACCCTCCTGCCCACTGCCACTGCAGCTACAATCACTGGCTCTCTGACAGGTTTCCTGCCCTGACTCATAGCTGCTGAGTAATTTTGAATTTTATCTCCTTCTGAAGGGAAATGGTGTTTTTGGTCTCAGATTTCTTTTGTTATTCATTTTAGCGTATCGCAAGGTTTAATAGCTTTTTGGTTCACACTTTATTTTTGCTATTAACACTCTCCCAGTTTCAGGCTGGCTGCTGCAACAGCAGAATTGTGTGTTAGGCTCTGAGCTGGAGTAATTTGTTGAAATAGTTGGAATGACTATTGGAGTGTTTGGATATAGCAGTTCCTGTCTGCCTTTCCTCATCTCTGGTCTATGATAGAAGAAGTATGCTCTGGGAAGAGGTATAAAACCTACACAATGGATCTTTCCCAAATGTGCACTTGAAGGAAGCTTTTTTCCCCACAGCAGGAGGTTGTGTATCCCTTATGTGCTTTTGTGCTTGTTAATCACACTGGTGATTTTTGAATTTTTTTTTTTTTTTTTTTTTTTTGCATTTTAGCAACACTGAAAACTTGTACAGATTTGCTCTTAAATGAATTATCCAGCTCGTGCACGGGATCTTCAATGTGCTTTGATTTATAACAGTACTGATGGTGAACGGGCTTCTCTGTTGTCAGTTGGGTGGAAGAAAGCAGTAAAACCCTGTTCAGATGAGTCTTGCCTGGTGATTTGGGGCACTGTCTTTCCAAGATGCTATGTTACTGCCAGAGGATACAGAGCAAGTATTCTTGCTGGAGCTCAGCGAGTGGAAACACTTTCTTGGTTCAGTGAACCCTGCATCAGGCACATAAAGCTCAGTCACTTCAGGAAACCACTGTGGAATGTACCTCTGTAGTTCAACATGGTGTATTTTTCAAATGGCAGCAGTTTTCTTCTTTTTGTTAGTGTTGGAGTCATACGGCACTGAATTCTCACTCCCTTTGGGCTTGTAGCTGAGATAAGGTGGGTAGGTTTCACTGTTGCTCTCAGATAGCAGGTAAACTGCTCGAGATGTTTAAATTGGGAATATGCTAAGCATTCAGGAGTGAAGAGCTCTGAGCTCAAGGGAAAGTGCTTGGGAAGTGGAATATTTCAGCGTGTGGCAGAGCCAGAGGCTGAACTCTGCCTCGGCTTTACCACAGCGCTGTCTGAGGGGAGGGTGAGAAGGAATGGTACAAACAGCAGATGGAAGGAAAGTGGCAGTCCCAAGCAGGGACTGCAGGCCAAGGTGAGGGCATGTGGGGGTGAAGACCTCATCACTCTCTACAACTATCTGAAAGGAGGTTGTAGCCGGGTGGGGGGTGGTCTCTTTTCCCAGGCAAAGATCAGCAAGACAAGAGGGCTCAGTCTTAAGCTGTGCCAGGGGAAGTTTAGGTTGGATATTAGAAAGAATTTCTTTGCAGAGAGGTTGCTCAGCCATTGGAATGGGCTGTCCAGGGAAGTGGTGGATTCTCCATCCCTGGAGGTTTTTAAGAAGAGACTGGATGTGGCATCAGTGCCATGGGCTGGGAACCACAGCGGGGTTGGATCAAGGGTTGGACTTGATGATCTCGGAGGTCCCTTCCAACCCAGCTGATTCTGTGATTCTATGAAGAGGACAGCCTGGCTCAAGCCCAAGGGATTTGGGTGCCTCCCAGACTACATAAAGTCGCTAAAAGCTTGGCTTGGCTGCCGGCTCCCCTCTGCCTCGCTGCGGGGAGGCACAAGGCTGGTGGGTGGGAGCAGGATGAGCCCCTCTCCTGGCGGAGATCGCCTCCCGGGGATGGGGGAGCCCCGCGCCCTCCCCGTGCCGGGCTGCGATGCTCGGCAGCGCTGCTGTGAGGCTCGCACAGCGCCTGGCGCCCGGCCAGCAGCTGCAGCAGCTTTTTCTTTCCTGGCTAATCGCTGATAAAACAGGAAGACCTTGATCATCCCTTTTGACATGAATAACGATGTTATCTCCTGTGATGTATGACCCAGAGCCAGATAACGTCCTCTGGCAGGCCTTTTTTCTCATGAGATGTAAAATACAATGATTATGTTACAAGGGGGAGATAAAGTGGCACAATCTTCACTAGTTCAAATAACTAATTGAAGCAGGAACTAGTGGAAATGGCTTCCTTTGTTCCCCAGCCATTGTTGATATAACAGTGCTTATAATGAAAGCTGAAACTGTTGCCCTCTTTTTCTTTTTTTTTTTTTTCCATTCTCTATTTTTTTTCCCTTTTCAACTCAAGTGCCTTCACTTCTGCTTCCCTCTCCATGTTTCCCTGGGAGAGCCAAGGACAGCAGTGATTTCTAGCAAGGGATCCTCTTTTCCAGCAAGTCTTGTGTGTGAGTGTCAGGAGGATGAAATCAATAAGCAGTGCTCATTCTTTGTTTCCCTAGAGGACTTTTGAGAACAGAAAAATTGAGACCAGTGCTCTCTAAACCATAATTACACTTTTTTTTTTATTTTATTTGCTTTCTTTTTTTTTTTTTCTTTTTGAAAGCAACAAACCTAATTACCTGGCAGGAATGGTCACCAGGGGTATATTGGTATTTCAGTGAGTGTACAATACTTATCACAATTGAGTTCAAATATTAAGAAAAAAAAAAAAGCCCTCCAGCCCTCAAGCAGGTTGGTGTAAAAAACAGGAGGGGTAACAGCACAGCTTCACATACGGAGTGATGCTGCACAGGTGTGGGACATAATGATTAAAGGTGTTGGGAGGCTTGATGCTGCAGAGCTTGGTTTGATCACTAGGAAAGGTGTGATGCTTTTCCTCCCAGGTGGGGCAAATGAGCCTTTTTGAACCAAAATTGGCTTCACACGTGAAACAAGAACTCCTTGCTTTAAAAAGAAACCCCGAACATATTCCTTAAGATGATTTAGTAATGTCTACCCTCCACAGAGCCAGCATTAAATATGAGCTCTCTGCTGAAGGCTTTCTGCTGGGGGCTTCACAGCTGGGTGGGTGTTGCACTGCTGAGGGACAGGCTGTGCTCTGATGACTTGATAACCTGCACAGATGAAGTCAATAGAGATGTAACCTATCCTGTGGCAGAGAGACACAGAGAATTTAAGACTTGCTCATATTCCTAGATGGCTACACCAATTTCATAATGAAATTAGACTTCAGCTCTTGTGATCTCAGTACAGCATCAAAGGCCTATCTGATGTTTGTCAGTCACCAAACTTTAATCTTATCAGCATTCATGTTGTGGCACTTTTGGTAAAACATCTCACTCGTGTGATGCAGACCCAGTCCAGCTCTCTTTGCCCTTGGATTGCAGACTCTGCAAAGCCAGAGGGTCTGCAGCTGGTGCTTTCTTCTTTCCTGGGGTCCAGTCCTGTAAAGTTCAACTCTCACAAGCTCCCACAGCTACAGAGCCCAGTAATCTTACCTTGAGCCCAAACAGGTGAGGAAAAGGTGACCCTCAACAGGCTGAGAATCTTTAACTGAGTGCCTGGGCTTCACAAGGCATTTGAGTGACCCAATTTTGTATTTTATTGATCATAGAATTACAGAATGGTTTGGGTTGGAAGGGACCTTAAAGGCAGTCCAGTTCCAACCCCTGTGCCATGGGCAGGGACACCTTTCCCTAGACCAGGTGGTGGAAGCTGGTCCCATCCAACCTGGCCTGGGTTATAGGTGTAAAAGTCTCACAGATGTACTCAAGTACTGGGAAGCTTTTGCCTACAGGTTGTATGACAGTGGAGTCTTTCCTCTGACAACTGGAGCTGTGGCCTCTTTGGTAGGAGGTATTTTTGTAGAGCTGTAGAGGAATTTTTTGACTTGCAGATTCCACCTCAGTTCATCTTCTTTCAGATGCCCCTCTTGATGCACTTTCTTTGGACTCATGTAGGGGACCCTGACAGGACAAGCATCAGTCCCCTCATGACCACGAGCTGCTTTGGTGTCCATCAGCCTCCCTGCTGCAGAGACTGTGCTGTTTGCTGTGTGTTGCCATGTTTGTGTTGTCATGTTGCTCATTGCATCTCACTCAGTGCCTGTTCCTGCTTGTCTCCTTACCCCAGTGCTGGTGAGGAGATCCCTGTGCCTGGCTCGACCAAGAGGTGGCAGGAGGGTGATGAACCACAGGGCACACCACGGTTCAGAGCAGGCTTGGGTGAAGGGGTGGATGAAGCAGATGCAGGACAGGCCAAACACTGAGTGGGTTCAAAACCTGTTTGCAGCTGAAGCTGTGCTCCCAAAATACTGCTGAAGCAGTGTCAGGAAGCTCAGAGTTGGGTGAGAGCAGGGCACTGGGTGCTATTTATGACTGTGTGACCGTAAGCAGCTCCCTGCACCTCTGAGCCACAGCTCTGCCTCCCCAGCCGAGTGAGTGGGACAGTAACACCTACCTTGTTTGCAGGGGTATCATGTGGTGCAATTTTGCAATTAATTGAATGTAGAAAAATGTGGGTTTTTTCTGTCATATAAAGGCTGCACTGCAATAGTCTGACCCTCCCAGTGCTTGCATGCAGGCTGGGAGTGTGGCTGAGCTCGCTGCCTTCCAGAGGGTGCTTTGTTCCCCGTAAGTGCAGGAGGAAATATTTGCAGGATTGGGACTCCTGCGAGAAGTTTTATGAGTTACCACATGGCCACTGTGCAAATCAATTACTGTAGTAGGTCTGTAATGAGACTAACTCACAAAACAGTTACTGATTCTACAGCAACTTGAGCAGATGCCAAAAAATGTGGCCAGTAATTAGTGACGGCCTGACGGATGCAGGGCTCCTCAGCAGCTCAGCTCTGGTTCCTGACCCAGCTGATTCTGGAGATGGTCCTGCTTGTGAGGTCAGATTAGCTGTTGTTTTTTAAAATATTTGGTTTGTGTCAGTCTTTGTTAGAAACCCAGTCTAAAGCCTTTCAGGTGTAAGTATAAAGCTTAAAAGCTTTTCCACAGCTCCACCCTTAAGAATGGGTTTAATCCTTTTAACAAAGCTCTGATCTGACAGTTTATTTCGCTCTAGGCTTTAGCTTCAGTGGTTGCAGCCAAAACCTGACAAGTTCTTCTTGTTAATTCTGAATGTATTATCCAGTGACAAATGTATCTCCCACTTATATGTGACACTGAGAATGAAATGCATATGATCAAATTTCTTATAGCTGGAGTGGGGCTGGTTGTTAAGAACATCTCCATATCTTTACAGTATGACAGTCGATCTAAACCCATTCTTTTTCAGCAGCATATCTCAGCCTAGTTTGGGACACTCATGATGGGTTGCAATCTGCTGCCATACTCTGCAAAGATTAAAGAAAGGCTAAAAATAAACCTGTCACTTTCCCTGGACACTTTCTTGTGAAATGCAAAGAGATACGTCACTAGAATGCAAAATAAATTCATATAGAATTTTTTATGCTGTGTTTTTTTTTTTTTTTATGGACAGATGGAGACAGTGTCATTTCTGATTTCTCATTTCTAAATACAGTGGTGTTATGTACAGCCTTCCACCTGAAAGCTTGTCTTGGAAGCCAAAAGAGAATAAAATGGATTTTTACAATAAAGCCAAAAAAGTTCTTAATTCTTATAAGTTTGCCAATATACAGGATACAGATAATGTATTTGATGAACTCAGCCTCCTTCTCTGCTCATGAAGTATTGGCATGATGATGAAATATATTTTCTGGAGTACAGTCTGTCACGAGGTTGGGGTTCCTCTTTATTTCCGTAGGACTGATCTTTTGGTAGTGCACTGACACCTCAGGAGGATGATGACTGTGTGCCAGATCTCTGCCCACAGACTGTGTCACCCTGTCCTGCACTTCATCTCTCCTAAACTGCTCTCCTCGTGCTGCACATCTCGAGTCTTTGGCTGGAGCCATAACCCACTGCTGTGACAGGGAAAGCCAACTTCCTGTAAAACGAGTGGGCTGTTTCTCTAAGGAAGGTGGAATTTTAATGGAAGTGCTTATTAATGGATGAGCCCAGAGGGAAGGGGGTTTGTGGTAAGGGCCAAACTTTACAGGGAAAGCCTTACCTCGTAAAAGGCCACAAAAGATGCTTACAGGACTGAACTCGGTCTGCTCGGGAATCGACTGCTTGTACAGAGGGACAGTCTTCCTTTTCCCATAAAACATGCATTAAGGGTGCCAACTAAGTTGGTTCTCTTTTATATCAGTCACAAAAACAGTGGGAGGTTTAGTTCCTGTCAAACTTTATGGGCCATTTATGAGGAGGCCTTCCCCAAAGTATTTCACAGGCCAAATAAAAATAAATGGCACTGAAAAATTTTATAACACAATGCACGAACTGTTGTGGTAGTGGGGAGAACATGTGCTCAGGACCTCTTCTCCCTCCCCTGTGCAGAGGAATTAGAATGGAATTTTAATTATTGTACCTTTTACAGGCTTTTTCATTTTCAAGCAATAATGTAGCCTCATGGTTACCTTTGGAAGGGAGAGACTGTGACCTTATATAGAGATGAGAAAATGTGGAGGCAGAGGTGCAGCTTCATGGCCCTGGTGAGGGGCATCTGCTCTGCAGAGATATGGGGAAAACCATGGGAGGGGGTGGGTTGAGGGGGCTGTTGGACCTGGATTTGTCTGATGTGCTCGGACATCCTGTCTGGGTGCTTGAGGATGAACAGAGAGGGGCAGACGTGAGTGCCTGTTGAGCTCATAAATTTGACTTCTCTAAAAAAACTTGGCTTAAAGTGGAGGTTTGCTTCATGCTGATGTGGCTGTGCTGCTGCTGGGGAGGTATTTCACCCTGTTACTTCATTTTTCTAGTTAAAACAGGAGGACAAAAGGAAGGAGCCAATTTTCTTCAATGCTAGGAACAGATAAAGTACTTGGAGAGGAACAGTGTGACTCAACTTACAGTGAGAAGCCTGTTAACAGGAGTAGCTGCAGTTCCCAGTTGCACTTTTCTCTAGGGAGGAAAGCAGCACCTAAACACCCATGTGGAGAGGGGCAGCTCTGGGGGAGGTTTTTAATAGAAGTGGGCTGAGCAGTCACTTCTGCTGAAGCTGTCTCTGCTTCACAGCTCCCTCTGTGAACTGCTGAACTCTGCATCTCCAGGCTGGATTTACCATTCCAACAGCTTTACTGGAGGAGTGAAACAACAGCTTGCTTCTAGGGGAAGGGAGAGGAACAACCTACCCCTGAGCAACCAAGTGGGCAGCAAAGATACTCTTGGAAGAGTTTCTCTTCCCCTCTGGTGCACGTGTTCTCAGCAGAGGTCGGGGTTCAGGCAGTAATGAAGTTACACCTTTGCTTCTTCAGATTGATAAAAAATTAACAGTTAAATCCTTTTGCTGACCTTGCAGTACTAGAACTGCTGTTATTTTGTTAATTATTTTTCCCCATGAGGCTGGTCAAACACCTGAGCTGGGGCCCAGAGGGGATGTGGGATCTCCATCCTCAACCATACTCAGTCTGAGTTTGTGTTTGCTGTGATGCTGTGTCAGTTCTGGTTCAGAGCCAAGTTACCAAACAACAGGACAGGCATTGAAATAAGCCCCTGGGGTAAACAGAGCTATATACCAGTGATCTCAAGAATTTTGCTTAATGACATTATTGCCCCTCCTCAAATACCTGTGACTTCATGATTTTGAGTCAAAGCTTTCAGACAGGGTTGCACTAATGCAGAAGATCTGAATGCTGTAAAACACACAAATATCCAATTGCTTTCTAGTTGGGGTGTCAGGCTACAAGAAAAAGTACCAACTAGTAATGTAACACAAAAGGCATTGTGCTTGAGAAGTGACTAACTAGATTCATTTAATTTTTAATTTGTTCTGGGTAACATCAAAGTAGCAAAAAAAAGCTGTTAATCTTCCTGCTCTGAATAAGCTGTCTGCTAACAGGGAGGTGTGAGGGAGGGAGATGCCTATTAAAAGATTTTAATTAAGTGAAAGTGGCAGTATTACCCAGGGAGAAAGTACTGCCTTTTATTCTCTCTTAAGTGGTGTCTGGTTGGAGACACTCAGTAACGCCCTGTCTGCCTGAGCCCTTCCCTGAGCTGCAGGAGTTGGGAGGTGTTGGTTAAGGGGTGTTTGCAGTGGTGTTGGGACTGCAGTGTGTTGTTTAATGCTGCAGAAGTGTGTCATGTTTGGGGGCCTGGTTGGGTCCTGAACCCCACTGGAGTCAAATACCCTTCCACTCCCTGCAGGTGTGAGGAGACAGGGATGTCTCTTATCCTGCTGCTTTTTGTTTCCTCTTAAGCTCATCATCTCTCTGGCACTGAAAGGCAGAAGGAGGACATTTTCCATTCTCCAGGATGGTCAGTTTTAACAATAGACAAGAATTTAGGACCTTCCTGCCGTGCCCATGGAGCCCCACCAACAAAAAAGGGCTGCATGTCTGTGAGAAGGGCTGGAACCAAACCTGCAAGAATTGACTGGATGGGGAAGTTGTTTTCCTCTTCCTTACTGTCCATTTGCATCTGTGAGAGGAGACTGATGGTTCTGCCTGGTTTTGCAGCCCTGCCTGCTTCTGGCCAGTGCTTTTACCACAGCAGCAACTGGGGATTTTTTTCTATTTTACAGCATAAATGAATGGAGGATAAATGAATATTGTGACCTAGCAGATTTCCCAGTGAGTACTTTTCCTCCAGGCCACATTGGCTGGGTTCCCCAGGGCTTGAGGTGGACCTTTTACAGTATTTTCCTCTTGGGAAAAAATAGCCCTCTTTGACTGTGGTGTGTTTTGCTGAAAGGGACCAAGTAACTCAAGGACCTTAATTTTGCAATCTTTGCTCTCATAGTTAGCTTAGTAATTAAAGTGAGTCCAACAGAGTTTAAAAAAAAACAACCCAAACAAAAACAAATGAAGAAACCCCAAACAAAACCCAGCTCAAAATCCAACCAGCCCAACCTTCCAAAAACCAAACTGCTGCCTTTACACAGGAGTTATTTTTAACTGTATTTTCATTTTGCTGGAGTGTCTGGCAAAAATATTTACTTGTCAGTAAATTGCTGAAAAGTGGTTCTATGCTGGCAGAGTGAATTTACTTTTGCCTGTGCGTGTGTATATATTTAAACAAACATTTGGAGAGAAAAGTTGTGATTTTTAACGAAGTACAGATTTTTACTGAAGAAGTTATTCTCCTCACAAACACCTCTAGAATTTGACAGTGTTTGATTGCTCAGCATGTATATCAGGCTTAGTGTCTACTCATGTGAGTATGGGTCATAGGGTCAGGTCTTCCTCTGTGACTCATCTCTCCTGCCCACAAGAAGCAAAACCTTTGAGACTTGTGCCCAGCTGGGCAGGATCTGAGTAGGATTTTTTTGTGCTGCTAAAAAAAAGAAAAAAAACTGTTGGAAGCTAATTTAAATTAATATAATCTCAGCAATCACTGGATTTATTGCCCAGGAAAAAAAAAAAAACTTAAGACCTTTCAGGCTCTTGGTTCAGCCAAAAGCTGAGATCATGGTTTGTGAACTTTGCTGCTTTGCAGGTGCTAATCATTCCCACACAGCTGAGCCACAGTTTGCTGGCCTGCTCTGTAAAGCATTCCAGCCTTGCACAGTGCCCTCTTACGTGTGCTGCTTTACAAGGAAACTGTAAATTACAATTAAACCAGCGTGCAACATATTATTAGTTGATAGCAGATTGTTTTATGGGGGGAGCATATTAACAGGAGGTGCCTGGAGGTATGTGTGGTTGGAGTGTCCAGCCCTTCAGTGGTTCAGGTTATGCACAGGCATGAACACGAAACCCTCATTGATAATCAGGCTGCAAAGGGCTCTGTTGAGTAATTGCAGCATTAGTCTTCTCTAACTGAAGCTTCAAAGTAATTTCAGCTTTTTATAATTACAGAGCTAGTGGACTGTAACAATTTCCAAATGTTTTGGAGCTGATTTTAAAGCTGATCTGCATCATGTAGTTCAGATAAGTCTCAAAGGCCCAGATCCTGAAGAAATGCTTTGACAGGTAGGCTAAGACACTTTTTTTGTAGTTTTCTATTAAGTAAAACCTCTTGGGAAAATCTTCACTGATGTATATAAGATTTACTCTGACCACAAACTGGTCTGGATAAAGCAGCACTGCTTAATGAGTTAGAGGGGGAAAGAGGGAGAGGAGGTACAGAGAGGATACATAGACATGACCAAACTTGTGATGCTAGGAATGACATTTTGATGCAAGCTTTATTAGAAAAATATATTTTTTTCCTTTTGTTTTTCAAGCATCAGTCTAGACCTTAATGTGTCTCAGTGGATGATTCTGAAGTGAGGCTGTTCCATTGATTAGAAACACCTCCTTGTCTGGGAAGTTTGGGTGGCTTATGGGGTTTCTGTGTTCCATATGCAAGGAAGAGCTTGTGGATTGAGGTTTCAGAGGCAGTGGAGTGCTTATAGCTGGTGATGAGTACCTTGAGGGGATTCTCAAAAGCACCAGAGCGTGTTGACTCAGTCATTCATTCTTGGTATTTGTACATAAATAAGCTTGAAAACTGTGCCTGAGGGACACAGAAGATGGCCATCACCTCAGCTGTCTCATCCTGGTGACCTACTCTTAATGTCTTTCCCAGCAAAGCTTTTCATGGCTGAATGTAAGGCTGGATATATATTAATGCACTTGACATTCATCCAGTGAATAACCCTCAACTACTTTTCAGGAATGTAAGGCTTCAATTACTGTGTCTAGGATTATAAAAAATAGATCATGATCTCCATTGTTTCTCAGAGTAGCTGTAGGAAATATTCTGGGAGAGAGCTTAGGAACTATTAGAAGAATACCTGGAAAAGAAGGGGGGAAAAATGATGTAACTGATTCTGGCCTGGCAGTTATTTAAATTAAGAGTCTGACATGTGGTGTGGAGAGGGAATTGAGGAGGCTCCTGGCCAGCTCGAGGGAACAAGATCAGGTTAAAAACCTTCTCACTGGCAATAAAACATAGGAGTGGGCTGAAGGAGTGAGGTGCAGATGGCAGCTGGCTACAGAGCTAAACAGAACCAGCAAAAGTTTGCTTTCTTCTTTCCCATTTTGATGGTATTTTATCAGGGCTTGGGCCTGCTCTTTGCATCTTGCCTTTCAAGGAGCTGAAGCACGTGAATGTTGCTGCAGAAGTCATGAGGAAAGCACCCCTGTGGGAGGTGTGGGGGCTCCCTGGCTGGGCAGGGGCTCCATCACCAGCCTCTTGGCTCATTTAAAGTGGGCGAGGGCTCTCTGCAGCAAATGTTGCTCTAGTAGTGGGGGCACTAACTTTCTGCAAATATGGGGTTCTCGAACAGAGGTTTGAAATGCAGATTTACACAGGTAAAAGTCTTCAGGGATCTCAACAAGAGCAGCAGTGCCAGTGGTACCTCATGGCCTTCTATCTCCAGACTGTGCCTGTAAGTAAGATGGATGATGAGCTGTGCTCATTAAGTTCATGAGGGACAAGAGTGCAAGGTTTGACCAAGGCAGAGCTGTTGAGTTTGGTTTCTCCTACTTTGTGCATAACACCTTGAAAAATCAAGTGCAGAGTGCCTTTGCCTCCCTCCCTGCAAGCCTCCCTTGCCCACTGCATCATCCTGAGATTGGAACTCTGGGATATAATCTTGCCTCTGTGTATATATTTGCAATGTGGAGAGCAACTTTTATTGGAAACAAGAGCCTTATTTAAAATAAGAAAGAGAGCAAAGAATTTTTATGCTTTCGTGAAGTTGATCCAAACCTTCAAAGTGTTTTTGTAATTGTGTTTATGGCTAAAAGATTGATTATTTAAGTCTGTGTTAGAGTATACTTTTTAGTATGAAGTAATGGCTCATGACAAACCAGCTCAGGAATGCTTTTGAGTTTTTCAGGAATTTTTTTAAGCTGGATGAGGAGGGAAGAGTGTGAGGCACTAAGTTTAGCGTTTCAAAACATCTGGATCTGCTCTATGGTTTATTTTTTAATGTGTTTTCCATGAGTCTAGTTAAACAACCACATGGCTTGATGGCAAAATGAATGCAAGTGTAGTGTTTGGAAGGGGACCCTGGATAAAAGTTCTCTTGCTAAGCAGAGTCAAGTGATCCACTCTTGTTTCTGGTTAGGTTGTGTGGATTCACAGAGAGCCCATCTTGGCTGCTGCTGTTCCTTTTCTCTGCCAAAAGCTGCTAAACATAAAGCAGGCAAAGGAAGTACTAAATTACAGAACACCTAATCTTTAGTCCTTTGTTTAATCTCAGATGAGTCTCCCAGATCTCATAAACTAGAAATGAGGCCAATGCACGGGGCCAAGCAGAAGATGCTCCAGAACCTGCACTTGAGCAAAGGGTCTCCTGTGGCTGCAGGGGCAGGAGCAGAGAGGGATGATTCTGCTAAAGGCTTTTTTAGACTGTGCTATTACAGTGCTGCTGAGAGCTGTTCTTCTGGTGGGCTGCCAACACACCAGCAAAGGGCAGCAAGAACTGGTCCCTATTTAACTGCTATTAATTTTGGGCACGCTGAGGGGTTGGGTTTTTTTCCTGTTTTGTCAGTAGAAAAATAGATATGGTTGTGTTGCTATGAAATTCATAAGGACCTCATTGCTGACAGATGCTGGCAGAAGTAATGACTCAGCTTAGCTCTGCTTAGGAGTGATCTTGAACCACTGCTCTTTGCCCTTCTGTCGGGTATCCTTTTTATCATACCTGTTTTCCCACCTTTTCTCTCTTCCAAGCACAGGTTTGTCTTCTGTTGCTGTTTTCAGCTTGGCCCAAATGCTGTTTAGGCCTCAGTCCTGCATTAGGAGAGTGGGGCTGGCTGAGGTACAGCTGGGGGCAGCTCTGGAGGACTGAGGGGGTCCATCTCCACAGGAGTTTTAGAGCCTTCCCTAAAAATCCCTGTCACTCATTGCCATTCTGTCTTAACAGTGACATGCAGTGGCAGCACGATGCAACAGAGGCAGCTGCAGACATCAGACAAACTTGTGACTATATCACTTTTTCCCACTGACATGTGAACACCTCGGAGGATCTCGGTGCCTCCTGTGCCTCTGCATTGGTTCTCCAGGAGGGTTTTGCTGAGGTCATTCTGAAAAACTCCTGTTTCCCCAAAAAGGACTGGAAATTGTGTTGAACTGATCCGCAGACAATCGATCCCTTGCAAAATGTTTGCAGGAAAGCTTGGATGGCAGGGTTTGTACAGGCAGCCAGGGGAAAAGGTGGATCCCTCAGGAAGGAGAGGAGGGAGCCCCAAAGGAACAAATTGAAGGATATTGAGGGAGGAGTAGGCTGCAGAAGGGTAGAGAAAGTCATGTGTTGGTGCTTCAGGATACTTCTTTAAGGGAATCTTCTGTAATTCAGGCTTGCATCTAGTCAATGTGCATGGAAAATAAGGGGTATTAGTGTGTGGATGTAAAAAGGATGCTGGAGATGGAACCAAGGGTAGTGCTATTTGTCTTCAGTAACTTGTACAGATTCCTGAGCTGAGGAGTAGAAGGGTTAACCACTCTGTGTATTAAGGCTACAAAAAGCTTTTCAACCAGGAACATAAATTACTGAAGCTGCTATTCACAAAGACACGTATCAGACATAAAACAACTGCCACAGCTTTTCACATGTCTTATTGTACTTCATCTCGTGGTGATGACTGGAGTGCTCTGGGACTACTTTTCAAAGTATTCTCCTTTGTATCTCAAGAATACACAATGGCTCAGCCTTGACATCCATCTTCATATGTAAGGACACTGACAGGTCACCAGTGACATAGCTGCAAACATGTTATCAAGCATCTTCTGATTGCCTCCAAGCAAGTGTTCTTGTCCTGCATCAGACAGACAGCATTCAGATGTTCCCTTCCTGAATATCTTACTAGATTTTTATATACTCTGAATTATGGGAAGAATAAACACTATACATTTTTTTTTTCCTGCCTTTTGATTTTCAGGGAGTCAGTGTTTCCAGAGGGCACTGGATTCTCACATTCCCAGGACAGTCCAACTCTGAAGTGAATATGCAGAAATCCCAATCCTAGAGACCTGCTGAGGTCCAGATCTGGAGGGATAATACTCAACTAATCAGATATTCATGTACTTCTTTCCCCTCTGTTTAAAAGCAACCAGATGTTGCCATGGTCTTTATCGAGCTGAAATAAACAAATAAGGAATTAATGATGTTAGACCAGGATTTTTTGTTCCCTTCCCAGTTGCTGTGGGCAGGGGCTGTTAAGCCATCTAACCACAGCAATCAAAAACTTGCCAGCCTTCTGCATGTCTTGTATTTATGCTTGGGAAGTTGCAAAACTGGTATGTGTGTGCATGCAAAGCTGTTCATCATCAAGCTTAGATCTGCTGGAAAATGAGCTGTGGGAAACCTTATGCCAAGAGGAAAAATACCTTGGTGACTTTAATTTTTAGTGCTTAGCTAAATAGCTCAGATTTCCCCTCATGCCTCTGAGCTGCAAAAAAGCCCAGTCTCCTTTGGAAAGTGAAGTTAAAAGGCAGGGCAGGGCTCCTGTTTGTGCTGTGGCAGAGGCATTCTGTGTGCTTTGGTTAGCATCAATAGGCAAAAGTTGTTGGCTTCACCTCTAGGTGTTTATCTCCTCTGTGCAGGTTGTGTTTTGTTCTTGTTGTCTGGGAGAGCTGAGAGAAATTTGGGATCTGGAGCAAGTTGGCTCTGGGGACCCTCCTGAGCCCGGTGTGGGCACAGGGATGGGCCAGAGCAGAGACCTGCAGTGCTGGGCTGGGGGACATGAAGTTAAGCAGGTGAAAACTTGCATGTAAGTATTTGCCTTCTCAAGCCAGCAGCTCTGCAAGAAACAGCTCCCAGAGCACAGAAAAGCACCCAGCCCTTCCCAGCACCAGCCACTGCAGCTCCGAGGCTGGTTGGGTCCAGCAATGCCCAGTTGTTCTTGTACTAATAAATATTAAATATGAGCAGTAGGGTTTCACCACCCTCATCCCTCAGGCTAGCTCTGTTTTTCAACAGCTCTACAATGAACTGTCTTTCCCCCAGTCTTCCCCCCCCTCCTTGCCATAAACTTAACTCAAATCTGGGGTTAGCCACAGCTAAGTGACCACGAAATGCTCAGTTAGTCCTTGGGCCCTGGTCCTTTCAGGCACTAGCCCTGCTGTGACTCTGTAGCAATCTCTTCTAGCTCTGCAGTTTTTCAGTTTTTCAAAATTACCTTACCCATGTCCACACCCAGGATCAGAAAAGGTACATTTAACCCCCTATCAGTTCTTTCAGTCAACTTCTGTGTACTCGGATGAACCAGGAACAAATCTCCCTCTTCCACTGTGGTCTCCAAAGTTTTGTCTGGCTCAGAAGTGCAGTAGGATAATGCCTGCTGACACAGATAGGCATCCAACATTTTGAGCCCATGACTGCAGCAGAGAACTACCAGCTTTGCCAGCCCCAAAACCTGGATTCAAAGGAACCTAGTCTGGAGTGTGGACAAATGACCTCTCCCTGCACTGCAAAGTAAGTCTTTTAACTTCCATGTATTACTTCCTGTCTTATGTGCTGATATAGCTCAGGCACAACCTTAACTCTTAAATCCTGACACTTCACAAGGGTCAGTTTGAAATCTGTGTTTGTCATAATCCTGGAGAGATTAGCTGCTTGTTCACACTGGGAACACTCCTGCTCCCACACTGCCGGGAGGCAGAGCTGATTTTGGGGGTCTCTGCCCAGAGACACCCAGTTCCAGCAGGTTTTCCACGCCCTGCAGTGCTGGGTGGTGAATTCAGCCTCTGTTTCTCCCAGTCTCTGACGAAACAGTCAGACTGAAACCGTGACTAAAAGCTCAGATGTGAGATTTCCACTGTGGTGTTTGGGGGGGAAAAACCCTTGGGGATGGTTTTTGTCTTGTATTGGAGGGTTTTCACTCAAGTGCAAAATCACAATGGTACCAGAAATTAATAATGCTTTGCTATAGCTCTCATTAGGAGTTTGACTAATTGTCCAGCAGGCTCCAAGGAGACTGCCAGCTGCTGTCTGGGAGGAGTTTGAGGTTAAATAACATTGAGATGGGGCAGCACAGTGGTGGTGTGGGATGGGGAAGGCTTTCTCACTTCCACAGCCAAGTGAGATGCTCCCTGTCTGCAGGGGTGACTGGTTCTCCTGGAGGGTGGTAGAACTCCACGAGTGGTGAGGGGTCACTGCTGTGGAGCTTTTATGGAGGCTGCTGAGCTAAGGATCAAGTCACTCTGAAATCCAGGGAGCATTTCCACGAAGCTGAGCACTGAGTTGAGATGGCTTTTGGGACAGGCTCAGCTGGCTCAGATGAGCAGCTGGTAATATGAGAAGGTGATGAAAATAAACAAGGTATTGTGTGGAGATTTGGTTAGGCAGTTGAAAGACAATTCACCCACAATTCACCTACTGTGTTTGTGACAGGTGAATAAAATAAAATAGCTTGGGAAAGAGCTCGAGGTCAGTTTTTTTCCTGGGGTGGAGAGACTAAATCAGAAGACTGCACCTTTCATGGAAGGCAGTCAAGCTCTTTTTCACCAAACATTTGGATGTCAACACGAGCAGCTTGAGCCTATGTAAGATTATAGACTTTTTCACGTGTCAGTCAAAATATCCTGGGGAGAAAAATGTCACATTCCTCCTCTCTGTTACTGGCACTCATGTTTTGTAAAACACATAGCTTTTTTATTTAAAATAGATCTGCAGATATAAAAGCCGAACACAAAATATCAGGAAGTTGGCTGGTCTCTAGAAGGGATGCCTGCTGAGAATGTAAAATTAATTTGCTGCATGTGAAAAATGCTGGCTGTGGGGACAGATGACAGGGAAGGTTTCTGAAGGAGAACAGCATGGGTATGCTTCCTCTGTCTTGCAAAGCAAAATGGTCCAGTTCTGTTCACAAAGGACTGTTCCTTGGGTAAGCTGGGAACCTGATCTTTATTCCTTTCATAGTGGTTTACTCCTTTCCCAGTCTCTCTGTGCAGCACAAAACATTTTTTTATATCTTAAGAGAACAGAGGGTCCTGGTCTTTGCCAGTGACAGGTGCCTCAGTCAGCTGGTGAATGATATTGGTGGTCTCTGTAAGATGCTCAGGGCCTTTTGGTGACACGTTTGTCCACGCTTCCCCCCTCAGAAGAACTGTTAGGACTTGGTTCATAGATCCATCTTAACAGAAACAATAAAAAAAATGGATGTTCTTGGGGTGAACTGCTTGTTCCCCTGGTTAAATAAACTAAAGCATCAACATTTTTCCACGTTTATAAGAAAACTGCATAAGATGTTCCAAATATACCAGGCCCAAGAGCATTGCAGAACCAGAATGGACCATTTCTCTCAACTGGCTGTGACATCTGGACTACCTTCCCTGTTTCTCTGGCACCCAACTATATTTCCATTAGAGGAAGGGCTCTGGTGACAGCAGACCCAGGGGTGCAGGCTGGCTTTCAGGACATGGTTTGACTGCTGGCCATGTGATGTTTGGTGTAAGATAAAGCTCTGTGGTGCTCAGCTGAATTTCACTCCTGGGTTAGAGCAAGCCACGATTTTCCTGGTCTGTACTAGATTTACACTGACACAGAAAGTGTGGAGAGAGATAGGTGCTTAATTGCCAATTTGAGACAAGAACAAATAAGGAAAAATACATCCCTATTTTTGTTTTCAGACGATTTGAGGTGCATGCTTCAACCTACCTCCATCATTAACACCTGTGAGGTCTTGCCTGGAGGCGAGGAACCAGAAGATCCAAACCGTAGTTTCAGGATCCTTAAAGGCTTCTTGGTTGAACTGAATGTTGCTTCAAATTGATTGTTAAATCAGGGAGTGTGGGCGTAGCTCATTCCATTATAATCCCCACAAATTGCTTTGTAATCGAAAGCTTTTGTTCCAGTGTCAAGTGGTTAAGCACCAAGTAAGAAGATCTATTTTACAAGACTAGACAAGATCTGACAGACAGCGGAAACTTAACTTTCAACAAATATAACAATCAACATGAGAGAACCAAAAGGTCCTCATTAAGCACTGCTGTTTTTAATTAATTGGTCCTTCAGATTTACTTCTTTAAAGCTGCTAACAGCCTTAAGCCTTTCCTAGATTAATTACAAAAGACGAGCAAATCACAATAATTAGTTTAGCCTCAGGCTCTTGCAAGGCCTCTGACCTATGTGTGTAGGTTTGCTCCGTGCTGTGTAGACTGGGGGAAGCAATTTGCCTTCTTGTCTTGTTTCTGAATCAGAATTTCTGGCAGGAAGTGGTTTTTTATTTTCTTCAGTTGTTGAAAAGTGTGATTTTCCTTCCCCTAATATATTCTTGTCACTTAGTCTAAAATGATCCCTCTGCTGTAACGACTCCCACTTGGGCTGGAAACCCTCCTTCACCAACAACAGCTCAGTCAGTGATGATGACTTTCAAGGCTTGTAATTCTTGGCTTATGGGGCCTACAGACTCGGGGAAGTATCATTAAAAATGAATCATGCTGCTCCCCTGGGGACGTGCCTGCTTCCCGGGATGCACATTAATGGGAATCCATCACCCCTCCCTCGCCGCACAGGGCTGGCAAAGTCAACAGTGCAGTGGAAGAATGGATTTCAGAGAGGAGCATATATGTTTACCTATTCATAGAGGGAGAGAGACTTTCTGTACGTGCCTGCAACAGGCAGACCCATCACTGCACCAAGCAGCTGGTGCTCTTTAGCTCTTTCCTGGTCTGATCCATGCTTTCATCTGTAACCTAACGCAGGCTTTTGGGGCCATCTCCATTCCCTTCATTCATGACACAAATTCTCCCATTTCAGCAGATTCCCCCTTGGATTTGATGAGTCTGTTGACAGTGTAATGGGAAAGCTTTCTTCTCTTTGCTGGAAAATTCTGTGCCTCAGTTTCCCTACCTGTAGAGTGGGCACAGTACCATCCCTTGGAGATCAGCTACATGTCTTGACTCACTCATTCTGTAAATTGCTTTGAGATCTAGGCTGATGAGGAGATAAGGGAAAATTATTGCAGTTTGTGCTCTTGATTAGATAATCATCTGCTTAATTTCCTGTGAGTTCAATGAGGCACCTAAGAATTATGCTAAACTGTGGTTTGAGGAGTGACATCATCCCAGAGCTGTACTGTTTGACAAACCCGAGTGTAACCATGGATAACCACTAAAAAATGCTGTGCTGAGGTACCTGCTGTGCCCTTCCCAGCAGTGGGGTGGGAGGTCCTGGGCTGAGGGCACATGGTCTGCCTGCTCCCTGTGCCCTGCAGGCAGAAGGCTCCCATCACTCCTCAACACCTTAGCCCAGAAGCAAGGTGCAGCCCTGCTTCCAGGAGGAGAATCCACTGCAAAAGTGCTTTCTAAGCACAGCAGTGCTGTTGTGTCAGCAGATGGACTGCTGGGTATTTTCTTCCTGAAAATGAAAGGAACTGACATTTTTCATTGAAGCTTTTGGGTTCTCTCTTCCCACCTACCTGCCCTCTGTCTCACTGCTGCTGGATGCAGGCTTAAAAGATGTATTGTTATTTATTTATTTATTTTTATGCTATTAAGATGTTTTCTTTCAGGCCAGAACAGACACAGCTGAGCTCCTGTGTGCTTAACTGCTGGGCATTGCTTTATTGTTACCTGGGAGCTGTAGAGTAGCATCAGCTCATTGCTGAGCCTCAGCTAATAAATCTGCAATTTTTTTCTAGAAAATTCCCACCTTGTCTGGAAAAAGTGTTAGAAACCAATGATTTTTTTTCACCTTAAATAGTGAGTAGCTACACTGAGGTGCATCCCCATCTGGAAGGGGCTTTGCTCACTTCTGGGACAGTTGGCATCATTAATGCCTCAGTGGGACATCAGGAGGGAGTCAGACAACCCAAGCTGGCTGCTTTCCCCCTCCCTCTGGGTCCACGAGGAAAATCCTGGCCAACACAGCTAATCCACTTCCCTTTTATTGCTCTGACAAAAAGAAAAGGATCCTTATCTCTCTAAACTAGAAGTGTAATGGGAAGCAAGCAAGGGCCTTCCCCTTCCTTCTACTTATCATCTCTTTGTCCCTCTAAATTTGTCTCTGTCCCTGGACCTTAACCTCCCACTCCAAGGGCAGGACAGGGCAGGCTGATAAGCCCTCTCTGAAACCACTGGTATTGAGGCAATTATTCAGCAGCTGCAGCCCTTTGCAGCTGAGCAGAGATTACCATCTCTGTTCATGGGAACACTGTCCTTGTGCCTCCTTAATGCATCCTGCCCTCCAGACCTTATTTATGGTACCTTCTGGCTGAGTTACCAAAGCCATGCAGCTCAGGGATCTTTACTGTGCTTTCTTTGGACTCTGTCCTCAAAACCGAGGTAACTTACTATTTTTTTCCTTCCCTGTCTACAGCTGCTTGTGCTTAATCCTGTTCATGGGACAGGAATACTCTTCCTCCCTCCAGAGAGCTGGTCCTGTGTGCTGCTGTCCTTTGGGAACATGTGCAGTGTGACACAGGCAGGTGAACTCTGCCCACATGTGTGCTCATATTGCCTCAGTTAACACCTTCCATTCATGGCTAATGTGAATGCAGTCAGGGAAATGTGCCCACAACGTTTCTATGGATTTCTAAAATGATCTGTGTGTAGCTTCTAGGCACGAATCATTGCAAAAAGCAGATTTTTACACTTCAAGTTTTGCCAACTTAGCCCAGAAGTGTGATCAGTCCCCAAGACTGGGAGTGCAACCTCGAATACTTGTATTTGCCTTCATTTCAGAGATGGAAAAATCTCTAAGAATTACGAAATTGTCGCCCATTTTAAGTACTGAAGTCATGAAAGTTTTGACGTGCAGTCCAAAAGTTAAAAGCAGAAACGAGGGTCAGCTTTTTGGGGTGTTTTTTTCAGTATGTATTGACTGGTACTTTCCCAACAGCTTCCACCACGGGTGCACTCAGACAAGAAATAAGAGAACTCACAATAGGTCTTTTCACTCTGTGAATTGATGCTTAATATGCAATGGGACCAGTGATACAGCAATGTGCTGCCTACTCCAGCTCTCCCTCCTGGTTCTGCATGGCTTTAAGGTCTTACCTCTGTACACTTCATCACATTTGTTTTATGCTGCAATTTCATTATTAAGCTGCTGGGATGGGAAGGAGGTGATGAGGAGTGCGAGGAGGCTGCACGAGCAGAAAAAGGCAAGACAAAGATCACATCTCCAAAATTTTTGGGGTGTTAGTTTCTTCTGCTTGAGGAAAGAAAAGCCCCATAGGATTATGAAACATTTGAGCAAAGACATTAGGAATAAAAATATATTCAGCAGAGAGTCAAAAAAACTCCCAAAAAACTTTTAAAACCAAAGCCCCCAGTGGTAACAGTGGTGGAGCTGCTGGCAAGATACAACTGGCACAGAGGAAAAGAGGGTTTGGAATTTAAAAAACAACAACAACAAAAAAAGGCAGTTGAATGACCTTAAATCAGCCTTCAGTCTTCTGCTTTCATTTGCACCTGACATGACCCAGACCTGTGCCTCTTCCAGTGCTGCTCCTCTGGAAGTGTGGGAGCAGGGGAGTGGGAGGATCAGGTCTTTTTTCTGAGTTATGGATTTAGCAATAAACAATAACGATTTCCCCTTTAAATAAGCACCAGTAGGGGAAAAAAAAACAAACCCTCTGCCTCATTTCCTGTTGTGTTTTGAGGTTTTTTACCAACACTGAAAACCACAGTTCATTACGGGAAGTTTTAGTGGTCTGGGTCTGTCAGTGTTTTAAATCAGTATTTGGCATCAGCAAATGAGACACTTTTCCCTTGAAGTTGGAGGGGAATTTCACTCTTTTATGTGTGTTTTGTTTGAGAAATTGTGCATTCGCGTTTCTTGTCAAGTTCCTCATTTATAAGCACTGTGTTAAGCTACAAAAGTAACAAAAGCAGCAATGTTTTGAACGGTTTTCCTTCAAGTTGGATGAATAACATCTCCCCATTAACCTGCAGCTTGCAGGGGGCTGGGGTGTGTGGCAGTCCCCGGCCTGCTGTCAGCTTGGTTTTATGTCACGACTTCTTTGTAGAGTTTTCATCAGTGACGTTGTTCTGGAGAGAGTTATGAGCTTGAGATGCTGGTAAATTTTTACGGAGTGAGCAGGCTTATGTTTTACACCATCTGGGAGGCTGGGATGGCGTTCTGTGAGGTGCTGTACACAACTCTGGGTAACAGTGTCTCCTCAAAACCATTGTAGACTGGAGGAGGGAGCAGGGAAATGAAACACAACTTCTTAGGATGAGTGAAAATTTCTTCACAATTAATGGGTAGAGGCAATCAAGTAGAAGCTCCTATTTACCTTCAGTTTGCTCTCTGAATGCAGGGTGTTGCAGTGGTTCTGCCAGTGGGATGGGAGGCTGTGGTTGGGAGTACATGGGCTGGAGGAAACCCCTCTCAGTGGGGCTGAGCCTGAACTGAGCCCTGTCTTTTTCACCACTTGTGTCTCAGGAGAACTCTGCAGGTCTTTTCTCCCTAGTTTCCAGTCTTCAAAAACAGTGGGAGTGGTGGTATTAATCTGATTTTGTGAAATATCTCAAGATGCTCAGATGAGAATAAGCATAAGGAGGCAGTGATGCCATCGGGCTCCCCGACTGGCCATGTCCCTCCCTGGTTGTGTGCTCCTCTCTGGGCAGCCAGACTTCAAGCTAAGCCAAGCCCCTCTCCCAGGCTCCTGTGAGAGATTTGCACTGCAAGGAAGCCTGTTTTTATAGTATTATCCATATGAACTGGCCTGCTCCCAGCTTAATGCACACAGGCCTGCAGAAGTCCACCAGCAGGGCTGTGACTGGCAGGGCCCACATCCCTCTGGTGGGTTGTTGGCTGTGCCACCAGAAGGCTGCTGAAAGGCCATCCCAGTTTGTTAACTCATGTGTGGGCCATACAGAGGTAGATGTCTCCATTTGTTACTTGGCTTTTCCCATGGCCAGTACTCCAGCCATCAATATGCAGTTGGAAGTTCTTCAGGTACACCATCCCACAAGCACAGCCTCAGACAAAGCTGTCTCTGGGTCAAATACAGAATCTACAGAAATACAGAGCTGGGAGTTGTTTGAAGAAGATGGAAGTGAGTGTTGTCTCCCCAGCTCTTTGGAGGAGCAGGCTATGGAGCGAGGTGGCTTCACCACTGTCCTGTCTCTCTGTGAGACTGTGAGAGTCCCCAGGGAATGTGCTCCTGTGCTACAGGTCAAGTGTTCTAAAATGTGGGAGGCAAGAAACAAATGGGCTGAGCGTTCCCATGTGTCACCAAGATCCATTTAATTTGGTAGCATAGAGAGGACTGTACTTAGGCACCCTCCACCAGCTGCTTGGAGAAGGGATTAACAGGGCATTTAATTAATAAGCATAGTGACTTTTTTTTTTTTAATTTTATTTCTTTTTTTTTCCTTTTCTTTTTTTTTTTTTTTTTTGTTTTGGCACAGCATGTCCTACCTGGACATTGTCCTTCGTGGTGTTCAGGCTCATAGCCCATTACCTGGGCACAGGGAAAGCCACACTGAGCCCTGTGTAGCCATGGCATGTAAAGGTGCGAGCACAGGGGCCAACAGTCCCATCTCACCTCCTGAAGTGGATGTGGCCAGTAGACAGATGAGCAAGGCAGCAGGTTTTAGAAAGGAGGAGGGAAAGGTCACACTTTCAGCCTCATGCTGCCTGTGATACTTTCCTTTGATCCCTTTGCTTTAAAAGGGAATCATGCAAAATCATTGCCTCTAACACCCCCTGAAGCCTCAGTGGGCTGAAGAGCCCCGCGAGTTTTCCAGCTGAAACCTGTAACGCCCTCGGGGTTTGTGCCAGGTCACACGTCGCTGTGCCACACGCTGCCAAGGCAGCCCAGCCCTCCGAGTGCAGGGGCACTCAAGATGCCACACAGAAGGCTCTGCGTGGTTGCTGTGTTTTTCCATAGCAACAAACACGCCTGATTACAGCACATTCATATGCTCCATATAATGAGTATCCCATAGGAAATTTGTCACCGCGCATCCTGCATGGTAATTAGAAATCAGGCTGGGGCGACCGAAACCAATCCCCCGGGGGCAGGATGTGGGACGTGCTGGGCACGGAGAGGGCAGTGGGGAGCAGAGAGGGGAGGGAGCAGCAGCTCTGCCCGGCTCCAACGCTTGTTGCCAAATTTCACAGCTAATTCTGAAATGCTTGTGCTGTCCCTCCTGGCAGAGTCTGTGTGTGTGTGTGAGAGAGAGACGAGGTGGTTTTGAGGTTTTTCTTTTCTCTTATTTAAAAATAAATAAATAAATAAAGCCACCCCAAGTTCTCCAGCCTCGTTTCTCTTCTACTCCCCTCCGGCAGAGAGAAATTGGAACCAGCAGCATTCAGAGTTCAGTTCCATAGGAAAAGCAGGTTCTCCTGGAGGGTTTCTGCTGTGGCCTGGTCCAATTGTTACTGCTGTATCACTTACAATATTCTTAACTACTTCAGACAAATTCAGCGGTGCTTTAATGAAAAAATAAAACACACAGGCAAACTTTCAACCAGGAAAATTTAATAAAGAATTTTATTCACCTGACAAATCTAATCAATTTTCACCAAATAAGGCAACATTTAGCCCCAAGGCTAGGGGTTCACTGCATGTGCAGTGTATGCATCTTTCCAGGTTCAAAAGACTTGGGTTTTGTGGCTAGTGCTGAGTTCAAAATGAAATGTTACTGGCAGGTCAAAAGCTGTTTTGTAGCACAGCAATTGTGTTAGGTATTCACATGGTTCAGTCAGTGATGATAGCTATTAAGGTATCTACTTATATTTACCATCAGCACTGCATTAAGGTTTTTTCTTGTATGATAAGGTCTGTTCAGATTCAGGTAATGAAATTATCTTTCTTCTCCATTAACCTGTGTCACTTCAATTTATGAACAAATGCTGCCCTTGACTACAGTCTGATCTGAGCCCACAGGCTTTCACCCAACCTCCAAGGACAGACTTTGGTCACTATTGGTCAGGAGAAATACAAAGGGGAGGCACAGATATATGCAGTATTGAAGCCATACTTATATATAGATTGTTTAATGTTTATTATGACTTTGTTGAATCAACTGCCAGTTGAATCAATTGTCTTGGTACCAAGAGGTAATTTTCTGAGGCTTCTGTGAGCCCACAGTCAGAAGTGGTTGGGAATTGTGCAGAGGAGGGATTTTGCATACTGAGATTTATCATGTTACATCACCTGCTGCTGCAGGGGCATGTGGGAGTGAATCAGGTGTCCCAGTGTAGGTGTCCTGTGACATTTAGATGCTCTGGAGCATTTGAGACATGGCCACACATTTGGAATCTGGGATACAGGGGATCTGTGCCCATTACAGCAGACACAGCTGGATGTCAAAGTGGCAATAGATGCTTGTCATCTACTTGAACTGCTCCCTTCTACATAGGAATAATGATATTTATTCAATAAATGGGCTAATTTAATGCCCCAGAGACTGAGCTGACTGTAGGCACAATAATTTACATTTCAGTGAGATTATTTAGGATGGGCTTACAAAAGTTCACGAGGCTTCTAGTTTTGCCTTTCTGTGCTAAAAAAACCACGGCAAACCACATGCTGCCAGACTGAACTGCATTATCCTCGTGTAATGACTCTAAGTGATGCTGTTACAGCATTGTGGAAGTGTAACGTTTCAGGCCATTGCTGTTGAACAATGCACTCTGTGTGTGTGTCAAGCAGTCCCTGAGACTTGCTCAACCTCAATTTTCCCCCCCCACCCCTCTGCTCAGATGTGAATCAGGTTTGGATTTGGGGCATGAGAAGGGCAACCTGCACCCAGCCTTTGTAACGACATAAAAATTGTTGTGGCCACTTCATTATTTCCTGGGTGCTTGAGTGCATGCAGAGCTGACTTGCAGGTTGCTGTCATCAGGTTGCTGTCCTCCTGGAGGGTTCAGGGCTGGAGGCCATAGAGGAAAGCTTGACCTTATTGTGACTGTCATTGCAGTTATCATCTTGGAAATGACTGATTCATGTGGCTGTGTAAGGTAAAAGAAAGCAGTGCTGGGTTTCTGGGTCTGACATTGCAAATGCTCTGGTAAATTAACTGTGTTTCATTTGTTATCAACTGGGTCTCTTAACTTAGACTTGCTGATAAACCTGCCCTGTCACAACAAGCACAGCACGTCGTTCCCATATTCTCCACATTGGAACAAGGAAAATGAAGTAAGGCTCTTTTCTCCATTCCAGGAGAATGCCAACATTTGTCCCAGTCCCACAGCTCCATGGCACTAATGAAATCACTGCCTGGTGTACTATGAATTGAAGTGGCCAAACCCCTCTGCTGTGCCCTTTGTATTAAGTGCTGCTCATTCCATCCCAGAGGTGAGGCAGCTGGACAAACAGCCTGGCAACCAGCCCAGGTGCCTGGGGGCACTTGCTGGAAACCAAATGGCCACATGTGCTCTGTGTCCAAATGTTCTGGCTGCAAAAGGCCCTGTTTCACAGTGCCTGCTCCTGAGGAAGCATCCTTCTGTCTCAGCAGAGGATGCTGCAGCAGTTTCTGGGCTGTTTGTTACCTGCCTTCTCCCCAAAGTGGCCAGGTCAGGCAGAAGCGAGTTTTTATCAGGAGGAGACACTGCAGAAAGCTCTGATGTCTTGTTTGGCAAGGGTAGAAAAGCATTTCTTGTTTCTTCCTGCTTACAGGTTCTCAGGAAAGGGACAATGGTTAGTAAATGGCTGTCATGTGGAGGGGAACAGTAATTTTCACCCTCAGCTTGTTTCTTATCATGGGGGGCCCAACAGGCTCCCTGTTGCTTGATGCCAAATCTTGCTGTGATTTATTGTAACTAAGAGTACACAGCTCTGAAAGTTCCTCTTTCCACAATGCTATGCAGCTGCAAGTAAATTTTATTCATTTTCAGGGGATTTTCTTGATTATAGACAACAAAAAGTCCATTCCTGTGGGTTGGCACCCTTCCTGACGAAGATCCAGGCAGCGAGTCAGATCCCCAGGGGCTTTTCCAGTTTGTGCTGCAATTTGATCTACTGAACCTGCAGTGACCGAGGGATTATTGTCCCTGGTGCTCCCGGGGTTAGGTTTTCCTTTGGAAGCCAGGTGGTGTTCTTCTTAATAAAGCATGGCCAGAGCAGAGTGTTAAAGTGGCATCCTGTGTTGGTTTAGGGTGACTGGATTGACAGAGTGAATCCTCTGGCACTTATTGCAATGTCCATCAGGGCAGCAGGGCAGGTTTGAAACCATCTACACATTAAAAAGTGGAGCAAGAATAGATCAGAGCAGGAAAAAGAGACATGAGTAAGGAGGAGGGAATGGGAAATAGATTGATGTGTCTTTGGAGGGAGGAAGAGGAATGTGTAAAACAGACATAGGAACAGCAGATCAAAGTAGCCCAGCAGGAAGAGGAGAAAGAGCAAACTGGTTATTGCATGAACAAAAATATCATCATGGATGAGACATGAAAGAAGTGACAGGAGGAAAAGAACAGAGATTGAGAGTAAAAAGAAACATCTTCCTCTTAGAAGAGTAATAAAGGACAGGAGTGGGAGGTGAAAGGGAATTAGATGAAGAGGAGGAAGGCTGGAAATAAAGACATACTAAAATGGTGTCTGTCTGACCCCAGGGGAAAAGCAGCAGCTTGGAGATGTATCTCGAAATTCACTTTGGGTAGCACATCATGAAGCTCAGCTCAGGCAGGAGCTTTTTTCCTTTGGGGAAAGAAGAATCCGTGCCCACACGAACGTCGGGGTGGTGCTGATGCAGGGGGGGGGCTGCAGAAGCGAGGGTGTGGCTGGAGCCCTGCAAGGGGGAGCTGGGTCTTGTTTAAGGGAAAGAAACGAGTCCAGGGAAGCACAACCAAGCTGCTGTGGTTCAGTGAACCAGGCAGCGTGTGATGACATTTCCCTTCAATGCCTGCCTCGTGATTAGCTTGCTCCAGGGTAAGCCAAGGCACTGGCAGCTCAGAGCGGAGCAGCGCCGGCTGCGCAGCGCCCTGCGGGACACGCCTGTGCTGCCTGGCTCCCTGCCCGATGAGCCTTCACTGAAGCTTTCATACAGACTCAGTTCTAGCAGCTCCTGCCTGGCTCTGCCTGCCTCGGGCTGCCTGCTCAGGGTGGCCAGAGCCTGCCCTTTTGGCAGCTGGGGATGCTCCTCCTCGTGCTGCCCATCTCCCGTGGGCAGCGCTGGGATGTGTCCCTCGGTCCTTATCCTCGGTGCCCATTGCTCAGTGGACCATCCTGCTCCCTCCCCAGCTGTAAGTGGCATTGTTAGTTCTTTGGCTCTAATAATCTTCATTTGAAGCTCTAATGGATATCCACACAGATAACATGCTAATTTATTAGTTCAGCTCAACTGGGCTGCAGGATGAAAAATGATTGCGGAAGACTTTTAATAAAATTCAAAGGGATTTTATAGGTCTCAAGCCACTTTTAAAATGCAAAAGAAAGCCAAGAGTATTACTTTGTTAACCCACATAATTCTATTCTGCCTAATGAGGTCTGGAGCTAATCTTCAGCGCTCTGCCCTGGGATCAGAATTATTGGAGCAGGTAAACACTGCTAAGTACCACTCTGCATCCCTGAGTTGGGTTGCATTGTCACTGTGACTTTCTGTTCCTTCCCTTTTATGAACTTTTCATAAAGCTCAGAATAGAGATGATTATGTAAAAAGAAAGAGCTGGCTTCCTGTAGTGACTTGCATGCAACAGCCTCCTCTCCTCTCTGCTGCTGGGGTTTAGGCAGCCAAGGGAAGCACAGCGTGTTGGCTTGGGGGGGAGCACCAGCCTTTGCTCTCAGACTGCTTTTCCAAAGGGACATAGGGAGATCAGACCATGATGGCACATTACTCAGCTGTGAAACTCAGGCTACAAGCTCAGTTTAGGCAATGTATTTTTCATGACAACTTCACATTTCTTACTCATTTTTTGCAGAGCTCTTCTGTGGCCTGGGGGGATGGGGAGTGGGATAGAAATACAGGAGGGAAATGATCTGCTAACCTGAATGTGGAAGGACTGTTTATTCTCTCCCAATCAATGAACTTTGACAGAGTCAGTGTCAAAGAGGGCAGAAAATACAGAGTAAGAATGCCAATTACTATAAACTGGTGACCCCACTTGATTCAGTGGAGTTGCTCATCTATGCTGTCTCAGAACCTGCTTCCCATCTGAGAAGCCATAATAAACTTTGTTTTATTTGCTTATTACAAATCATAAATATTTCAGCTCAGACTTTGCCACTGAAACCAAACAAAGCATTAAACGAGTCGATCTTGTCAAAGGTACCACAAGCTGCCCATGCAGTTCCCCCCAACTGTATAGGCTGTGATGGAAAGTATTTTGGTCTGAGTTAAAAACAAGGCAACTGAACCCCAGTTCTTAGAATGGCTTGGAGAAGTTTATCTCGTTTCCAGAAAATTGCACCATGTCACTGTAGGCTCCCCTTTGCTGGTTCCATGACATGTACAACACCACAACCAACAAGAAAGCAAACACATGTGAGCGTGGAGTTCATCATTGTGCTTTCTTGTCTGACACATCAGCGTGTGTCCTGTGTTCAGGACAAGTCTTGCTCAGATTTTCAAGAGTTGTGACATCAGTAATTGTTTTCCCGAGTGTGTAAGCAGTGCCTGTCACAGGCACCAGCAAAGCCCAGTCACATATGTGGTTTGGATGCTGGAGGGAGTTCTGTTGAACCAGTGACCTCACGATTCACTTTGCTCCCATTACTCAGTGATTACAGTGTGACCTGGGGAATATTAGCCACAGTCACAGCAGAGGAGGTTAAGGTGACCACTTACTGGGAAAATGTAGCTTTCAGGGTATAATCTGTTTACAAGCATTTAATTGCAGTAAATGAGCCAGGCAGAAGGTGAGGAAGATCTGAAACACAGAGGAATAATAAATTGACTCATGTTTATTTAAGCATTTATATCTTCTGAAGCTGGGCTTAGCTTGAGGATGCACAGGGATTAAGGCATGCTTGCAAAGCCCCTTGTCATCCTCTGCATCCCACTTTTCCCCTATAATGCCAAATCCTCTATCCCTTTCCAGTGGGGTCTCTGCACTTATACATCGTTTTCTTTGCTTAGAGTATTTTCCCCTGTCATCTACACTGTTCAGTCCTGTACATCTCACTCCCTCTCCCAGCCTATTCTTTTTGTGTCAGCAAATGCTGCTCTTTCAGGCTGGTGTATCCTCTCCCACCTTCCTTCAATTTGAATGTAGAATTATCTCTCTCAATGCCTGAATGTGTAAACTGGGTTGTATCACTTCAGGCCAGCTGAAAACGGTACTTTCCAGAAGGGTTCAATTAATTAAACAAATCCCAACCACAATTTAATTTTGACCTAAGTTCTAAAATGCTTGACATAAAGTGGGTGATTTTCTTGAGTTTTGCTATTGATGAATCCACATTTAACATTAAACAAAAATCTGAACTCGGGGTTTTTTTCCCCTTGCAAAATAGCAACATTTTCATTTTGAAAAAATGTTGCAACAAAATGTTCTGACACCTTGGAAAATCCATCTCCTCCCATACCAATTTTCCTTCCAAAAACCTATCATTAATTTTTTTTATTCATAAAAATAACCTCATCAGCAGCTGTAGTAGAGCTGTTCATCTCCCTTTAGTCACACTGCCCATGGGATTGCAGACCCACTTGGGTTTTTGAATTGCCCCTGGAATGGAAACCTGAGCTGGGTGCAGTAGGACACGCTAAATGGGAGAAGTGGCTGCCCTGCCTTTTACTCCTTGGGGCAAGAGCCTTTGTTTCCTTGAGCATTGAATTGGTGCTTGAGCCCTAGAAGATACTCCTGACCAATAACTGAAGACCCACAGAAATAATTTATCTGTTTAGGCAAGGAATTATTGTTATCCTTGCTTTATGGATGCAGACAGGAAGCACATTTTCCCAGCTCTTGCTGATTTTTAGCAGTTTCCTTCATTTTTATGACTCGTTACAGTTCTCACTTTCTGGTTATGGTCAAGGAATGTGCTTTGACCATCACAACCCCCCCAGCTGAACAGGCCAGCAAGGGCTGTGCTGCACTATGCTGCCCCTTTCCCTCCGTTGCACACTTCCCACACGGGCTCCTGCCGTGCCTGGAGGTTTCCTGTGCCGGGTCCCTCGCTGCAGTGCGGGACATGACACAGCAGCTTGTTTTACAGTGCACTACAAAAGGCATATTTGCTGCCCAGCAAACCCCAGTAACACCTCTGAGGCTGCAAGGACATGTCATGGGCTCCTCATTCCAGCTCCAAGTGCCCTTTCCCGCCCGCTGCGCGACACGAAAGGAGAGCGAGCAGGGAAAGCTGTCGGGCGGGTTAGTTATGATTTGGTCAGCCCTATTTATGATCTCATGATTCAGGCCTCTGGTGTGGAGAGCAGAGGTGCTCCTGGGCTTGTTTTAACCAGCTCCTGCAAGGGTGGCTACTGGAGGCACCGGCACCAGCGAGGTGAAAGCCTGGCAGGAGCAGCGGCTGCCGAGGGAGCCGAGCAAGGTGACCTGCCAGGTGTCTGCTGCCTGTGATTTATCCCAGACCTGGGCTGACTTTCTTCCTCGGCATTGTCTCCTGTAGTTTATGCTTCCTCTGCACTGGGGGTGAGGCTGGGAGGGCACACACTGCCCAGGAGGTGTCCTGGTCTCTGCTGTCACATGAGAGGCTGAGGGGCTGCAGCCTGCGAGGGGTTCACACGTGGGGTGTGTGACACAAAGTGCCAGATCCAGCACACCCTGCAATGTGTGGCACCTGTAAAACGTGCACTGCACTTGTGGGGGTGTGTGCATGTCCTGTGTGTCTTCATTTATGGATCTACTTGAGGGGCAGCCACAATAATGAACCCCCCCAGCCCCTGGGACAGTCTGTTGGGTTTGGCTTGGGTTATATGTGCCCCATGAGCAGCTGTGCAGACCAGCCAGGGCCAGGGGTGCAAAAGGTCCATCACTGCAGTCCATTTCTTGTGTCTCAAGCCAGGGACTGTTCCAATGTCTTGAGTTATCCCAGCATTTGGTTCAGTTCCTGTCAAAGCTCAGGAAAAGATTCCCATAGGTTTCTGTTGCAACTGGACTTGCTCGCTTGCCTTTCGCTTTCTGAAGAAGGGATTTATTGCATGGGATCTGCAGTGGAAAACTCAGCTGTGCCAAAAAATGCAGACAGCCTTGGAGCAACTTGTAAAGCCACCTGAAATGGAAATAGTTTTCCTCATTTTGAGTAGTTATTTTTTTCAAGTTAATCTGCAAATGAAGAAAAAACGTTGTGGTGTTAAAAGGGGGTGTTCTTTGGCTCGGGCTGTGATTTCAGTGGGTTTAAGATTATTTAAGTGTGGGCTCCTGGTGAAGGGAAACTCTGTGCCCTGTTTTGTACAGGGTTTGTTTCTTGTGTTGCTCCTTTGGAGTCTGCTGTGCCCAGACAGGATGGCAGCCATCAGCCTCCATGGGGTGGTTTCCTACTGGGGATGGAAATGGGGAAAAGATCTCTCTGGAGCACAGTAACTTAGTTGTGTTCCTGTAGGTCAGCATGCTTGCCACACAGAAAGGACACTGCTTATACAGGGAATTATCTGAGAAAGAGTAAAGCAGTGAATTTCAGATCACTTTGGATGTTCTCTGCTTTACCTCCTATGGATGCTCCTGAAAAGCCTTGGGGCCAGGCAAGCACTGAGGTGTGCCTGCACTGCTGGGCTGGCTGCAGAAGTGACCCCAGCCTGCCTGGCTGCTGGCTCCTGAGTGCTCCTGAGGGCTCCTGGGTGCTGAAGTCCAAACAGGAGGTCTGCAGTGTCAAGGAGTAGGGCAGGGAAGGGAAGTGAAACAAGAAAAACAGAAGCTGAGGGAGTATTTAAAAAAAATGGGTGACTCCCTCATGCTGCAAGAGGCCATGACCAGACTCAAGGCAGTGCCCTGCTCTGATTTCCCTGATTCCAGGACTGACTTCTTTCAGTTCCTTCCAGACACTTGAAAATAAGGAAGAGTGAATAAGGGCTGCAGTGGGCTGTGAATTCACCTTCAGGAACAACTGCTTGGCCCAATCTGGTAAGAAGTGCCCCTGTTGGATGCACCTGCCCTGCTGCCCAGGAAGCAGGAATTTTCAAACAGGAAAAAAGGTGATCTGAACTGCACAAGGCCCTGGGAAGACCATATGTCTAAGCCAGGCAATAATTTCTCACTGCCTTACAGGGAGCATGGGTGTGTCAGAGTTCATTTTTTAGACTGCAGGGAGGGTCATCTGGTGGGGTTTTAATTCCTCTGGCAAGTAAATCCCCACAGCAGCACGTGGGGAAACTCAGCTGTGCTGCCTGGTAGAGCAGGACTGTGACTTGGTCTCCCCATTTGTGAAATAAAGGATATCCTTCACCAAGGACTGTGTAAGAGCTGGACATTTTGTTACTTCTGAGTGTGTTTGAGAAAAGGAAGCAGCATTTGCTCCCTCTCCTGTAGAGCCTTTGAGGGTGGTAGATACTTATTTAAGATAGGGAGGAGGATCTTTTATGTCTTTAGCTATCTCTGCAGAGAAGTAGCAGGAGTAGCCCAGTGAACAAGGACAAAGTCGTCATCTCTCTTAGCAGACATCCAGCTTGCCTTGAAGTATTCCCCCAGCATGTCCATTTCTCCCTTTCTTATTTATTTATTTTTGTTTATTGCCTGCCTAATGGTTTCAGCCTTATCACACAGTGTGATAGCAGCACATCACTGAAGGAGAGCCTGCAGTTGCCATTGCAGGCACAAGTAAGTGGTAAAACAACCCATTCAGAAAAAATAAATGCTGACTTTTATCAGTCTGTCCATGGCACCCATATGTCCAATTTGGGATTGATCACTCATGCAGAAAAGCTAATAATGCTAAGTACTGTGCTTTTAGACTCCATAGACAGAGATAGGGTAGGTGACCTCTGTTTGCCCCACAAGCCTGGTATTGTGCTGCTTCATCTATTGCCAAATTTTGTTTGTTTTTAAGGAGGCAGCAGATGTGGAGCACAATGAAGGGAACAGGATAAAGAATTTCAGGCCTGGTTAAGAGAACCCTAAATGTGAGGAGAGCCAGCTTTCACCTCATAAAGCCCAGGCTAGGCACAATTCCTCTTCAGGACCCTTGTGTTGGACTGAGGAAGAGAACAAACACTTTTGGCCTGGAGGAAATAAAGAAAACCAAAAATCCTGTTGCACAGAGCTCCCAAATTTGGGCTGTGTAAAGTGCATTGTGAGAACAAGAACACCTACAATATCTGACCCTGGCTCTTCTGAGGAGAAGCTGTACCTTCTGAATATTGGAACAAAAGGTTAAAAACCCCCTACCTAGGGTCTTTTTGATTTTACTAGGAAGGGAGAGGTTTAAACACCCAGATGTTTGCTGTTTGGAGCAAGGAGTGGTGGTTGATCAGAGGTTTCTGTCTGCTGTCACAGGCAGGGGCTTTCATAGCCCTGGGCTGTCCAGAACCCTCTGATATGTTTCTTGTTCCTTCAATTCATTCACATGGAGGTTTTGGATTAGGATATTTTTGAGCTCTAAACTGACATGTGAGTCAGGTGGAAATTTATGCTGTGGTATTTAAAGGGAAAAAAGAAAAAAGTCTACCTTCAGCACTGCTAGAAATTACAGTAAATGATACACCTGTATCAGCAGTTTGTTTGACAACACACCTACAGACTGGTGACAACTGTTTGGAAAAAAAAAAGAAAGGAAAAGGGAAAAACCCCATTTTAGTTATATGTTAGCATCTCTAGGAATTAGAATAAGAAAAAAAAAGGACTAAGAAAGAAGATATAACCTGGATCTATGTTCTGTAACAGCACAGGGCTAAAATCCTCCACTAAGATACTTGAAACCCAGGATCTCATTGTGTTTATTGCAATGATGTGCCAGTGCTGGGAAAGGAAAATTCAGAGTGACAGTTTGTTCATAGCTCTGCAAGGACCAGGGTGCTGTGGGAGGAGGAGGCACAAAGGCACACGGGGTGTGTTAAGGATCTGAGTGCTGCTACCAGGTGTATTAATGTCCCTGGAATTTTACAATGTATAGAACAGTTTGTGGGATTAACAGAGCTCCTAACAGTCTCTGAGCTTGCTGTGTGCTATCAAACGGGGGGGGGGGGGGGGAATGAAACCAAGCATAATATTTTAATTATAATGAGAAAGACTGTTACTAGGGGTTGGCCTGCCCTTTCTCTGGGCTGGGGGTACCGTCCCCAGAGGGAAGAGCAGCAGGAATCTTCAGGAGCTGGAACAGACATTGCTAAACTGAGTGGTTTTGTGGTGGAAAAAGCTGTATATTTTGGCTCTTCCATGGGTGTGTTGGAGTTGTGGAGACCTCCCTGTGCAGGGAGAAAGCCCTGCCAGCCCCTGGCTGCCATGAGCATCCATTGATAGACCTGAAATCCCAGCTTAATTCCATAAGGGTGAGTGTAAGATATTTTCAATTGATCCATTCTGGACAACTTTTTGCTGCTGAAGTGTACAGAAGTGCTTTGTAGAGGTTTATAATAGCTCTCAACCTAAGTGTTTCTATTGGATTCAAAAAGCTAATTATCTCTTTAAAATGCCTTTCCAAAATTGTCTGCAGACTCTTCCTCCATTACAGCTGATCCCAAATTTGAGTGTCTCGTGCATTTCTGACAAATGGCACAGCAAACCTGTTCACCTTCTGAAAAAGAACCACCAGCCAACAGCTGGTACCACAAAGGTGTCACCGTCAAGGGCAGCATCTTAGGATATTTAGAGTATTTTTTGACTATTTTCTATGCTGGTAACACGGTGTTTCCCTTAGGCTCTCTTGGTTTGTTTTCCAGTGGACTGAATGGCTTGGATGTACCAAGGATCTGGCCTTCTTTGTATGAAAAAGAAAGATTTAGTGCAAAGATTTATCTTCATGAGCTAGGGGAAAATGTCCTGCTTTTTGATGGACCCAGCCCTCTAAAGCCTCTGAAAGGAAACCAAATATCTTTAATTCCCAGGAGATATCTGAGAGGATCAGAGCTAAAACATTACTCTCTGAACTATCAGATACAGAGACCTCTGCATGACCCTTTGTGTTTCAGAGTCTCAAGGCTGTGGATTCTCCAGAAGAACCTATTTCTTCTATAACCAGGGGCTGAACAAGAGTGCACTGTTATAGAAGTTTAAATAAACCACATAAGGTCAGCTGCTGCTTCAATCCTTGCTGCCAGGTCTGTAGATATTTTTGCTTTGTTTCTAGGCAAGCTGAGAGTCCTGGTGCCAAAGGGCAACATGTAAATTGTGCTGTTATTCTGAAGCATGCAAGGTAATAAATGGTGTTGTCAATTGTTTTCAGTCAAGTGACAGATTTATTCCCCTCAAAATGAATGACCAGGAATGGCTATTATTGCAAAAAATTCACTATGTATCATCCTGTGCCTGTTGTTTAACAAATAATGCTAAGTCTAATTGCCTTCCTCTGTGGCCAAGTATCTATGAGTTAATGTTTTTTTTATTGAAGACGTGTAATTTACCATTGCTTTTGATGTGCCATCTGATTGAATGTCTCTGTGAATCACATCTGCAATCTAGCACTATGTGTCCCAAAGGAATAGCCCTTATCCCATTGTTTTCTAGTGATCCAGGCAAAAGCAGTCTTTATTTTATTTTTAAAACAAACTGTTAAGCTTCTGTTTCCCAATTTCCAGGTTGAAATTCCAGTTCCTGCCAGATGCATTGAAGTTTAATAAATCATTTGCATGTGGGAATGTATGATGTTTTATAGTACTAGAAAGAGTGCTTTTAAATCTCAATAGCACTTTTTCCAGAGTAAGCCTGGAATTAGCCTGGAATTAGCCTGGAATCTGATCCTGCAGCTCTGCCCAAACCCCCCTGGAATCTGACTGCAGCCCTTTCTAATAGCACCTTGTTTTTCAACAAGAAAATGCTGCAGCTGGCAAACAAACCACTTCAGCATACAAACATCACTTTTTAAAGATTCTTTTGTGATTCAGCAATGCCCTTTTTTCTGTAAGCCTGTGTTCCATTTTTTTTCCAGTCAACACTGCAATCTTTGTCATGTTTTAGGAGGTTAGAAAATAACATCTAAAACTGTAAAGCTTGCATAAAGCCTGTGCTTCAACAACATATTTTGGAAGAGCTGATGGCAGACAAATGTTGAAGTTAACCTGTGGGCTCTCCACTACTGTGCCACCCCAGGCAGTGCATTTCAAGCTTCCTCTCTTACTAAGATTTGTAGAAATGCAAGTTTCGTTGCTGGTGTGATGGGCTGAATTAGGCACACAGTGATTTATTCTAAAGTTGTTCTGAATGCTCTTATCAACAAGTTGAAATCTCCTCCAGATAAAGATGGCTGATACTACTAAAGTAGGTATTTGTTGCTTTCAGTTGTGTTTTTATGACAGTATCAAACTATATTAGTCATCCTGGTGTACAACAGAGTGACTTCTCCATGGCCACGCTTAAGGCCAGGGCTTGTACTTGCATTTTTTTAATTATAATAATGCTCCATTAATGGGCTTTCTCAAGCAGCAAAAGCCAAGGTCTCGTTTGTAAGTAGATGGGTGTTAAAAAGGGGACATGAGATGTGGAAATAGAAACCAGGGATACAAGTAGGACAGGAACTGTGACTCGCAGTCCAGTCACTCAGAAGTCAGGAGAAGCACTGAGGGCAGTCCCTGAGCTGGTGTGCCAGCACTGTTATCCTGGGGGGCTGGGGGTGGAGCATCAGGGATGCCTGAAACCCCAGCAGTGGGAGAGGAGACCCCAGCTTGCCAGGAGCAGCATCCCTGGGGGTGTTCTGTTGAGGATGCTCGCTCAGCACACTGTTATTCTTCAGTTAAAGCAATTTGCCAGCAAACCCCAAGCACAGATTGCTTTGTTCTGTTAAAACAAATATTCAGGAAATTCAGCCACAAACTCCTGCTATCACTCAGCTCTTATCTTGCTCTATTGCAATAACTACTTGATGACCTCAACAGAGGCCTTGAATCCAGTAATCAGTTCTTCAAGTTTGCAACAAAATCCATTCTTTTTTTCTAAACAACTACAAGTAACTAGAGGTTGTCTTGACCTTTTATCTGTTTTGACAAACGAGGGCCCAGGCCTCCTCCCCTGCATGCTGATCTGCTCTTGCAGGCTCTGGGTGGAGGATGTGGCTTGGCTCTCCAGACTCCTGCCTCAGCTGGGACTCGCCATCTCTGGCAAAGCGAAGGAGGGAACGATATTCCCAGCCAGGCAACACAGGCTGGGTGGTTTTGTCTGGGCTGCCACCAAGAATTTCAGCTGGTTGGTTTGCACAGATCATTTTTAGCTCCCGTTTAGCCTGAACGAGGAGGGATTTGGAGAGTCAATGATCCGAATGATTCACTCAAGGAGATGTTCACCCCGATGTTTTAGCACCGAGAGGCCAGTGATGCTGGTACCTTTTGGTTCCAGCTCTGTAAGTCTCTGTTTGGTGTGCAATGGGTTAAATTGCAGCCAGTGACTGTAAAGCATTTGTCTGAGGACCTGGATGGTTCTTATCTTTACAGTGAAATATTATTCCTTCATGAGCAAACCTGCTTATTGTGGAAGCAGTTTGGCATAATTAGCCGGTTAAAGAAGTCTGCCTATTGATTAACTGAACTAAATGACCCATAATTAAGAGCCCAACTGTGGAGCTAAGCTGTTTGGTGGTGTTTTCCTTCCCCTTACAGCTTTGGAAGCTGCAGGCCTGTTGGTTGTTAGGGGCTGGGTTGGTGAGGAGCCCACATGGGCACTAATTGAGTCGCCGTTCCCCGCGGGGCTCTAACGCACACCCCGATGGGTTGTAAGGGCCTGCTGGCACATCACTCTCCTCTCCTGGACCACAGAGGTACCAGCGTGAGCCCTGCTGGCTCTGGGAAGGTTTGTTGCCTTTCTGAGAGGTCACAGGAGCGACCAGCTCCAGATCCCCCTGGATTTATGGGGGCCTGGAGGAGTCAGCCTCAGCCCTGCAAACATCCACACAGGGATGGTTGCTGTGAGAGGTCCCCATGTGCTGCAGGGGGACCCAGGCCATGGGAAAGACAAAGCTGGGGCCGAAGTTGTGGGAAGCCATTTGTTTGGTTAGTTTGCAGCATTATTTCCTTGCTAAAAGTTGCCTATTTTTAGCTGTAATTTATGTCTCGTGTGATGCATCGTCTCTATAAAGTGCATTCAGACTGGAGTTTAATTTTGACAGTTTAGAGGGGCTCCTGTTTACACCCGAATATTATTGAATCTCTCATTACTGTCTCTGTAAAATGCTGCTTTCTTCTCGCACTTTTTTTCATATATATTGTTGAAGATTGTGCCAGAATGAGTTCATTGCTTTTCCCTGCCTTTGATGCAACGCTGTAAAAACCGAAAGAGTTGCTCTCAGGTGGTGAGACGAGCCAGCCTGCACAGTGCTAGCTGGCACCATGACTGCCCCAGGCCAAGGGACTGATAACATTAAGCTACAGTTTCAAATTGTCACAAAGAAACTTTTTTTTTTTTTTTTTTTGAAACTCAGCTCTTATCTGCCACTTCTTCCCAATCAATCGCCCAGAAAAACACAGAAGTAGCAATCTGAACAGACTGGCTCTTGGGGAGTTTAGGGTTAAAGGACTTCTTAAGCACCGCTCTTTCCTCTGCTGGGCCCACTGAAATAATCAGAAAATATTTGCACTGACTTTACTGGGTGTTAGAATAGGCCCCCCAAATCCTCATCCTCCTCCTGCACTGTGAAAAGCTTTTGGCTCTGTGTGTTTCTGGCACAGAAAGGAGATTCTTTCTCCATGTTATTTCCTTTAGGCTCTAAAAAATTCCAGCCATCTGCAGTGGAAGCTGCTGGTGGCTGTTTGCTCTGCCATGTCCTCAACCTGAACCAGTGAAGGGGCAACTCAAGAAACAAAGACTGAGATCTTTGTTCTTGCTCTGGTCCCACAATAGTGAGTGAGGTATCTGCTGATATGTGGAAGCTGCTGGAAGCTCCCTGGCCATACAACAACCCCTGGAGACCCTCAGAGCAGCACCCAGGGTTTGAGGTGATTTTTTGGCACAACTGGAGCCCATGGGAGGCCAGGGAGAGGCAGAGCTGCCTCCTGCCAGCTGAAAGCTGTGCCAGGACCAGAGGTGCCTGGTGAACAGTGTGGGGGACAGAGATACCCCTTCTTTGGACTGGGGACTTCATGCCCTTCATTTCATCTCCATTTTGCTTCAGGTCTTAAGGTTTCTGGGTCAAAATGGCCTCAAGTTTGGAGGACTCTGACGGACTGAGTTGTGTGGTTGGAAGCTGGACTTTTGCCTCAGCTCTAAAGCAGCTCTGTGTGTATCTGCCAGGGAATGGCCTTACCTCAAAGGTGGTCCATGAGAGCTGTGCAAGCAGTATAGCTGGAGCTCCAGGAAAATGTTATAAGCAGTTACAAGAGAGCTTGTAAGTGAACTTGACTGAGGATAAAACCCTACGGCTGCCTTTTAAACTTGATTTTATCTCATTTTGTCCTTTCATCCTGCCTTTCATACACATTGCCATGAGGGAATAGTTATCTCCTATTAATATCTCAACACCTTCATGCAATGTCTGAACAGCAGAACTGGCTCCAGCTGAGCATCTGACCATGATGCAGGAGGTTGCTTTGATCGTGGTGGTGGGAAGCAGGGAGAGACAGCAGGCTCTTTTCTTCCCCCAGCTGCAAGAAAGCCATGGTGCCATCCACATCACCTGGCTCCCCTGCAGCTGGAAACCCCTGGAGCAGCTCACACCTTTGCCTACCTGTGAAGCCCTTTAAAAGGCAGGGAATTAGCTCTCTGCAAAGATGCCAGAGACAGCTTAGAGCTGCATGAAACCTCACCAGGCTTCCCTTATCTGCATAGGTCCAAACCCCTCGGGCAGGGGATGGGACCCTGGGAAGGCAGGGATCACTGAAATGCCTGGGCTGGCCTGCTGCCAGCCAGTGAGGCAGTGCTCAGTGTAATGCTGGGAAGAGATGAGATGTCTCCTCTCCCCTTTTTACTAGAGTGGTACTTCTTGCAGTATTTGGTGCTTTTTAAAAGTTTGGATTTGTTCAGTACAGTGGAAGTGCTTTGGCTTTGGCAGTGAGAGAGCAGCTGCTTTCAGGAGCTTGCAGATCCCCCAGCAAGCCTTGAGCTTGAACGCTTCTATTCTTTATTTATATGTATATAACTTATTGTATTTATATATAATACATAGTTATACAATGTACAGATTTTTGAAGAGGCTGTGACTGTATCAGCAATCACTTCTTAGCAGATCACCTTATACTTCATGTATCACCATACAGCACACAGGTAATCTGAAGAGTGCCTTGCTTGCACACCAGAGCTTTAATAGCTGTAACAAGGTAATTAGTACATCGTTCCACTTGAACTTTAACGTGGTAATTGGCAGTAAGTAATCCCCCTCTGATGTGATACACAGCCCGAGTTGAGAAGAAATATCAGAGCAGCCCTGTGCATGAAAGGGAAAACAAAAGTCACAGCTGCTGACTGTGGCCAAGGGAGTGGATTTTGGGTTGATGTTCCGCAGTGACAGATGTGGTGTGGATGTTGGATGTGGCCCAGGGGCAGTGTGAGGACTCCCACTGGACGTGCCATCCTGACCTGCTGTGTCCCTGTGAGACTCTGGATGAGCAGGATGTATTGCACAGTGCCCCAGGGGAGGGGACAGATTTATCTCCAGGTATGGTACTGAGAGCTGCAGAAGAGACTCTTCCTTCAAACTTCCTACCCAGAGAGAGATTGGCTTTGAAAAAGAGACATTTAGGTCACAGAGATACTTTTTGGTATGCAATGAATCAGAGCCTTGGGAGAGGCCAGCAGAGCAGGGAGCAGAACAATGATTGCCTCTTTCTCAGCACGGAGCACCCGACCCCAAACTCTTCTGAATTTCCAAATGTGTTTCTGATCCTCTCTTGCAGTGAGGTCAGTAGGGAAATACAGGCTGTAATGTAGCTTTGTGATTTGAGGTTCAATGTCCAAATTTTGCTCTATTCTGTCAGGGAAAAGCCTTTTTTACTGTGGTGGATCAAGTGGATGTCAGCAGACTGCTCCTGCTGAGCCCCGCTGCCTGTGCATGGTCCTGGTTTTCTGGGAAAAACACTGCTTGTGTCAGGAAAGCTCTTCCAGGCTGCCCTAATGATGTTCACATGAAAAGAAAAGGAAGGGGGAGGGAGGAAACATCTTAACCCATGTCTTGTGTGATCTCTCCTGTGATCACATCCTGTCTGATCCTCCCTTCTGGGTCTCTGAAGCGTAGGTGGTTGGTGTGTGTTTGCGAGCAGCTTTGTGTTCAGCTCTGTGCAACGCATGGGTACAAAAGGCTGCTCACCATGGGAGTTTGTGATCTGGAGAAAACAGGAAATGACATTTTGGGCAGTACTACAGAAGATGGGTTTTCCTTGACCCCATGTTTTTGAGAGGAATCCTTTGCAGTACCGTCTGGGATCAGATGCGTAACTAACTTGCAGATTGACGTGGACTTCGTAAAATTGTTTCCAACCAAGGAAAACAAGGAATGTGTTTCCCAAACATCTGAGGTGACACTCAATTTCTGATTTGAGTTAGAGAAAGCTTCCCATAGCACTGTGATGTGACATGCACATCACGGAAATGCCGATGGGAAGCTGAGTCCCCAGTGCTGGCTGTTGAGGCTGGAACATGAGGGGTGACTCTCTCTTCTGCTTGGTGCTGAGTGGGGACAGTTGCTCAAGCCCCAGTGTAGGGGAAGGTGTTGATATTTGGGTGACAGGAGCCGTGGAGTCCCAGGACATCACGCCCAAGTCCAACCTTGCCCCTCATGAGGAGGTTCTCTGCTGCACCAACCCTGAGAACAGCAAAATTCCTCCTCCAGCACAGGCAGGCCTGGATGGGGAGGGTGTCTCTGTTTTGCCAAGGCTCTGGCTGGATGCAGCATTGCTGTGTCCTGGGGCAGTGCTTTAGTGCAGTACATCCTTCCCTCCTCACCAGAGTGGCCCATGCTGTGCTTGGCCATGCCAGCACCCCCCGTGGCCCCATGGTGGCAGATTGATACCCTGGCTGTGCTCCTGACATGTGCCTTGGACAAAAACCAGTGATTAATTTAAATATTCCCCATCCAGGCATGGCAGGACCCACTGTGCTTGGTGGCAGGTCTGGGAGTGGACATCAGGTGCAACAGTGAGCAGGGGAATGGGAAGAGAAACACGTTGGGAGCTCCAGGCACTGCTCTCCTTCCACCCAAATTCCTTTGGCAGCTGGATCTCCCACCGCTCCTGTTCATAAAAAGCAAATGACTTTTCAGATTTATTAGTTACCTCCAGGTGCAATTTATCAATCCCAGGCTGGGCTCTGCCCAGGCAGCTGGGAAGAAGCTTGTGTCTTTGATTAATGTGCTATCCCCCACAATGGTGGCAGATTTCTTACTGGGGTTTAATTCTAACAGATTCTTAAAAATAACAAGAACCATATTCAGTGAGCTGTTTAAAAGGATGCAGAGCTGAAGCACAGTTCATTCTCTAAAGCTTTGAAGTATTTACAGAAGGGGTAGAAGGAACCTTCATGGAAGCTGGGAGGGTGAAGGAGGAACTTGTGGGATGAATTGGAAAGGGCAGAAAAAGGGAACAATTACAATAGATCATAATGGAACTAGGAGACTGAGGGTTTTCGAGATAGAAGTGAAACAGTGGGAGTGAGATCTCAATGAGAATAAACAAAAGAGGTGAAGGATCAGGCTCTTGCAAACAGAAGGGATTCCTCTAAGCAACATAATTTTTGTGTCTGAAATTGTCGTGAAAGGGCAGAGGGACATTCAGTGGAAAAAAATCAGAAAAACTTGGAAGATGGAGGAAAACAAGAAGCCCCCAAACCCTGGGCTGTAATATGAAACCCCTCACGCTCCAATGCAGCCATTCCCCTAATGCATCAAGACTTTTTGCATCTTTATTTTCTTCACCTTTTAACCACAGCTCAGAATGAAAACATTACATACAGACCTGCCTTTTGGAGACTGAGCCAAGAGGAGCTCTTGATCCTTTGACCTTTTTTTTCACAGATGGAAATATATTAACTTTCCCCTGCTTTTCAGTGATGCCAAAACCATTTTCTCACAGTTCAGTGTCTGTGCTGGAAAGCAAGACAGGCCCACACCAAGGCAAAGGCAGGGCAGTTTGCAGTTTTCCAGTGGGGCGAGGATGCTGAACCAGGATGGTTTGCAAAAACTCCACCAGCATCATCTTGTCCCCTGTGTGCTTGGCTCTGCTGCTGACAGCCCTCCTAGGTGCAGTGGTTCAGATTTCAGTGTGACAGAGTGTTTTCACACCCTTGGTAAGGAGGAACATCGTAACCCAGTTAAAGGGCAGGATGCTCCAAGCTTTCAATGCATATTTATGCCGTCTATTTTAGGTATCTGCTTCCAGATCTTTCTATATGGTCAGTGCAAAAAAAAGATCCACGTCTCTGGAAGGTGACTCACAACACCTAAAATAGACTCCTGTTCCCAGACATCCTCTCTCCACACTAATTATAGAAGGAGGCTGGAGATGTTTAGCTCCCAGTCTCAGCACGTGAAGGTTGATGTGTGCAGCAGAGAGCACTGACACCCACTTTGTTTTCCCTGATGCTGGCAGTGAGCTGGCTGGAGTGAGTGTGTGCAGGTTACCTGCAGCCCATTTCCCTGGTTTAGGGCCTCCCTGCCCTGCTTCCTTTTGCTCCAGAGAAGGGTGTTGAAGCCCATGCAGCTCCTCATAGGCTTGTTCAGGCTGACTATCTGTTCTACTGCTGGACATGCTGGAACCCCCCAGGCACAGTGGATGCAGTGCCCCTGGCAGTGGTGGGGGTCTGGTCACAGTGCCCGCCCAGGTGACACTGGCACTGCTGCAGGAGGTGTGCTCAGATGCCTGGCTCCATGCCTCTTCCTCAGAAAGGCCTTTGGAAGGCAAAGCCACTGTGGTCTCTCCTTGTGTCACAGCCCTCTCTTCTCAGCTGTGCAGAGCAAAGTTGGCTTTGAGAAGGGTACACAACATTAACATGTGGGATTTAACCTGAGACTTGCTTTCCTGCTGATGGAAAAAACCCTAAGTGGTGTGACTGTGGGCAAGGACACAGGAGCACGGGGAGGATTTGCCCCATCCCGTTCATCCTTCAGGGAAGGGATGCTCAGAGCGGCACAGCCTGGAGTTTCTCCCTCCCCTCACTCCCACTTTGCATAGCCATCTTTGGAGCCACAGTTGAAAATTAAGCCCAGAGTCAGCCATTTGTAAACCGAGCTGACAGGAAATTGCTGGCTTTGTGCTGAAGAAGTCATTACCTTAAGCTTTATTGCCATGTGCAGAGTTTACTTGTGACAAAGTAAATGTGCAGAGATGTCTGTAAATAGGGCTGGGATATTGCTGTGCTAACAGCTCCTGGTAAGCCATCCATCAGCACAACAGTGTGCAAGGAACCATTAAAAGCCACCGTTGGGAACGCAGAGGCTCCTGCGCGCATGCGTGGGAGATCTGCAACCCACGGGCAGGTCCTTCCACTGCTTCCCTGGCTGAGCAAAACCAACTCTTTGGGGTTTTAGAGGATGCTTTGCAGCCCTGATGTGCCGTCAGACAGTGGTGCCATGCGGGAGCAGAGGGTACAGGGAGCGCTGGGACCCGTCCGAAAGAGCTCGACTGGCTGAGGTGGGATCTCTGGTCCCCCTGTCACTTTGGCTGGAACAGCACAGAGCTGGTGAGAGAGCCTGGTACTTTTTGGGGTTTTGGTTCTGACCATGAATGTTATAGCTGTGAAGGGGAGACAGGTTTGTTAATGTAATACCAACATAAATCTCATTTGAAATAAATGAGGTAGCAAAGTGCACCGCTTGTGCTGCTTGAACTGCAGCTGAAGCTGTGCTGCAGGGGAAACAGGTGTATTGAAAATAAGTTAATGTCTGATTGGTGTGTGTCTAAATGATCTAGGTGGTGCCTTGAATGAGCTTGTCTTCTCCAGCCACTGTTCTCCCGGCACTGGTGAGGAGTTTCTGGCAAGGAGACAGCTCTGGCTGCAGAGCAGCTGAGTTGTCCTCCAGTTCACAGGGCTCTGGCAAGCAGGGGATGGGGGTTTCTGGCTTATCTGTGTTTTCTCAGGGTGGCCAACAGCCTGCCTTAGTCATCTGAGCACTTCAGGATGTCTGGAACTTTTTATGTGCTTCTTCCCCTGGAGTCAGCCCCCTGCTCCTGATGCCGTTTTGTTTTTTTGCCAAAACTGTGGCAGCCCAGTGCAAGCACATATTTCTGGTCTTTCCTGGCTTCTGCCACTTGTGGGAATGATAAAGTCAGACAGGGAATAAGAACTCATCACTTGGGGGTCACCAGAGGGGCAGTGCAGAGGAATTTTCCAGGCACTGGCTGTGCAGGGCTGGATTGCTGCACTATGGTAAGGGGCAGCCACCGAGGGGGACAGAGCCCTGTGCCTGCCATTTACAGCCACAGCTTCCTCTGGGGCAGCAGAGCTGTCCAGGGGTTTCTACAGGTGCTGCAGCTTGGGGTGGTGTGGGAAGGGAAAGTGAGGGTTGAGAGGTGACAACAGAAATCAGGTGATGCTGCAGATTTCCTCTCTCTCAGTCCTCACAGCTCCTGCCTCTGCAGTGCCCAGGAGTTGTGAGGTTTGTACAGGCTGAAAAACCAGTGTTTCCCCATAATGAAATCCTGATGCTGGCCTGAGAGATGTGATGCCACTCCCCCCACTTGGGCCAGGAGGGGAAGATGCAGAGCAGTGTTTTCTGCTGGCTCCCAGCCTTGGCTTGGAAGTGCCCATGGCTCTGTTTGGTGCTGTGGAAGAGATTAATTTTTTCACTCCCTCTTCAGCTGCCCTTTTCCTGCAGGCAAGTCCCTTTGGCATGCCACCCTGCATGAGGAGTACCCAGCTGTAACTCAGTGTTGATTCCCTCCATCCCTGGGCTCTGGGAGCACTTGCAGCCAGGCACTGGGCTCTGGCTGGGAAGTGAGCCATGGAGAACTTGGCCCAGAGTGTGCAAAGTTCCTGCTGACACGGAGCTTTTCCTTTTCATCCACAGCCATGGCAACTCTACGAGTCCAATTAGCCTGAGTCCCATGGTGCCAACCTGAGAGCTGCATCCCCCTTCCAGCTTCTCCTCTCTGCATGACTCCCTGGCCCCTGCCCAAGTCCATGGATGTGGTGCCAGCAGCCCTCCTGTCCACTCACCCCTTATCAGAGAGAAGCAAGAGGGCTCCCCAGGGCCTCTGCTCAGCTGTGAGGGGTCTCCTCCAGTCACTGCAAATTGTTCTCAGAGCACACAGGGACTCAAAGGGACCCAAAGCAGAGCTGAAGCTTGGTAGCACTGGGAGCCAGGTGACAAGCTCCCAGCTTGCCCTGCTCAGCAGGATATGGGGAGGACAGCCAGCAGCTCCTGGATCCCCACCCAGGGCAGGGACATTGGCTTGCTGGTGCCAGCAGCAAGGGCTGCAGTGTGCTCCCTGCCCAGGCTCGGCAGGGACGGTGCCTCCCTGGGAAATGCTGCCAAGGAAGTGTTGCCCCAAGGGACACGATGGCAGGAGCTGTTGGGGAACCTTCCCACTGCACACCTAAAATCAGAAAATGCTTACCTATGTCCATCTGTCCCCTCCAAAACTGAATTACATGAGATAAGTATCCTGATTTTACACATCTGAAACTGCAGTTGTAACATTAGAACTGAACTGCTTTTTAAAATTTGAGATGACTTTGTGTGCTGAAAGTTCAGCTGATCGTTACCAAAAGCACTTGGAGAATAACCCTGGGGCTGCTGGGTTAAACTAAGCCTGGTTTACTCTGGAGCCACGTGTCTGGGTTGCTGAGGAGGTCAGGAAAACTGTCCCCGGGGTTGGAGCCTAAGGGATCTACAATGGCTCTTTTCCTTGTGGACTCCCCAGTGCTGAGTCTCAAGGCTGAGTGCACGTTGCAGTCTTTTGTTCAGTTGAGGTTACTCATAACATCTCTCTCCTTTACGTGGACATCTATTTTTGTGAACCTTTGAGGAAGTGAATTGTCTCTGAAGCTGTTATCTCTCTGTCAAATTGGGCTGAAATTGCTCAATGAGTTCAAAGTTGTTGAGGGAGACACAGCCAGTGTGAATGGATGAGCCATAGGAAATCAGACTGACAGGCTGAAATGAGAAACACTTTAAAACTGTCAAAACAAAGTCTTCCTAGTGGTCTGACCTGACTTTTTGTCCAGATTATTGGTTCCTAAAGCCTCACAAGATCCTGCCAGCTATCCCCAGCCCCAAGGGGCTTCTGAGAGCCCCACGTTGGAAAGCATAGCATCGGCTCTGCTGACAGTAGAAAAGACCCTTGGGATTAGCAAAGGATTTGCCACCAGCTTTTCTTGAGGCCTCTCAAGTCTGGGAGATTGGAAGCCCATTGCCCAGATGCACATCTGTACCACTACCAAGCCACCCCACGAGGAGGTCGTATGCCAGACTCATTCCATTTATGTTTCCTTTCACCAAGTGACTTTGATTGAAAAGGATCTGACACCAGTTAATTAGACATAGGTGCAGGTTAGAAAAATAGTTGCAATAATGAATCTCCTTTTACTGGTCCCTGCTGCTGCTCCAGTAGTGCTTTCACAGCCATTCACAGGATGGTTAATCTTTTAGCAAGTGCTTTAAGTGTTTTGTGCAGGGAGCTCAGCACCATCAAAGAGAATGAATGACCCTGTTTCTCTTCCCTATCGTGGCTATCAACCAGAGCTGTCTTTGGCAGAGCTTGTAGGTTGATTTCTGGTTGAACATTAGAGGCAGAATTCATCTGTCCAAACGTAGACATCTAATTGTGAATGTCTACATCTGAGTTACTTGTCTAGACTCTTGTTTATAGGAAAGAAATGGGCACCCCAAGGACATGAGTCATTGTATGCTAGAGTAAATGTCTAAAATAGGTCAGATGAATCATTCTGTAAGTGGGCCTTTCTCTCTCCTGTGACTATAAAGGGAGCCCAGAGTCACCATGCAGGGGGAACAGAGAGAAGCCTCTACAGTACAATGAGATGCATCCCATCTCAGACTTGCTTCTGGGTATGCATAGGCAGCTGCTCTTCTGTTTGCACATCCTCCTGATGTCCTCTGTCTGCTTCTTCTTGTTCTTCCCATCATAAATTAACCTGGAACTGAGATGCCATTTTATTCTTGTAGCTTTTGCTGCAGGACAAGTCCCAAGTACCTGCTTTTCCCTTCTCCTTGGGGTCATCAGACTGGAGTCACCTTTATCCCAAACCTCTGTCTGGACCTGGAGCTCTGCTTTATCCTCTCCAGTGAAAGGCTGCTGGGAATCTGCTTTCCCTTCAGCCAGGTACATGCCCTGGTTTGTCCCTCCACAGGAGCCACCTGCAAACATCTCAGCTGTCTCTGTGTTCCCTAGGCCGACACAACCTGCTTTCATTTACTCAAATTTTCCTTAAGCTTCTGGTGAGCAGCCAGAGACCCCTCCTGGGTTTTGATTATTGCCTTTTCCTGTCCTTGTTGTATCTGCTCTGTGTGGGCACTGGCACCTGACTGAGAGGGACTCAGAGCAGCTCAGAGCCACCCCTGCTCTGAGAACTGCCATCACCGACAGTGTCAGTGCATGATCTCAGCTGGGGGGCCAGGGGGATCAGCCTGGAGCTCCTTCACAGATTTACTCCTATTTTATTCCTGTTTGCTGAACAAAAGAAACGTGTAATGCTTCCAAATCCTTCCAAATAGGCTTGGAGCCTAGTTCTAGATGTAGCATTATTTTAACAAAACCAGTGCTGTGCTGATAAATGGGATGGTGGGAGGAGGGAAAGAAACTATTCATAACACAGTGCAGGAGATGAGGGAGGGAAGAAAACTGAAGAGTGCAGATAAGATTTTTGCTGCAGGTGTTTTCTCAAATTTTGGCTTGGAGACAAAGGGAAACCCACAGACCATCCAGATAAGCCCATTAGTCAGGTTAGCTGAGCACTGTTTCATTACTCAGTAGTGTTATCTAGGCCCTCTGGCCTCAACAAAATCCCAACTTTATTCTTTCCTCAAATACTATTTTATTAAAAAATCATCTCTGTGTCAGAGGACTTTTAAAAAAATGTATTTTAAGGAATATATTAGAACGTGGGAATACTTTAAAATACTGACAAGCTGCACCCTTGTGTGAGCAAGAATAGGACACAGTGTGCCTGCTGTCTCCTGGCTCGGTGTTGTTGAGACTTTCCTTTTCCTTTTTAGTTTGTGAGATCAAGGCCTGGATCCACATGTTGGGCTCTGACCCTGGGGGGGAACTCGGGAGCTGCTGGGGGCTGAGGGATGTGAGACCAGATCAGGGGCCATGTGAGTGGCTCCTGAGGAGAGAAGAGGTTGCTTTTCCCCTGGGGACCTGGGAAGGTTGTGAGGCAGCAACTGCTACCCTCAATATGGGAAGCAGCTGGGATGGGGAGCTGGTGGGTGAGGTGCCACAGCCCTCCTGAGCAGGTCAGCTGAGTGTGCAGGGGGAACCCAGCAGACCTGCCTGCCAGGGGAGCTAAATTATGCATCACAACACATATATTCCTGAGAACCGGGCACGCAGGAGCACTTGCTGGAGATGAAAGCTGATGGAACACACCAAGTGAAACCACAGAGAGCCTCGCTCTGCTCTGAACTGTTTCCCACCAGAAAGCTCCTCTCTGCAGCCGCCAGCCTGCCTGTTTGCTCAGCAAAGCACCGGCCATTTCCATGTGCCCCTGTGGCAGGAGGCACTCCAGGAGGCTGCTCCCTTCTCAGCACTCTCTGCTGACAGCAAACAGAGCTGGGATGACTCAGAGGTGCTTTCCCTTCCACCACAGAGGTTCCAGATCAGACCATGCTAGTAATGAGTGAATGTCCTCAGCGTTCCTCTCGTGGGGCTCAGTGCTCTGATGAGTTGCCAGTTCCTGTTTGGTTCCCAGCAGGCTGACACCTCTGACACCTACTCTGTAGAGAGGCCTGTTCTGACACTCTGGCCAGAAAGTTTGATGTTTGACTGCAGTAGCTGCCCAGCATAAGGCCATACCTCCCTCTGGGTAATGATGCTCATCAGGACAGATCTTTGCTCTTCCACTGTTCTGCACCTCTTTGTCCAACCCAGCTCTTCTGATACCTCAGAGTCCCTCTGTGTTTTCTTCCTATATCCAGAGTTAACCTCACAACTAAAGCTCAGCAAATCTCTTTAAATCCTGGAAGCTTTCTCCCTGCAATGATACCTGTGTGTGCTGTTGTCCTGAAAATACTGAGTTAGAGATTTTCACTGATGCTAAAAGATGTCATTACTAAAACTGAAGCAGATGGTAGAGTGGGATTGAAGTAATATTACAGAGATTCTCCATAGATGTCATATGTTTTCTGCCATTATGAAGCACTCAAATGGCTCGCCTGAGGAGGCTACAAGACCTCCATCTTGGGAAGGTTTTTTAAAAAAGTGAACATTTGCCAGGGATGACTTTGTTACCCTGTCTTTCCCTGGGAAAGGAGATGAACTGTGTGCTTTCCTGAGGTCCAGTCCCAGGAAACCCAACCAAGAAACTTGTTGGATGCTGAAAGTGTTCATAAGGTTTAGCAACAGAGAGGAAATGTTCAAAGAAAAGAACATAGATTCAGAGTCGATTTCTCTGCAGTACTGCTGAGTTTGATTAGAACAAATCCTGCCACATGTGGCATTTGAAATGCTTGAGCAACAAATGATACTTCTCAGGGTAGGAGAAAATCAGAGTGTAGTCTCCTTGGGGCAGAGCACGTGGGAGTTTCCTTTGTATTCTGTCAGACTCACACTGGGGCCAAGTATAAACAGCAACTGAAATTTGCTCCCAGCATTTAGATGCTTCTGAAAAACAAAAACGATACTAGATGGGGAGCAGTGGTTAGGCTCAATCCAATCCCAGGGTAATTTGCATTAAGTGGTTCCCAGTTCTTTCTTTAACACTGTTCTCATGCCTAGCCTGTGTGCTGCTCATTTCCTCTGCTGGAGAAGTGAGAGGCACACGCAGCGGAAAGCGAGCCAGCCAATAGAAGTGATGTGGCAGAGGGAAAGAGAGGAATGTTACAAACAATCCCTGTTTTGGCTGATAAAGGCATCCTCAGGAAGCCTGCATGCCGTAGGAGTCTGTCATTCTGCTGGGCTGGGGAGAGGAATGGAAGAAAAATATATGCACAAAATAAGCATTTCCCCTTTTGATTCAATTTCCATAATATTTTAGTACTTATTCTACTTTTGCACAATGTGAGGAAGAGATTTAGGTCTCCTCGTCCAGGTCTCCTGTTGCTTTCACACGGATTCAGGACTTCCAGTCTCCTCCTACTGGGGTCTCCAGCTGTGGAAAGCTGACCTGGCGTGGAGTGGGGGAGGAAGAGGCTCCTGCAGTTGGTGTTACCTTATTTTCCAGATGGTTGTGCTTCCCCAGACCGAGTGCCATGCTATCAGAGGGATGTCCTGTCTGATCCTGTGACGTTGTTCAGCAGGCACAGACCGACGTGGTCGGTGAAGTCACACCCTGGAGCGTCCCGCTGGGCACCACAGCCACGTGCTGCCGAGCCAAGCGGCCACCAGCAGAGCTCCCTGCCCAGCCCGCCGGTGCCAGGCTGGCCCCCGGCCCCCGCTGGATGCCAAGCCCTCGGAGGGCAGGCCGCTGTGTCAGGCTGAGTGGTTTTCACCCACTTCAAAGAGCGTCAGTGGCGACGCCGCGTGCAGTGACACGGCATCGGAAATCCCCGACACGCCACCGCGCGAGGAGGTCAGGGCTCAGCCAGAGCAGCACATTAAACATTAAACGCTCCATTTATACGCGCCGGTGGCGTCATGCCAAGATGAATCCGAAATGATTAAATCTCCAGCCGTGTCGGTTCCTTTCACAGCAACATAAAACATTTTGCTCCGCTAGTCAAGGCGATGATGTGGTGCCGGGGACGGCGGACTCGGGCTCTGAGCTGTGCTCGTCTCCCAGGTTTGTCATTAAAATGCGTCTCTGGCTTCCCGGAGGTTCAAGCTGCCACTTGGTGAAGATGCACAGCAGTCTCCAGTGGCCAGATGACTCACCTCAGCCTCTCTTGTCACCCGAGCGAGACAGTGGCAATTGGAAGGCGGGGAAGAAAATAACAAACTGTTGACCACATCGTAAATCCAAAGATGTGGCAACAACGGGGCTAAGCTCATTCACGCAGGAAATATTGCAGAGGAAACCAACAGTGTTTGGATACAGTGTCTGCTGAGAAGGAAATCTCTTTTGGTAGCTTGCACCTGCTACTTATAAAAAAAAAGGAAGGGACTGGATTTCTTAATTTTGCAGGAATCTATTTTTTTCCTCAAAAGCCAGCACATTTATAACTCTAGTAAAACTGCAAAACTGGTAAATAGAAAGGATCCTACAAGAAGAAGAAATTGATTTCTGGATCTGATCAGAGCAAAGCTCTTAATCTTTGCTCCTCTTCTATAGAATTTCTGCCTGGACACCTTCTCTATAGGCCCTAAACCTAATGCCTTTTTCAGTCCATGCTGAATGGAAAACTGTCAGGAAAGGGAAAGAATCTTCTTTTCTCTTCCCTTGATTAAAAAAAAAGAAAAGAGGATATTCAGATCAATTGTTTTCCTTTATTTCTTGTGCTCCTCGGGTGACAGAAGCAAGTGAAGACTGTCTTGTAACCCCTTAACCAGGCATTTCATAACAACAGTCCTCAGAGAGGACTCAGGTGGGTCCAGGTGTGCAGAGATCTGAGCAGCTGACCTTCGTGCAGCACACAGAGCTCTTTTTACAAATCAGTCCACTTGCTCTGTGATGTGAACACATAGCAGAAGGAATCCTGCTTCATCTATAACTCAAAGGCCTTGGGGCTTTAAGGAGCAGCAGAAACAAGTTCTATAAAAGGCTCTAGAGGCACCTTCTGAATCCCCTGTGACGGTACCAACTCAGACAGAGGCTTTGAAGACGACCTGCTCCATCCTCAGCTGAGGTCCCCCAACGAAGATTGAGGAGCTTAAAGAAAAAAAACCCAAACAAGCAATTGGACCAGGTTTCTTAGAATAAAACCAGGGGTATTAAACTTTGCAAACCGAGCCAATAGAAAGCAGCTGCTTCTGCCTTCCCTGCCCAGGGGTGGGTCTTTGCTTCCAGAACTGGTTTTAACTCAACAGCCATCTGAGCTGCACCAGGTGCCAGAGGGCTTCTCTGCACGGCAGGTATGGGCCAGCTGCCTGTTCTTGGCAGCCTCTGAGTGCTCTGGTATCGCACAGAACTTCTTCCCAGGGCCTGTCACCCTTCTGGATGCCCAGCCAGCCTCTTCTTTGCAAAGTAGAAAAGTCCTGTCAGCAGCAAGGAAGGCAAATGCCTCATACCAACCCCACAGTGCTGCAGGGCAGAGCTCCTGACAGGAAACGGGTACCACGATGGCACACTCAGGAGTGGAGTGTCTAGAAGTGTGGCAGGAAAACTCCTCTTCAGCCTGGCATGCAATCAGAAGACAGCCAGGCAAGCACCAGGAGAAGGGAAATGAACACCCAGGTTTGATTTCTGTGGCTGGAGGGGAGTCAGCCTGGTATGGTGCTCATTTCTCTGCCTCAACGCTGGAGGGGCAATGCTCTGTGCTCTTGCCTCTCTCCTGGCACCCAGGTCTCCCAGGTGTCTCCAGCAGTGCCTCTGTGTTTCACATTCCTATCTGTTACTAAGGCTAGATGCTTTGAAAGGTCCTGTCTGACCTAATCCCTATTGATCACAGAGCCTTGATGTGAAGGAATTTTAAATTTCCAGCTGCTGACTGTTTAACAACTCCTGACTTCAAAAGCTCTGGGAGCCTCCTCCTTTTAAATGCACTTTGCACTTAAGGAAAATACAGTCAGTCCCTCATTAATGTGTATTCCCATAATTACACAAGTGATTGTAGTGCAAACGGGTTGGTTCTCTGTGCCACGTGCACATTCTTCATCCAGGAAATCAATAGGCAGTAAGCAACATCCAATTCTGATCTTTGTAGAAGTTCCTTGCTGCAAGGGCAACTTTTACTCAGTTTTTCAATGTAGATGTAAAATAGATGATCTTTAAAAACACACAAGTCTCCTCAGCTCATTGTCCACAAACGAACCAGCACGTATTTTCCAGTATGAGGTGCATAAAATCCCAGGAGAGGTTTTTTCCCCTCTGGGCTGGTCCCTGTGCTGTCCATGCCAGGGGGGTGTTCTGCAGTGTTCTGCACTGTTCCTGCTGCCAGCCCTGCAAACGAGGGGCTCCTGGGGCAATGCTGGGGGCCAGCAGGCTGACCTCTGTCTCCAGGAGGTTTCTGTTCTTGGGGTTCTTGTGTGCAGAGCTCCTGTCCTGGAGCTTGGAGGGCACCACTGCTCCAAGGCACCCGTGTGGCCCCGGCACCTCCTCCCTCCCACCAGGAACAGGGAGCTGCTGGTCAGGCAGAGCTGCCAATGGGGCCTCTCAGGCACAGGGAGTGACAGCCTGAGTTACAGCCCTGAGCCAGGGAGCATGAAGGAAGCTGGAAGTGATTATGGAGCATACGGGGGAGCTTGAGCAGTGCAGAGACTGCAGAAACCACTCTAATCCCCCGGGGAAGTCAAGCTGTACAATTTACACAGGTTTATGCCTGAACTTACCTTTACAGTCATGCTCTTGGAGGAGAGTTTGCTTAAAAGGGAGCGGATACATAAATCTCTGGGGCTGAAAGAGCAGCTGAGCAGAGCCAGGTTTATAGGTGGAGATTTGCATGCCTTCAAAGTCACACAGCCTTCCTGCATGGCTGGCATGGAAGCAGTGAGGGGCAGGCAAGACTGGCAGCCCTGTTCTGCACTGGCTGAGCAGGGGGGGCTGTGACTGCAGGGGCCTCAGGGCATGTTGGGAGGTGGTACTTAGTGATGCTCAGTGGAATTTGGTGTGAGCAGGTGTTGTAGCCTCCAGGAGAGTTATTCTGGATGCAAATGCTTGGGGGAGCTTTGTGGAAGTTCTTGCATAAAAGGGAAACTTGGTACTTCTGAGGGTTTTGGGGTTTTTTTCTAGTTTTATCAAAAAGAAGAGAAGGAAAAATTCTCCCCCTCCCCATGGCTCTCCTTCCCTGACCACGAGGGCAACTGAAGAAAGTAAACTAAAAATACATGCAAAGCATAACATGGATGTTCCAGCTTTTGAAGCTGCTGGAGCAGGGGTCGCAGACACAAGAGCTTTCTTCACCTGCCAGCTCAGACTCACCCTCACTCTAGAGAAGCCATGAGACATAGTGAATCCTCATGGTGTCAAACTGTTCACAAAATGTACAGGAAGGCACTAGTCCCACTGACTCAATACTGTCTTTGGGTACTGAGGCACACTCAGCTGTGCAGCCCGAGACAGAAAACCAGACTCGGTGGGTGGAGTGAGTTGGGAAGCTGCACCAAGCTGCCCAAAGCTGCCTGGGACCACCAATGGGCAGGAAAGGAATCTCCAGTGACCTCAAATGACTCTTTTCCTTGAAGGTGTCAAACAGAACTGGCACTGAGCCGATACTCAGGTTTTTTCCTCTGATTACACTATTTTCAGACACGTGTGACCAAAAGGCAGTGGGACACAATCCAGAGGGTCTTCACCTCAGCCAGATGCTGTGGTTCAGGATGAAATGGTTGCAGTGCTTGCTTTCAGACAGACAGGAGAAGAGGCTTCTCTGCAGTCTATTGCAGGGGTAGAAACCTGGAGCTACACTCATGCTGGATTGTATCCTCAGTGTGCAGGGGACTGGCAGTTCCAGTGACAGTCCCTGCAGAGACCAGGCTGTTTGTGTGCACAGCTCCTGCACTGCTGCCGAGCTGCTCTGCCCTCAAGGTCAAGTGTTCTTCTATCATGCAGCATTTTAATGGCCTTTGGATATCTTTCTAAACCTGAGCTTGTGTCTTGATGAAACTTTTGACAGGCAGTGAATAACAGGGGCATTATTAATTCATGTCAGATGGGACTGAAGCATTTCTTGTTTATCCTGCCAAAACTGTAAATGAAAAAATGGACTTTCTCTTTGACCTTGCTTTTGGTTTGTGCTGTAGGTCCCCAAAGAAGAAAATATTTCTGTAGTAAGTGTCTTATTAACAGAAAGCATCTGCAGAAGGAAGAACAATGAGTTCTGGCCCAAACCTGCAGCTGTGGACACCAGCTGTGACAGCCCTGTTATTCCAGCTCTGTCTTTACTACATTATTTCAGAGGTAGCTTTAAAGAAGGGAGAGGAGAACCCAGGGGATTCTGGCTTAGAAATAGTCTGCTGCACTCTACAGAAAATCTTTTGGGTCTGTGAAGAACAGCAGCAGCCCAGGGGATAACCTGGTGCTTGGCTCCAGGGCCCTCGCAGGTGAGCCAGGGAATGTGAGAAGGTCTGGGGATCTGGTGAGTGGAGATACATTTAGTAGCAGGAATGAAGCGTGGGCCTTCCAATCACATAAATTATATAAAGGCTTTGGCCAGGCTCTAGACATCCCACTGGAGATCATTACTGCTCTCTTTCTGTAACTTTGGGTCTTTCATACTTCAGTTGGATTTTAGACATTGGGAAGCGTTCAGAGGTCCTTGGCATGGATCTTGCATGGCCATTTCCTAAATAACTGTCTGCTCTTCAGGGTGTCTGTGACTGCTGGGGGCTTGTGCTCTGGGTATTTCTGTCCAGTCCTGTCCTCTGAAGCAAGGACTGCACAGAGCATTCAGCACCTACTGCACACAGGAACATCATCTTACTGTCTGCTGCTGATTTGCCTGACCCACTCCTCTGCTTTGTCCACATGCTGTTGATTCTCCTCTTGGGAGCTAATTCAAAGCATGTATCAGGAAATTCTGCTCTACTGTGGTCTCTACACACCCTTTGGACTGCAGCTGCTCTTCACAGAGTTTGGGTGTTGTTTTGTTTGTGAGCTGGTCCTTGAATGTTCTTAGAATAAAACATAATATAATACAAATAAGTGCAAACAAACACATGTGCCTCACCTCCACTCACAGAAAACCTGCTGTGTACAGCTTTCTCTTACACAACCCACCTGACTCCAAGAACAAATGTCCCTAATTTCTTCTGGATGATAGGCTCTGTGGAGATTTAAAGGGCGATTTCTCTCTCTTTTTCTTAGCTCTCACAAAGTATTACAATAAGGAACTGCAGTGACAGACAATACTTAACGGCATGGTTTAGAAGTGATTCATCTGTGAAACACGGTGTAGCATATTTTATTGCATTTTAGCTGGTAAAAGCTGTGCCTTCTAGCCCAGCTCTGTCATGCTGCATGGTAAATTACACTTAGAGGAATCCCAGCCACACAGCTGAAAATAAGCACCCTCTATACAAGAGTTAATGCGGTAGATTTGTACTTAGACATGTATTTGTAAAATATTTAAGCTGCACGGAAAGGGCGTCTGCAGGAAGATACGATTACAGGATCACAGCAGTGCAGCACTGTGCTGTCAGATTTTAAGGTTAAAGAGCAATCCTTAGGCTTTGGTGGCTGACACTGCAGAGGTGGAGGAAGGGAGCCCTTTCAAAGGCAAAGTGGGGCAGGAGAGAACCAGGAACACCCCGAGTCTTGCCCCAGCTGCAGGGTGGCCCCAGCCTGAAGGACAGCTTTTCCTCTTGTGTCCTCATCTCATGGCAGGAGAAGAGAGCTCCAGGAAATGCCTTCCCCTGGCACATGTTTTCCTGGCAGAAAAGCACAGCTGATCAGGGGATGCTCTTCTCAGCTTTATAGCACTAACTTGTCATTCCAAGGCTGTGAGTGCTTTCCAAATGCACACAGCACTTTTACAAGCTCTTCAGCACACCTGGGCAGCGCCTCGTAGCCTCTTGGCACAAAAGCAGTTCAGTCTTTAGTGCAACAGCTCTCAGGAAACCAGGGCATTGGTCCTTATTGCACAGAGGCTGACTTGGTCCTGCAGAGAGAAACACACACCTCTGCACCGTGACTGCAAAGCCAGACTTGAATCTTCTGTGGTCTGGAGTCTTACTTATCTATTTGCACAGTGACAGCAGTTTTCCAGCCAAAAGGAAAGGAAGACATGTTCAGGTACTATAGTACGAGGGAAAGTATTGGAGATTTTTGATTTCTGATGCCTAATCTTAAATCACACCCAACCCGAATTAGCTCCAATTCACTGAAGTGCTTTAGCAGCCTTCCACTGACTTCACTGAGCTCTAAGCAGATGTTTAAAACTTAAGTGCATGCTGGAGTTTTGCTGAATCATACAGCAAATAAAATATGCAGAGCTGGTCTTTAATGTAACATACTGATTCATGTGAAAACTACACATTTCCCGCAAAGCCTACTTCGAGTTAATTAATGAGCATTAAGGACTCACATTTTTCTAGCGAAGAAGGGCCCCAAGGGATCACAGCAATTTGTGCTCACACCCTGAACGATACCAGTGCAATCTTCCCATGAAGACAAAGCCCCGAGCACTCCCCCTGCGATAACCAAGCACTTGCATCTGATGGATGGGTTTGAGCTGCCTCTGACACCCCACGGGTCAGGCGGGAGGACCCGGCCTCTGACCCAGCCCTTTCATCCCCTCTGGCTGGAAGCGTGCCCGCTGCCTCGCTGATTTTGGGGGGGACAAGGGCAATGTGTGCCCTGGGAAAGCCAGGAGGGGAGGGCAGGGGAGGGGCTGCCTTCTGGAACAGGAGTTCCCAACAGTTTCCTCATTTGCACCAACCCCCCTTGCTGTTGTTCCAGCCTTCTCCACAAGCTCGACACAAGGGGCCCGTGATCCGTGTCCACAGAACACGCCGACCACAGGAAACCCTGGCTACTAATTTATGTTGGTAGCAGAGCCAGATGAATCGGAGCAGTTGGGTGTGACTGAGTGCCACTGGAGTCAGGGACTGCCAGCCCTGTGCCAAAGCATCCCAGGGCATCACTTAGGTGGGTCTAGTGCAGCCCCCGCCACAGGAAGGGTGGGGGCACTGCTTCAGGACATTAAACACAGATTCCCAAAGTGCCAGGAGCAGGGCTGGGAGCTGAGTGCTGCAATGCAATTTTCTTGATTACCACTCTGGTGTCCCAGCTTTGTTTGCTTGGCAGCCAAGGCTCTAAAGAAATGAACCTTGGCAGCTGTGAGCTGTGCAGCTCAGGGCTTTCAAGGAAGTCAGACGGAGCACCAGGCTGGAGACACTGCCTCCATCAGCAGGTCTGATCCCGTGGGGCCCAGGCAGCCACCCCTAGAGATTGATCAAGCTCCATCTTAAAGCTACATATGTTGGCTGAGGGGTTTTTTGTCCTTGATTTTTACCCCCCGCTGCTGCTCTCCCAGGCCTGCTCCAGAAGCTTCCTCTGCTGGTGAGAAACTGTTTAATTTCCACTCAGACTTCTGTCAACATTGCCTGGTAGCTATTTCCCTTCTTTCTATTTATCCTCCTAGAAATCATTGCTCAGCCCTATTCCCATCCCTGTGTGGTCCTCCTTCAGCTGGAAAAGCAGGGGAAAAGGAGGAGATTGTTATGGGAAACACTGGAGCATTAAATCAGTGTGGAAGATGTTTAGGAGGAGTGAGCCCGGCAAGGACACACACTTGGGATGCTGGTGGCAAGCAGGGCTAGGGGTCAGGGTTGTCTGAGGGAAAGGAGTTGTTTTCCTCACTGGGTGAGGCCACCTTAGGCTTGGTCTCCAACCAACTGCTTCTGCAAAGGACATAAGGATGCTCCATGTGTCTGCAGTTGTGAGGAGCAATGAGACAAGGTTGGTCAGGAGGAGAATTACTAAGATATTTCGTGAGGGTTGTAAAGCACTTGAGCTGGACTTGAAACACAGAAATGTGTTCACCAGTTGTCAACTATTTGGCCTGAGGAGTGGCACGTTTCACCCTCTTTGTCCCCACCTGTGAAAAACAGGGTAATAATAGCCAGTCACCTCTCCCCAGGGCACTGGGGAGGGTCAACGTCTGTAAAGGGTGTGGACCATTTAAAGTAATAAAGAAATGCAAAGTATCATTATTATTAACCTTCCTGTGCCTCGGTTCCCCATTTGTAAACTCTCACCTAGTACACTCTGACCACTGTTTCCTCACGGAGCTCTACCCAAAGAGGTCTCAGCTGGAGATGAACTTTCCAGCTGCTGCCACGGGCAAACATGGCCCACTTGCCAAGGACCCTGGGAAGTGCTGACAAGCCAAAGTTTTGATGTTTTGAAGGGTTTAATCTTATTTATTAGACAGACTGTTACTAATGTTGTGTGTTGACATCATCATTGTAGAAGAAAACAAAGCTACTGAGCCACTGGGAGCAGACACAGCAGTGTGTAGGTACTCAGGGTGTATGGACCCCTTGGGTGACCAGAGAGGTGTTTGCAGCAGAGATTACCTGTAACTGCACATTAGTTTAATTCCCCTTAAAATAACCCAAGTCCATCAGTTTGTTTTGCCTGACGTGGATCATTTGATGATTTAGTTCATGCTATTGAACACCTTCTGGAAGGGGGTCTGGTTAGATTTCCCTGCAGCAAGACTGAAGCAGATCCCAAACAGCTGTTGAACCTCTGCCAGCTCCTAAGGAGAGCCCACACCCTCTGCCTGTCAGCTGGAAGCAATGGTCTTCTCACCTGTGTGGTCTCTCCTGCTGCAGGGTGTCCCAGAACAGGCATCACTTTTCCATTTAAAAGGAAGTCCTCAAACAGCTGGGGCTCTTTGTTCTAGTTGTGTGCTCAGGTCCTGGGTGATGTTTCTGGCTAAGAGTGGGCTCACAGGGCTGTGTCTACAAGCACGTGCCTCCAGTGTGGCTGGGAGCACAGCCAAAGGGCTGGAGGACACCAAAGGAGTGTGAACTATGTGGTAAGAATGGGAAAGATAACAACAGGATTTCTGAGACTGTCTGAGCTGGAGGAACTGGGAATACTCCTGTGCTGGGAGAACACTTTGATGTTTTCTGTTCTCTGGTGAGTCCCAGTTTTCCTGGGACCACAATACATCCCTATTTTGAACCAGATCAAAATGTGACACTGATTTTGAGTCTTCACAAGGATTAATTTTTTGTCCTGTTATTGCTGAATTCTTCTTGTTTTTGCAATGCCCTTCTATTACTTGTCTTCTCTTTATTTTCCAGCTGGTTTCTTTATGCAGTTCAAGAAAAATTACTTGGAATGTTAAGGGAGTGCCTTGTAGAGGGTGTAATTTCTCCCACCTCTGCAGTGACAAATCCCATCCTTCAGGACAGCAGAGGTGAACCTCCTCTTTCAGCACAAAATCTTGGTAACCACCTCCAAGCCACCGGGTCAGAAGGACAGGAAATGCCAGGCCAAAGGAGCAGCTTCATGAGATACAAACCCATGGACAGAAAGCTGAGTAACAGCACAGGTTTGCAGCTGGATGCTGATTTGCATGTCTGCTTTGGGCTGCTGTAAGGAGGTGCAACTTTGCTTCTGCACATTTCTTAAAAGTGTGGTGTTATTGACTTTGTGGTGGGGAAAGGGTCTGTGGGTTTTGAGTCTGGACACTCATGTGCCTCATGTGAAGCCTGACTGCTCCCTTACAGTAAAATGAGCCCTCTGTCTGGTGAGCCATGTGTTACTTCAGTTCTTCCAGATACCTCCCTGCTGTCATAATCCAGCAAAGTTGTTTTTCCTGACCTTGGTTTGTTTGTCAAATGAAGCATCATACTTTGCCTGGAGTCAGGATGAAACTCTTGAAACCCAATAGTTTACATGCTGCTTCTTCTGGAAGCTCAATTTACTTGGGATGAGTTATTCTGAAGTAATATTTTTCTTTCCTGTTTATTTTTTCTGACAGATCTTCTGCTTCCCCCATGCCCTGTCACATTAAACCATTTATGCACAAAGTAAGCAGTTTGGGTTTGCCCTTGTGACTTTACCTTATTCCTATCACGATTCTGCCAGCAAGGGCTTCAGCAGAAGAAATTTTAAGCTACCCACTGCAGCCACTGCATTTCAGTGCAGAGTTGTAAGTGAAATCACATCTGCATTTTAGGTCAGTGGTTGGATATATGAATGCTGAAAGCTCTCTGAGTTTCATCTTGTGAAATGCTGCAGTGTCCAGAGCGAGGTGCAAGCTCTGCAGTGGTGTGTCTTTCCCCAGAGGCTCACGAGGGTGGTGTCTGCACTGACAAAAACACAACATGTACCCAGCCAGGGAAGAAAAGCAAATATTGAAATCCAGCCAGCTCGTGGCTGAGGCTGCCCCCTCTGTCATTCTTCCACAGGCTCACAGAAACATTTATTTCTTACTTTGAAGCATTCTCTGAACAACAGTTTCCCTTCACTTTCACAACACTAGAAATGACTGGAACACAAGGCTTCCTTCACAATTGGTTGGTTTGTTGTTTTTTTTTCTGGACTGCCATATCTAAATGTCTCTTCAATCTATTATATCTTAGCACTTAAGCAAAAAATTACTCATGGGTTTTTTTTTTTTTGTCTTGAAGGCAGTGCCTGTTACTTCACAGCATGGAAACCAAGTGGGAAAGTAATCTATGCAAATTGCATGTGCTTTTCTGGTTGAATCATGCTCCCTGCACTCATGGTAATGAGTCACTCGGCATAAAGTGGACTGTTACTATGAATGGAGAGAGCACATCAGGGCTCTACTTCTCAAGACTTATTTCCACTTGCTGAATCTCATTTTGGCCTGGAACCACAAGGGGTGAGACTCTGCTGTTCACTTCTCTGGGCTTGAGGGACTGTAGTTACTCAGATCTTCGCTGGTCCAAGACTCTTGTTGACTCTTAGGGCTGAGGGTGATGGCTCATGGGCCATCAAAGCTGTTCCCAAACACTGGCCACGGACTCTTTTTCCTGTAGTAATACTGAGACTAAACCAAGAACTGGCCTCGGTGAAGAGGAAGGCAGAAGTGAGTCCCATCCCATATGTGGTGTCTGAGAAGCTGACTGCTCAAAATGCAGCCTGTCTGGCTGAGGGGCTGATTCCTGCCAAGTCAGCTGCCACCTCAAAACCGGTCCTGTTTGTATCAGACCTCAAACAGAGCAACCTCAATCAAATTATCGCTCTGGAAAATCTTTTTTCTTTTTTTTTTTTTTTCCTATATAGTAATTAACCCAATGACCAGATGGTGAGGTCTGGTGCTTAGGACTAAGAGCACGGGTGCCAGAGAGCTTGGATTTCCTGCTCTCGGCTTCATAAGCACTACAGCAAAAGCAACTCCCATGGGCATGACATGTTACGCCTCCCCTGACCTTACACAGGCTTATATTGCTTTTTCTTCCCTAGAATACATAATTCTTATTTATTTATTGTAATGGAAACAGACAACTGACACTGAAGTATTATGACACTCCTGATTGATAGTTGAATGACAAGCTGCAATGTCACGTTCTTAAGAGAACAACTATCCTGAATTACAAGGGTAGTGAATTGAAACACATCCTTTAGAAAGATGCCTAATCCCATTTTTAAAGCTCTGAGTGATGGTGAGCCCACTGTCTTGTCAAGTAAGGTCTTTAATTGCCCTTACTGCGAGGATAGCACATCTTATATCAAGTTTGGGTTTAATCTAATGGCATTGACTTGCCTTGTGACCTTGGATGAGAAGGGATGGATCAGTTGTTTAAGGCTAAATTGATCTTGGAATTTATGTAGTAATATACCCACCCTGGAGAGCCTCCAGAGTTGTTTTGAGCAGATGAACCCTGGATGGAGTTTCAAGATAGTAATTTTGCGTGTGGTTTGTGGGTATCACTTTCCATTATCACTGGCCTGGGGTTTAAGCTTTGTTCAGCAGGTGGCCTGGGCTCGGTCTGTGCAATGGCAGGCAGGACACTTGGTCAGGTCTGTGTCCTTTCTGTGGCAATGTTGCTTCCTGAGCTTTAGGAGGAGCAGTGTGGATGAACCCCTGTGTACTTTTGAAGCTGCAATGCCAAGTGAACACCTGTAAAGGAGAACAAATGCCACAGTTCTGGTTTCATTAAAGCAGTGCTCTGGTTAGAATACCCAGTGAGAAGAAATAAGTACAGTCTGAGTGACAGCCCAGGTGAACTGTTGCACATCTGTCATCAGAGCAGCATTTAACTAATTAGGAGATAAATGACGATGCCGTTATGAGTGTATTGAGATCAGTGAAAAATGTTCCAATGTTGATAGAAATCACATAAAATAACAGTCAGTGAAATAGATTGTCAGGTCTGCGCTGCTTTCAACATGTTACTTAACATGGGGGAGCCCCCAAGCTTTAAAGAAGCATCTCTCTACCCTGTTCTAGACAAATTACTTTTGTACCTTGATCTAAACAAACTCTGATCTCTTTGCTGCCATTGAACTCACCTTGTCTGAAACCTAATCTGACTACTTTATTCTACCTCTGTGCTGGGAATTCACTCTATCATTAGCATTTCAATCTATTTAATTCACTGAGGGTCGCCCGAGCAATGTAACCGAATCCATGCTAAGCTACTACTGGCAATTTAGCTGTCAGACAGTCTCACCTTCTATTTTTAGTTGCACTCAAATTCTTTGCTTAAGGGGGTGCACACTGAATTTCTGGATTAGCTTCCCCCTGACCCCTCTATTGTATCACTGTCAGTCACGTTTGAGTCCTGTTTACATTGTTCTGTTATACTAATTACAGCTTGTCCAAGGTATGGACAGTGTTCTTGGACACTTTGTTGACAAGCCAGTAGCCCTGGGATTAAGCCCTTGTGTTTCGAGCTGAGAAGTCTATATTAGTGCAGTGAAGAAAGTCTTTGCTAAGTAAGTCAACACCTCCACAATCTTAAACCCTAATTCTTTAGGCTGGATGTTCAGTCTCATCTTTGGCTCTCCATAAGGTGCTCTATAATGCCACATCCTTGTACTTGGGCAGGGCAGGAACAGCACTGCTCAGGTTCATACCTTCAGAGGAAGGGGGTTTGGACAAGGCATGCAGCTGCACCATTTCTTTTTTAAAGAATTATTTCAAGCAGCTGTGCTCCCTGGCCTTCTCTGTCTTTCAGTTCTTTTTTTCTTGCACAGATTCCCCTAAATCTTATTTTTATACTTATTTTCTCCTGGCACAGCACTCTCCCCCAGCTCTATAGTCTAATGACCTTCTTAGCAAGTACATATGCTGTGATGTATATTTAGTTTTGAACCAGCTTATGGCCCTTCTTAGGTGCAATTTAGGGCAGGAAGCAATTTGTTCCTGTTAACAGAGCTGTGCACACATGCATGCTCTGCCTGTGTTGGTTACCTTTGGTTCCTTGTTGAACTTGCTTTAGCTCTGTATCCCAGTTACCTTGAAGTGGAATTCAAAAATTAAGCAATATATGCGTATATTAAGCTTTAAAGAAGCATCTCTCTACCCTGATCTAGACAAATTACTTCGGTACCTTGATCTAACACACTGATCTCTTTGCTGCCAATCCAGTATGTGTATGCAGGCAGAAAGCAGGCTTCACTGGGAGAAAAACAGCCAGGCTGGGCATTTATGCTGTAAAATTCATCAGTAAGTTTAATAAATTATATTCTCTCGCTGATTATGTCTGTTGCACTTTGGAGATCAGGTTTCTTTATCTTTTCCAGCACAAGCTTGGTGTGAACTGGTCTGAGCTCAGTAGATTGAGCTTTATGGGAAAGTGAGAGGTTGCAGCCTTTTAGGGTAAGTGCAGGAAGGTGGGAGCATATAACAGAATATTTAACTATAAAGTCAGAGCCTTGGCTCCACTAGCTCTATTGCTGATCTGTCCTGTGACTCTGTGGTCACTTCTCTTATCTTCTTCAGGCTTCAGCTCCCAGGCAGCCTTCAGGTCCTGGCGCTGTTTCCTGTGATAGACGCCCCGTGCTCGCCCCAGTGAGCCCTGCTCCGGGCTGGGCTGCTCCTGGGAGGCTCAGCAGGCTGCTCTGGGGGCTGATGCTCAGAGTTAGGGGACATCAGACTGCCCTGCTCCCTCTGATCCCACCTCTACCTGCCACCAAGTAAATATTTTCCCATGCAAGTGCTGAGCAAAGGTGAGTAAAGAGCTGTGGCTGCTCCCTGTGAGGGTCATTGCTGGGGATGAGACCGGAATATTCATCGGGAGCCTCAGCAATATCCAATTCAGATTCCTGATGAATACATCCTGGCTTTGGGCACATATCTCCTGTTAATACTAATGGGAATGTCACACATGAATGCTGGAGAATATTGCCCATTATTTTTGGTCTCAGAGCTCTGAGCTGAGAGATTCCTTGAGAAAAATGGCCATTTGCTGTATGTTGCAGGCTGCAATTCATTATATACAGTGCATGGTGACTGTTATTTACCTTACAGAACTGTAATGTGATAAGGAGTCTATGTAAGCCACTTAATGGTCTGTCTACCTTAAAGAAAATGTGTACCTGATCAGGCTCTGATTTATGCCACTTTCACCCCAGTGCAACTCTATTGGCTCCACTGGTGTTATCCCTGATTTATGCTAGTCTTAGTTGGACTTCATGAGTTTATGTGCTTTATATGACTCATGTACACGAGGAGAATATAGTCTAATAAAATACCTGGCTGTGCATCGTAGCTGCAGGTTCTTTGCAGAAGTGTTAACAGGGGTACTACAAACCCACGCTCTGCTCCTCTGCAGTGCCTATATATTTCAAGGGGTTATATCCCATATCTACAGAGATGTAACTTTATGGTTTCATACTTGACTAATGTGCTGCCTCATTGGCACGGTGCAGTGTTGGAGCCAGGCAGCAGGCAGCGCAGACCTGTAGAATGAGAAAAAGAACTTGAAACTTGACTGTGGTAATTGGGGCAATTTTTTTTTCGCTTGGTAGATCAAGTTCCTCGCCTAGAAACAAAGAACTTCCCACAGATTGTGTCCCTTCACTCTGAAAACAACTGTTCTTATCTCAGTCATCTTGCTGCATCAGCACTTATCGTCTGGCTTTGGGGTAGGAAAACAGTCATTTTATGATGTTTATATTGCAGTAACAGCCAGGACACGTAGTCTTAGATGGAGGACTCCTTGTTCTAAAAAATGTGTAAATAGACCAGGAAACTGCTCTCTGGCTCAGTGATCTTGTGCTGTTTTAATAAGGGTTCCTCTGATCACCATGGGAGCTTTCATCACCTGGCCTTGTCTGCAAGGGAAGTGATCATTCCTCAAACCTCTGGAGCTGGAGCATCAGCCTGAGCTCTGGTGAAGTTGTTGGAGCAATATCCATTACCACTGCTGGATTCCAGGTCAGCTCACCTTCTCTGGCTGCTGACGGTCAGAGTTGACACTTGAGACCACTCTGTAGTTGATCCTTGTTTCCTTCTCTGCCTTTCCTTTTAAACTTTGCCTGCTTTCCTATTAAGCTCTCAGGCACATTTTATCTAATGAATGAGTGACAGGCACACTCAGGTGTCAGGTGTAAGACAGAGGCTGGGTGAAGCTCTCAGGGAAAATGTCAAGAACTCTTTGCAATTTGTTCTGCATTGAAGGGACACCATGACACGTATTTAAGCCCCAGAAAGGTGAATTTTGGAGATACTAGTTATCCTTAACTAGTATCCTAGTCTGCATAAGTTTGTGGACAGCCTTTGCCAAGTAGTGTGATCGTAAAGGAGAAACCTTCGAGTTTTGTTGCAGTATTTCATCAACTACATTGGCTTGTTCCATTAAAAAAAAAAAATTAAAGCTGCTAAGTTCTTAAAATGGAAAGTGCATCTTTCTTGGCGTGGTAAAACAGCAAGCTGAAGGCTTGCTCTGCCTGTACATAACTGTAATTTATGTTTCTGCTCTCGTAAAGGGTCTGCTTGCCCTTGATGCATGTGCCTAAGTCTTATTAACATTAATAGGAGCTGAACCCAAGCAGGGAGGTTTAGATAAAATATTAAGAAAAATTTCTTCACTGAAAGGGTTGTCAAACTTTGGAACAGGCTGCCCAGGGACATGGTGGAGTCACCACCCCTGGAGGGATTTAAAAGATGTGTAGAGGTGGTGCTTAAGGACAAGGCTTAGTGATGGGCTTGGCAATGGGTTAGACCCGATGATTAAAGGTCTTTTCTAACCTAAATGATTCCATGATTAGCTGACACTAAATTCCCTAAATGATGCCTTGAGCTCTAAATCCAAGACTGGGTCGCTGTCTCTGCAGCAGATCAGTGCCTCACCACCCAGAGCTGCTCCACTCCTCTCTGGCCACACAGCAGCCAAAGAAGCCTTTTTTCTAGGGCTGGAGCCCTGCAGTCATCCCCCTGTTACTCAGGCTGAGGGCTGTGCACAGGGGTGGCTGGTGGGAGGTGTCCGGCTTCCTCGGAAAAGCACGGCGGGAAGGAGACTCATCAGCAAGGGACGTTTTCTGCTGAGCTCACTGTAATGAGCTCAAGTCCCTGGGTGCAGAAAAGAGAGGTGACAGGAGGAGATGGGAAGACGGGAGGGAAACAACTTGTTTCAGGCAACAAATCAGTTGCTAACTCTGCTCCAAAGCCATTTGCATGGATGATGTTGGCCCACGGTGTGTTGGAAATATAAGGCATTCTGTAGACAGCTGCCCAAGGGAATGCTAATTAGCTGGCAGGCAATTAATAAATAATCAGACTTTTGTTCATTGTGAAGACAGTGTTTTCTTTGGCAGCTTTATAATGTTCTGAGTTTGCCTTGCTTTTCTTTCACAGGCTGATATCATCGTGCTGGAACCAGGTTCTGTGGCGACATGCTTCTCCCTCCCTCCCTTGCCCTGTCCACATGTGCAGCCCAGGCCACGACCTCAGCCTTGGCTGGGCTCTGACGGCCCATTTAACAGTCAAAGGCTGGAAAGGGAGTTGCTGCTGTGCTATTTTTAACCAGCTGGACAGTTTAATAATTCAGAGGCAGACACACACAGAGTGGTCTGGGCTGTGCCTGAGCTCTGAGAGAGGAGAAGAGCATTACATCGCCCCTGCTAGGCTTGCTTGACCTTATCAAGCCTGGGTTCCCAGGCTCTTTAACACCAACACAAAACAAAACCCAAGCTTCCCAAAGTGAAATCCCTGCCCCACTGACGTCAATGGGACTCCTGGCTCTGACTGCAATGGAGCCTGGATCACACTTAGCTGCAAGACATGAATTATTATTTCCTTGCTTTCTGATGCTGCATAACTCTTTTTCCATGATAATAAAACCCAGTTATGGTGAGTAGAGTCCAGAATGGGGAGTGTCAAAATTTCTGGGGAAAAAGGGGGATTAATTTCAAGAAATCTCTTCAGAGAATGCCACATGTACGGCTACTCCCCTTGATTTTGGACTAAGAAGAGAGATTAATGGAAAAACAGTTCCTCCTGTCTCTCCAGCCCGATCCTCTCCCCAGCTGTCCTGTGGAGTGGTACATAACTCAATGAAAAGCTGTCCCTCTCAGGGATGCCAAGAAGAGCACAAGTCCTGCCAGCAAACCTGCTCCAGGGTGGGCTCCTCTCTCCACTGGGCCACAGGTCCTGCCAGGACCCTGCTCCAATGCAGACTTCTCATGGGGTCCCAGACTCCTTTGGGCATCCCCCTGCTCTGCCGTGGGGTCTTCCACAGGTGAGTATCTGCTCCACTGTGGACTTTTTGGGGCTGCATGTGAACAGCCTGCCTCACCATGGTCTTCATCATGGGCTGCAGGGGAATCTCTGCTCTGGTGCCTGGAGCACCTCCTCCTCCTCCTCCTTTTTCACTGACCTTGGCATCTGCAGGGTTGTTTTTCTCACATGTTCTCACTCCTTTCTCCAGCTGCAGTTGCACAGGCATTTCCACACCACCCCCCCCCACCTTCTCAAATCTGTTATCCCAGAGGCACTACCACCACTGCTGATGGCACGGGCTCAGCCTTGGCCAGTGCTAGGTCTGGCTTGGAGCTGGCTGGCACTGACTGTTAGACATAGGGGAAGCTTCTGGCAACTTCTCCCAGACACCACCTCTGTAACCCCCCTGCCACCAAAACCTTGCCATGCAAGCCCAGTACACTTGTCCATCAAAGAAAAGGCACAAACTCAGTCTTTAGGCGTGAGGGAATCCACAGAGGAGCTCAACTTTGAAAGACAAATGCACAGCAAACCAGGCTTCACTGATCCTGCTGTTAATAGGGCTGTTCATTTCCTTTGATTCCTGTGTGTTAGCTCAGCTGTGTTTTGGGACTGAACAAGATCTTTCCACTAGTTCAGTTTCAAACACGTGGTAAATGACTCTGTGCCTGAAGCACCCAAGGTTCCCGGGTGGTCTCTGTGCAGAGACCAGAGTTGTTTCTGCTGCCGAGATCAGGCAAAACACAGCTCCCTGTTCAGCACCAGCAGTGCCCACTGTGCTGTCAGAACCCAGCTGATGTGAGGAGGAGGAGGAGGTTGTGAGTCCCTGGTGCATTCCAGGTTTGAGGCTCTCCCTGTGCCTCCATGACCCAAATCGTGACATTTACTCACAGAGGCGTGTGAAGTCTTGCTACAAGAATGTGGCTTGTGATGATCCTCGGTGGCTTTAATGAATCATTTGTGGCCAGGGTGACTCAGCCAGAGCAGGCTGGCAGCCAGCAGCCGGGCAGAGGAGCCCGCTGGAGGCAGGGGCTGACAGCACATACAGACAGTGTGTGCTCAGAGCAGGGATTTTTTAAAGGCCAGCTGTAACCCGTGTGAGGCCTGCACAGTTCTGAAAGCCCGTCAGTAGAATGCCAGGAGGGAGAAGGAATTTGGCCTCAGAGTGGTATTTTTCTAGCCAGAAGTATAGGCAAGTGGGTGGGAAAGGCTGCATATCCAGTTCACATTTGCAAGTGGAACAGATAGTGCACTTGAAAAATGCAACTCTAGGCTTACCAAATCCCACTTCTTTTCCTACAGCCGCATGATGCCCGTCCATCCTTCCCCCTGAGCTGCAAGAACACATTCCCCTGGGAGGCAAAAGCCTTGTGTGTTTGAGAGTGCAGGCAAAATAGGATGCTATGCCCTGTATGGTGCAGAAGTTCAATTTTCAGATAATACAGAATTGGGATGTCTTATCTAATACTGCTGGCAGGCTCTCCTGAGAGTCTGCAAAATTCACCTGCTTAGTATGGTGAATTTAAATCGCCAGAGCCACACAGAGAAAACTCCCCTGTGCAGAACCTCATTCTGGGCTAAAGTCCTTGAGTAATTATCCTGTAATAAAGTCACTTAAATTTTAGAATAGAGTGTCCATGTGGAGAAGTTATGCAGGCACAGCTATAACAGGATAATTATTTTGTTATAGCTATGCCAGTCAATTTCTCAAGGCATCAGTCACATGGGAAAGTTGAAATGATGTATTTTTTACAGTCTCCAGCAATTCTTTATTTTTTAATGTCCATTAGTGCTTGACTAATGCTGAATGATAATGGAAATTCTCCAGGACAAAGACAGTTTCCTCGTGGTTATCAAAGATATTTGGATCTATCCTGTTAAAACTAATATGTAATGAATTGCCAGTGATTGGGGGTTTAAAGCTGAATTGACTGGGAATTATGAAGATGCTGTTTAATAAATTCAATTGAAAGGGTTGAAATTTCTAAGGAAACAGAAATTTGTAAAGTCCTTATTTATGTGTTAAAAATCCTCAAGGTTTTTTAAGAGTGCACACCTAACCAGATTAAGATACAAAATTCTCTTATTCTCACACAGTACTGGAGGTTTGATATTTCAACATAGGACTTTATGGCTAATCACACCAATTTTGGGGGTGTCCTAAACAGTTTAGTTCCTGAGAAAGTTGTTGCAATGTGTATGTGTTATGATTCATTATTAATTGGGGTGAAAATGGTCCTTTAGGATAAAACTGCCCCTGTCAAAGGACAATGGCACATATGAGATTTCTGTGGAGATACACCAGAGCTAGCTTGAGCCTGGGGATTAAAGCACAGTAAGAACTAGGAGCCTGGCTCCCCTCAGAGCTGTCCCTTGAAATGCTGGATGTAGCAAACAGGTGCCAACTGAATTTGTCGCAGTCGGATTTGAATCCAAATTGAAGAGTTACCAGAACAGGGAAGGCCAAAAATCTCAGTGCACATGAATGCACCGTGTGGTTCCTGCACGCCAGGCTGGGCACACAGAGAGCTGCCTGGGGAGCTGAGGCTCCTGCACAAGGAAGCAGACCTGATAAGTGCTTAATAGAAAGTATGAATCAAAATGAAACCTGCCTATGGCTATCAGCTGTCTTACAGCTAAATGTTCCTTAATTACATGTATAACATCTCCCTTCTTGGAAAAAGGGTTGGGTTTGAGGTAGAGGATGCCAATATCCAAGTGGAGGTGCCAGCTGGGATGTACACAAGGGCAAGAGCAGAGTGTGGCCTGGGGGGTCACAGCTGCACCACTGGGGTGGATGGATGGCTGCTTGGACCCATCAGTGTCTCCCTGGGCACATCCTGCTGTGTACCAAGGATGTTCCTTTGTCAACCTCTCCCAGTACCACCATGCTGGAAGGAAAGATGCTCTCCTACTCAGCACTTCTTGTTGTCCCACAAGCCCTACTAGATCAAGGAGGGTAAACCACCCAGTTCTGATTTCAGTTTGCCTCCATACGCTCCCCTCTTTGGTTCTTTATCTGAATTTGGGTTTTTTATGCTGGATGGGGAGACCCATTTTGCATTGGGCACAAGGACAAAATAAAGGACATGTTTCCAGGGCTGCGATGCAAAGGCTTAATCATGTTTCAGAATAACTGGAGTTATAAACTGATGGGGCATTTAAAATGTTGTCTAGTTCCAAACATCAAGTGTTCAAATTCTGCCTTAAGGGGACATTAGCTCATTATCAAATCACAATGAGATTCTTATAACTTTATTTTAATAAACAGTTTTCATAAATGTTAACATTTTAATGGATGATTACACTCACATTTAGCTAGCAGATGCATTCATGTTGATTGATGTTATTTCCACGAGTAGCAAAGGAATTAAATAATGATTTGTCACTTATGGTAAAAAGCTGCTCAAATATCTTTTAAATCAACACCGTTATTTGCGGTGTTCGATCAGCCGGCGATGCCGGGGTCAGCTGTGAGTGTGTACGGGGGGGAACTGCCCGACAGAGACCCCGCACCAACACCCAGCACGGGGGGCACAGCGGGGAGCAGGGGACACTCCTCTTGCCGTGTGATGTAATCCTGGGCACAGCTGAGGGGCCAGCGCAGGTGGGGAGGGCCGGGAGGAGCGCGGGCGGGCGGGAGCATCCCCGGTGTGCCCGGCGGGGCGGGCGGGGGGCGATGGCGGCCCGGCCCAGTGCGGTGCTCTGTCCCCCTCTGGTGGCCGCCGGCGGGCCCGGTGGCCGTGCGGGGCCCGGCACGGCGGGGCTGGGTGTGCGGGACCCCCCTCCGTCCCTGCCCCGCTGTCACCCCTCGGCCCCCGCCGCCCGTGGCCCCGCAGGGCGGGCGAGGAGCACACGGGAGGCCCCTGTGGCGGCAGCGGGAGCCGAGCGGCCCGGCGGGCACAGGTGTGCCCAGTGAGGAGCAGAGTTGGGTTGGGTGGGGCTGGGCTGGGCAGGGCAGGGCAGGGCAGGGCAGCGGCGGCCCGAGCACGGCCGGGGTGGGGAGCATTTATCGGGAGCCTCGGTGGCACAGAGGGGTCCGGACCCTGCCACGAGGGAGCTCCACGGTGGTGAACATGTGCGGAACTCATCGTGCGGGACTCTCTACAACTCCCTGAAAGGAGGTTGTAGCCAGGTGGGGGGTGGTCTCTTTTTCCAGAGGATTACTGTGTGCTTAGCAGTAGGCCAACGGGAAACCTCCTGGATCAGCAAGACAAGAGGGCTCGGTCTCAAGCTGTGCCAGGGGAGGTTTAGGTTAGACATTAGAAAGAATTTCTTTCCAGAGAGGGTAATCAGACATTGGAATGGGCTGCCCAGGGAAGTAGTGGATTCTCTGTCCCTGGAGGCTTTTAAGAAGAGACTGGATGTGGCATCAGTGCCATGGCCTAGTAACCGCAGTGGTAGTGGATTAAGGGTTGGACTTGATGATCTCTGAGGTCCCTTCCAACCCAGCTGATTCTATGATTCTGATTCTATGTAAGGGAGCTGTGTTGTTGTGGAACTCCTTGAGGACTCATTGTGATGAAGGCACATGGAACCTTCGTGAGGGAGCTGCGTTGTGACGAGGTGTGCACAGCTCCGTGAGGATGAAGGCCTGCAGAGCCTGCTGCAAGGCAGTTCCTCGGGGATGACGGACTGTGGAACCCGCCGTGAGGGAGTTCCACTTGGATCAAGCCTGCAGAGCCCCACCATGAGGTATGTGGTGTCCGGGCTGTTGGCTCCCAGGGCCCTGGGGAGCACGAGGTTTTGCGGTGCTGTGTAGGGTGAGCTGGTGTGGTGGGTGAAGAGCTGTACCAGAGATGACCTCTCTTTCTAGGGTCGGTTCTTGGTGGCTGACTTTTGGATGGCTCGCCAGGAGAGCCTCGTGGAGTTTTATCCTTCTGTAATTCCTGATGATTGAGTTTTTTAAAAGAGCCCTGAAGCAAACCTTTGATGCCTTGTAGCCCTTTTGGTCCTTGGTTGTTCCTGTGTGCCTGCACTGAGATGAGAGGCTGTGTCTTTAAGGGGCACAATTAAGCAAGCGTGTTTTTCTCCTGCTTTCCTGAAGTAGTTACTGGGTTTGAGGGATCGGTTATCGGATCCAGCATGACAGATGGATGCAATGTTGTTGTCTGTGACTAAACCTATAGAGGTTGCATAAACAACTTGGAGGTAAATGTTCTGGTTTCGTTGTGTGTTTATAGATAGGTATGTATATACTTTAAAAAAACAAAAAAAAAAACCAAAACCAAAAACCTGGCAATCTGGTAATCCTCTGCCATAAACGGTTGATAACCTTTCCCCTTTTATATCTGTGTCCTGATTTTTCTTGAGTGACTCTTGCTAACAAAGCTGTGAGTTTAGCCTGCTGTCCATGAACTGTCTGAGACTTTCTGGAAGGCAGCTTCAAGCTGATTCCAGCCTGTTGTCTGCAGAGGTCCAGGAGAGCTTTGAGTGGCAGCAGTGATGGTTGTTGTCCCAGGGTGGGAGGGTGACTCATGTTCCTCTCCCTGGCTGGTAGAACCCAATATCTGGTATCCAGTTCTCTGCTGCAAATAGCTCATGTTTACTAATGGAGCTTGCTTAAGGTATTCAAATACTGCTCAAATGCCTCAAGTCGAAGATACGGCTTTGCATACACGGAAAGTACCCGGAGCTATCTGATAACTACTGGTTACATTGTCCTGGTTAGCAGCCCTGTCTGGGCAGCAGCAGGTTTGCTTCCTATGGGGTTTTATTTTACCTAACTGTGGACCTGTGTATCTCTTGCTTTTGAGCATTTGACTCCTGTCCTGTATTTCTCTGCAGTTACACTTGTATTATGTCTTTTCCTGCTAATCCACCGTGGCATTTCAGCTGCTTGCTGAACTTAGGCACTGCAGGTAGCAGCTGGATGTGAAGCTGTGGGCTTCAGAGGATTGGTGTGTGCTTAACAGTAGACCAACGGGAAACCTCCTGGATCAGCAGGAAATCCTGGGCTGTTGTTGTCTGCTGTAATGAGCAAAGGTACCTGCTGAGACCCCTGCTGAAAGCAGCCTGCCCTAAAGCCTGGTTCAACGGTGAAGTGCCCCTGGGAGGAACTGCAGACGTCCAGAATCACTGGAGCAGTTCTTAACCTACTCAAGATCTTATCTAATGCCTGCAGGCTACAATTGCTGTGTGGCAACTGCATTTCTGCGGAGGGAGGGGTGTCTTGGGGAACTTAAATGTCCTTATTAAGAGGTTCCCAGGCTGACTTCTGGGAGCATTTTTGCCATTGCCTTTTTTTCTTTTGTAAACAATCACCTAAACTGCTTGTTGGTTGAGTTGCATTGCACTTGGAGCTAATTTATAAACAAATCCGGTTGAAATACAAAAAGGAATTACTGTTTATAAAATAGTTCGCCTGTGAAAGCAGTTTCTATGTAAACAGTTTTTACATAGATTCTTGTGATGTCGATGTCATGGGGCATCAGTGGAGATCTTTACCAGAGTCATTAACAAGTCTTGACTGCTCATTTAAAATGGCTGCATTTAGCCATAAGGAAGGATAGGCTTTTTAACAGCTAATCTGGGCTGTCAATATGGTGTATGTGTTGTGATTTGTGTGTTTGGGCTTTGTTTGTTTTGCCCCTGATGACTGTGTCCAAAACCAACCAGTGATACTGGATGGGGGAGAAGAATTGTTCAAGAGAGGTGCCCATACTGGCCACCCATGATTTCCAGTAGGCATGGATATGAGTTTTCTTGGGTGGTGGACAGAGTAAATTTTACACTCAAGACAATCAGAATAAATTGCAAACTGAACTCCAACCTTCTAAGGAAATCCAGCATTAAAAGAGAGAAACAAACAAAATCCCAACCAAAAATCACAGGTTCCATAGGTATGAGGAGCATGGTGAAGATAAAAACCTGATGCTACAATCTGCTGTGAACAATTTGGCTGTGCTCGTGGTGTACTTTTGAGGTTAGCAGGTGCCATTTTGCTCTCAGACTTTCTCTGTAAAAGCAAACATTATTAAACAAACACTGGCCTATATTTCTCCCATGCAGAACTGGTTACGTTTTGGGCTCTCCAGAATGTCCACATGGCAGATCTGTCGATGCCTTGGAGCCATTTCTGATGGAAGGTTTTATAAAAGCCAACTGCAGAACTCCAAACTATTTCCCACACACTTGAGGGGGATTAGCTAATGCTTCAGTGCTGTGCTTCAGTGATGAAGAACAATGTTGTCATATTGTTGGCAGAGTTAGCCTTGGACTGGAAAATCCATTGAGCAAGGATATTATTGGCTCTTGGCTCTGCTGTACCATTTCATGGGTACTCTTAGGCAATGGTTGGTTGTAAGAGGGGATCCATAAAGGATTTATACAGCACGGACTTCCAGCTGCAGTCCTCAAGACCTCTGCTTAGCTTCTGGCTGCTCCTTGAGGTGCTGACACAAAGTGACCTGTGGCTGGAAAGTGTGTACAAAATCTTCACACTAAGAAACGCCTGTTTTCGACTCTCTGACCAGCTTTGTGCTGAGCCCCAACCTAAGGAACCTGAAAAAGTGAACCAATTCCAGTCCTTTTACAGAGACTTACATATATTGAGCAGTAGCTGAAAGGAGGGTGGCAGGAAAAGTGGCTGACTAAGCACAGAGCCTACTGGGAACTGAATTTTGCACAGATAAGATAGAAAACAGGAGGAGAGGAGTTACCATCCTGCACTGTAGCAGTTGTTAACCAGAGTAGGGGTCCCAGGAGCTGGCCCCTAAGCCCTGCCTGGTCTGGAGCAGTGGGGCTCTTTGCCTGCTGATGAGCTTGCAGGGTTTAGCACCTTTGATTATCTCCATGACCTCCTTTTTGTCCCTGCTGGGATCCAATGTGAGCTGTTAACCCAGGATTTGTTACTTGGGAGCTAAAACTGGCTGGCACAGAGGTCTCTGGGCTCCATGAGCTGTGTGTCACAGGGTGTAGGAGTGAGTGAACCACTGCTGGTGCCAACAATAAAACGAGAAGCAACGTGCACCCAGTGATAAAGATGAACCAGTTCTGCAGACTAGTTGTATGTCTGTGGAGGTTATGTGGGGCCAGCCAAGAGAATGGAAAATCAGGTGTTTGGAGGGGTAGCAGTAGATATTAATGCCTTAGACACTAGAGATGTTCACAGACCCATGAGAAGCCTCTGTTCTCTCTGCTCTCTGTGAAGCAGACTGTGATCCAGCTGACTCGTGCCAGGTCCCTTCCACCTCCCATCATCTGTGACTTGCTTTATCTCTGGAGTTTGTGTCGGCTGTTTTGGACATATTTCATGCTGGGAACTCCTCAACTTGTGGTGGCCAGAGGTTAACTCAGCTGAGAGCTGGCTTCCACTGAAATGTGCCTACTTTCTCAAGACTAGGTTTGTGCTTTTAACAGATGTCTAATTCTCTTTTCCCTCTAGGCCAGGGAGGTTAATTGGAGGAAAGTGACTGTACATCGGGCCCAAGAGCCTCCTACAGAGATACTTGGCACAAATAAATCAGCCTATTTTTGATGAATAACAAGGCCCCAAAGGCTCTAGTTCTTGCTGCCTGCACAAATTGCAGGTATAAATTTCACAGCTGATCACAGGGACTCCAGAATTCAATTAACTCTCAGCTCATTTGAAAAAAAAAAACGCTGCCTGCCTATTTAATTATGAGTGTCACTGATACTACACATGCTGTTCAGGAAAACTCCAATTAATACAGCATTGCATCATTAATATGAGTGACAGCATGAAGCCTGTGACTCTCTGAGGATTCTGGCTTGACCCTCTACAATGACAGACTTGGGATTTATTTGAAATGGGAACCCTCTTCTTCAGGTTTGGATGATGCTGAGGGAGCTCTGAGATTGTCTCCATGCTTTGCAGGCTGTTCTGGATGCCCTGTTTTGGGTGGTGCTTGGGATGTAATGTCGTGCTGGCCACTGATGATTTAGACCTTCTGGTACCTGGGGAACCTTGTAGGGTCTCTGATTTTGGGGATGGGGCTGCACAGAGAAGCATGAGGCAAAAATCCACAGAGATGAACACATGTAAGGCATGGTGAGAAAAAGGCAGCAACATTGTTCTTGCACTGCCTTTACCACATTAAAGCTCATTTCACTGCCAGGAAGGGTGTTAACCAAAGCTATACAAATAACCACATCTCTGCAGAATGTTTCATTTTCAAGTGTTCTTGATTTAAATTTAGCTCAGTCTCAAAGATCTATCAATAAACAGACACGTTTCATTTTGACTTTTTAACGTGTCTTTCATTTTAAGCCCAAATTGATCTGATCTGGTCATTCCATGCCTCTGCTTGTGCCCATCCTGCTTCTCCCTTGATTTCACACCTTGCAGGTTGTGTTTTTGGAAGTGGTCTCTATTTCTGCAGCTGCATCCTTTCCAGGCCTTCCTTTAGGAGGGTGTCTGTGCCAAATGGCTCTGAGCACAACTGGAGTGTCAGAATGACAAACGAAAGGTATTCGGCCTGTTCTCCCTAAATTGTGTCCCTCCTTCCTTAATCACTATGTTTAACCCATGAGGATCACACTGTAGCATTGTCTTTACTCTTTCTTCAGACAATGTCCAGTTTGTCTGAATAATTATTCAGCTTTCTGAATAATACTGAATTCTACTTTCTCTTCACACCACTACTTTTTTCTTCCCTGAGCAGCTCTGTCCCTGACTACAGCAACCTTCTTTCCAGCAGTGGCAAAAACAATCTCGCTGCTCTAGCCAGAGGCAGATGTCACCCCAGATTAGATGTCATGGCTCCATCTCTGCTCCAGTTCCCTGCATCCTTTGGGATTTCCACATTAGTCACCAATGCATTCAGGAAGCGTGTGTCCAGATGTTGCTGCAAAAAGCTGGTGGTCCTTTTGATTGCCTCAGCTTTCTCCAGTCCTTACATAACCAGACCTTGTTGCTCCCGTTCTCCGTGCTGCTGTTCCCTGTTGTTGGTCAGAGCTGCAGCTTTCGCTGCCTGTTTGTCACATTTGAGTGGAACGTCTTCACCGTTCGCTTTCAGGCACAGGCTTGTCATCCAGCAGATGCCTGTAGGACCACCTCTCTTGTCCACAGGATTATCTTAAAGCCAAAACCAGAAGAAAAGCTCTCTTGTGGCTCTGCATTTCTGGTCCATCTCTAGCAGCTACTGTAGTGCTGGAAGAGGGAGTGGGTGTTTTGTTCGAGTTTATTTTTGCAGTGAGGAGCTGCTCAAGCCTCAGATTTGTTCAAGGGTTGTAGTTACACCAGTATTTCTGACACTAGTGAGAGTTCAGATTTAAACCCATTCTTGAGCTGATGCAATCTGCAAACAAGTGGCTGCTATCCTAGGACTGCTCCTTTCTTACTACCCACTTTCACTTTGTACTTTGTTCCCCTGGTACTTCATCTTTAGCTGAAATAATGTTTGTCCTGGGCCTGGAGCTACATGCCTGTCTCATACTTGTACAGCCTGAGGCTTAACAGGACTCTTATTGATGACATGAGGCCCTGGGCATTGCTGAACCACAGCTCTTTGATTCAAACTCTGTTGCTTGCCCTACACAGCTGGCTGTGACCAAACTCTCCTGAGACTTGGGTGAAAAAACTGTGTTAAGTGACTGTAACTCACCTGAATCAGCAGGGCACGGTGATAGCTGCTACAGCCCTTGGGGAGCAAATTCTAATTCTGCTGCTCCAGCTGTGCAAGCTCTGGAGATGAATTCCTGCCTCACTTTCTGAGCTAGGACTTGGTGGCTGTAGAAGAACAGTGCTCATCGTGGAGAAAGTGGCTAAAAGTTGATGGAGACAAGGGGGTTGGATGGGTGATGGAAAGGCTGAGGTAGTTCTTGTTTGCATTCTCTATGTAGGTCTTCACACAGCTCACTATCTTCTAACTATTGGCTTTCATCTGCAAAGTAAAGATAGCCCTGTAACCCTCAAGAATACTTGAACTTTAATTGTGAATAGTGAGCCTAGTATGTATAGCAGTTGCCAGTGATGTAGCAGAATTGGGCTCCAGTCGTTGTTTTGACACAAGTGTGATATTTAGGCTGCCTGTGGGAGGTTTTGCCAACTCTAGAACCTGATCAAACTGTTTTGCAAAGCTGTGATTGTTATAAAATGAAACTGCAGTGGAAGAAACATGTGGTCACGCTTCCTGACCAGCTGCAGCTGGGCATGGAGGTTGTTGCCATTACTTGTCTTATCATAACTACAAGGCCAGAGCACTGGCTTTCCTGCTGTCTTGTCATCTTCTGGCTGCCTGTGGGAGCAGAGGGACAAGTCAGGGTTGTGAGCCACTTTGATATGTGCCCCTGGAGCAGGTCTGAGGTAGCTAGTGGAGCTGTGATGTTTGTCCAGCCTTCCTGCACATCCGTGTTTCTGAAAGCACTGCTCATCTGCAGTGAAATTCCTTGTAATGCTGGAGGAAATGGAATGTGAGCCTGCAGTACAGTGACGTGCAGATAACAGGACCTCCCCCTGTGAAAGGCTGAAACCCTCTAGAATTCCTGCCTCTAGCTTTCCTGGCTTTGAAGTTGGACTCCCGGGTGCCAGCCTTGGGAAGGTCTCAATTTCATCCTGAAAGCGGATTTCCTGTGCTTAAAAGCCTCCTTTTGGCTTCTTCTTTGACAAGCTTAAACCCCAGTGCAGCTGGCACCCACACTGAGTGGGGCTGTGTCTTGCCCTGGCAAGGAGTGCTGGTCCAATCTGTGGTGGCAGCTGGGCACAAGGTGCTGCCCCTCAGCTGAGGTTGTTCCCTGACTGGGGTGCCAAGTCCTCCAGCCCTCTTGGTATGACCCCGAGCTGCCTTGTTCCCTGCATCTGTCAGCCTCAGGGCAGCTTGTTCACTTTGCAAGGCACAGCCCTTTTATCAGCACAGCCCACGGGCAAAAGGCATAACTGTTTTATTTGAGAGTGGGGAAAAAAAAAAGCTCTTTGTTCTCTGTGTAATAAGCCTTGGCCTGAGGGAATTCAGGAGCCAGCTTTTGGCACTCATAGCACCTTTTAGGTATTAGTGAACTGTTGATGCAGGGACACCCTGCTCACTTTCTCAGTTTTATTGAATATTAGGTGGGTGTTTCACACTGGTTTATTCCCTTCACCCTTTCACGTCCTCTGAAAATCTTCTAAACTCTTCCAGAGGATGAGGAATCCTCCAGGGTGCTTCACAGCCATGAAACTGCTGTGTACTCCTCTCGTGGGACCCGTGCTGTAAGGGATGTGTGGCCACTGGAGACTTGCAGCCTCCTGTTTGGAAACCTTCCCTGTACAGTGTGTGGAGTGTGTGGCTCAGCAGGGAATTGAGACCTGCAGCATCCTGGGATTTACCAGTTTGTGCTGCTGTGGAAATATTTCCTCAGCACTGAACAGAATATTCAGCCCTGGCTTTAAGGGAACAACAGTAACACTTGCCATACCAAGATCAGGTTGTACCCTTTAACAGGCTGGGAGAAGGAGATACATGCTGCACATCAGGTGCTTTTTTCCTTTGGTTTGATGCTATTTACTACTCCAGGTGTAATTTAAATAACAGCTCTGAGTACTGTTGACCAAGTTCCACCAGAGCAACCCCTGTGTGACTACATGTATGACTACAGCTGATAAGCACCACAGTATGATAACCTAGACTTGAACTATCCCAGAAACCTGGAATTCTGCTTTGGTTTGGCATCAAGTGCAGAGGCTGATCTGAACCTGGAGCATTGAAATCCAAAGCATGTGAGCCCTGGCTGTCCTGGGGGGCTCCTAAAACTTCTGCTCCTGTGTTGAGACTGAACTCCAGGTACTCACTTTCATTTTCAGCATCGTGTTCTGATCCCAACCTGAAATCAGAAGGTTTGAGAGGTTGAAGCCTGATCTCTGTGTTCCCTGAGTAGCTGCACACTTGAGCTGTGTATATGTTTTTTTAATTTACATATCTGCTTATTCTAATTAGGATCAACCTCTAGATGAAATAAAACTGACTTGAGTACTTGCCCAAACTGTGAGGATTTGGGGGTTGAGTTTTGATGAAGTGTGGTGCATTTCTCTTTAACGTTTCTGCAGCTCTGTGGTATCTGGCTTCAGCTGGGATCAATAGCAAAGGTGCCAAAATAAAGCAGGAGTGGCTGTTTTTGGGCTTTTCCAAGCCTAACAAAGAAAACAGGAAAGTAAGAGGACCTGTTGTTAGCTGGAGTGTTTTCTTACCTCACTGTGTAACAATCTGCCTTGAAGGAATCCAGTGGTCCAGATGAGCACAGAGCATCTTTTTCATCCAACCCCTTTGGGAAGCTCTGTGAGGATTATCAGGGGACTTTATCTGAAATATTAACCTCTGCATTTGAGGCATTTGACCCCTTAGATAAAATGCTGAGGAGGGTACACATTGACTTTTTTTTTTTTTTCCCCTTCTTTTCCTGTCTCTGGAGAGACTCTGAAATAGCCACTGAGTCTTTCTGCTTTGAAAGAGATGTCACCCATCCTGGCTCCCAAGAAAGATCCGTGGCTCAGAAGAAACCTAAATAATAATTATTGGCATTTGAGAAACATGCATCACTGCACTACTAGAGTGTTTGCCAACAAAAGTGCCATGAAGTCTCAAAAGAAAAGCTGCATTTCTCTGAGTTAAATTGTAACAGCATTCATTGATGTGCAGGCAGCTGACTTTGTTTTCTTGGTTTCTTTTAGTCCAGGGCTTAGAGTTAAAAAGAGCTTTCAGCTTCTTCATTCCCTTTTTCCTGGGCTGTAAGCAGACTTCCCCTCCGCTGCCCTGGCTGGGCCTTGACTAGTGTTACCCAAAGAGTCCTGTGTTGGGAAGCTGGGTTTGTGTGCAAATTCTCCTTGATGGACCAAATAATTGAAATCCATCACACTGCTCTCTATTTGGCCTGTTTCTGGAGCTTGCTAAACAGTCCCTAAAGATTGCAAATAAATAAACTCTGTCAGGGCCTTATCTTGAGCAAACTTGACTTTTCTCCTTTGCAGAAATTGCTGTAGTGTCAGCTCTGCAGGGGATGAGAGAAACCAGAATCCCAAATTACCACGGCTCGTGGCTAATTCAAGCATTTCACTGTCAGCTGAAACTGAATTTCCTCATATTCTAATTAGAAATCTTAGCTGGCTGGAGGATGGGATGGTTTCACTGGAAGCATTGGCAATGCACCTAAATAAGCAGATTTTACATCCTGCTGTTTCCCCCCATAGAATTTTGTTAGTTATTGTGCTAATATATGGAGGATGGAGGAATGGAGTGTCTTGCCACAGCTGCAGATGTAGGAAGCTGGGTTGTGCTGCAGGCTGGGATCTGCTGTCCTGCCTCCTGTAGGGTTGGGCTACTGGGCTTTGGGGCTCACAGGCTTGTTTGGGGTTCCTGCAGAAGTTGGAGTGAGTCAGCACCCTGCCTTTGAAATGACTGTTCATATTAAATACATTGATTTAGAAATAGCTTGTGATATGGAGCACAAAGGGGGGTGGCACTCTCTATATTTCTCCATAGCTTTCCTCCTCTGAAGGTTTTTCCTTTTCTGTTCCAAAAGGAATGTGAACTTTGCCATGTACAACCAGAAATACTGGTTCAGCATAAGCTGCTGGGTTTTACTAGACTCTGGTTTTCTCACACCAAGTCCAAGAGGTTGGCCTTTCTTATAGAGGTCTCAACTTGTATTATTTTGACAGATTAAATGTGTAGATGACTTTTTGTGATCTGGGTTAGGTGCTCTGGTTCTCAAATTCATTGAACACTGCAATATCTTGGTTTGATGGTCATACATACTTTTTTGTTCTTCCCAGTCATGCAGCCTTTAAAGGTGCATTGATTTCCGTAAGACCTTTGTAGAGAGTCTATTAAATCAAATTGCTTTGCTAAGCAAAGCTGTTCATCCACACATACCAAGATGGGCATGGGAAGGAATATCTGGAGGTGCACAGGAGGTGCAGGGAGTTGCTGTAGCTCACTCACAGCAAAGTTGGGGTGGAAACACCAGTCTGCTGGGAATGATGGATGTTCCTGCCAGACACAGTAGAGTGAGTATCTGGCTGAATGACACAATATCTGGCTCAGTCATGCTGCTGGTGTTGCAAGCATATTCTTGAAAGCTGGACTTGGCACTGCTTGTTACCACCTCACCAGTGTGACTTTGTGTGCTCTGGCTCTTGGCACTGCTGCTGGAAACAGGGTGGAATAATGCTGTGCAGCAAGTCTTTTATAGCCTGGTAAATGCAGGAGGTGGAAAGGTCTTTAAATGGCTGATTGAACTTGTCTGGAACAGTCATGAAATTCTGCTAGGAGCCAGGGCAGGGTAAATAGCCTAGGTGTCCCTTCTCCCTCATTCACATGTGTTTCTGGAGGGGAAAATAATTCGGAAATCTTTCAGACTAAACAAAGCTCTTTGACCTCTTGTTACAGCCTTTCTTCTCCCCTTAAAAAAAAAAAAGCTAACAATTTGGCTATGCAATCATTCACAAAAGCTTTTGGCCCTGCCACAATTGTACACTCCACCCCCTGCTCCCCAAATTCACTCTGCTCCATTTAGTAGAGTTTGTTGGCAAAGACAATCTGACTTCATGCTGTGGAGAATATTTGTTTCTTAATAGAGGATGGAGCAGAAGTGGAATTGTGCTGGTTGTGTATATTTTGCTTTCTCAAGATTAGCCCCAAGCAATTATCTGAGTATGGCCTGTGCCAGAAAAACACAACAGAACAATTTTAGCAGCGCCAACGAAAACTCCAGAATGCGCTGCACTCAAGAGTGTAATTTTAGATTCTGTTTTCAAGTAGTATTTCTGTGACATCATTGACTTTAGGAAAAATAATACCCCAGGGCTTGTTTTACAAACAGGATGGAGCTTTATGATTTGGCAGCTTTCTGTAGGCAGGAAGACAAATGTTCATCACTTACAAACCTCTGTATGACAACAGGCTTTGCTTCCTATCAGCAGTTAAAAGTAATGAGAAAAAGTAAAAACTGCAGTGGAAAAGGAGTTGGTAGGCACTCATCTGCTGCCCTGAGGGCAGGGATGCTCAGATCACCTCCAGGAGAACCTGACTTGTATGAAAATTTGTTCTAGGACTGAGAGCACTTCTGACTAAATCCCATATGTGGAGTTGCCCCAGGCAAGATTTGGGAAATACAGTTGTTTCTGCTTGTGCTGCCTCTGGTCTCTGTTCGTGACATAGATGTACTCAAATCTGGTGACAGGCTGGGAAGGCTCTGCTGATCCCCTGAGCAGACTCCAGCTGCCTCCTGGAGCTCTGTCATTCGGATGCAGCCTGTCTGGTACGTGCCTGAGAGATGCGGATGTAGCGGTGACGCTCCCCGTGTGCCTGACCCAGAGCTCTACCATCAGGAAACGTTTTGAATTTCTTCTTTTCAGGAGTTCTCTGTTGATTGTAGGACTGGAAGGGACCCCAAGTAACTGTCTGGTCCTTTTCCCAGCTGGTGTGGAGCCATGTGCTCTTGGACAATGCTTTGCAGACCTCCAAAGCTGAGGTGTCACGGTCTCTCCTAGTCACAGATTTAGTTTTTTGTGGTAGAAGGGGTTTTCTTCATTCTAATCCGCATTTTCCTTTCTGTATTTGTAAGTCTATCACTTCTCTGTTCTGCACACTCATTGCAGACAGGATAAGGACATTCCAGCCTGCAGAAGGCTGTTATGCATTTGACCCCTGTAGGGCTTCCATTCTTCCCCTACCCATCCTGGTTCTTCCTTTAGATTTAATAGCCTTCGTGGGTTTTTTCCCCCTCTCCATTCTATTTTATAGGTAGTTATTTTAGAAAGCTCTCATAGTATCTGCACCAGACACTTCCAGGCAAATCCAAAATGAATGAAAGGAAAGATAATGTCTATATGAGCCTTTTTCATTCTAGAAGGTTCTGTAAGCTCAATGGGTGCCTTTGGGTCAGTGAAATAACTTGTTTCCCTGCAGTAAATATTTTTTTTTTTAATGAAAAACGACTGCTGTCTGGCTCTGGTTTCCTTGACCATGTGCCTCCCAGCACATGCAAGTGGAAAACAGGTTACGTTAACTGGGATGAATCAGTCGTGGCTTGAAGGAGAAGTGATGACACCAGCTCTGTCGGCAGCTGGTTGATTCAGTGCACTCTCAGGAATTCAGCAAGTTCATAAAATCAGTCAGATTACACACAAATTTCTTTCACAACCAGCTCCAGTGCCCAGCTCCAGTGGAGTTGCTCCCGGGGGTGTTGGTGCATCTGGCACAGCCACGGCTCTCCTGTAGGGCAAGTTTGGGCACAGCAACCATCATGTGAATGAGTAGGCTCATTGTTTGCTGGAGTGGCCAGACATGAGCATCAGGTTGCCTCTGATTGTGTGAACTAATAGCTTTATTCCAGAAAAACACGTGTAACTCGTGCTGATTTCCATGAAAGTGAATAATTTGCTATGAGCATGAACCCTGTCAGGGAGGGGCTACCTATTCCCCTGAATGTGCACAATGTCCAAAAATCTTGGGCACCGTTATAATATAAATAACAGATCCTCATAGTCTCATCAGCTCCTAGACTCCCTGGGGGAGCTTTGCATTCTTCTGTAAATATGAGCTTTGTGGGAGAAGTCTGATGCTACACAAGCATGTGAGAATTTCCTTCCCAGTTGGCATGAAAAGACTATAAATCTGTGGAGACATAAGCCCTTCCCCCTACCCGTTTCTATAGAATTAATGGGTGTTCAGTTAAGCCAAAACAAAGAGTGGTTTCCCTCAGGCCAAGTTGTCTTAAAAAAAAAAAGCCATTTTAGCGTACAGATAGAAAACCTTGTTTAAATCCATGTTTAATAATGCAATCAGTGTCCAGGGAAAGGAATTGTGTTTCTTGCACTGCTTTGGGCTTTCAACTTCCTGGGAGTAAAGGTTGGAAAATAAACAAGGGCTGATGCTAATGGAGATTAAGGGTGACCTTGGCCTGTGGGGTGACTTGTATGACCCTGTATGGATTGAGTTGTTGGATAATGGAGACTTCCAGACTACCTCTGTCAGGCAGGGAGGTCAGCTGTGTCACTTGGACTGCAGTTTTTCTCCCTCCTCTCTTCCTACCTCCACGTGGTAAAGATGTTTTCAGGGATAGTGTCAGAGAGCTAATCACAGAAAGTCATTAAAACTTCACTTCTTCTCTAAAATCCCTTTGGGCAAAGTGGTGGCAAGTGCCAGCATAGCAGTGTGATTTTTTTTTTTTTTTTTTTTCTGGTCAAATCCTGAAGAAGGTCATGGGAGGATGGGGAGGTAATGGCCTGGTGTGCTCCTGCCTGGCATCATCTCAAACTCATCTGGCTTTGAATCCGTCCTACTACTAAATTCCAGAGGAGAAACTATGTGTGTAATTCTTCCTTTCCACTGTACCTGGTTTCATATATCTCGGAGTCTTGGAAGAAAACAAAAGATACAGATCTCACTGGTTAGAAACTAGATGAGGCTGGTAGCCCTCAGAACAAAAAAAAGCAATTGAGGAACATGTGAAGTTTGTATCACTGCTTAGCAAACTAGTCAATGATGGCTGTCTCCAGCTTTGGTAGCAATGTGAAGCCTGCAAAATACAGCCCACGCTGGCAGCCGAGATGCAAAATGCCTGGATGCAAAAAGCATATCAGGACATGGAAATGGTAGGAATTGTGAGCCGTTTCTCACGGTGTGGGTTTGTGTTTAACATCACAAGGAATTTTTTAAGACGTTGTGTAAATTCTGTTTGGTTTTTGGAATATTCAGGATGTTCTCTGAGGGAAAGGGGTTTTATTTATTTACTTACTTTGGATAGGCAAAATAATAAGCCTTCCAGGGCTTCAGATACTGCTGAATAATTGACAGCAATGTAGAGGTGCAAACAATTTCCTAATAGCACTAAAGGCAGCTTTAGGGCAGGCAGGAGCACGGTGTATGAGGAGGTAACTGCACCCAGAGGATCAGAGGCACAGCTGCATTTTATGCTTGGTAATGCCCCAGGGATGTGATTATCTCTTGATAACAAAACTCCCCAGTGCCTCTCTGCCTGGCAAGGGTTGGGGAGGTGCTGGAATAGCTCTTTAGTGAGCAGGTTTCCTTGCAGAGGATCCTTTTGAGAGCATTTGGGAACCTGAAGCAGCTTTTAGTTGTCTGGAGAGCTGGACAAGGGCAGGCACAGTGCTGGAAAGCCCAGGCTGTGACCCTGCTGCCTCTGTTCTGTGTAGGGGGTAGAACAAGGCCATGGGGGGCTGCCCCATTCTCTTGCCTTCTCCCTTTTCTCCTGGTTGTGACAGGAGAAGCTTGTCTGTTGTGCCTGGAGCAAGACAACTCCATTTTGCTTATATGGTTGCCCTCGAGCCATTTCAGTTCAGAAACCCTCTCTGGGTAGAGTGTGTGTGATGATTTCCCTCTCCCTCCATTTGCTCTGCAGCTGCTCTAAATGCAGCCCGCTGCTGGAAGTAGTTGCTGAGAGCAGCCTAATACAGCAAGGGTTTCATTTCTGGGTTTTCATTTTTGCCATAACCTTCTGTACCCTGCTATTGATGGAGTTCTGATTCTTCACCTTCAGGCACCAGTCCTGCTGGATCCCAAATGTGCTAATGCTCATTTACAGCAACATCAATTGGCACATTGCAACTGAGCTTTGATCCTACAGCAAGGGCTTATCTGCTAAATGACTGCAAGGGTGTTAGTGTCCCCAAGGGTTAGGCTCAGCATATGTTTGCACAGGAAAAGGGCAGCTCTCTGAAAACGTTTTTCAGCATTTTCTTGGGTAGGTTAAGAGGGGAGACAATATTATATACTGCCTTTGGAAGAAAAGAAAACCCTTAAGCTCTCCATCTGTAACCCAAGGTTTTTGAAGCCTGTTGCGCGTTCCCTTTTTAGACAGTTCTGCTCTTGATCCTGGGAGAGGAAGCAAAAGGTAAGGTCGTCTGCCTAATTTTTCTCTTTTGTCAAGCTCTTGCAGTGAGTTTTTGCACAAGCCTGCAGACAGAGGGAAGAGCTGGGTGGGTGGTGATGAAACAATCATCACTTAAAACTATTTGCTGATAATGAGTCACTCTTCATGGAGTCCCAATCTGTTCTCCCTTCTGTCAAATACCGAATGCAGCAAGTCTGCTTGCTTTGCTGCAGAGTTTTACTGTTGGTTTGTGTTTTTTATTTTTTTTATTTTCCTGAAGGATGGATTCTAGCAGGAGGATTTGGCGAGAAGGACGAAAGAAAGAAATGTGTTTGTGGGTGAATTTTAATCAAGAGGCGCCTTTTTGTGCCAAACCTGAGGATGAACCTCCTGGCAGCTCAGCTGAGGAGCTGTGAGGGTTATCAGCAGTCTCTAAGCTCCATTTTCTCTCTGGCACAAGTCTCACCAAATCCCCATGGTTGTTACTCCTCAGCTGACAGTGCAGAGCCTTCAGGTTGGGTGGTGGGACTCAAGGTTTCTCCTGTTGATGGGATGGTATTTAAAAAGAATTAAGAGAATTATTGAAGACAAATCTAGGGATGACCCAGCACAAAGTAAAATAAGGCCTGCACAGTCCCAACAGGCACTTAGGCCTTGCCTTCTCTTGCAGTTCCAATTACAGTGATTTTTAGTTGGATAAATGCCATCCTGTGTGTTAAGTGCTGTCTGGCTTGTGTTGTGTCAGGATGACTGTGAGGTCCTCCCTGCCATGGCTCTGCAGTAATGGGCCAGTCCTGTAGATTTCGATGAAAACTCAATTTTCTTGTAACAGGGTTTAACAGGAAGTTTATTGGAGTATTGATAATGCAGAACACAGTAGACACGTGTCCCACAGGTAATATACTGTGAGACATTAAAGCATACAGTGCATGTTTATCACTGTCAAATCCAATTAAGGTTTTAATTTTAAATAAAAAGACTTGGTCACTCAAGCACGGGAAATTATGTGCAAGGGAAGGGGTGAACATAGGTGCTGGGTCAGGTGGGACTGAGAAGGGCTGAAATGAAGAGAATTAAGAGAGTTTGGCATTTTTTCCAAGAACTGCATGGATCTCTGTTATAGACTCAGGCATAAGTTTCGTTCAGTAACGTGTCAAGTGAGTTGGGGGCTGGCAGTGAAGTGAACCTGTACCACATGCTGGAATCATCTCCAGGAGGTCCAGGGCCACCTTGTGATCTGTGAATACATTGTTGTCCATGCCTGTGATACACAGCTCTCCAACTGCCCCCTGACAAATCCAGTGAAACCTTCCACCGGCGTACTACTGCTTTTCAGTTCATCCCGATTGTACTCAGCCCGCTTCAAACACAATAATCCCTCTTGCAGATCAGATATACTGTAATCCTCCTTTACAAGTGGGAGCACAATGGGCCTCTGCCGTCAGACATGATGTAATCCTGCTGCATCAGATAGAGAATTTCTTCCCTGCACCCTGTGAAACACTGTCCTCTGTCTTCTTGTACTGGACTGCAGACTTTTCTCATCAGATGACTTTCACATCCATGCACTGTGGTTCTTTAGGCTCCAAGCAATAAATTCCCATATTTCCTTATCTTCTGCCAGAGCATTTTTCCCTGGGAATGGTAGCAGTGGGTAAAATGGGAATCTCTAAGTTGCATGTGGTGTAGTCTGAGGGGGCACTGCTCCTGTCTTCTGTTTGTGCAGGACTTGGTGCAGTTAGTTGGGTGTTAGGGGAATATCCAAGCCAGCTGACTGCGCTGTTCAGGCCTCTGAAAAATTGTGAAGCCTGTCTTGAAGCTCTGCTAAAAACAGGTGCTGTAGTCTTACCCTAGACACTGTGCAAATGGTTGCTGCCTGGCACGGAGCAGCTGGCAGCTCCTCCAGCTGCACCTCCTCTCCTCCTGGTAGCTCAGGTCTGTTTGCCCTGTCTTGCACAGCCTGTTTTATAATCCTGCTGCTGGGGATGATACCGGAGAGTTGTCTTTGTATGCATGTTCTCTCTAACCTTTCTCTAATCCTTCTTGTGGGTCCTGAGCATTGCAAATCCTCTTCTCTTTAAGTGCAGCCTCTGCTAGCTGCTTGACTGGGGAGGGGAGAAGAGTGAGATGCTGTCATGTGGAAGGAAAGCGTGTATTCTATTGCTCTCTTAATCCTCCAGTCTGTTAGAAAGCAGCCACACATCCTGCCTGATTGAATACCTGCCTCGTAATTCAATCCGGGGGCTCCGCTGCCGTTGGTAAACAGATTACATTGCTGTGCTGCGGGGCTGAGCAGGGCTGCTGTGCTCCACCAGGCACTGCAGAGCAGGGGGTTTTCCCCTCTGCTGGAGGGAAGGGAAGCATCCGAGCAGGAAGCTGAGTTGGGGTGTTGGAGGGCAGGGGTTGTCAACTTGCTTGGCTTTAGAGCGTGTGCCAGGACTTGGTCAGGATTCTGGGGGATGAAGAAGCACCAGGGAGAGTTGGCAGGAGGGCAGTGGCAGTGGTTTCTCGGGGGTATCAGTGGGTTGGTGTGGCTTTACTGCTGGGTGGGTGGGTGACAGCAGCACAGCCTGAGAGCAGCTGAGCCAGCACCTCTGTGCTGCTGCACGATGGGGGTCTGTGAGCTGTGTGAGGCTCCGAGGGAACTCTTGTCACAGAGGAATGTAGAGAAAGGTGACAGCATTTAGGATGTGCTGGTGCAGGTCTGGATATTTAGGTATGGATGATGACATGGCTGCTGCCTGTATCTGCTTTTAAATTTGTCCTGTTAACTAGGTGTTTGGTGGCTTGGACAGTGCTGACCTGCTTACCCAGAAATGACTGCACAGTGAAAAGTGGCTCAGCTCTTGTGCTCTTCTACCTTGATATCCAGTGCAGGGTCTATCAGTACTGACTGGCACTTTTTGGGTACCATCAACACACACTTTCTGAGCTAGTGGGACAGAGGATAATGGGTTTGTCACACGTGGACAACTCCACCTCAGATTGCATGTTGCCAGTAAGCACTTTGAGACACAAAGTGATCTGTGTTTGCCAAGTGCATGTCTGTAAAGCTGAGACCAAGAAAATGAAATTCAGAGCTGATAGGTAAGAATTAGATAAGTTTAGAAACCAAAGAAACTTTTCAGTGTTTTGCTGGGATCATGAAGACCATGAAATGGTGGTTTTGGACTCCTCATGTGTCTTCAGGATCTTGTGCTGTTCTAGGCTCATGGCACACTGCACCTGGGGAACTGAACAGGGGCAGCTGGTTATGTGATGGTTATGTGGTGCTCGCTTCATGCTTCTTGTAACATGGGTGATGTTCATTCCTTGAGCAGAAACCCGGTGGTTCCTTCTCAAGAAAATTCTTCCAAGGCACCTTTTTGAGCAGAGTGAATGGATCTGGCTGCAGTGTTATTTTTTTCCTGCTCCTTTTCTGTTCATTAAATGATATATATTCACATGGAGGCTCTAAAATAAATTGTTGTTGCAGAAGCACCTTTTAAAACTTGTCAGCTGTGGGTTTTTTCCCCAGTACCTTTGCCTCTGAGGACCATAAATGGCTTCCTAAAGCAGGGGAAAACCATTATTAATTACACTGCCTAATGAACTCATTTGGCTTTCTGCCCGGCTTCCAAAAACAGCAGTAGCACCAGGCTGGATACTGTTGTCTCACTGTAATTATGTTTATATGGAAAGTTAATTTTTGTTTTCATAAATTGATTTGAGGCTTCTGGAAGCTATTTGGAGATAATTAACTCTGCCCACACAGACCTATATAAGGGCGTTTGTTTACAAGGTAGCACTTGGTGCTGGAGCATGGAGGTACGTTCCTGGGTTCATCTGGAAATATTCAGATAGCAGCTCAGGGCAGCTGTTTTCAGACTCAATCCCCTCATTTTGGACAGCAATAGCAAGCAAACACCATAGCCTCGGGATTTTTCAGGCTGGTAACAACCCTCAAGGTGGACCTGCAGTCCCTTGCTGCAATCCAAATGAGCTGAAATCCAAATAATTCAAGCACTGCCAAAGCTACTGCTACAATCACAAACTCCCCGAATGTGAACGACAAACGTGACAGTCCCAAATGGAAAAGGCGTGTAAGGAATGAGACCAGAGCTCCACAAATAAGCAGTTGTGAAGGCAAAAGCAGTTCCCATATATCTTTTATAATGGTGGGGATGGAGAGCAGGCAGCAGAAGTGCAAGGTGATTTAATGGGGCCTTCACCAGCAGGACTCACGATGTGATATTGCAGAAGTGACTTATTTGTTCAGTCACAGGCGTGTGTCTTTGGGTTCCTGGCCCCTGCAGTGAACTCTTCCTTCAAATCAATTCATTAATGAGCTAATTTATTATGCATGGGGATCCATTAGAGAAATGTGTAATAACCTCGGGATGCAGAGCCCTGCTCCCAGCACATGGCTACTGAAGAACAAAAGAGGGAGGGAGAAGCCAGGGCTCTTTGGCAGCTCTGAGCCTGTTTGGGAGCTCTTGTCTGACCCCTTTAAAATGCAGGGGAACACATTGAGCACTCTGGGTCGTGTCTAACAGAGCAGTGGATGGGCTGGCTGAGGGCTGAGTGGAGCAGTGTGTGTAGGTCAGTGCCCAGGGAGCTCTTTTTTAAGGCTGCATTTTTTAAGTTCCTATTTCAGTGCACCGTGAGCTTTCTTCTTTAAGAAAAAAAAAATTGTTCCCCAAGGGCCTGAAAATGTACTAATTTCTTTTTGCACACTTCAAAACCATGGACAAAGCTGCATCAGAAGGCCTTCAGGCTAGGTTGGCATAAGATGTGCCTCTGCTTTTGTTGGTGGAGGGGCTGGGTGGTATTTAGAATTCATAGTTTTGGGTCTACAGATGATCCTGTCTGTTCTGGTCTGTCTTGGTCATAAGAAAGAATGACTTTTCTCAGCCCTTGCAGAAGAGTGATGTCCATACTGTAGCCAGACTGCCAGCAAGCCCATAAATTCCAGCTTTTCCTGTTTGAGTCTTGGCGTTCCTGCCTCTTGAGCAAATCCCCAGGGGTCAGTGTTTTGAAAGTTTTTATCTAGTGCTTCGATTGGGATCAGGAAACTTCTACAGATTGAAGGTCAGCGTGCTGGAACAACAGCCCTGGATGAGATCAGGGGGCAAAAAACCCCCCACAAAACAACCAAAAATCTAAAAAAGAACTTCCAGAAGATGCTCGTGGTGTTTCATGGTGTTGTAAAAGAAAAGGCAAAGTGTTAATAGAGAAGTTACAGGTTTCCTAAGGTCCTTCACCAACTTCCTCCTCTTCCTTTCCCCACACTTCCCCTCTTATGCAGAAGCAGGGTTGTACATTTTATTCCTGATTTTCTGTTGCACTTTCTGTCAGACTTAAGGTCCAACTATTCTTAATGTATATCTGACTCTGAGAAAAAGAAGTATTTTTCTATAGAGGCATCTTGCCCTTTCCCTTTTTATTGATAGATATTTGGAGATGTCTTGGAAGTAAAGGGAAACTAACTTTGTGCTAGAAAGGTGGATAAGGTGAAGAACAGGATCTGCACCAGCAAAGCAGCACCTGAGTGGTTTTCCTAGTTATTGGGACACCACCATTTTTGGTATTTACTGTTCTACTTCCCCTGCCTGCATGTGTGGTGTCTGGCAGTGGCTGTCAAGTCTGTCACCTCCGGATGGGCTGTCTCATGTCACCTCATAAACATGTGGCTGGATGGTGCTGTGTGAGGTGCTGTTTGCCCAGCTGGCCAGGTAAGATCCCACTGTGGATGTGGTGATGGATGCACCTGTGGTTATGGATCAGCTGCATGGCCTTTGCTGATCCAGCAGCTTAACTGATGCTGGTTCTTGCTTTGCTCGTTCAGAAGGTGAGCCTAACAGGTATTTGTATATCTCCTTAAGCTACACAAGCACCTCTGTTGACTAGAATAGAACTATCTGTGCTTAATTAGGGGCCTGAGTGTCCACTGTCAGAAAGTAGCTTTCAGATTTTGTTGATGGCTCTCACAAAGAATCCTATGGAATACTGACCATCTAATCCTGCCCCTGCAGGCCAACCCTGCCAACCCTCTTCTCAAATTCTGTCCTAGGATTAACCAGCACCTTCAGAGATGTGGCAATTCAAGGCTGACAGCAGCTAAGGTGGAACTTCCTTTCAGGTCCCTGTGGTTTAGACACTGGATGGTGAAATGGGTCAAGTACATGTGTGCACTTAAAGCAGTCATGTTAAAACAAGAGTCCTGGCAGCAGATGTTTCTGGCATGGATGAAGAAGTGTGAATTTGAAAGGGCTGCTCCTTCTTCCTCCAGTTGCTGAGCTCTCCCAGTGTTAGGTGAAGGGTTTACCCTTCATCTCCCCAGTTATTTGCTTCTGTATTTTATGGAGACTGTTTACTGTGCACTCCAGGCTGCTCCAGAGCTGTGTTCCCATGCCAACCATCCTGCAATATGGTGTACACGCTTAGTGAAACAAAGCAACTTTAATCCTCAACCTTTGGATGTCTCCTGCCCATCGGGGCCAAGCCTCCACAGAGGAACCCTGCTGCTTACAAAGTGGTGCTCCAGGTTCCAGCTAATTGGGCCCAGTCATTAAAGGAAGTTCAGTTTATGTCTACTGGGACTGTGAAGGGAGTGGGTTTTTTAATAGCAAATATCTACAGTGTGTATTGGTTGTCCTCAGGTTAAAGAAAAAAAAAAGCAAACTCTCAGCAGAGAAGTAATTCTAATTGCTTGCCTTTGGCAGAATGGCTGCCCTGCTCTTTAGAATCTGTATTTATATCCTGTAAGAACCAGCTCATTAGCTCTATTGCTCACACAGATAATCAACAACATAATTAATAATTATTTATATGATACCTGTGGCAGAGGGCTTGGGATCACATAACAAAACATCATTTCCTTGTGATCATTCAGGCATTTCTAGCTGTGTCTTTTGCCTTTTTTTCTGTGTGTTCTTGGCTTTCTCTGGCTTTTTGTGCCAGTTTTTGATGTTTGGCATGGGTTTTTTGTTAAACTTTCCACCAAGTGTGTTCTTCTCTGTAATAAACCTCTCTCAAGTCCCACTTGATCTACAGTTTTTCCAAGTGCCAGAACTTTGTCACCATGTAGAGCAGTCTGGATTGGCATGAACAGTCATAGCTCTGTGGACTTCAGCTGCATCTGTTTGTCCTGCTTTTTGGACTGATCCCTGTCTGCACTTGAATGTCAAAAAGCAGGATTTCTCTTGGTCAAGTTCTTCACCTGTTCTGCATTTTCCCAGGCCACAGCAGGGCTGTGGGGTGCTGTGTTTGGGCTACACCTGGAATGTCTATCCCGGGGTGAGGATTTTTGAGCAAAGTGTTCAGATGTTTTTCCTTGGGTGGGGTTTTATCTATTTTAATCCAAGATTTTCTTTTCAAACTCAGCCAATCCTCTGCTGGGTTTCCCTGGAGTGCTTTGACTTGCGTTGTGCAGGACAGCTCTGATGCCCTGACCTGCTGGGTGACCCACAGGGCAGCTTTCACTGTGCTTTGCTAATTCTGTGAATTCCTGCAGCTGCTGGCATCGATGGTGACATGCATCAGAAATCCTGCAGCCAGGTCCCATCAAGCCCCTTTCTCTGCAGTGCTGTCAGCCTGTGCTGTGCCTCCCCTGGGGAGCAGGATACTGGTGTGGGACAACACAAGTGAGCCTCATTCCTTGCCTAGCACAGCAGAGGACTACGGGAAAGAGATGTAAAGGTGCTCTGAGCTGAGCACCTGGGGACAGGCTGACACTGGGAATGGTGAAGGGGCTCGCTGGGAGGTGGGAAGGAGGAGAACATGGAATTGGGGAGCAGTCCAGTAATGGGGCATTTGCAAGGTCTGGCTCATCCTACAGAGGCTCATTTCTTCTGAGCTTTGGAGAGCGGATCAGGTGTCAAAATGCATTTGGGAAAATCTGAACACGTGTTTTGGATCTGGTCAGTGGGGAGGGGAGGGAGAAGGTAGTGTCTGGCTAGAGATGTTGCTCCTGTGCTCTGGGAAAGGTGTGTTTGCTCCTTGCACTGCAGGAGCAGAGGAAGAGGGTGCATCTGAGTGTAATTCCGGGAGATATGAGATCGTAAAGCAGAGATTGTTGCTGAGTGAAGCTGTGCAAAGGGAGGGACAGGCGTGCCCTGCTGATGGCACTGCCTGCTGTGGGAAGGCCCCTCTTGCCCTACCCCCTCTCTGAACGCCTGTCTTTGGAGTTGGGAACCCAACGTGACTTTGCCATATCTGCAAACCTCTCAGCCTGAGGCTTGGAAACAGTGTTTGCTGGCACCATGTGTTGCTAAGCAGATGGGCCGCTGCGTTTGTACCCGCTCGAGTTTTTCGGAGAGGGTGGCTTTGGTGTGGCATTTCAGTAATTGTTGCCAGCACAGAAAAGCAGAAGGAAAAGCATCTCCAGTTCTTCACCACCTGCTTCTCTTTCCTCCTTGTGGCCCCCATCCAACACCTAAGCAGGTACTTGCCCACAAAATGCATCGGGAGGAAAATGGGAGAGGAAAAAAGCCCCACCCAGGCTGTGATTGCAAGGTGCAACAGGTGAAATTCTGGTGTGAGGAAACAGCAGAAAAGTCTTACCTAAGCATGCTAAAAATACAGGAGAGTGGGGCATCTGAGTCACTCAGAGGGGAGACTTGAACTACTGAAGGAGACTGCCCGTGTTTTGAGGCATTTGCTGTTCCCTTTCCCCGAGGGCAGGTACCAGCTGGGGTGTGCAGCTGATGGCAGTGCTGTGGGATGTGCCACCCAGCCCTAGGCCCATGGAGCTGGCAGCTGGCTGGCTTTTCCATGCCATTTTCCTTCTTCTTGACATTTCTTCTTGGCTTGACCTGATGAACCTGATGGTTCTTCCAGTGTTTGTGGTGGTTTTTTTGTTTGTTTTTTTGTTTGTTTTCAGAAACTGCTAACCACACCCAGAACAAGGCAAAGGTTCAGTCTGCTCCCGTGTTCTGATTCTGAGTTTTTGTAACAGATGACATTTAGTGGTGACTTTTTTTGGTTAACTGCAAGGGATCCATTGAAGTGTGATATAGCAGTGAAGCTGTAACATGTCTGTGCTGTCCTGTGCTTTTTGAATGGAGTGAAAGAGTTAGGAACAACCTTTTGGAGTTTAAAAAAAAAAAATCACCTGAAACATTTTGAAAATTCTTGCCTTCCCCCACTGAGTTTTCACCTCCTTGGTACTTGTGGCTTCTCCCTCCCTGTTGAAGGGATTATTGCCCCTGAAAAATACATTTTGACAGAGTGCCTGGGCCTCATTGGCAGGTCGGATACAAGCTGACTCATTTCTCTCCGTTCCGGTGAGAGATCCATCTCTCTTACCCATTGATTTTTCTGTCCTTGTGTCTTGAGATTTATGGAACTAGATGTATCAAAGCACAAACGCTGTTCCCAAACCCTTGAAAGATCAAAGTGGTTAGTATTTCATGTCTCCAGCACCCCCTTCTTCTCTGTTCAGTAAAGTAAACCATTATGCATTAAAAACTAATTACATGGAGCAACAGATTTCTTCATCACTGGCAGGCTCTGCCCACCAAAAGTGGGCTTTGTCGCCCTTCTGTGTGTCCATCCACCCCTCACTGTGGCTGGTAACACACTTCCATGGTTTGTGAGCTAACAGGCACTGAGCAGATGGGAGAGTTGGGAGTTACATAATTTTACTTTTTTTTTTTTTTTTTTTCCGAATGTAAATTCTTTTTTTTTTACCAGATCTCTTGCTGATGAAGAAAGAGACATATTGGGAAAGAAGGTGTGGGTGAAACAAGGACAACATTATCCTTGTGCTTGGCCACATGGGTTGGTTTGTTTTTTGGAACGCCCTCTCTTGCAGATGATCTGCCCATAAGTATCTGTTGCGCTTTTTGGTGATATTTCCTCCCCAGCATTGTTTTTCCTGCCTCTAACGCAAAAATGTTATGGCTTTTTTTTTTTTTTTTGTGTGATCCACATTAAGCATTTGGATCTTTACTTCCAAAGTGGGAACAGAAAGATATTTTCTCCTTCATCCTTTGTTGTGACTACTTCTGATTATAGCACTAGGGTGGAGATTTTTTTGCTGTGTTGGCAAACAGGACCCCCATGTCATTCCAGATGTTGCTAAGAAAGAGGCTGATTTAAGATCTATTTTAGAAAGTAAGTTCTGCCTGAGAAATACCACTATATTTCTGCTGCCTCTGGTAAATTTAGCTGCTGCTGCTGCTGGAGGAGTGAATGCACACCCATTATCTGATCTCCACTTCACCCTTCCTCAGTCCTTTGTGGCAGCATCAAGTGTACACTCCATGCATAGCTGATGTCTGATATGTTCTGTTGGAAAGCTGAATGATGCACTATATTGTTCAGCAGAACCAGTTGGTGTGTTTATCTGGCTTTGTCGTGAGCGTTTGGAGAAACGAAATCAATAACGTTTGTGTAACACTCCTGTCACCCGCCTCAGCCTCTCCCTCGCCGCCGTTCGTGCTTTTCCTGAAATGAGTAATGAAATGGCTTTATTTGTGTGCTATGATGGCCACAGGACAGCAGCTCCAAAGCTGTTCTGATCACCCCAACGTACAGTAAATACTTCAGTGGTTCTCACGTGCAGATGGGCATAAGTCAGTGCAGTGCCTTGTTTGTAGATGAGCACGAAGAGCTGGGCTGGTTTCATATTTTTACTGTCAAGATTATTATTGCTCTGGAGGCATTGAACCTCTTGTTGCAGCTGTTTCACTGTGCATCCTGCAGAGAAGGTCCCTGGCTGAGCAGAGCAATCCTGTTGTCACTGAGATCATGGTGTGGCTTCAGTAAATCGGATTGTTTTCCACTCTTCTACAGGCCTCGTTGGGCTGGTAAGCACTGCAGAAACCTTCAGCTGCACTGAGTCTTACTGGTTTATAAGGTTATTGAAAGCTGTCTCTTCTTTATTAATTTACATGCACTTAATCTTCCTGATGGTGCGGACTGGCATCTCTCACTCAGAGTTTTACACACCCTTTCTTGTGCTAGTCCTAAGTGAATACAGACCACTTAAGGTGAATTGTTGCTCCAAAACCTGAAGATGCAGACCTTCCTGTAGCAAGGTGACTGCTTTCTGCTGCACATCCCTGGCTCCAGAATAATGTCCAGCTCAGGAGGCTGCTGGCAACTCCCCCAGCAGAGAGCAGAGGAGGAGAAACTTGAAGAAATACTGGAGTTTGGTTGAAAGCTTGAGAAAAGCCTTGTGTCCTCAGTGTCTTGTGCTTGCTTTGTGTTTGAAGCAGCCTAAGGGCCTGGAGAGGGAATTGCTGGGATCTGCTCACAGACTTGTGCTTGGTCATGGGCCTCTGTGAGACTTTGAAAGCTGGGATGAGTGTGAAACGTGTGTCCTGCAGGACATCCAGCCCTCTTTTGAGCTCACTCCTCTTGTAAAGGTTCTCTGATGTCCCTCCTGGGGTGGCTGCATCTCTCTGAACATGGTGATTCCCTTGCATCTCTGTGAAGATGATATAGTTTTCTGTCTCCTTTTAACATAATGTCAGTGTGCTCAAGGGGTGGGATGATTGCTCATTTCTGGAGAGAGATGGGACAAAAGCATCCACCAGTCTGTGATGATGAATGAATGTCCCATTTTCTGCTTGGGGATGAGCCACAGATTGCAGGCTCTATTTTATGCCTTTTCATTTGTGATTTTTATCTCTCCTGAAATAAAGGTAGGACCTCAGTAAGACCAAAACTGAGTACTTTATGCTAGTTACTTTATTTTTGTTTATTCTAATTTAGCTTCCAACAGAAGTTTCTTTACATTAAAAAACAAGATTAGAAATCTGTTTCAATCTCAGGTGTGTATTTGGCACTGCAGATAGTGGGGAGTGGATATTCAGGCCATAGTCTACTAAGTGGATTTTTTTTCCCTAAAGTAAGTAGATCACCTGTCTAGACTAAATTTGTTTTTCACTGACCTGTAACAAAGTGAAACTCCTTCATAAATGAGCTAAGGGGTTGGTGTAGGTCACTGAGGTAGGCCTGTAATGAATCTCAGCCTGCCCATCAGCTTGCTCTTCTTGGCTTGCTCAGAAGTGATCTGTGTACCCCAACCTGAGAGCCACTGGGGAGATGACCCTGAGGTCTGGGGACAGGTCAGAGAAGGCAAAGGGGCAGGGATGAAATCAGATGGCAAATATTCTGGGCAGTACTCTCAGCTCTTTAAAGAGATTGATGTTCATCTCTTTACTGTTCATTTTGTCTTCTGCTCCTGATTGCAGTGTAGGAGCACCTGATTATTATAGAAAAGATGTGGGATATAGTGAAGGAACTGAAACAGTGGAACTTGTTCTTGGCATGATGCAAAGCCTGTTAAAGCTGGTAACAATCTCTGCTTTCATTGCTCAGCCTTTCATAACTGTGTCCTCCATAAGAAACACTGTGTTGGAACATCTGAAGAGTCTGGTGGGTGCGTGTAAAGAGCCCCAGGCTAAACAAGTCTGTGCAGTATTTACCAGAGGCACTGAAGCTCCTTGTGTGATGTTATTGCAGCCAGCCTGGCAGGAAGCAGTGTGCTTCCCTCACTCTGCTGGATCAGCTGGGCACCGTCCTGTGCTTCAGCTGGGGGGAACTGGTGCTGAGAGAGGGGAGCAGTGCAGGATCACAGGCACGTGGGATGTGCTGAGCATCTGAGCCCAGCAGGGTCCAGCCAAAATGTACTGCTTGTAGTCCAGACAGTTTCTGGATTCCCTGGCTTGGGTAGCTGTGGTCAGAAGGCTGGGTAACAGCAGTCCTGTGGCTGGTGAGGCTGCAGAAGTGCTGGAATGCTTTCCCTGATTGCAGGCTGCAGCACCCAATGAAGGGACTGTGTAGGAGATGGAACTCTGTATCCTGCCTCTGCAGCTTCAGCCTCAAGCTCATGGCGTTTTCCTTAGTAAAGGCCTTAATCAGTTCCCAGGATACTTTCTTCTTCTTTTCCCATCCCTTCATGCTGAAGGTGATGTGCTCAGGAGGCAGCTTGCTTTTAAGTGGGTTATGCAGAGAGTTTATCCTGTCTGACTCAGCTCTATCCACTGCTTGGTCCCTTGATCTGTTCTGATTCAGTCCTTTCCTAGGAGTCCTGTGATCATTATTGCTGTAAAAGACAGCAATCTGGACAAAGCTGGCAGCTTTAGGCTTGGAGTCATCTTATCAGGGCTCTGAATCCAGCAGGGTGAGAACCTGTGCCAGATGTTGGGATCTGCCCAGTGATGACAGCAAGTTGCTCAGCATGACTTGGGAACCCTGCTTGGGTTGCAGGGATAGCCTTTACTGAGCCCCTTCTTGCTGCTGGTGGGTGTCCCAGCTCAGGATGTGTCCGTGTGTTCAGTGGCCAGGGCTGGGCTGGAGATCCAGGTCTGCTGAAGTGCCCTGGACTTGAAGGGCCACCTCCACAGGGGTTTTGTGAGAGGTCACGGGACTGTGAAGGATATTTGAGGCTGTGTGTGCTACAAGCTAAACCAGCCTGTGCTCACATTGCTGCATTAGCTGGAGCACCGGAGGTGGCTCTGCACCATCTGTGGGAGGACAGGCTGGGCTGGTCCGAGGCCAGAGGTACAGTCAGCATGTCACCATCACCCTGGGCCAGCAAGGTGAGTGTGTCCTGGCTCAGCAGAACAAGCAGAGCAGGGCTGAGCTAACAAAATCCCTGAAAGAACTACCTTGCCCTGTGGGGAACTGAGCAGTCCTTGGCATTATTTTATACAAAACACTGATCATGACAGCTCCTAACTGCAGGGGATTTTCAGAAGCCTCTGGGGATTTTGTGTGAACATCTGTTTTTGGTAAAGCTGCTCCTTCTAAGAGAACAGCCATGCAAACAAGTTATTCATGAGTGTGTAGGATTATACCACTTAAACTGCATTTGCCAAGTAAGATCTTCCTCTTGTATATGGGCACTGAAGAACACCTTTCAGGTATTTCTTTCCTGCAATCTTCTTTGTTCTTGCTGGGATCCACATTTTCCTGCTCCCCTTAGCTGTCTGACACGTTATAGACTGTCACCTTAGATTTTCCCTAATAAAGATGTTCTTTGCCTGTTTGCTCATGGGTCTTCCCTGCCACTCCAGAGGTTTAAAAGAAAGAATGAGTTCAGGTTAAATTACATTAATGTGCAAATATGTACTGATTCCATCTACAGAGCACTCTTACAGCTTCCCCCATAAAGCTGTACAAACAGCAGTAATCCTTACCTCCCTGGACCTCATCAGTCACCAACCAGGTCCAACATTTTCAGGCTGAGATGGTGAACTTTCTGTGACACTGGAAAATCTTGCCCTTGGGTGTGTAATGCTCTGTTACTGGTGCTGCAGAGGTAGGTGTGAGGTGTAGGGTGCTGGAAAAGATCTCGTTCTGTGTATCCCAGGCTTGCCCTCATCTACTCACTGAACAACAACAACTGTGTGGCTTGGTGTTCACTCCTCCTCTCCAGGGAGGAGGGCAGAGCTCGGTTTACCTGGTGGGAGAGGTAGACAGCTTGCACTTCATCAAAGGGTTTTGGCATATAGGAAAGGAAAGGAGTAGCACCCCAAGGACACCACTGCAACATGGCTTTCCTGCTGTGGTCTTTCAAAGCTGGGAGCTGCGAGCTAATTTGCTGTGACTCTCTTTCCCCATGCTGCTCACCATCTGGCAAGGAACCTCTCTGCTCCTCCTGGCAACCCACAACAGGCAGGCACTTTAAATCCAGACTTCTGCAGAAGCAGGATCAGGTCCTTACTGAATGTGTGTTAACAACAAGGCTCTGTCCGGGGTTTGTAGCAGAGATGGGCTTTTCTGAAGCACAAGGCTGTGAGTAAAATTGGGACAGCAGTGGACATGATCACAAAGCACCTCCCCTTTGCTGTGGAACTTGCTAAGGCTGTGCTTGCCAAGGCACAGACCTTGCTGTTGATCTCTGCAGAACCTGTTTATGCCCTGGAGGCCTTTCATGTGTCTGTTTAATATTGCAATTACACTTGTGTCTCTGCAGGTGAAGGCCAGGGGCTTGCTGCATTGAACTTAATTGTCCTAGTACATGATTTCTCTTTTCTAAGCCTTCTTTAAAGATGACTATGTGTTTATTCCTTGGTGCCTGAGAAAAAGGACTGTCTGCTAAAGATGTTTTTAGTGATGGAGGTGGGTAGTTCTTTAACAAGACTTCCTTGCTGAGACACTAACACTGGTGACAGATGTTGGTGGGTACCACCTTGGCTCTGGCTCAGGCAGCCAAGCCAGCGAAATGAGCTTTGCAGACTTTAAATCGTGGTTTCTTCTTAAAAGGTCACACTTTCTGTCTTGCTTTCCTCTTGCACATGTGTTTGCAAGCCAGTGTAGTGATAAATCTCTTAAGAGGGAAAGCTGTAGGAGAGGATTGCCTGAAGCCTGAGCTGTGTGGAATCCAGGATGAGGTATTTGTTTAAGCATCTCTGCTGTATTTCTTGTGACCCCTGACTTCCTCAGTGCTGTGGGTGACCCTGGTGAGTATGAAAAGCCACTTAGTGAAGAAGTGCATTTCTGGAGAGCAGCAGTAAGATTTCTTCACAGTTTGGCTCTTGTATCTCTGCACTATCTGTAAGCTGGATAAAAGCCTCAGAGGAATGATTGTCTGAGCAAGATTGAATCTGGAAGAGAGGCTCATGGATCCCAGGAAGAAACAGGCTGTCAGAATGTAGTATTGACTTGAAGAAAGCAAGTCCTTGGAGGCACTATTGACTGTCATTACTGATGTAGTGGAGACTGTCTGAAGTGCCATTTCTTGAGAGTGGCATCATTTTTTTGCTGTGCTTCTTTCTTTTTTTTTTTTTTTTTTTTTTTTTTGGCTTCTCCCTTTTGCTTTTGAAGAGGGTTGGCAGAGAGGCAACACTAGCACGTGTCACGAGTGAAATGACAGTACGTGCTGAGCTGGAGCCTGCTGAGGGACTTGTTTCAAAATGAAGGGCAGAGAGGGGGTCCTGAGGGACTGGTTCCCCTCAGCACATACTCAGGCTGGAACTGAAAGTGTTTCCAGCCCTTTTTTGCAGAGAGCAAACTCTCCCCTGTATTCACCTAAAGGCAGCTCTCTCCCAGTAGGAGCTATGAGGCTTTTTCTTTCACCTGCCCATATTAGATTTTGCCCTCAAAAGTGGGGCTTCTTCCATTTAGGAGATGCAGTGCCAGGTCACAGCCAGCTTGGGAGAAACCTGGTGTCTGTGATAGAAAATGTGGAAGGAGGAGGGTGAAGGATCTCAGTATTATTTTAAGACTTGGCAGAAATAGCCTCAGGGGAAAGTGAATACAGCTGCTTCCCTCCTGCTTGTCACTGGTACTCCTCCACTTGCTCTCTCTCGATGCTGAGCCTAAAACAACAGGGGAAAGAGCTCGTGGCCCTTTGGGAATGTTGGCTGTTTCCAACTCCTAGGCTGGGCAGAGCAACACTAATTGAAACAACACTCTCCCAGCCCAAGGGGCCATCTTGGTGCTTGGGGTGGAGATTTCAAAGCCACTTGGTGGGCACGGACTTTTCTTTTCAGTTGGTTTTTGGTTGATTGGGGGGATTTTTTGGTGGAGCAGTGGGGGTTTTTTTCTCTCCAGGGAAGCCCATCCCCGTGGCTTTGGTGGCATGCAAAATGTGAGGTTTAGGTTCTCTGGCTTCAGTAATGCATTTTCTGAATTTCAAAAATCCCTCTTTGCAAACACTAATATTTTTGGTTAGTGTTCTGTTTTCATTTGTCTGCTTTCAGACAACTCAACAACTGCTTCAGAACATAATGAATTTGGGCTGTACGTTCCACAAAGCTCTAGCCAAAAAGTCCTTGAGAAGCACATGGACATCTATTGAAGCCATACAGCAAAATTCCAGTTTCTCATGTACTCTCTTAATGGCACAGCCTGAGGATAAGGAAAGGAATAATGTAATAGGCTTGTGCATGTTAATGCTTTCCTTATCCAGCATTTAACTTTGTACTAAATAAGTTCTAAAGTCCTTTACCACTTAATGTGGTGCCTTTGGGCACAATGAGTATTAGTAGCCTACTGACCTGTTCTGGTGTCCTCATCTAAAATTGGGGTAGGATGGCAATATCTAATCAGCTTCTAACCTGTTCACACAGACAATTATTCTTAGGATGTTAGATAAAAACAGACATGCCCTGCTCCCAAGATAATGTGGAAGGGATGGGGAAGAGATGCTGCCCAGGCTGTTGGAGATAGTGGGTACTGTGAGGATGAAAAGGCAAGAGAGAGAGAAAGAGATTGAGAAAGGGTGAGGCAACATCCCACCTCTTATCCAGGGCATTGCCCTGAAGGGACTCTGCCCCAGGAGGGTGTCTGGCATTGTGGGGTGTCCCAGCTGAGTGTCTGGCTTTTCTCCCTCAAGGACACATTGGCTGGGATACTGAAGTGACTCAGTGTTTGGATGTCTGGACGTTGATTCAGGCAGAGGATTTGTGTTGTCCTTGGCAGAGGTGGTTTTGGATAGCCCTGTTGTCCAGCTGGTTAAGACTGAGATGTAGGTAGTCCTTGGTTTGTTCATGTAAGGAGGTGAAGGAAGCTTTTTGAGGAGACTGTTAAAATTGTGTTCTTGATTTGAGATGTTTTTTCGCTTTTCTTTCTTGCAAAAGGAAGATGCTTTTTTGGAAGTGATTTTAGTGCTCATCCTTGAAATCTCTCTTCCCTTCATTTCCCCAGCTGGATGCAGTTAGGCTTTACATCCTCTTCCCTGTGACTCAGCGTGCCTCTGTGGCCTCAACCCCCAGGGCTCTGCTCCAGGGCTCCCTTGGAAGCACCATCCCTATAGGGTGTGTCTTCCTGGCTGTTGTGATTTGGCTTGGGAAACTGGGTCTCCCTGGCTTCAGCAACTGCATCTTATCTTCAAGGTACCTCTCAAGGTTTTAACTCAAAGCCTTGGAAGTGGTCTGAGATCCAAGTTATCTGCAGAACTGCCTCTGCTGCCATGGCAGCTGAGATCAGCTGCAAAGTTTAGCTGGACAGGATTAAAAAAAAAAAAAAAAAGGAGAGCAAAACTATTTTGGTCCTAATTAGAAACACTGAGGAAAAATAATTGAGGAATATTTGTTAAAAACTTCTTAAAAACTTAACCAGCTCTGCTCATGGCCTGTCAGGAGCCAGGGTGATAGTGAGTCAAAAGGCTCCTGGGTCTCAAATTCACTTGCTCCCTGGCAGGGGCTGTGGTGACTGGCCCAAGCTGTGTGTGGGTAGGAGGCAGAGTGGGGGGGGTGACTCCATGGGAGAGGAAACCAGGGCACCTCAGTCAAAAGGAGTCTGTCAAGGTCATGGGGTGGATTAGTGGCACAACTTGAACTGACTCATATGGAGCCCTTGCTTGGGGGGAGGTGGAGAATCTCTCAGTTCTAAAGGTGTAAGAGAGCACACAAAGCATCTCGTGGTGCCTCAGTCCTGGCCCTGGTGGCAGAGGCTGAGTCTTGGTGCCCAGCTGAGGAGGAGCTGCTGAGATGTTTAACAGCCCCCTGATACCAGGCACTTCATTCCCAGAGGAGGTTGCCAGAATCCTGGCAATGACTGAAGGTGGGAGTGGAAGTAGTGACAGGGTTGTTTAAAAGACCTCTGTTCTTGACTTCTGGAGAAGGGGGATGGAGTGGACATTTGTGGGAACTGGATACTTGACTCCCCTTTGTGACTTAAAAGAAAAATGTCCATCCTGGATTCCTTTTTCCCCTGAAGGGGAGAGCTTTGTGCTAGTCTGTCCCATTATAGTGCAGCAGACATGGAGATCTAGTTAATTTAAGTGCCTCTTACTTCAGCTGAAACATATTTGCAATTGGAATACCATTCCTGCTCACTGAGCAGAGTCCTGGAAGCCACAGGCTTTTGTGTGAGAGATCCAATTAAAATACAAAAAGAGAGATGAGGTGAGTAAAGCTCTCCCCACAAACTCAGGGAGGGATTTCCTGTGTGAGGCCAGTCTTGACCTTGAGCATTCCCAAGTCCTTTCCCTGGGATGCTGACCCAGTATTCATAAATCATTTGAAGCATGAAGTGATCTTTTTACTTAATAAATAATAAAAAAAAAAGTAATTGGATTGACATAAATTAAAGCTGAGTTAACCTGTCTGGAATAATTGGATTGGTAATAATGGGCAGCAGTGTGGATTGAAGTAGGTCACAGTTTAACCCGGAGGCCTGCAGAGGCTATTTCCCCCCCTCCCCCCTCTGCCTTTTTCCCTTTTTTTTTCCCCCTCTGAGAGCACAAAGAAATGTGGTGGGAGGGAGATCACCAGTGTGTGCCATGTGCATGGGGCTGCTGTGGCTGGGGAATTGCTTTAGGGGAACTCCCAACTCCAAACTTGGATGTTCCTGGGAATAACATTCCCAGGTTCATTGCTGGGAAGTGATGGACAAGCTGTGACAAAAGCTGTGTTGTACGTGGTTGCAGTGATAAATCATTTCACAGGGCTTATACCTACATCCTTTCTGTATTGTCCTCACCTAGCACTGATGAGGAACAGGCTGGAGGAGCTGCTCTTGCACTGGGGCTTTCCAGTGGCAATGAGATGTGTGATCACTGGGATTTGGGGTTGCTCTCTTCTTTCATTAGCATGTCTGTAAATGTCCCCCTAGGTATTCTCTGTATTTCAGTTTGACTGGACTCTTCTTGTGTCCTCAGGGAATAGCAACAGTGATAAATTACCCACAGTGTTGAATAAAATCAGGAAGTTTTATCTCAAAGTAGCTTAGAGACAGTTTACATTGCTCTGCTTCTGACTTGAGACCTTCAACACTTTAACTACTGGTTAGAAATTATGAGTACTGCTGAAGTGCATCCAAAAGGAGTGAATCCTCCAACCCCCTGAAAAATATCCCAGGCTTGGGAAGTAATTCTAGGATATTGCTTCAAAGCAGTTGCATGGTCCTCTCCCAGGATCTCCACTGGAAGCACTGCTGTGTTTGACACCATATCCTTCACTCCAGTGAAACCCAAATCCATCCAGGCACAGATGTTATGCTGAGCACATGAGGAATCTTGTCCCCACTGGGGCAAAAACATTTCCAAAGGAGACCCTTCCCTCAGAGTGGCAAGAGTCCAAGAGTACCACTCAGGCAGTTGAAAAATGAGCTGTGTAGAAATCCTCTTGAGATGAAACCCTCCTCTGATCCTGAAGCAAACAGGATATAAGGAAAATGTGCTAAGGAAAGGCTCATGTCCCCGTGGTGTGCCCTGGGAAGCACTGGAGAAGTGAACATGGTGCAAACCACCTGGAGGTGTGGAGCCAAGCAGGGATGAGGAGGCATTGCAGAGAGGCCAGCCCTCCTCTTTGCTTCTCACCAGGACCATTCAGGTCTTTTCTGCTTCATTCTGTAAAAAATCAATAATGTTTCTGTGGTTGCAACAGTTGCTTTGTGAGGTGAAGTTAACTGGACTGTCTTCAGTTCCCGTAGCTAAATCCCGCTGCCTTTTCAGAATTGCCTCAGTAGTTCTCATTGTCATATTAAAACCACTTGCTGTGAGCAGCTGATTTGCAACAGTGGTCTGTGTAAAACATGTTCTCAGTCGTGCTGTATCACCTGCTTGGCAGGGAAAATAGGCTTTGAAGAACTACACTGCCAATCTCCAGCTTTCTGTCTGATCTCTGTGGCCACGCCCTGATGCTGCTGGGTTCAAATTCCCTGGGTTTTTGGTGGGACACTTGGCACAAGCAACATTTTGCTGTGAGCACACAAGTGCATGGATGGCAGGGAGCAGCTGGAGCATGGGCTGCCTGTCCATGCTGTGCTGGGGCTGGTCTCGCTCTGCCCTGTTGCACCCTGTGCTGGGACAGCTCCCGGGGGGAAGGATCACCAGTCCCAAAGAGGCCTGTTCCTTCCAGGGCAGGGGAGGACTGAAGAAAAGAGAATGCTTCTGAGTCACCATCTGCTCAGGGGTAGTCCAGCTAGACGCTTTTCTTTGCTTAGAGCTTATGATAAAGTCACAGCGTGGACTTAAATAATTAGGAGATGCCTGGCTTCGGAGCAGAGAGTCAGTTCTTTCCCTGCTGACCTTGGCTGATTAGCAAATATTTGGTATCATTTGTAGAATCCTATCAAAGCAGCTCAGAGGTATTCATGTGCCTAAAAGCCTCTGGGAGATCTCTTTCCCCCATGGGGGTACTGCCCATCCTTGCTCTTCAAAGCAGGTTTTTTGATTAGCTGACGGGAGATGCATGTTTAAGATCTTGTGGGTTTTTTGATGGCTTTTTTTTCTCCCCACCCCCTTTCAAAGAAGGAAGAAACTTAACATCACACTAGTCCCTTTGTGGCAGTTTGGAAGTTAAATTTACCAGGACCATTATCTTTAACAGCTGCTGCTGTCTGACAGATTGAGTTTATAGTCGGTCTTATAGGCTCTAAAATCACTTTTATCCTTGTGGGTCCAATTTCAGAGCTATTCAATTTATTATCTCTAAGAGCTTAACAGCTGTTCTCCCCACTCCCTCGTACCCCTCTGCCCCTCACTCCCTCTGGCTCCCCAAAGCTCAAACCTGGGGGTCACCCCTTAATCCTGGAGGCAGAAGCAGGGATGTGCACGTGCTCTTCCAGCAACATGTGGAGCTTTCCTGTAGACAGGCAGCTTCCCCTGATGGAGGAGTGCCCTGCTCTGACAGTTTTTTTTCTAAGTACAGCATCAAGCCAAGGTTGGGTTGTCTTGGCAACCTCAGAGGAGCTGTTCCTTTCTCTGGACCTTGGCAGAGGTACCAGAGGAATCTCCCAGTCTGTGCCTCAGTTCCCTCTGAGAGAGAGATGTTAAAGCTTTGTCTCTGTGACTGGTGAGGCCACCATGCACCATGGCAGCAATTAGTTAGCTGTGTTAATGGACCAAAGGGGAGCTTGTTCTTGCTGCAGTTCCTTCCTGCTCAGCAATGGCACACGTTTTCTCTGCCACCTTTCTCACCCGCCCCATCCCCTCATTTTTCTCGCAGCTCTGCAGGAGCATTGATTTATTGTGTGAGTAGACACTGTGATGATGAGATATATTGTGAAGAATCGCTGAAAATTAGTAGCAAGGATTCTAAGATGGATTTCACTTATTCCCCTGTAATGGTGGTACATGATCTATTACAACTTGGCTGGGGCTAAGTTTCCCTGAAGTTAATGGGAGGCTTCCTGTTGACACATGGAGTCTTTGGATCAGACTTACGGAGTTTTGGCACTTGTCAAATGACAGCAAAATCTCAGCAAGTCTTGTGGCACAAAGGAGACTATTCAGACCTGTCACTGAGAGTCTGTTTCGTTCTTTTCATCTTCTCCTCGGTTCTGTTCGAGTTCTTAGGCTGCTCTTGTTCCAGTGGTGCCCGAGTGCCCTCCAATGGTGCTAATGCTCCCACAAAGAGATAATAATGATACCCGGCTGCTTCAGAGAGTCCCTTTCTGCTCTGCTTCATTTCCCTTCCACCTTGCAGCCTGATGATACCCCGTGGCTATTCCTACTCTCTTGTCAGCTTCAGAAAGGAAGAAAGAAGTCATTAGAAACCAACGAAAATGTTAATTGTGTCATAAATCTCTGAACAGAGCGGCATTTCAGCAGTTTATTCTGATTTGCGTGTGTGGCACTGCAGCTAAATCTGCTTTTCTTTTTCCTGTAAGTCACTAGAAAGCTCAGAAAAGATGGAGGAGACAGTCTGGTTTGGCAAAGCTATGTGCAGGATCAACCAGGGGTGCACAGTTTTAGCATTTAAGTCTTAGACGTAATGTAGAAGCAATATCTGAGGAAGTACTAAATAAATTCTGTATGGTTTTCCTTTTTATTAGGCTGGAGGAAGTGTTTACATGCTTTTTATTTTGGTGTGTGTTTCAAGAATGGCTTTACAAGCCTATGAGACTGAGAGTACCTCCAGCACAGTGGCCTCTCTTTTGAAGTGATGTATCTCCCTAAGAGAGGATAGGAATCAGTAACAGTGTGGCCATGTGGTCACTGGAATTATTGTGCCAAAGAAACTGCAGAACTGTATTTAGAAACAAAAACAAAAAGTCTGGAACTATAGCAAGGAACACTGGACCTGGAAGAAAGGCTCAGAGCAGAGGTTGCTGCCAGCTCCCCTTGCAAAGGCTACTGGAGCAGGTCATTAAAACGAGCTACTGACCCCGGAGAGACTGTCATCAATGTGGGAGGGGTGTAAGCTGGGCTGTCATCAAGGGAAATCACTGAAGCCATTTCAAGCTCCAGGAGTGCTGTTGGCTGTTAGCAGTGTGATTATGGAAGCAGAGGATGCCTTTCTTTCAGGGCAGTGTCCATGCAGAGCTCCCACCCACGCCGGGACTCTCCTGCTCTCTGTGCCAGCACAGCTCGGGTCTGGCTGTGCTGGGCAGCCCCACGTCCAGCCTGTGCTGCGCTGCCCAAGGCACCTGCTGACTGATTCCTTCAGCACAAACTTGGCAGAGCCAGGAGGGGTCTCAGGTCCCAGGAGTGGCTCCCCCCTTGCAGGCGGGTGGCAGCAGGAGGATGGGGACTGTGAGGTCTGTGGAGAGGCACATCCACTGCTTTGCCTTCCCATCAGGTTCTGCTGAGTTCAAGTCCAGCTGTTCCCCACCACACTCATGGGTCTGTGCATGTGCTTCAATCCTTTTTGCTTCCCTCCCTATTTCGATCCAGTTTGACTGTGGCCAGCTCCTGGTAGAGGGAAGGGGAGGGTTAATCCAATCCTTTTATCTTGCCCTTTGTCTAATTAAAACCACAACAAATGGCACAGTTTAGGTTTAAATGTAATTGTGTTTAATGAAACATTAAGGGCAATTAAAGGAGTTACCGTGGCAGCCTCTCTATACCCTCCAGGGTTATAATGGTCTGATGAAGTGCTCTTACTGGCTCTCTTGGCAGGGGGCTGTTAATTGCATTAGAAACTGATAGTGGTTTTCTTTTAATACTGAAGTTTCTCTGGTTATCCATCTCGAAGGCACAGGCTTGTGATCCTTTGCTGGAAGGTGGGAAGCAGCAGAGGGGCATGGTGACTGCCCAGGAGGGTGGATGGGGCAGTGGGAGGCTGCTGAGGTGGCCCCTGAGCTTTGGTCTGGACAGTCACTGGGACTGGAGGCACTCAGTGAAGCCCTGAGGTCTGAGTGCCCCTCCTGGCCTAATTATTGTTACCCTGCCTTTATTGCTAAAGGGAGGCAGTGTCTTATGTTTTTTGCCTGGGAAAGGTCATCTTGAAATACATGAAGTTAGTTTGAGAGTTGTCAGCAAAAGGGAAACATATTGTGAAAACTGAGATGATTCACTCTTGTAAATATTGTATAGTTGCTATCAATCTCAGACTTTTAAAAGAAATTCTCAGCACCTAGAGGTCACTGCTGGAGATTTCACAAACACAGAAAGCTGGCACCTTCCTCTTTTAAATGCAGCCTGAATTTAAAGCCAGCTCCTCACATTTTAAGACTTTGACTCATACCTGACTCATGCTGTTTTTAAAAATGCTAAGATGGGAGTTGGCAAGAGTGAGATAAACTGAGGCACAGAGGGAGGGTGAGGGCAGCCCCTAAGGTCAGCCTTCCCCCCCCACTATCCCCAAAAGTAACCCAGGGGGAACCAGGAGCAGAGCTGGGAACAGGATGCCCAGCTCTAATCGCTTTCCTGCATCTTGAAGCAATAAGCACTGCCAGAGCAGCAAAATAAATACCAGGGAAAAAAACTGGTGGTGTATGCACACAGCAAGTAGTCCCCTTGCAGAAGCAGCTTGAAGTGGGGCAGACTGGACTCTGCCTCTGCTGCCTCTCTAGGCAGAAACTGTGGCTTGAAAACAAGGTTAACTGCTGCCTCCTGAACGTGGGGCATGCTTGACAGCAGCTCTGTGGCAGCAAGGCTACCTTCACATCCCTGACAGGATGACTGCTCTGTAAATCTCAGTAAAAGATGTCACAGCAACACGTGTCCCCCAGAGACTGGGAGGGGAAGGGAATGATATATGAGTGAAACCTGCCTCTAGAGTCCTGCCATCTATTTCTCAAGTCTTAAGAAAATGCTGCCACTGTGCTGCCTCCATTTATCTCAAGTAAATATGGAGAGAAACTTCTAAAATAAGAGGCCTTTAAATATTTTTTTTTTTATGGCAGAGGTTATTTTTTAACACAAAAGACTTTCCCCCCCCCCCCCAGCACATTTTCCAGTTGCTTTCACAAATAAATAACTTACTGCACCTCCTTGTCTCCACCTGCTTCCTGCCTTATTCACCAAGTGCTTCCTGAGGCCGTGGGGAGTTATCTTGACCTCCAGCAGATCCTGGGGATCCTCTGGCCTTGCCACAGCTGTGAGGGGTAACAAATGGACTCTTATCTCCATCTTGCAGCCAAGGAGCCAAAGCCTGTGGAGATCTGGGACTTACTCATGCTCACACAGGAAGCTTGTGGTTGATCAGAGCTAAATCCTGTTCACTTTTTTGGGGGGAGGGAATTGTGAGTTTGACATCACAACAACTGTATTTTTGGGCTGTGGCTTCCCTGAGCAGCCGTTGTGGACTGACCTACTCTGCAGGGTTGTTTCCCTGGGGTGTGTCTGTGGGGCTGTTTGTGCCTCAAGTGCCACAGAGCTCGTGGTGGGCTGAGTGTGCTGTGCTGATGAGCTGGCATTGCCTTTCCTTGGTCCTCAGTGATGGGATGGGATGCAGTGGAAGGATCACGGCATCCTTCCTCTCTCCTGGTGTTGAGACAGGCAAGGAGTTATATTTGGGACTGTCAGTGTTTTCCATTAAAAAGGTGTTTTTCCCCAAGACCAAGAGTATTCTGCAAGTGTTTCTGTCTGAGACTTTTGTTACTTCTTTTCCAGAGTTTGTGGCTGCCAGGTGCCCAGACTTGTGCCTGCTTGTCCCTAGCAGCAAGAAATCAAGGAAAATAGAAGTGTTAACCTGAGGTTATCCTGCCATGGCCCTTGGGGTGCTGTTGAGTAGGTCTGCCCATGCCATGAGGAGGTGTTTTGCATAGGAATATGAAGAGTTTTTGCCTCCTGCTTCCCCATCCCTTCATGCTCGAAGAGGTCTGTGGCAGCAGGGAACTGTCTCTGAGGAGGACTGATCTTGCTCTTCACAGGGATTAAGGGCCTCTGCTTGGTCTGGGATGAACTCCCTTGCTCCCAGGGAAGCTGCAGGGACTGCTGTGTTTCACTGTGATTATTATTTTCTTTTCTTCCCCCTTTTGTGGAGCCAGAAGGCCGTTCCACAAATCCCTCACGCTTTGTGCTCCGAGATCCCTCAATCCACTTTTCCCAGCTTTTCCTTGGACCATTGCTTTCCTTATAGAACAGTGGCCATGTGGAAAGGGAGGACAAATGAGATCCCCCCACGCTGGATGGGCTGAGCTCATCATCTCAGCTACCCCATCCCAGGCCATAAACCCTTTGTGCTGTGGCTGCTGCCGTGGTGCTGCGGGAGCAGGGACAGGGCGTTCACACTGCTTAAGTAAAACATCGTGATTTAAGTTTTATTTAATTTAAACAATAAAATGGCCATTAAACAAGTTATGCATTGACCACCTTACCATGCCCTCTAGCGCTAATCCTGATTAAGTGTCTTTATTACTTGGCTCAGTTGGCCTTTTTTAAATGACAACGAAACACTTGATAGCACCAGTGCAAACTCCTTCCCTCTTGGCAATTATCTCCCTTCCTACTGAGTTTTGGAGGAGGAAGGAGAGGGGGAAGAGGGAAGAAGGGGAGAGTGGGTTGGCCAGGGGAGAAATCCAGCGGCACCTGATCCGTTTATCACACAGATATGCCATAGTGGAGGCTTAATGGAGATTTAAATAATTCAGAGCACTCAGCCCCGCTAAAGCTGTATAATGAGCCTTCTGCACTGTGAGCCACTGCTCGGCTGAGCATACGAGCAGGGAGGTCGTGTGGTTTTTCCATGCATAATTAAAGGGATAAAAGGGGATTTAGAGCAACAGTGTTACAATGAACCATGCGGACAGAGGCTTCGCTTTTATTTAACTTGGAAATGCCAAACTGTTTTGGACTTGCAGAATAAGCTTCCCTCTTACGTTTTCTTTCTTTTTTTTTTTTTTTTTTTTTTTTTTTTAATGCTTTTTTCTTTCCCCTGTTCCTTGCTGACCTGTCCCTGCTCCCCTCTGTCCCTTGAGCACGGGGTTGTCTCTGGAGAGGGTTCACGGTGATTCTGGTTTCACACTGGGACAGCAGCTCTCTGCCCTGTGGCTGTTCAAGGTCTTTGCTGGGACGAGCAGGCATGAGCTGAGAAGCCTTTTCCAGCATGTTTCATGTTCCCTTTGTTTCTGCCAAAGGGAAGAGCTCCAGATGAAAAGAATGAAAAGGAAAGTGGGAAGAACACCAGGGATCCCTTTAACTCTTGGGATTTACCATTTGCTGCTGTGTTGCCCAGGTGTGCAGCAGGCACGAACTCACATCCCCACGACATGTTGGGCCAGAAATACTGTTTCTCACACTGCCCTTCATCGACTTGCTGTACCTGATCTGCCCCCAACCTGTGCTGTTGACAGGAGGAGGAAATGGCTTTGCATTATCCTCCTCCTGAGAAATGGAGCAGCGTATTTTTGTGCTGAAAGTTGTTCTCAACCACGTCTCAAAGCCTGTGCAGGTCTAGGGTGGTGCTGGTGGTAATTAACACGTCTTTCATTAACCCCTTATCACAGGCTTAATCTGCTGTGGGAGAGCTTCTCAAAGCAAACAGGTTTGGTTTCATCACCGCTCTTCTGAGCTTGAGTGGATCCCCCTGCATCCCTCTGAAGTGGGGGTAAGCTGGAGAGAGCTTCAGTGGTCTGGAGGACCCTGAGAAGGTTGGGGAAGGGCAGCATAAACTCACCTGTAATAGGATGTGCTAAAAAACATGCTGCTCCATGGTTTTGGTCTGCCATGCAGCCTGAGCCAGTTGTAGTGTAATTTAGACTTGCATCCCTCCCTTCACTGCCACAGCCACTCATGAAACTGGGGATTGTCAGGTTGCAGAGAAGACTTATCAAAGGAGGGTCTATGCCACTGCAAATCTGAAATGTGTTCACTGTGGTGTTACTGTTAGAAGCAAAGATGTTTTATGCTGCTGTAGAAAGATGTTGCCCCAGGTAACGAAGAAAGATGAGCTCAGTTTGGCCTGGCTGCAAAATGAAGTTTTTGTTGTGGGTAAAGGTTTAAGAGACTGGGGTATTCAGACTAGCAAAGCAGAGGTTGAGCAGGGTTGCAGCTGCTCCTTGTACATATGGTAGAGGATGAATGTCCATGGTGGAGAACAATTCCTGCAGGTCAAGATCAAGACAAAACAGACTGGTGAAAGTGCCCAGTGAGAGTGGTGGGGTCTGAAAACCAAACTGGTTTTAAGGGAATATTTTAAGGTGATAACTTGGAGAAAGGGATTCTGTGATGTTTCTGCCTGCAGTGTACATGGATTACTAAATCAGGAGGTCCTTTCTGGTCTTTAATCCTTAATAATCACTTGGCCCAGGGTCTCATGGCTGACTCCCTGCTCAAATGTGTGTGTGTGTGTGTGTGTGTGTGTGTGTGTGTGTGTGTGTGTTCCTTGGGGCTCTCCTGCCCTCCCCACCTTCTCCAGGCAGAGCTTCAGAGCTGCTTGTCACTGTGATGTACAGCCTACAGCACAAGCTACTGCCACACTTAATCCCTAGAATTAATTCCTTATTTTCCTTTAGATAAAGAAAACAAGAAGGAATCTGTGGCCACCGTATTCACCTTAATGCCATGTGTCTGTCAGTCATTTGTTGCTGCGTGGGAAACGGGGTCGGTGTGACATCCTGCACGGTCACTGTAATGGAAACATCCATCTTGTCTCCCTCAATGCACACTCTCCATTTAGGAATTTCGAAAACACTTCTGTCAAATATCACTCTCTGCACAATCCTGTTAGCAGGGCTGACGAATGGAGTCTGAAATTAAGACCGATCCCTCTGATAACCACAGTGCTGTAGGAGAGTCATCTGCTCAGTCAGGGCTATTTATTATATTTGATTAGCTGGGATGGCAATCTTCACAACCCACTGTAAATTCTATTAGGGGCACTCTGAGGCCCAGAAACGCAAATTACACTTCCCAACACACATATGCATATATATCGCCTCTCTTAGCAAATGGGTAATTTCCTCACATTTATTTCAGTGTTGTTTCAGGAGAGACATTGGTGCCTTCCCTTTGCCAGGAGGGGAGAGAGAGGGATGAGGGGAATGCTACTGGGGAGCCCCATGTTCTCTTTGCTCTTCCTTGTGAGACCCTGCATGGCAGCAGCTCCAGCAGGAATGTGCTGTGAGCTCTCCTGCTCTCCAGCTCCCATCAGCCCATATCCTACAGGTATTCCCATCCAAATGGGTACTCAGGAGCAGAAGTCTCCTGTAGTGACAGACCTCGTGGTAGACTGGCCTCTGGTGAAACTCTAAAGATAGGAAAGGCTCTTCACTCTTATTTTTTGCTTCTCCTTTATAATTTGGTTCAGTGGGCCCCTGGCACCTCCAGCTGGCTGTGGGACATGAAGTCAGGTAGGAAGCTCAGGGCAAGCTCTCCTCTGGCACAGCCATGGCAGCGGGAGCAGGATAGGATAGGATTGCTGTGCAGCTCCATTGATGATTATTGATCATGTGCTCTGAGACCTGTGTGTAAAAGGCACATTTTAATCAGATTGTTCTTGATGATGTCAGTGACTGAGGTGCCTTTGACTCCCGTGGAGTTGGCACTAGTGGGTGCTTTCAGGGAAGGAAGATGCCTATCCCAGAGGCTGCTCACAGAATAGGGCATCCAGAAGTGTCCTTTATTTGTGCTGATTAATTCTGCCAAGAACTGGAGTGGTTTATTAAGGGCAAACAAAGCAAAGATTATTTGTGAGCAGCACTTTTGGTGGTTTGCTTTCTTCTGGTCATATTTTATTTTAAGAATCATTTTCACAATGGCTCATTAATTTCTGCATTACATGGTTATTTACCAATATGCACTAGTAGGGTAGTGTCCATTGATCCGAGGGTTAGGATCATCACAACTGGTTATTCTGCAATTAATGGGGTTTTAATAAACCCTTTTTAAAGCGTGACTAAACCTCTTAAAGAATAACACTGACATAAAATCTGAGTTTTATCTTTTCCTCACCTTTATGTCTTGTACCTGTTCAATAGGATGCTTACAACATCTGTGGCCCTTTGATGCACTTCCCATTGTATGTGTTTCCCTAGGATTTTTATTGAGGCAAGCTGCTGCAACGATGCATGGCTGAAAGGGAATCCTTACAGAGCTGGAGGTACCTGGCAGTGTATTTGAATCTTCTTAAGCAGTTAAAAAAGAATAATTCCCAACACAGTGAATGAAAATCTTATCTGGGCATGATAAGGATCCCTTGGTCCCTGTAATATAATGTAGTTTGTTTCTTCCAGCCTCACAAATGCTTTTGTTATCTTTGCTTTGATTTTTTTTTTTCCTCCCCTCTGTATTGCTTTGATTTTTTTTTTTTCCCCCCCTTCCCTTTTCTCTTTCATCATTGTTGCTTGTAAATCCTTCCCCTGGTAGAGATTAGAGCAGGAATGAGTGATAGATGCTGTCAGTAACAGGAGCTAATTTTACCCCTGATAATGGCTCTGTGGTTTATACAGACTTCACTCTGCCGGCGCAGACACACCTCGGGGCCTGTCCTGTCTGTGCCCTGCTCACAGCTTGGCAGTGGGGGCTGAGCTGCTGGGGAGGGGGCTGCCAAATCCTTACCCTGGGAAGAGTCTCTGTGAATGCTTCTCACTAGTGAAGGATTCCCTCCAAGCACACAACTAAAGCAGCAGCAGTTGTTGGTTTTTCCATGAGGAGTGTTTTGCCCTCTGCACAAGTGTGTGCACGTGGTCGGGGTGAGCTGTGTTGGGTTCAGACCCCTTGTCTGGAGAGAGGATTTCTCTGGTACCCACTCAGCTCCCAGCCCAGCAGGGAGGACTTTGGGTACAGCAGGTGGGTACCATGGCAGTGGCACTCAGAGGTTTATGTGTAACACCACCAAACATTTCCCTGGGAGGTACCACGCCCTGCTGGGACCTCCTTTTGGAGTTGGGACCTGTACATGGCTGGGGTGGTGTGATGGCAGCTCTCACTGTGAGCCACTGAGGACTAGGGGCTCATCTGCCACCAGAGTGGCCCAGTGCTCTATGGATTCACTCCTTCTTGCTGCTGCTTTGTGCCCATCTTATGCTGTCAGAAGGGAGGGGAGTGCCAGGCCATGCACAGCCCACACATGAAGAGGGAGCAGAGCTAGGAAGGAAGAGGGCAGCAGTGGTGCTCAGCTCTTCTCTCAGTTACACAGTGGGGGAAGCAGCACTGCTGGGCTGGCTCACCAGTGTCTTTGACTTCTCCTCTCTGGCCATGCTCTGCATGGAGGACACTGCTGGGTTTGGCCCCGCTCTTTCCCTGCAGTTAAGTCAACGCTCAGCAGTCCATTTTTCCCTTACAAGGGACTGAGCTCTGGGAGGGGATTGGCAAAGCAGAAAGCGAAGATGGCTGGGAGGGTGTTGGAAGTCTGAAGAAGTCTGGAAGCGCAGCTGTCACAGCCAGGCTCCAATGCAGAGGGGTGTGCTCTGCTCATTTCAAATTGCACCTGCAGGTTCCAGGAGGGATGTTTGCTCCTCTGGCCTTTGCTGCTGAGTTTGATTGCTATGGATCCCATTCCCACAAAAGGGTTGTGGTCATCTTGGTTAACTGCTTGTCCTTGGATAAAGAGTGAAATATCCTCTGCTATTTATTTTCTTGGATACCCTTGTTTACTGAGTTGGTTTTTTTTCCCGGGTAGTTTTCCATGGTCTTGGTGTGCATGTGTGTGAACACATGGTACTCTCCCTCACCATCTTTTTTTTGGTGTGACACAGTCACATCAAGCCTCTCTATTCACATTACAAAGTACAGAAGGGAGAAACGACTATTTTAAAGCCTCTGTTTACAGATGACAGTGTGTTTCTTCGGTCACTATTAGTGCTTCTAGTACTTTATCTACTACAATTTGATTCCCTTTGGCAACTGGCTTCCTTCAGTTTGTCTTCCTTACAGCCCTGAGATAGCTTTAGTATACTGCTTGTTTTACTTGAGTCCTTATTAATATCTTTAGATGTCACATATCCCTTCCCTTTTTAACTGAAGCAGTAATTGAGGGAGATCCTGGAGTATGAGGTGATGTGTCCTGCAGAGTGGGTTGCATTGCTGAGACTCTGTTTTTCTCCTACCTTTTTGGCTTCTCACCTTCAAATGCCTGATTTTTCTCCCTAGGTATGTGATTTTCTCCCCGGGTATCTCCTCTGCACCAGTGCTGACAGCTCACATCTCATCTCCTCCTACAGGTGGTGTTTTATGACCTGTAGCAGTGACTGAATGGATCCATAATGGATCCCTGTGGCACTGTCCCCTCTTTGCTGCTGACGAAGCAGAGCCAGGGCATTCCTTTATTTTGAAATATTTTAGGGATAGCAAGGTTTATTCTTCATGAAGCTGTTACTGGTTAGAGAGGTGGAGGAAAGATAATGGTAAAAAGCTGTGACACAGCTGTTCCAGCCCCGATCCAATATGGGCTGGGAGCAGCTGATGGCCTCTGATTGCTGGTGATTTTCTTAATTATGCTTGGAAAGAACCAGGGGGTGGATAGAGAGCAGATGCCATCTGTGAGGCCAAGTCTTCTGCTACTTGCAGAGTCTATGGTAGAACAGCTCTACTATGAAATAGTCAGTGCCTATTGAGAGTGTTTGGGTGCTAATTCAGTGTAGCTTTGCTGCCTTTTGATGGGGTAATGGTAATCTGTGTAATTACAGGATAGTTTCTCATTAATAACTGCTCCAGTTGTTTCTCCCTCCTGCCTTCCCCACCAGTTTCTTGTCTTCTGCAACTCAGACTGATGTCACTCATAGAATCGTAAATATTTATTTTGTCTAATGGAAATAAATGCAGTGGTCGCTTTGGACCCAAACTTAGAATCATAGAATCATTTAGGTTGAAAAAGCCCTATAGGATCACCAAGTCCCCCTGTTAATCCAGCACTGCCAAGTCTTTTATTAAGAGGAACACAATTTTTGGCCTCCTTGGCTATGCAGGCTCTTTCCTCCTGCGTAATGTTCTGTCCTTCATCTCCTTTCTGGTTTTTTTTTTTTTAATGGTGTCTTTGCATTTTTCAATCATATCTTCACAGTGAGCTAAAAAGAAAATCAAGAATCTGCCAAAACATTCATCATGTCTTTTCTTTTCAAAATAGCATCAGAATTCAGGCCTGTTTCAGGCCTGTGCTTTGAAAATTATGCAACCCAGAGATGGGGAAATTGAAAAGTCCTGTGAACATTGGTTTGAATTTTTAACCAAATTCCTGTCAGCTGCATTTCTTCCTTTTATATGTTTTCCTTCTATTAATATTCCAGCGAATGAGTTTACAAGAAACAATGAATTTTAAACAAAGCGTGGAGGACTTTTCCCGAGAATGAATTTCAAGTCATAAATGTGAATATTCTCGCTGGGCTCTGGGAGGAACTGCCTTTTGCAGAACAGAGATGTGACATTGGTTCTTACATCCAAAATCAGCCCGAATGCCCTGTATTTTGAACACATCCAGCAAACAGCTTAGGAGGAGATGAGCATCTTCTTCCTTTGTTTGGCACCAGTAAGAAAAGAGGAGTGGGGACAGAATTAACTGAATCGCTTATGGGGAAGAGATTTTCACCCAGATCAATTTTTATCATGAAAAAAGCACTCTCAATGTCCTGACAGATTCTGAAAGGGCTTTCTGTTCCGGGAGGGAATGGGAGGGTGCCTTTCTCAAGGAACATCTGGCCTGTATTTGTGAGCTCCTGGGTGACTTAAAAAACCAAAAGCATGTTGTCTTCAGAGGTGCTCTGTACCCGCAGCTCTTCCTGGAGCTGGTGTCAATCAGGCTGGTGGCACAGACTCTGCTGTCACCTTGAGGGATCTCCTTTCTTCGCTTCTTTCTGGTTGCCTCCTGACGAGCTCGGGAGTGTGTGGTTAGATTTTGCTGCTTGGTTTTCATTTCCTTTCTGCAGAGGAACAGTTTGTGGGTTCCACATCCTGTCTCTTCACCGCAGGTTTGTAACAGATTGGTGTGGGGAGCCAGCAGCCCCAAAAGCAGGGCTGAAAGTGCCCGAGGCTGCTGTGGTGGTCCTGGCTCAGGGACGTTTCAGCCATCCCCAGGCTTTTTTAGTTTTCCAAACATCTCTGAAGGTAGTTATATCTTTTCCTAAGGCTGAAGGTGTCTGAAAGGATTAGAGGTGAGACTTGTTAGGGAAAAAGAGCTGCTAAAAGCCATCTCCTTCAGCAGGAGGGCTGAGGTCACCTGCTGGGAGGCAGGGCAGTGGGGCAGCCTTCCCCACAGCTCCGTGCCCTCTGCCTGAGCTGGAGACAAAATAAGATGCCTTCAGCAGGACCCTGACCTTCTCCAGTACAAACTCACACAGAGCCAGCCCACGGGATCCAGGGTGAAAGGGTGATGAGGAGAAGCAATTATGTCCTGACACAATGACAAGCTGGGAGCAGGCAGAGGTAGAATTACTCAGTTCCAGTATCCCAGTGCACAAATTCACACTGAGACGTTCAGGCCACTCAAGTTTCCATCAGGGAGCACTCATATCGTGGTGCTGTGAGGTGGTAGCCTGAGGCTGCTTGGTGATAGACATTCACAGTTCATCTCTTCCACGGAAGAAGCTGCGAGTGAACAGTTTGGATATTTCCCCAGAGTCCTTTGAGGGTCTCTGGGCTGCAGGAGGTGCAGGTTTTACCTCTTCTCCCCATTGCTTTCCCAGGCTGTTGTTGACTTCTCGAAAACAGGCACTGCAGCTGAGGAGTGAGAGAAAGTTGTGTGGGATGAGACCTTTCCTTTGCTTGAGGGACGAACTGCCATGAATCTGTATGAAACCAACTCTTTCTGGTTCACATGGGTGGATTTGGGCAACCCCAGTTCCTTTCTGCAGTAACCCCAGCCTGGCTCCTGCTGAGCCAGCCAGGACCAATGCTTCATCCTCCCCCTGTGCTAATCCAGCCTGTACTAACCTTCATCCACCCTGTGCTAATGGGATGCAGGTCCCACACTGCTACTCCACTGCTGTTCCATTCCATTTGCAGGGAGCCTCGCTGCTTTGAAGGCAGCCCTTGTGTTATCGTGTCAGAAGGTAATTAAATAGACCCCAATTCTTTTAATTACTGCTCGCTCCTCGGTACATGGCTGCACACAGGGGTGAAGTGAAGGATGTGGAAATAATCACTGACAGATCACAGCTGGAAATCCGTGGCACCTTGGATAAACATTGAAGTGAAGGCACTGCGTGCAGCCCGGGCGTCTTGGCTCTACAATTACTGTGAAATCTGTCTAAAGACATTGGGGCATGGAATTGGAAAACACGGCAGGCTCCCTGCTCCAGGGAGGGGGATGTAACACAGGGCTGGGTGATTGGGATCAGAGGCATCCCTAATACACAGAACAGGGTTTGTTGTTGGCAGGAAGCTTCAGGCAGAGGTGAGGGGAAATAAACAGATCAGTGTGATGCTGCTCAGTAGACAGGGGCAGCAAGGTGAAGGAATGCTGAGACCTTGCAGCTAATTAGAGATACAGGTCAGTGTTACATCCCTTGTCATTGTTGTGCTCTAATTCTGAGGAGATGGATAAGCCCTGGTTTGGGTGTAATGGTGCTTTCTCTGCCTGGAGACCATACCTGGAATGAGACAGAAGTGACATCAGATCCTCCCATGTGCTGTCCTTTATGCCAAGTCATAGGAGCTGGTAGGAACATCCTTGGCTTGCACCTGTGCAACTGTTTCTCACATAAGGGGAAAATGTTGCTGCCTTTGAAGTTGTTGGAGGTTTTCCTCCTGAAAGTTGGAGGGAGGTGGTGTTTCTTTGACAGTCCAGCTCCTGGTGAGGTGTTTAGAAGTGTTGGATCACAGAGATGTGAGTTTTGTGGGCAAGGCACAAATGCTCCCAAAATGTCTTGCTGCAGACAACATGGTGTGTTGCTTCTTGTTCCCTTGTGTTCATGCTGCAGCCTTTAGGAACCCATCAGCTGCTGGTGTCTGAGTGCATTGCTCTGGCAGGGCTGGTGCAGACAAGGTGGCAGAGTCACAGCTCGAATGAATGGGACTGAAAGCATCCTCCTGGGGAGTAAAGCTTGGTTGTTTTGAGAGCCAATTCTGCTTTATTACCTTTCCCTTTATCTGCCATTCTGGTTCTAAAAAAGGTCTCCTAATGCCTCGTGGGGTTAATAAACCGGGAGTGGAGGCAGGAGACTTAATTTTGAGTCCTGTGCGATTGATGGGCTGGGGAAGCTGCTGCTTGCCAGGCGTCCGGAAGGCAGCACAGCAAACGATGCCAGCGAGGGCTGCACGCAGCTCGTCTGCTCTGCTCTGGCACCAGGCACACAGGAGGCCAAAGACATGTCTGGTGAGGTTAGAGAGGTAAGTAAATAGGAAAGATGGGAGGCTATTTCCCCCCCACACTTACCTGTTGTTTGGTATAAAGGATCAGGCCCTGATAAAACCCTCTCTCATCTCTTGCCCTCTGCGGTGAAGCAGTTTCCTGCTTTGGAAGATAAAAAAGCCCATTTTGAGCTCTGGGGCTTGTGGGGTTAAAATAGGATAATATCTGAGAGCTAGTGGTGCCAGAACAGGACATGAGGTTTAGCTCCTGAACCTGCTGACCAGCCTTGCTTGCCCAGCTCAGTTGGCCAAGGTCAGGGGCAGCAAACAGCTCAAACTCTCACCTTTGGGCTGGTACCAAAGTACCTGCATTGGGCAGCTAGTACCAGCCTGGCTACCCATGGGTGGAGCTGCTGGTGTTCATGGATCGTGCTGGCAAAGGCAGGGCACTGCTCTGCTCCCAGTGTTTCACAGGAGGTGCTTTCCTTCCCTGTGCTGCAGTTGCATTGCCTTTTATTCTTCTGGGATTGGTGTTACTCATGTCCTCAGAATCCACTTCCAGGCAAAGCATATGGGGCACTTCTGCAGAAAATTGTTCCATTTTTTTGACTTATTTTTTTGTTGTGTTGATAGTGTTCTCTCCAGTGTTGTTTGCTTGTGGCCACTGAAATAAAGTACCTGAGCCTAAGGACAGAGTTGTCTAATTCCCGTGGGAAGTCAGCTGGATATTACGCCTTGGAATCCTGCTAATCTTGATGATCTCTCTGGGCTTAACCTGATCTGATCAGATCAGGCCTTCTGCAGGTCACTCATGCTTTGTGCATAACAGGGGCCTCCTTCACAAACCACCCCTGCTTTTTGAACCTGCACCCATGCCCACCCCAGTACATGCTCCCTGAGGGGCCTGCTGCCTCCTTGGAGGTTTTTCCTCCCTCAGGAGATATTCTGTGATCAGGCTGAAGAATTCTGAAGCATGAAGAGTCATGAAAACAGACCCCATTTCTTTCCCCTAAGGGAGACCAAATTTTTTTAAATAAAGCCCTTTTTGGAGCAGGGCTTCTGACTCAAGTCAGTTGGGATTACACCAGTAGCTAAGGCAAGAGAAGGAATCCTGCATTTTCCTCCTTTTTGCCACCACGCCTACCTGGTTTTCAGTCTGAAGGAAACAACCTGATGCATGACAGTCTGACAGAACACTGGTCCCAGTTTACAGGTGACCCTGAGCACCTTGGCAGTGTTGAAAGCAGAGTGTCATGGCATGGAAGTAGCATGGAAACTAAAAACAGGAAATAGCTTTAGTCTGGTCTGACCCCACACCCTCTGTCTAATTTTCATGGGTATTATTTACTGCTGCAAAATATTACATGCTTAAGGTATAAGCTGATTTTAAATCAAGGCAATTCCATGGCCATCTGTGGAACTACATCAATTTACACCCGCTGGTGATCTCAGCCAGTGTTTATATACCTTCTTAAGTTCCATAAAAAATGATTTTTTCAGAAGCTGACTTGTTAGCTAAAGAAGCAGCGATGATCTTTTAACAAGGCTATTATGCTGTTCAATACAGCGTTTTTATTGATCACCGTCCTTAACGGATGGCTCCATTTTTTCATTACTTCTGTGTGTTCAGCCTGGCTGAATACACACACTTTGGTGTGTGGCAAAGCACTCTTGCTTAGCAGTTGCAATAAAGTCCTCTTCCCTTACCAGTGAAAGAGGAAAAGTGTTTGGGGTAAGTAAAATAGGAGCTGATCATTTTGGGCTGCCATTTCAGAGGTGATCAGTTTTCAGCAGAAGGATTGTTCATCCTTTCTGGGCCTCCATCTACACACCAGCTAAACGAGTTTGATAATAGTTCCAGAAAGGTCCTTATAGCACTGTGATGCTTTCAGAGAGCTTTAAGGTCTTCATACAAACACACAGCGTGGGAACAAAGTACTACTACCTTGTGGCCACTAAGCCACTTCTGTGTTTGGCTCCAAGGACTCTCAATTATTGCAGGAGGCTGAGATGGGAGGCTGTTCTGGTTCAGTGCATTGCATGTGGACATCAGATATCCTCTTGTGTCAGGGCAAGAGGTTGTAGACAGCAATACCCCTGAAAGGCAGTACTGCCTATCCTCTCCAGGTACAAATCTCAGGGAAGCAGGTCTGTGCTTTGGGTTGGAGGCTGTGATTAGAGTGTAATGAGGCCTTCCACTCCAGCAGTGCACTGGAGTGATGCTGAATTTAATGGATTCCTTGGGATCTTTGAATTCTTTTTGCAAACATTTCCTCCTCAGCCAGACATTCTGAAAGCACTGTGTGTTTCCTCCATCCCCTTCCTGCTCTGCAAGTGTGATTTTTATATGGTTTTGATGGGTTTGGCTTAATGTTCTTTTTCATGCTGTTTAAAGGATTTTTGCGCCTTGGGTTACTATATGTTAGTGTTGTCATAGATCTGTAGCAAAAGGATTTTTGTTCTCAGCCCTGGCCTTTAGGAAACCTCTCTGAGTAACTCTTAATGCTCTCTGGTGTGTCATTGGCAAACAAGCTCTTCTGACTCCTCCAGCTCTGAGGTTGGACACCAAAGTAACAGCACCTTGTGGTAAGGCTGGTCCTGTTATAGGGCAGCACATCCTTACATGGAGACTTAGCCCTCCAGTTAGTGAAATACTGGCAGTGATTACAGAATACCACGTAACTTGAGATGGTGAATGTGTGCTTACAGGGACAGCAGCCAAGTTCCTGAGGTACCTGTGGTAACACAGCCTCTCTCGAGCAGAGAGAACTTGACTGCCCACCTGCCAGCACATCTTGCAACACTGGCACAGTCTATCTGTTTTACTTCTCTTTCGTCTCACCTTGTTCCACTTCCTCCTCTCCTCTCAAATTTTCATCTCTCTGCAGGGAAAGCATGAGCTGGTGCTGGAAGTGCCAGCTGATACTCCACAGGGTGTCTCTTCCTCCAGTAGCTCTGCTGTAATGCCGAGGAACATTTGCCTGCAGATTGGGTGGTGATGTGCAGACCCATTAAGACTTGTCTGTTATCTCATGGCAGCACTTAAGGCTGTTTCTTCATGTAGAAAAGGGATATTGAGTGCTGAAGGGACTGAGGCAAAAACACTGAACCCAAAAGTTACAGACAGATTTCAGAAAATCTTGTATCTGTAAGAGTCATCCGTGGTCTCCTTGCCTCTGGCAGCAGAGCTGAGATTCTCTTTCCTTTGCCACCTGCTGACAGATGCAAATGGGAACTGGGTAGAAATAGCCTGGGGAATGGTAATCTTATATTTCTGCTCCAGATCTTGCAGAAAAGCTCTTGGATGGCGATCAGGGCTTAACTACCCTTATCATCCATCTGTCCTCAGAGCAATAACAAATCTAAGCCTTGCTCTGGCCAACCTTGTTTATAAACTGCAGGAGTGGCACTGCTCTCTAGATCAGCTGCTGGGACAACCACAAGGATCCAGAGGAAGATGATGGGCTGGGAAGATGATTGTTGTTCTTAGAGCCAGAGATACAGTCCTATTAGAGTCTGTCTTCTTCCATTCAGCCCTCCTGGATACATGTAAAGATGGGATTTACTTTGCAGTTGTGATCCAATAGGTGTTGGAGAACCTCTGCTACAGATTGTAGTCTTGGGGAAGTCAAAAGGCAAATGTCCCTCTTTCCTTTCAGGTATTGCCACTGGAAGGCAAACAAAGCAAGAGAGAGTAAAGTGACAGACCTGCCTTTCTCTGCCTGGAGGCAGGCCTGTGTCCTGAGGTGTGGGAGCATCTCCTGTCAGTTGATACTGATGGTGGGGAGAGGTGGCTGTGGTCCAGTGATAAATCCAAACTGGTGTCTTTTGGGTTATTTGATTTGCCATGAAGTCAGGAGCCCCTCTGAAGCCAGAGGCTGACCCAGGGGTATGCAAATGGATGGAAAAAGGCTTGCAAAGTGGAGACAGTTTCTAGACAAAGGCGTGCAGTGATCCCTGGGGAGTGAATGGAAAAACAGATTACGTTTGTTCTCAGCTCTGTTCAATAATGGAGCAGCAGGCAGCTGCTGGCCAGCGTCCCCCGGGTCCCTCCAGGAGCAGACAGCCACTACATTATTAATTGTCTGCTGCTGGCAGGCCAGTGGGATGCAGCGTGGCTGCTGGAGAGTGGCCTGGTGCTTTGGGGAACAGCCCCTTCCTCCTGCCTCCAGGGTTCTTTTTAGAAATGAGTCTCTTCCCCCAGAAACTCTCCATAGTGTTGTGCCCACAGGGGCACAAGCACATGTAGCCTCAAGGCAGGGAGTTTGCTCAGTGTTCTTGGCTCACCTCTCCCCTGTGCCACGGTGCCCACTGTGGAAGGCACTCGGTGCCTCAGAGAGCAACTGGACAAAGCAAAGGCTGTCACCTCAGTCCTGTGAGTGGGGAAACTGAGGCACAGGGTTACACTATCACCTGGACACAAAGGCCATGGAAGTGCAACACATCTTCTCCCAGTGTTTCTTTTCGTTAGAGCTTGTCCTGGTCACTGGGATGAAGTCTGTTGGTGGTCACTGTCCCAGTTTGTTCTTTAGCAGGGATGCACCAAGGCCCACTTTTTGCACTGCTTCAGTTTTAAACTGGAAGTTGTTTCCCTGCTCATGGCTCCAGGTCTCTATCAGCCTAAAGAGCTCGTTCTTTGGCCAGTGTTTTTTCTCTTGTCACCTCAGTTTTCTACTCCATCTTTTGCTCCCATGCCCAATATTTAGTGGATCGTTTGGCTGCACAGGTAATTCTTGGTCTGACCTGCAGTGTGGTTGTGTCTCAGGTGAAGGACAGTTTATTTCAAATCTCCAGTCTGTAATGAACATTAATTTCTTTGTCTGTTTACCTTGAAACAATCATTGCTGATCTTCCAACCAAGGAGTGTGCCTTGGCCTCTGCCCTGACCCTTTGTGGGACCGACTGTGTGCTCCCCTGATTTAAAAGCTCACTTGTTTTAACCACGCACATAAAGTCACACAGTGGAGCTTGTGACCCCAACATGAGCTTAATCATTGAATTAAAGGTCAAAACACACATTTTAGAGACTTTTACACTGTGCTCCCAAACAAAGTAAAAGCTTTACTAGGAGATGTCCAAACAGGACAGTGAAAAACAGCCGTAAAAACTGGGAGTGTTCTTTGGCTTTTTCTCTTCTTGTGTCCCTTTTTGCTTTTGCACGTTCCCTGAGCTGACAGCAGTGGTGTATTTGTGTGAGGAACTCTGAAATTCCTTTCCACAAAATCTCACCTGCCAACACTGCTTTCTTTTTTTTTTTTCTTTTTCAATATAACATCGCCTCACAGTGGCTTGCTTGATAATTTTTGCATGAAACAGTGGAAGGTACCTCCTGTAAAAGTTGGCCTTGTTTCAAGAAACTGCCTTGTTCTGTTCTGTTTGGTTTTCTTTTGTTTGTTTGTTTTTTAAAGTGAAACCAACAAAAGAAATTATCTTTTCCTGTAGCACTTGGTGTAATTGGAATGTTTCTGTGTTTGTGGTGGCATGTGGTCTACCTTGGATTACAACTGTACCCACATGTGTTTTTGACTGCTTCTCACCTGAGCAGTAGTTTACATTTAGAAAGCTTCAGTGACAAGCACCCTTGGATTTTTTCCAGCTGGAAAAAATTAGTTTTCTTTTGTCTTTTTAAATTGAGAAGATTTTGCCTTTGGACAGGGATTTTCTTTCCTTGTGCTCCCCTCTCATCATGAAGTGACAAAACATATCCTGCTACCTGTAGCAGAACTGCAGCCACAGGGGAATCTGTTGGGAGTGGGTAACTGTGGAGGAGGGATTACCCAAAGAAAGGTGGTGGAAACCAAGTTATTGATGCCACTGACAGACTCAGTGGGGCAGCGTTTTGTAATCTGCAGTGTCTCAGGATTAAACCCCAGGCTGCAGGACACATCCCACCAGGATATGACAGTCAGACCAGTGTCCATGTGCCATGTCCATGTCACACCACACCTATGGGAGTGGTGTGACCTCAGAAGAAAATCACTTCACACCTTGGGAATCTGAGAGTTACCAGACAAGATTTTATTTGCTCTTTATTTTTGTAAGCAGCTATTTTTTCTCTTGTTTCCTTGTTTCTTCCTTTTTTCTCCAGTCTGCCACCAGTCTCTTGTATCTGCAGCTTCCCTGCAGTGGAGGGGGAGACAGTCAGGCTCTTCTTATTGGAAGGGGGAAGAGATCACTGGCACTGTAAGGATGCTTGTGTGCATGAAAGGGCTGTGCAAACCCAGGAATAACCCTGGACCTGAGAGCTGGGCAATCCATACTCCTTTTTATTCTTTACTGGAAGGGTGTAGAGTTCAGAAATGGAAGTCAGAGCAGTTATACTCACTGAACAAAAATAATCTTCTGATAAGCACTACATTAATGATATGATAAGAAAGCAAGGGCCACTCATTATTTTCAGCTCTGCTCCCATCCTGGACAGATTACTGGGCCTAAGCAGAGACTTTTTATGAGCAGAATGATTTTTACATGGCTCCTGCTTAACCTGGTGATGGGGAAGGGAAGAGGGAGGCAGCTCAAACACTCAGCTTTCTACTGTGCACCTCCAGGGAGAAACAGTTAAATGGAGATGTGAGAACTTGCCTTGCTTCACAAGGAAATAGTCTCTTTTATGTGTGTCTTGCCTGTGTTGATATTTGAAAGCTATTTTGGGCCACAACAGCAAATTTAATCCACAGTTTGTTCTCTCTCTAAAGTATTGTACTGTAAAAACTCAGATCAATTTTGACAGCTCCAACTATTTAGATTGGAGAGAAAAGCCAAACAATGAATCACTCTGAATATTTACAGTTGAATTCATCCCAGGGTACCTGTACCCACCTCACTCAAATGAAAGTGTTATCTGAGATATGAGCAAAGGCTTAGAGGCTCCCAGCTATTTTCCCAGTTGGTGTGAAGTGGTGCAGCTGTACTGCCAGGGCTGGGATGTGAGGAGCAATCCAGGGATAATGTTGCAGAGGGGTCAATGAGTTCAGAGTGGTCCATCCATTCCCCTTGGAAGGCTTGGAGACTTGAGCTACACTTGCTCTGCTGAGAGTCAAAGCACTTGAACCACAGTAAATACAGCTTTCTCACCTCCTTGGAGCCGACTGCAAATGTGGGAAAGATGTGTTCACAAGTGATTATACAGTGGTCAATTTTCAACAGTCCACAGGGGGAAAAAAAGTCACAGCAAAACAAAAACCCTCACAGTAAGTTATTGAATGAATTCCCTTGGATATCTTATCATGTTATAGCCTATGGCCATGGCTTGATATGCAGGAATCAGTGTTCAATTCTCAGCCCACTCCTTTCCTCCTGTGGTCTTTACCTGAGATGCTCCATTTCCCCCCTGTTTCAGCTGGAAAATCTCTTTTCAGGTTTTTGCCTGTTGCCCTTCACCACAGCATCTTCTCCATTAAATTGATGGCAATTGCAAAGTCCTTTGCAGCTTTTATGGGCTTCATAATACTTCCTCACAGGGAACTCAACAGTCTATATTGGCTATCACTGTCATCCTCTGAAATATTGCTGTCATTCACATATGTAATGTCCTCAGTCCCAAAGGATCTGCAGCCACCATGCTAACTGCAAATAAGTGCAGGGATTGCTTTGCTGTTGAAGTGCAGAGAAGGAGCTGCATGGCTGAGTGAGCAGCAAACAGCTTTTTACCCGTTTCTTGGGGGGAGATGACCAGCTTTTGGTCAGAGACAGGAGAAACATCTCCTTTTACAGGCTTTCAATCCTTAATGCACACTGTGAGCAGGTACAGAGAAGGGCCTTCAGAAGAAAGAAGTGTGTGTGTAGAGCTCTTAATCCCATTTTCTCCCTCTCCTTTTTAACTGACCGTTGGTCCCCGTTGCTGACCCCAGTGCAGTCCCACAGCTCTGGCTCAGCCCCCTGTGCCCACGTGTTGGCTGCAGCCCTGGGATTCCCGAGACTGAGATTTGGGAAATAACATTTCTTTCTCCTCAAGTCACCTTCACATCGAGGGAAGGATACAAGTAATGCTTCCTGGGCCAATGTGCAGAGGAAAAACAAATCCTACCTGCTGGTATTTTCAGGGTTGCTTCTCCTGAGACAACCCCACAGTTCAGTGGGAAAACTGCAGCAGCCTGATGAGTGTTAACCATGAGCAGAAGGGGTTTTGCCTGCAAGGCCCATGTCCAAAGACCCTCTGTAGAGGGAGGAGGAGGCAGCTAGTGTTGGTGTTAACTCCCACTGTCCACAGCACCCTCCTGGGAGGCTGCACAGCCCTTCTTGCCTCTGGCAAGGCAGAAAGCCTCTGCCTCTGGTCCCCCCAGTGCCTGTGTGAGAGCCATTTGTTTCTCTGGCAACAACCTGTTCTGGCAGTGAGGTACAGCCAAGTGTGCATCTCATCTGCTGCCTGTAGCACTGGCTGATGGGACTGCTGGTGCTTGGCTTTGGGAGGGTTTTGCTCCATCACCAAACAAGAGCGGGATATGGTGACGCGCTGATTTTTGGCCAGGCTGTCAGGACTGGGTCTGGGATGTTGTAGCCCTGACTCACTGTGTGAATTGCTTCCCCTCCTCATTTTTCTGCTTCTCTTTCCCCTCCCAGCCTGTCCCTGTGTGAGTCACTACAGTCCCTCTTTGGGGTTACCCTTGTTGGTGTCAGTGCAGTGTCTCATACCACAGTCCTCACCCGAGTGCTGCTCAGCTCTGGCTTAAAGCAGTCATGTGAGATCCTTCAGACTTGTCTCCTGTGTGACTGGAGATGCATCTGACCCAAAAGCAGGGATTATGATGGTTAAACTATGTAGAGATAGACTGTGAGACAGACAATAGTAGCAAAGCTCCCGATGTACTTTTCCCTTAATCCAGTGCTTGCCTGAAAATGCCATGGATAGCACAGGCAGGAGAAGGGGGGAGTGGGGCACTGGGAGGGAGGGTGAGAGTGGCAGCTCAGATGAAAGGAAAAGGTGGGGGGGAGTCCCTGAAAGCACAGGTGAGTTACTGCTCTGCTTATTCTGCACCGTTTATGTGGGGAGAGGGACTTATTTGACTTCTTGGTGTTGGTGGTTTATAGGAGTTCAAGTCTCACCTCTGCACTAAACTGCCAAAAGGGAGACATACACACGTTAGCAGGAAGTCATAAAAAGCACCAATAAAGGTCTTATTGCTCACACATTGTGAGGGTGGGAGCGAGGGGAGGCATCAATACGCTGTGGGTTGGACCAGGGCTGAAGGTGTTTGGATGGGGAACGGGCCAAGGTGAGGGCAGTGGTCCCATGAAGAGCTGGGAGCAGAAGCAGGGTGTGATCCTGCTTTGCAGGCAGAGGGTCTGTGACAATGTCTGGGCCAGCTGGGATGTGGCTGGAGGATCAGGCTCGTTGGCACTGGTGTTAGGGGTGTTGGTGGTGGGCATTACACAGATGAATCCCTCCCTGGCCAGGGAGTGGCTCATGCCAACCCCTGTGCCACTGACAGCTGGGAGTGGAGGCAGCAGGAGATGCAGACTCTGTCTCCTCTATTTATCCTCTTTCTGATGCTTGGAGCATCCCTGCTCCTTCTGGTGGGGTTGGGGTGGTGGTGAGAGAGTTGCTTGTCTGTCACAGCCTCAGAAACACAGCGAGTGACCCTGGGACTCGTTGGCAGAAGTGTGTCCCCTTTTGCCTTTCCACTTGCCCCTCTGTTGTGTGCATGGTGATCCTGTGTGCTTTCCTGTCACCTCCCAGGGCAGCTGGAGAGAGGCAGGGAAGTGACAGACTATCACTGTCCCTGGGAGCCTTCCAGGGGCACTGACACACGCCTGAGGCATCAGCAGGGGCTGATTGCCCAGAGCAGAGCAGGACAGGAGCAGTCCTGTGGGTGGGTGTCTCCATGTCACAGCACCTCGTGGGGTGGCACAGCTCAGTGTGCCAGGCAGCTCCCCTGGGCATGGATGGGGCTGGGTAGGATGCAATTATAGGGCTTTGCATCCAGGGAAGAGCCTTGCAGTGTGGAGAGTAAACAAAATGCTTAATTTACAGCCATTGATTTACTGTGCTGTTTGCTGAAAGGATATTACAGTTGGCTGCAAACTGTTTGCCATCCTCTGATAGTGAGCTCCCACCACACTGGTGTTGCAGAAGCTGTCGCTGCCCACCAAGAGCAGTGCCAGGGGGAGGCTGAGGAATGCCAGCTGCAACTGAGAAGGAGGGGTCACATGCCAGGGTACCATCACACCAGTTGGCATTTGCCCAGGCCTGGTGTTCTGGTGTGGTGAGAAGTCCTCTGTGCTAGCACGACACACTTGCAGGCTGTACTGAGAAAATTGAGTGTAGCTCCTTTTTGTTGATGCATGTTGAAGGAAAATAATTGTCCTTGATGCAAAGAAATCTGGAGCAAGAGGCATTTGCATTTCTTTTGTGTGACAGTGTGGAGGGTTTTGTTCAGTGGAGGTTCTCTTTTTAAGGTTCATGGAGGGACTTGCTTAGTCCATGCCTGTTCCTTGTTCTGCCTGCTCTGTATTTCCAGTTCAACCTGTACATCATTGAGGGAAGGACTCCATGGGCAACACTTTTTGTTTCTAGTGCCCTCATCCCTGTGGAACCCTCAACCTCTTGGTCACCCTGTGCACACAAATTAAATAAGAAAAAAAGCAATCCACTGTGTGTGGCTGGTGATCAAAGGTAGGGAGCTCGCAGCCAGCCAGACGTTTAAAACAACACTTGAAATTCTTGTTGATCTTTTATCATTGCTGGCTGTGCCTTCCAGCTCTTTGGAAAGCTGTGGTCTGTGTATTACATTTATTGTGGCTCCATTTGTGACAGCTTCTTGGAGACAGACAGGGAGCTCGTGGGGCAAGCACTGGATGGTGGCCAAAGAAAGGCAATATACAACAGGAAGATGCTACAACTCATTCAGTATAATTGTAACAGCAGAAAGACAATGATAGTGGGAGAAAAGCTTGCTGAGGTCAGTGATGAGAGATGACTTGGCACACACAGTCCAATTTGGAGGCGGTTTCTTCTCCCCCTCCCTATGTGAGCAGCTGCCCAGGTGTGTGGGTCTCTGGAACATGACGGATTTGCTTTGGATAGCTCTGTAATGGGCTACCTTGGAGAAAAATGACATTACCCTTGGAAGTACACAAGGCTGGATTGCTCAAGGAAAGTCCTCGAGTTGCAGCTGCTCTCGCTGAGCATCCTCCAGGCAGGTGGGCAGAGCTGCCCTCGTGTGAGTGAAACAGGGGGGCTGGTTGATCAGAATCCCCTGCCAGCAACACAAACTGGTGACAGCTCAGTGCCAACAGACTGAGCCCAGGTGTAACCGTGTCCTGCTGCCTTTTTATGAGCCTGGTAAAATGGGGAGCCCCCAAGGAACTGACAGAGAATAACACCCGAGCATTAGGGTATCCTTGGTAACTGGAGGGGGCTGGAGGGCAGGCAGACCCCTTCCCTTCCTGCCTGCCTCTTGCCTCTAGTCTGTGCAGCGTGCTGAATCCAGGTGTGGGTGGATTTATCAGCTGGGCATGATGCTGCCCTGGCATTTAGTCCTGCAAACATCAACGAGATAAATCACCCCAGTGCCTGTCCCTGGTGGCCGTGTCCCTGTCGCTGCATGGGGGAGCAGAGAGGCAGTGAAGTGTCTCCTGGCCCCTGGAAAAGGGCTGCTGTGAGCCAGCACCAGCAGGCCTCCAGAAACCCACTCCCCCCTTGATTCGTTTTCCTTCCTCAGGGGAGGCAGGTTCATTAAGTGAAGAAGCTTTGTGGCAGCAGGGAGCCTGGCTGCTGCAGGGAGAGCATTGCCTGGCGCTCGGCTGCGCCGCGCAGGCGGCTGCTCTTAAATCTCTGCCCTGTTAAACGGGATTGGCTTGTCTTGGAGCAGGCAAAATGCCCTCCCAGCACATGGGCATTAGTTGTGAGCGGGTGAAGCTGCCAAGACATCGTTGCTGATCATTAAGTGTGTTTATAAAGGCAAGGCCAGGAGCCAGGCGGGCCCTGCTGATCCAGCCCCGCTGCTGCAGCAGAGCCAGTGGCAGGGCATGCAGCCTGGCTAATTCTTCCCCCAACTAGATTAATTTATAAACTAAAAAAGCCCAATGCCAGACAGGTCCAAGCACTGGCTCTGCGCCTCGCTGGACACAATGTGGTGATGATCCAGAGCGTTGTCCCCCTTCCCCTCAGAGTCATTATTTTCTAGTTTATTTGGGTACCAGCCAGCAGCAGAAATGCTGAAAATACTGCAAGGTGAGAAGTTGGGTCTCTAGCACCACAGGAGGCAGAAGGAATTAAGAATCCACATCTGAGGAACATCTGCTTTTGCCAAGCTGACCTTTAGCTACCCTAAAGCTGTTACTAAAGAACAATCAGTGTTTGCTGCTTTGTTGAGCTTGTGGCATAAGTAATGGAATAACTTGTGTTCCTGTTAGACCAAATGCTAAATGGAAAGCAGTCTTATGGAAAGGACTCTGCCTGTTTTTTCCTTCTAATGCTAATTCCCGGATTTCCCAGTCTCTGCTTTCCTGGATGTGGTCTGGGTGGCCTGCTTAGGAATGACTGGATTGCTGTAGCTGTTCAAAATTATTGTGTCTTGGCTCTTTTCCAGCCTGAGTAAAATAATCCCCTGTTACTTTGGTAAAGGACATGAGTGTTTATGGCAACCTGCTGATGCTGAATCCCCTGGAGCCCAGAATGATTGCAATATCCCTTGCCGAGCTCCTGAAGAGTTCTGGCCATCACCAGAGAGGGAACAAGTGTTCTGGTGTCCCCATGGGGACATGGCTGTTCCTACAGCACCAGGTATAGGGTAGCAGAGAGGTGCCTTTAGCCAGTGCAGAGATCCTCTGCGTGCCCACTATGCTGCACATTCCAAGTGCAAAGCAATTTCTTACCTCATTGGAAAATGGGAGGAAAAGGGGCTTGTTTCCCTCTGTGACTGACAGTGGAAATCAAATGCTCCACGGTGAGGAGGCAGTGTGGCTCTGTGCTGAACATCTGGGGGTGATGGATGGCACTTGGAGAAAAGGTGTTGCAACCCATCACATGCCTGAGTCGTGGCAACAAAGGGTTTGTTCTTCCATGCCTGTCTTGGCTGCTCTGGCAGTGCCTGCACACATCGTTCCCGAGGTTGAGATCATTCATGCTGGAATAACTTACAAAGCATCAGTGTTCCATGAGGATTTAAAGTTCTCTTCCTCCTCAGCCTTAAAAGGAAGGAGCCAAAGGCAGGATACACAAACTGATGAAAAATACTGATTTTTATTCCCTATTTTTACCACACTTTTTTTCCAGAATAAAATTGTGTCTGGGCGATTTAATAATCTTGAAGTATTCTGGGTGGGGATGCAGGGCTGAAATGCAGTCAGCACTTTGGAGAACCAAGCTCTATTTCTGGTGTCTAGGGACTGGTTTAGGATTGTAACCTTAGCTGGTTAGCCAGTTGGCTCCAACACATTGCTCCTACCTCATTTCTTCACGTTTTTCATAGCAGGTTTTTTTCTGCAAGCAGAATGTAAGCAGGTTGTATTATGCTGGTTACCAAGGAGTGGACCTGCAGAAATGAGACTGGAGCACAGTGGTCTTTCCCCATCCCTGCCTGAGCAGTCAAAGGACAGTATTTGCTGTACTTGGAGCATCTGGGGACTGAACATCTTTCCTGACAAAGTGGATTTTTTCTGTTAGAGCCCTGCGGGATGCCAGGATCTAACTAAAGCTGTAGATCTCCTAATTTGTATAAAAGAAATAGATAGGAAAATAAACTCTGAGTCAGATCCTGCTGCTGCCCTAGGCAGGACTGGATGGGAGGTTTCAGGTAAATGGGCTAATGAATTGGGAATCCAAGACAGGTGAGCAGCCCAATTTGTAAGCTCATAGTCCAAACCTGAGTTACCATTTCTTCGTTCCTGTTGCCTGTGCTGTTTTGTCACTGCCAAGCAGTGTTAAATGCTGCTGCTTCAGAGTGAGTGGCTTGGCCTCTGCAGGGGGCAGGGAAAATATATGTTCTTCAAGGCACACTTGCTGCCAACCACCTTCCCTGAAGCTGGACGTTTGTTATTATCCCAGGAAGGTGAAGGATGTGCTGCTGTGGGATGTAATTCACCCCAGCAGAGGCCTCCTGCCAGAGCCACCATCCCTGCAGTGCAGCAGGGAAAGGAGCACAGTCCTTGGCTGTGAATAATTGGACTGAACTGACAGCCTCCTCTCTTCTGGGTGACATCAAAACAGGGCAGTGCCCACAGGTTGGCTCCATGCTGGCAGATGGTGAGGGCTGGCTTTGGCTGAGGTGACAGGAACCAGGGGTGTACCCTGATCTGCCTGGTTGGTTCTCAGAGCCAACCCCGCTGTCACCGGAGCAGGGATGTGCTGTGGATGACAGCAACTGAAAACCTTCAGGTCAGGTTTCATTGGGAACCATTCCCACATGTCTAAATTGCATTTTTAAAGTGTGGCTTAGGTGAATAACACTGTTGTTCCATGGTAATCACCATGTCTGCTCAATTAGTGGACGAAAAAATGATTAACCAGGAGATAATTTCCCATCATTTGGGTGATTTTTTTGTTTGTTTTGGTTTTTTCAAGTCTGAGCTGGTGGATTATCCTGGCTCTCTCAAGGGCAAGCAGTTTCTCATGTCCTTGAGAGTAAATGCCAGACTGCTCAGGCTTGGCTGCAGCATTGGCTTTATTTGCCAAGGACTTCAGAGTGTGCCTGAAGAACAGAGCAAGAAGGAAGAGGGAAAACAGACAAGTAATTCTGACACACTTTAGTATTCCTGGCGGTGCTGCTGCCATCAGCTGTTCTATCAGCTTTCACAGCCCATGCTATAATTAAGATCTGTCAACACTGATAAAAGGGAGAACATTCAGTCAACTAATTAAGTATCGCTTTAATACTCTAATATTTAAATTCAGGTTCCTAAATCAGCAGAATAATAAAATGTTTTATGTCTGCTTAAATGGCAAGGGAACAGAATGTGAATATCTCAATAGTGGATTTAATTATCAATCTGCCTTTCCCCTGCGGAGCTGAGCAGATCCCGGAGCAGCGGAACCAGGAGCCCTGGCAGGAGCACGTGGGTGTGGGAGTGCAGAGCTGGCAGGAGAGGGGGCCCTGAGCCAGAGGGAGCCTGGTAACCCCAGCAGCATGGCTGGGGTGGAGAGGGCTTAAAACAAACCTGAGGATGCTCTGGGAGAAGGGAGGTGGGCTTGGTAAGCAGGGGAAGGGCAGTGGCTGCTGGCACTAGGAGGAAGGTGGGAGCCTTATCCTCTGGATGTGCAGCCTGCAGTTCTACACTGCTGCTCTTCGTTTGTCTGCAATGGCTCAGAGCATCGAGGGGAGCATCTGGGAGCTGGGGTGCTTTGTGTATTGTCCATGGCTCCAAATATGTGAGAACAGCTGAGCAGGGAGAGCTGTGCCTGAGCTGGAGCAGGTATTAAGTTGAGCAAATGCTTCAGCAGGCCTGGCTTCAATATTACCTTTCCTTTGTCCTTTTTGTGTTAGCTTGCTGTGAATATTTTAGTGAGCACGTTTCCCTTCATGGAGAAGGGAAATATTTGTTCAATTAATCTCCAAGAGGACTGCAAACCGAGATATTTTGAAGTATTTGCACTAGTAACTTGATGGTGAGTGCTGTACTCGTCCTGGCAAGAAGCACAGGCAGCCATGGAGCTCGTGCACCATTAAACAGAGTGGAGGAATCATGGTTGTAATGAGTGGGCTGCTGGCTCAGGTCTGGCAGGCAGCTCTGGGCAGGCAAGGACGCAGGGTCTGGAGTTTTTCTGAGGCTTAGATTTGTTCTGAGAAATTACACGGGGAAAAAAAAAATCAATTTGGACAATCCCGCTCTGTTCACACGTAATTTGCAAACTGAAAAAGAGGTGAAATTCATCAAGGAAATGAATCGTTACAAATGATTTGTTGGGCTGCTGTAGGGAGACGATTTATGAATATTGATCTGTTTGTAATTGTGAGTCGCTCCTGGTGGAAGTTGTGTGCTGTGGCAGTGTTGGGTATCCAAAATCGACCCGGCTGCAGTTACTCCAAAGGGCTTTAGCCAAGATTGCAGCCTCCTCGTGCTGCACTTTCCAGAGTTACTGCATGAAGGAACGCTTGGCCAAAGAGTTTTCAGACAATACCATCGCTTCCATTTTACAGCAGGGCCCCTGGAATACAAAATTACTTGCCTGAGATCAATTAGAACCTGTAGCAGACTTTGGGAAAGAATCACAGTTTATTTTGGTTTGCTTTGGTTTGTGTGAAATAGTCCCAGAGCAGGAACTGTTGGTGTATCTGCTGTGGAAACCCAACTTTGCAAAACTGAGGGTTTTTATCAGAACTCTGGAGTTTTGAGGAGGTGGTGTGAAATCCTGTGTAATTCCCTTGCTCTGTAGGAAATGGAGTGTGGTTCACCCCCAGAAGGCAGCTCAGCTGCCAGGGAAGTGTGGGAAGGTGGGATGGATGCCCTAATCCATCTCTCCCTGAGGGTAGGCATGGGCACCTGCAGGAGTTATTTTGAACTGAGCAGCTCAGGAGAAAACATCTCTGAAAGAGAAATACTGTAGGGGATGTACAATACAGCACTGGTGTGCAGCTCAGGGGTTGTTATCCTTTCTCCTTCTCCTGGAAGCTTCTCATTGCAATTATTCTGTGGGTGGGCTGTGGGGGCTGTTCCTGTGTGACTCTGTGCTTTGCAGCAGGTAATTTTCTGACTGTACTGCCCAGTGTTTCAGTCCTGAGAATGCCACTTGCTAAGTGGAAAGGAATGACCAGCAGAAGTGTGGGTTATTTGTTTTAAAATAGAGAAATGTGGCAATTTCATACCCTGCAGTTCCTTCCTGACAGCTCATCCTCCTGCATCACACTGCAGTGAGTGACAGCAACCAGAGGCTATTCATAAGGGTGGCATCTCAGCATGTAATAATCATAATTACATGAAATAATAACTATCTGAAGGGCAGCACAGTGAGTGACAAGCCAGAGAATATACCTTGACACCTGCCAAAGATGTACTAAACACACAGAGAAATTTTCTCTAGGATCCTGTCACTTTGTCAACTAACAGAAGCAGCCAGAGTTAATAAAATTACTCCAACAAAGTCAGGCAGGGCTTTTTCCCTGGCTGTCAGAGGCTCAGGTTCAGAGAATCATCGAGGAGCCTGGTCTAGGTCTGGCAGCGCTTTGTTGTCACTATTTCTGGCTGTAATTAATTGGAGAAGTTCCTCTGCATGGAGTTTAATCTGATAATTTTTAAAGATAATAATTGATAAACTGCAGGTGGCAGCAGGCTTGAGGGACCTGGCTGAAAAAAAAAACCCTGGAAAGATTTGACATTTCCTTTGCTGCCATTCCTTCTGATATTTAATTCTACCTGTGTGTAAGGGCTAGACCTCGGGATGAGAAGTGCTGTGTGGCAGCTGGTAGCACTTACAGATTTTATCCTGAGGTGCAGCAGCAGGTGATCTTACACTGTGCAGTGTCTAATCCTTTGTGTAAAGCAAACATGGAAACTGTCTGGACAGGCCCCATTCCCTGACAGGATGGTTGTGGAAAGACAGGAGAGGGTGGGTGGGAGAAGATAATGTGTGTAGGTAAAAGATGGACCACTACAACTAGAGTTAAGGGTATGGTGTGTCCCCCATAGGGCTTGATTTTTTTAAAAGTCATCTGCAAGTTATCCCAATTAAAATCAAACCAAAACATTTGGCTGAGTGCTGGCCTTGCTGCCCAAGCTCCCTGGCCTGTGCCGTGGGTGGGTTTGGAACAGACATTCCCAATCATGAGTATCTAACAGGAGTCAGTGGAGGTGGGATTGTGCTCCTCTTCCAGAGTGTGGGGAGCACTGCAGGAATGGGAGATGCAGGGCTAGTTTTTGCATGGCTCCTTGCAATCAGATCATGTGCATTTTGAGTGTCTCTTTAGTGCTATTCTTTGACTCCTGAATAACAATTAAAATCGCTGGAAGGGCTATTTTTGTTCTGTGTGGCTGTGAGATGTGGTGTTTGACCACATGTTACGTCCCTTGGTACAGTCCCTCATTTCCTTGGGCTCCCTCTGCCTGCGTGTCCTCTCCTTGGCTTGGATTTGGGTACAGGGGGGACGAGCACTGTGTCAGTGCCCTGCAAACACACAGGCAGCCGTGTCCCTGAACACAGGTGTCAGACATCACACGTGTGGAACAGCTCACAAGGATGAAGTTCACATGAGAGGCTTATTTATACTCCTGGATGCACCAGTGGTTTCCATGGGAATGGGAAGGGCTGCACAGTAGGACGGCTGCTCTTATTGCACATGATAGAGAGCTAATGGTGAGGGCTGCAGCCTCCTTGTGCCCTCGTTAATCCAACCCCCTGCCAGCTTTTCCTGGCCATCCACACCTCTGTCCCACGCAGTGCCCGAGGCAGGGACTGCTGAGGGGGGGTCATGGCTCATGGTGCCAGAGATGTGATTTTTAGGAGACAAGGGCTTGTTCCCCTGGCAGCAAAAGGATAAAAATAAAACTTGTGCGCGGCCTTTTGGTGATTATTGTTTGGGAGAGCAGAGGTGAGGTTTGTTTGTTTATTTTTATTCTCATAATGAGAGTGCCAGGGGGAAAAGCAGAACTGCGGTGTCTGCTTGGTTATCACCGGGTCTCGTTCCTGTGTGGCTGCCTGGAAAATCCAGGGGGAGAACACAGGTGAATTGGGCACTGGCTGCCGTGTGCTGGTGGGAGCTGTCTCCCCTCTAGAGCAGATGCCAGACATATCCTGCTCCTGGGGCACCTTCCCTGCAGGCGTTTTCCAGGTCTGTGGCACGATCTGCCCCATGCTTGGTTTTGCAGGGAAAGCATCCTAGAGGGAAGGGGTTGTCCTATGTTGCCATGAGTGTTCCTGCATCCCCTCCTCTTAATGAAGTGGTTGTATCACCTCTTCTCTTGGTTGTCTCGGCAGCTTTTGAAGGACAGGACAGAATTCACCCTGCTCCACCCTCCCTTGCAGTGACACACCATCCCATGGCTCAGGCTGGGCTCCATGGAGGGGTTGGGGTGACTGCACATCACCCACATGAGTCCAGCACCCTCCTGGCAGGGGGGAGCTGCAACCCCAGGTCTTCCCTGGATAGTCCTGGAGGGCTCTTAGACTTAGCATCCCCGAGGTGGTGTCAGCCAGAAACAAAACCTCACTTACCCCATGGTTTGCTGGGAGGGCAGGGATCTCTGGGAGCACGTGGCTTTTCTGGGAGCTGCTGAGTGCCATCTGCTGGGAGAGGGACTTTGGTCCGGGGGCTGTGGCATGCAGGGAAAACATCCACGGGGAAACAGAGATTGGCAGGGAGAGGCCAAGGGCTGTTAATAACACAGTAGGTAAGGGAAAGCAGAGGATAGAACACACCCAAAATTGCATTCAGACAACACAGATGACAGTTATTTTGATTTGTAAATGTCTACCTAGTTGGAAAAACTGCCATAAATAATACCCAGCTGTCAGGCTGTCCTGATCCGCGGGCTGTGTGCTCAGGCGTGCTGCTGATGGGGGGCTATATTTTTCTCGGTGTATGTACAGGATAAACATACACTCTGCCTGCACATGTTTGTCACTGAGAAATCCCTGCTGCACCTGCACTATGTCATTACCGTGTTCAGTCACTTGAGTCTTCAGAGACAGAACGTTGTTGAATTTAATTTTTTTTTGATACGATTTTCCTTCTTGTCCCTCAGCTAAGGCAAGAAAATCCCTCATCCCACAGCTCTGATTTTGTTGTAAGACAAATTGGCTGCTCACTTTGTATTTGCTGTAGCAGTCAGCAGCAGTGGCAGGGCCAGGTGACAATCTCTGGGTGCCCAGAGCTGCACTGCTCCGTGGATTTCTTCTCCCCAGGCTGGGAAAGCACATAAACCTGAGCCATTTGCAGGAAGACACTTGGCTTTTGCCAAGATTTCACCTGTTTTTTGGATAAACAGAGCACTTCAGGGCTATCAATATTTATAGATTAATCTGTTTGAAGGCCAGGAGGGAGCATTTATCATTATCCACTCTGCCCTCAGTGGGCTGTGGAACAGCCTCAGCCCCACTTGCAGCCCGGCCCCTCCGCTGGTGCCTGTAGGCAGTGCAAACAAAATCGTACCTGCTGTCGATCCTGACTGCAGTTCAGGCTGTGGGGATCGATTCCTCATCAGAGCAGGAACCAGCAACAAGGGCATGTGTTTCCTTCATGGGATTTGCTGGAATTTAAGGTGTCTGCTAGCCCTTGGTGTGATGAAGGCAAGCTGCCTCCTGACATCACCCCACACCAGCACCACAACCACCCATCAAACACTGCTCTGAGCTGCCAAATTTTCTCCCTGACAGCAGCACCAACCTGCAGGAAAACAAAGCTTCTGCCTTGTGAGAACGCCCTCCATTCTTTCATCCATCTGTTCCTGCACCATGTACTGACTCTCTGCTCTGTTTGGGGCTGGAAAACGTGTCCAAGCTCCCCCTTCTCTTGTCCAGGGCAGCAAGAGCTGATCCAAAAGGCTGTGAGTGCATCGGTGCTGTGGGAGGTCTGTGCGCAGGGAAAGCCAATGCCATGTACCCCTTGTTAGCCTGTGGCCACTTCTGCTTCAGGCTTCATTTTTTGGCTGCTGCCAGCCCTTTCCCTCAGCAGATGATACACGTGGGAGCTGTTGGATGTCTCTACAATGCACACAGTCGAGTCATGTTGTACTGTGTTGTGTTAAAGGGAAATTTCAGCCTCTTCTAGTTGTTGTGTTGTCCAACAACATCAACTGGTTCCTGAAATTGCTTCCTGAAGGCACTGATCAGTGAGCTGCATTTATGGTCAGGAAATTGGAGAGAAGGAAGAGAGAGTGAGGAGGATATTTGCTTTTCCCCATCACTTCTGAAAACGGGTCAGGAACAAGCCCAGCACCCTGAGAGAGTCACCTGAGCTCAGCTGTGTCCTGTGTTTGGAATCCCATAAATAAATAGCTGAAAAGTCCCCTGAAGGTTTGGGAAACCTTTGGGGGCAACCCTGGGTGGATTTATAGCTTCCCATCAAGAACCACACGGAATTCATGACTGTGTGTGGCTTTGCCTGGATAGTTGACTGAATTCTGCTTTGCATTCTGGGCTCAGACGGATTTGCAAGAGAAATTAGGGGGAGACAAAGTCTGCAGCTTGAACTGCGCACAGTGTTCACATGCCCTGGGGAAGCAAAGCTTCTGGGTGTTTTGCACAGCTGTGACCTCCAGACTAATATGGAAATTTTGCTGTTAAAGATGCACAAATCTTGTAACAGTCCCTTGGCTGAAGGTACAAACTGCTACCAGGAAATGCCACATCCTGAAAATACATTTTGCACTGTAGTTGGCTTTTGTGCCCTGTTGCAGCTGGCCAACCTTCCTGGGATTGCCAAGCAGAATTTGCTGTTAAAGCAAAGTGCCTTTGTGTTTTCTTTGCTCCGTGATTGATCTATCTCATCGTGTCACAGAACTAAATATAGCTTCTCCCTACCAGGCCGTGTAGTGGCTGCTCCTGGCCATGTCACCTCAGGTCAGATTAATTAACCCTGACATCATCCATTTTCATGGACAGAGATCCCATTCCCTGCTGCTTGTCAGCAGAAGCAGCTCCCAGAGCGGGTGCAGGCTGGAGGCAGGGGGGAGGCTGCGTGAACACCATCGGGCTGTGCTGAGCCAAGGCACCGCCAGTGCCTCCTAAAAAGAGCAGAAGCCAACTTTTCATCTCCTTGTTTTTCCTAGGGCTTAGCAAGGAACCAGTAAGTTTGCAGCAGCTCTGATTACAAATATTTGCTCTTTTCTTTGGCCCCTGATGACTCTGCTGTTGGCTTGGTGACAGCGTTTATCCGGTGCTCCAGCCGTCCCGCAGCGCTCTCGGAGTGCTGAGCTGTCCCCGGTGCCTTGTAAGAACTGCAGGGCTGGGATTTCCTCTGTAGGGACTGATTAGAGTGCAGTGTACGGCAGGTAAGTGGGGGGTGAGGAGCCAGGAGCAGGCAGTCGCTGTGGGTTCAGCCACCAACTCTGAAAGGCTGTAATTGCTCGCCCAAATTTTCTTCAGGAGTTAAAGCCAGAGGACACAGACAAGGGGCTGCTCCAGCTCTGTAACACTCCTTTGTCATTAGGGTCTCCTAATGACTCCCTGGAGTCTGCAGCACTGCTGCTGTGCCTCGTGGTTCACATGTTCCCAAACTTGTGCTGCTCATCTGTGCTGGCATTGGGTGGCCTCTTTTGGGAGCAAAAGAAAACCTGTGCAGTTGCAGGGTGGAAATTGCTTCAAAGATCAGCTTCAGGTGACCATTGGTCTCATGTGTCCAAATATTTAGGAAGGGCATTTCCTTTCCTCCTCTCCTTCCCCCTCGTTTCCCTGCCTTATCTCCCAAGCCAACAGTCTCATCCCCATCTTCCCCAATCCCTCTGGCCAGGAATAGCCCTTGCTCTTGCAGAGCCCATCCTGCTGTGGGTGCTGGTGTGCTGGGGCTTGGTGCTCCAGGGCAGCTGTTGGGGAGAGCCTTCAGTCAGAGGTGGGAGCACTGGTGGGATCTGGTTGCACTAAACAAAGCGCCTTAATGAGCTGCAGGAAAGTCTGGGGGATTTTTTGGGCTCCTACTGTGACCTACTGAGAGTTGAATCGATTGGAAATCTCTGCAAAGTGTGTCTCGTTTCTTAGATGTGGTACCTTCACGACAGCCAGCGAACTGGTGATGGCTGGAAGGTGGGATTTTCTGCAGGCTAGCTCATATTCCCATCCGCTCAAAGCCGACAGGATTTTCTGTTGATTCCTGTGGGACCAATTTTCATGTTATGGCTGAGCCTCGTACGTGATATCCCATATTTCTGCTCAGCTTTTTAGAACTTACTTTTCGCTAATATTTTGGGAGCTGAACATACGGACGTGAGGGAGCAAACCCAGTTCTCTGTCTTCAGGGCCCTGCAGCTAAACTTTACCCCTTTGGAAAGAGGTTTGGAAAGAGTAAAGAGGGAAAACAGCGTGTTCTTTCACTGCTTTGTTCGCTGCATTTTGGGATCCCCCAGTCTGAGACCTGTTTATGCTGTTCTAGTTTGAGGAGTAGCCCAGGAGGGCTTGCAAATTAATGCTTGATGCAGGAGCACACTGTTCCCCCTTGCACAGAGGCTTTTGTGAGCCCAGCCCTTTGCAACATGCACAAGACCAAACACAAAGGGCTGTTCCTCCTCGGGTTTGGGGTCTTCTCCATTCCTCCTCTGTGATTTTTTTCTTTCTTCCCTGTCTCATTGGTGTCATTCCTGCTGGGAGCTGGCGAGTGAGCCAGCAGTGAGGCAGTGGGAGGGGGTGGCAACTGGGCTGAGACTTGTTGGGTCGGTTCCTCCTGAAGTTGTGAATGTGCCAGTGCCTCTGCAGGATGGCTCAGAGGTCACCCCTGTTTGGGGATGGTGGCAAGGATGATGATTTCCCAGGCCAGCAGCTCTGGGTAGGTCTGGTGGTGCAGGATGTGTGAAGGAGCAGCAGGTTGTAGGTGGGGACAGGAAGGACACAGCAAGGGGAGTGTGACAGACGCTTCTGGAGAGAGCATCCTGCTGCACTGCTGCCATCCCTGAGCATCCTGTGAGCCACCTGGGTTTGCATGGGTCTGGTCTCCAGGGATGGAAGGGGGCAGACAGCCCAAGTGCCAGCAAAACTTGTCCTGCAGCGAGCCCTTGACAAATGTTAAAAAGTCAGACTGAGACAGAGTTTTTGTAAGCTCAAGCAAGTGGAGCTGGTGTTTAGATCTGGGTTGGTTTGCTGACTTGGCCCTGGCTTGCCTGAGTGACCTCGGGATAACTCCTGTAGCTGACCCTGGTGCTGGTGTTACTGAGCTCTGGCTTGAGAGTTTCAAAAATAAGCATTGTGGGGTTTTTTTATTTGGAGTCCTTACTGATGGAAGCACAAGTGCTTCCCTTTTATTAGGAAATACCGCTGAAGGATGGCAGGGGGAGAGAGTATGAGAGATTAAGTCTACTCAGGGACTGGATCAGAGCACAATATTTTGTCTCCCACTGTGTTACCAGCTGTATAAGAGGAAAATGTCAGAAATCCTGCAGCAGGCAATTAAGTGAGACGGGGGCTGCTCCCTGCCTGACCTCGGGGAGCTCGGGCTTGGTTCATATCCTGAAACAAGGAGTCTTTCTCCCAAAAGCTCTTTGCCTTCTGCTGTGTCGTTAAAAGTCTGACCTGCCTTTGTGTCCCTCACTATGACCCATGGAAAAGCTGGGGGTAGTGGGAAGAAGGGAAGAGCTCAGCAGCAGTGCTGTGCTGGCCCTTGGAGAACATGGGCTTGTGTCAGCTCAGAGTGTTCCCCTTACTGTGCCTCACCAGCATCCTCCTTTTCCTCCGTCTGCTGCACGTGAGATTTATTTCTCCAGCCTCCACGGTCTGCATTAGCTTTGCCTTTTTTTTTGACTAGAATATCATTTTGCTTCTTCATGCTGATGTTTTGTGAACTGCACCAGGCCCGTTATTTTTCTTTGATTTCTCTTTGCAACGCTTTCCATTCTGGAATGATCTGAACTTAATTCATGTGCCATTTGCTCTGTGCTCTACTTTCAGCACATTAATAAAAATAATTTAAATTGTATTAGGCTACAGACAAATCCCTGTGGTATCCCCTGAGTATCTCCCTTCAAGCTGATGCTTTTCTGGTCCTTATTTTTCCTTAGTTCATTGTGCTTTAGGCGGCTCTAAACAGGGATGGAGGTGTGTGTAGCTGAGCCAAACTGGGAGCTGATGAGTAATAAAAGATTGCTCTACATTTGTGAAGTGAGGAGTAGAGTAAAATAGCCTAAGGTGAAAACAACTGTGTGGAGAGGGGATGGCTGAAGGGCCTTACGTGCGTGTATGTTTTGTCTTCTTTTTGTTTTTAAATGGATCCTGCAGAATAAAAACATGCGTATTTTAATCAAGCACTTCCCTGCACAGATCTGTTTTGGTTTAAAACATTGTGTGTTCCTTTAGTGGATCAACATTATTTTGCTGCTCTTCTGATGGGGTGCCAGTGATGTTTATTTTCTTAGCTGCAATTATTTCCTCAGCAGATTTGCTTTTGAAAGGACACTGCTCTGTGTATATCTTGTTCAGACCTAAGCTCCTCTGGCTACTGTTCTGCTCTTCCAACAGACATCTTGTGGATAGGGAACAATGTTATTGGAAGGCAAATGCTCATTTCCAGGCCATCTCAGAAGTACATCAAAATTTATATGAATCAGACGTGAAGCAAATGAACTCTAACATCCTGGGTTTGATTATCTCAGAGAATCCCTGCTGAAACTAATAAGGCAGCATCATATGCAAAAGACATTCCAGGCTCAGTGTTACCAAATATTAATTATTGTTATCTCTCTGCTAGCTGATAGCAGTGGTTGCAGCCCTGCAATTTAGCTTTCCAGCAAAAAGAATGGTATTGGAACAAAGCTAAAAAATAAAGCTCGAGGTAAACACACCAGACCTGAAACAAAAGCCATTTGCAGTCGTGGTGCAGTGTGGTTCCTGCACAGCATGCCTCTGCTTCAGACTGCCTTCAAAACCTCCCAGAGAGCAAACTGCTGCTGCTCCCTCTGTAGAACCTTTTCTTGGGCTGCTGAGAGCAAGGAGAGGCCAGAGGTTGGACGAGGGGAAAGCTGGAGGTGTCTTTCCAGGTCTGCCATGTGCTCTCCAAGAAATGCATCTTGGATGACTTTGTACAACAGTGACATCTGGTGATACCCATCAATATTTACTGTTTTCACTCCGGTTTTTAAGAGGGTGGAGTTAAAGTCTGTGAATTCCTTATTACTTGAGAAGTAAGTTAGAGCAAAGCAGTTGACTGGACTGCTCCTGGCAGCCAGCTTGCCCTGTATGGCTTGGAAATGTCGGTGCTGCAGCCTGCTGATGGTTCACAGGGAAAGGCTGGATGCAGGGAGGGGTCACTGGCAGGGAAGGGAGCTGTGCCCCTGTGTGTGAGGTGGGCTGAGTGCCAAGCTGCCCTGTGCCACTCAAGTGAGAAGAAGGAACATGAATTCCATGACTCCTCTTGAGGCCATCTCACATCTCCCATTAGTGCATCTCCATGGGCAGGGGCTGTGATCCCTGCTGGAAGTGTGTGATTCCCATGGCAGACCTTCAGGCGTGGCTAGACCTTACTTTTATCCAAACTTCTTCAGCCTTTCTAATTATTTGTGTAAAACTGTTTAAATGAGATGGGAGGTGCTCTGTATTGATGAGGAATATTTTGCAGATCTCGCTGTCAATGATCCAGAGTGTTGGTGGGAGGTCTGTGGTTAAAGCCACATCACAGCTCCCATCAGGGGAGCTGGCACAGGCAGGCTGTCTGCTGACCACAGCCACCTTGCACAGGAGAGAAGATGAAGAACCACCATCCCTTCTGGCTTCCCTTCTCCCTTCCTGAATGTCCCATAGGAGCTGATAACACACCTTTCCTCTTTCCTTGCTGAATGTGATCTGTCTCTGCCTTGTTGCTTAGTTGGCACTGGAGGGGTGTGTGGTGGTGTTAAACCTGCTTTGCCAAAACTTTGCTGATGATCCCTTGAGTGACCTAAACTACTCATTTGCCACCAAATGGGAGTGGAGGGTGTTTGCTGGCTTGTCTGTCCTCACCTGGAGGGCTACATGTCATGGAGTTGTATGCTGCCTCTTCTCCTCCCTCCTCACTAGTATTTGTGCAAATTCAGAAAAAGAGGATTCTATGGGCTGATTCAAATATATGGAATGTTGGAAAGAAATCAGGTTATTCTTCCCTTCAAGGGATTCTGAGTGGCATCTGGACCACCTCCCAGGCTCAGTGCTCACCTGAACACTTGGTGCCTGCTGTTACATCTCTGGAAAAAAGAGGGAGCCGTGCTCCTGAGGGCAGGGACTGGGAACTCTGCTGTGCTGCATCAAGCACTTAAATGATGCTTAACAAGAACTAATAAGAAAAATGATGGTTTGGATGTGCACACATGGGGGACAGCAGGAGAGGCCTGCAGTGAGGCTGAACTCCATTTCCTTAATACTGGATATTATACATGCACTATAAGCAGGCTCGGTGTGATTATTCCATACCTATTTCTTTCCAAAGGATGGAATATGAGCTAAATCACCCCTTGGAGAGCAATAGAAAGATAATGTTTTCACACCATTAGTCAGATGCTAAGATACCAAGGCAGTTTTTCTTTTCCCTGGTAGTATAAATCTAGAAACAAAAATCAAACAGAAAGGTAACACCTCGTATGCTGCCTTAGGAGGTTTTTTCCAGTTCTGGGAACTTTGATTTGTTGAAAGCTGCAGACACTGTACATTTGTTTCCAGAAAGTCCCAGTTCTTTGAAGGAATCTACTTACAGGTGGACTCCCCATAGGGATTCCCCATAGAGGCTTTTCAGGGAGTTTTCTGCAAGGACCAGACAAACTTTGGGCTGCTTAGACAAAGATGGGGAGAAAATTGATGCAGCCTCTTCCAAGAAACTGCTCATGTATGAGAAGTCTCTCCTGCTGTGAGCTCTGGAACATCCCCTTGACTCAGGTTTATCTCACTGGCTCCAGTTCAGCTTTACTGAGCTGGGGTTGAGGTGCTTTGGCAGAGCTGCCCCAAAGAGCTCACAGCCTTCTGCAGCACCAAGGAACTTGTTTTCCCCTCTTTCCACCAATAACCCTCATATCTCGGTTTCCTCAGAAGCTTTCAGAAGCTGCTTCTGCTCCTGGGAAGCTGGGCCTGTCCTGCACCCTGTGCATCCCTGTATTTTGTCTCCCTAGAGCCACCGTTGTGCTGGAAACCAAAAGTTCCCTCATAGTCCCTCAGGGATCCTTATTGACTTTTATGGTCTTTAAAAAGACCTCTGCATGGATTTGTAATCATTCTACATGTACACCGAGAAACACTAACATAACTGGTAATTAATTTGTTTTAATTGTTTTTATATAATCCCCGCGAGCGACCTCATGTTTTGTTTTGCATCTGTTATGTTTCTGACTCAAATTTTAATGCCTTAATGGGAACAGTGCCAACTGCTGTTACACTGAGCTATGAGCAATCTCCTGGCACACTTCCAGTCCTTTATTGTGGAACTAACTATACAGCACTGTAATTTAACTAGCAAAATGTGGCAAATCACTATTATTAATAACAATAAATCTATTTCTGCAGGTTGACAGCATTAAAATAACAAATTACTCTGCAAAGAAAGCTGGTAATTTTGGGTGCTTTCCACTGTGATCATTGCAGAAGTATAATATCCATTATTAAGAGCCTTTTGGTGTCTCATGAAGGAGCTGTTTGCACATGACAGTGCATCATGGTGCTTACTACGGGGGAGGATATGGAGGCCTTGACAGTGGCTATTTCAGTAATTCATCATTTCAATTTAAATATTAATGGCAGGACGGGGCAGGTCAGGGAAAATTGCTTGCCTCCCCTGCTTCCCAGCCCCGCTTTTTTAATAATCTTGTCTCATTCAGTTAGTCAGATCTTAATGCCCAAGATCTTAATTTCTCCTCCTCTCTTCCCCCCTCTTCACTCTCTGCTGCAGTTCTCATTCCCAAACCCGCAGTGCCCTGCAGTGGGCAGGTCCCCTGAGCTTCAGCCCAGTGCCTGATTAGTGCAGGGTTTGCACCCTGAGAGCAGTGCCCACCAGACACTCGTATTTCTGGAAGAGTTGGCAGTGAACTCCTGCAGAGTGCAGGGTCCAGAACTCGGGTCACCACATGTTTGCCTCTGCACCAAACTCAGTGAGTGTGGAGCCAGGGTTCTGGGAAGTCTTGGATGAGCAGGAGACTGGCACAGCTTGCTAAGTGGTGTTTGAACAGAGCAGGAGTGAGTGTGAAGAAGTAGCTGAAACACCTGAAAATCTACTCGTTGGTGCAGCTGAAGAAGTCACTGTGGGGTGGTTTGCAGAGCTGTCATCCTCCTGCTCAACTCCTGGTGTGTGAAAGAAGTGGCTTGGAGCTGCTGCAGCGTTTGGATCGGTGGTTTTCCTTGTTTTTCTGGTTTCGGGGGGAATTAGGAAGGGGACAGACTGTCAGTCACTTTGAGGCTTCATGCTCATTAAAGATGGAGGGGATTGGTTTCCTGCCCCAGCTGGCTGCAGCAGGATGGAGCTGGAGCCTGCCTGCTGCACAGAAACCCTCATCCACGTGTGGATGGTGGCTGAAGGCTCCTCTTGCAGAGCCCGAGGGCTTCTCCTGCGGTCGCTCGAGTGCTCAGCCACTTTTCTCAGAGATTTAAGTCTCTCCCAGGTAGCTGAGTGGGCTGGGCAGGGTTTAATCCCCGGCTCTGTGCAGCCAAGGTACCTGCTGGGCCAACAAGATGTTTGGAGAGATGCAGCCCCATGTCAGGACTGAGAGTCAAACAGGGCTTTGAGCCCTTATGCCGCCTAAGCCGCTGCTCAGACCGTGATAATTCAGGCTCAACCAGTCCAACACCAGCTGCTGCTCTCCCAGACAAGTGCCTACAGCTCCGAGGGTAACAGCAGGGATGGGGTTCTGAAGGGGGTTGTGAGCCCCCATTCCACTTAAAAAAAAGTTCAGAAAATCCTCATTTATTCTTTGCTATTTCTATTTTTTGCATCTCACCCTTTGCTTTCAGCCAAAGATCCCGTGGCACTTGAGAAACAAGAGGAAGGCACTTGACCTTCCTGAGTGTTTTCATCCTGTTGATTTGCAAAGCAGCCAAATTCTTGGTCCACTGGTGGGCAGTGCTGACATCCCCAAGCCTTGTTCCACCATTGGAGCACTCCCTTTGGAGCACTCCCCAGATTTGCTAATCTTTGGAGACTCATGAAAACTTTAAAGCACTTTTTTTGCAACAAGAGCCTGGCTTTGGTGATCTACCTGATGTTTTCCCGTTTTGTTCCTTTTAGTCTGTCCCTGCCATTCACAGGCAGCACTAGGCATGGGCAAAATAGGCAGCTGCCTTGGCAGGGAGCTGTAAACCCTCCTTTTTTTTTCTTATAAAGTCTGGAAAAGCATCAGGCAGAAGCATGTCTGTGAGTAAGCCTATACTGGGAGACCTATTTTTCTTCACCCAAGTCCCCCACTGTGTGAACTCCAGTTTCCCACTGAGCACCTCACACTGTTTGCATGAATAATATTCTGCAGATGTTGTCTGCGAGGACAGATGTAGTTATTGACCTCAACTCTCAGTTCCTTTGTCCCTGACCTCTAGGGATGTAAATAGTGATTTTAAAAGCCTCACTGTCCGGTATTGCAGAGCTTCAACTTCTGGGAAGCAGGTTCAAGAAAGCAGTAGGTCATACATGTGGTGAGAGCTCTGCTGTCTGCAGAAGAACAGGGGTCATGTAGATCTGAAGGCATTCCCACCATTTTGTTCTGTGGACTTCTGTTTTCTGCAGAGGCAGACATACAGAGGAGATGTGCATTGCTGTGGAACTGCACTGAACAGAAAGCTGGTGGGTCAGAAGTGGTGTAGTTTAAGTGGTGTCATTTTGTCTTCAAAATAATGTTTCACAGTGATTAAACAAAAACAAACAAACAAAAAGACTTTCTCTTATCTTAAAAGGGAGAACCCAATGATATTGGAAAGAGAAGGCTTTGGCTTCTGTGACCAGAAGTTATCTGCAAATCAGCAACCGATGCTGCTGTTTGTGACAACATAAGGAAATGTTAAAATAATGACCCAAAATGCAGACTACCTGGAGCTGATTCCAAGTGCTAAAAGCTCCACTCTTAAAGATCTTTTTCCTTGCTCCATCTGCAGGGGGAATTTGAAGCAGGATTGAGCATCTCAGATGTCCAGTGTGCAGAAGAGAAGGGTCTTTGCCAAGGGGAGTATTTGTGAGATCTGCTTTGCACGGTGCCAGCTCAGCCCACACTGTCCCCTCACCAGCAGCAGGCTGAGGGTGGGCTCAGTCTTTCCATGCACACGGTGTTCTGGATCCAGTTGTGCAGGACACACACTAACTGCAGGGTTTTTAAGAATTAGGATCTGGCAGCCAGAGCTCTACCTTTTCTGTGAGGACTTTTTCCTTGTTAAATTTAGTTTCTGTTGCATGTGATCAGAACAAAAAACCACTATGGAAATTGTCCTTTTTTAACTTGGTTTGAGGCCACTCTGAGAGTGCAGGACATGGTCATAAACAGACTGTTAGACCTGAAACTACCTTTTGGAGAAAGAGCACAAATGTGCAGTGGTGAGAAATGAACCACTGATCTACAGCTGTCTGGGAGTAGTTGCCTTGGGTTGAAGCAGGCTGGTTGAAAGTGGAGGGGTGAGAGAGCTATCTAAGTGATTAAAGTCTGGACTCTTTCATCTCTAGATGCTTGAAGAACTTTCCATTACTTTAAATTGGGTTGCAAATGAACATCCCCTTTGATCTATAATGGGACTTGCCAGTCAGTGAGTCCTGAGCTCAAAACATGAAAAGCAGTTTACATTGATGAGACTAGTAGAAGGATCTGAATCCTGATGAACAACCTGCTCCAGCATTGTCTGGAGGCAAAGGAAAAGTGGAAGTGGATCTTTGGGAGCCAGGAGGGGCCGAGGGTCAGAGAAGTGATGTGGATTGCACAGAGACACCACTGTGGGGACTGAAGCACTGAACTCAGTCACACCATCCTCATTCCAGGTCTAAATCCCTGGTGAGAGGGTCTTAACCAGTCTCCTGATTTGAATGATGAGTGTTTTGGGTGGACAGAGTGGCAGGTTTGTGGGTGGGGGCAGAGCACTGGGTGGGTGTATTTACTGCTCCTGTTTGCATTAGGGGACTACTCATGCAGAACCAAAACAGGAAAAAAAATAACTGATTTCTGCAGATACTTACAACATATTGACTCAATTTAAAAACATCTGAGTCTGTAAATAGTGTGGTTTATTTTATTGGTTGGTTAATACCTAGAGGATAGTCCTTATCAGCTTTGACAGGTCAACTTCTTGGCCTGAGTTACTTATCAGCGTCTCTTTAACGCTGGATTCCCAGCTTTTGCTGGTCTGTCCCATAGCCGGGGTGTTACCCAGCACACGGAATTTGATTTATTTCTGTGCTGGCGCGTCCAGAGTCATCCGCGTAAAGAAAACAAACCGCGTGTCCCCCTCCAGCGGAGCTCTTGGCAGCTCTTTCTCTCCCCGCTAAGAGCTTTATCGCTCAGCCTTGTTATCACCACACTAAACGGAACACTCCGAGCTCAGCGGCTTAAGGAGATCAGAACTGGCCCTGCGGTTGATGCGGTTCCTGATGCGGTTCCTGCCGGCGGTACCCGGGGCGCTGCTCCCTCCCTGCCGGCGGGCAGAGCCTGGGAGCGGGATGGGTGTTGGAGCTTTAGCACTGCCCTAAGGGAGGGGGAAGCATCCCGTGATCCCTATCCAAACCAGAGCCGCCCGCCTGGCTCTGTGTCCGCAGTTCTCTATTTAAAGTGCTGGCCGGTGCAAGGGGGTTTTCCAGTTCAAAGGGAGGGACTGGGATTCCCCTCCTCACGCCACGCCTTGAAAATAATCCCAAAGGGTTTTTTCTGCCGTGAGTAATGGTTGTCTGGTGCTGTCTGACATGTGCAAATTTAGGAAACTTCTCTTTTTGGGAGGTTGTGACTTTGTGTACAAGGGGAAGGCAGATGTGTGGATTCCCAGTTGCTAGAGCTTCAAAAGTACTTGATTTCCAGTGTGTCCTCCTCCCAGAGGTCAGGTTTTACTCCTCAGGATAACATCAAAACACACACACTTCTCCTGAAATACTACTGGAGTAAATTTGCATGTATAGCCCTGAGAGGCTTTTCATGGATCTTCCACAACTTCTTAATATATCTTGGTTTTATTTAAAGTATAAAAAGACAATAATTAGACAGATCTACAGACGGTGCCCAAAGGCAGCTTTCTACTTTAAACCCAGGAAACAGGATGCATTATATTTTGTCTTTTCTGATGCTGTTTGATTCAGTGTTCAGGAGGGATCTGATTGTTACAAGAGCACAGTCAGTCCCTCTTTCTCCTTCCCAAAACTTCCTGGACATGGCTCCCTCGTGAGATATTTTTCAACCCTCCTTGCCTCTTTTTGTTGTTGCTGTTAATATTCCACTTTTATTTCTTCCTTTCTCATTGTTACATTTTGTTCTCTCTTTTTTTTTATACTGAAGGATGAGCTGTCCTCCCACAGTGCAAACAAATTTACTATGCTGAGGCTCTTTGCTTAGACAAGGCACCCATTTTTAACCAAATGTTTTGTAAGCAAAAAGAATATTCATTTTTCCAGGACACTGCTAACGAGGACATTTTTGTGGTTGTCATTGCTCACTGACTTAACATCAGCTGGAATTGCTGTGAGCCAAAAGATAGGCCAGTGTACTAATTCCTTCCCTTACCAGCTCTTGTGTTTTAACCCTGTTGCTCCTGCTAACACACAAAGAGCACACAAATGTGCTAAAATAGCAGTTTCCAGAGTACAGTTCCATCCCAATAGCTGGGGCAATCTTTCACTCACCAAATGCTTAGGCCTGTTCCCAAAGGTTCTGTTGTGGAAGGAGTAATAACCAATTAACCAGTATTACTGGTGTTTGTAGAAAAGGCAGTGTGTGTGCTCTAAGCATCAGGAGCAGGTGTTGCAGGTAGGGGGAAAGGAATATTGATGAACAACCTCTTGAATCTTCTGCTTTGTGACCTGTCTGGGAGCTTTGAGGATTTATTAGTGCAGCCATTAATCATCTGCTAATGCTTTAGATTACGCTGCCCTGTATAAACAGTTAATGAAGTGTATTCAAGTGTTTTGTTATGGCTCCCATGGAATGTTGTGACTCTCCTCAGCCCCTTCCCATGTGGGGTGTCCCTGGTGGGCTTCTCAAGCTCTGTGTGTGATGTCTGGAGTCACAGCCTAATCCCTGGGATGGTTACAGGACAGCATCGTCCCATGTGTGAGACCTTTGGAATTACCCTGTGTTCCATGTCAGACTGCCCCTCTGTCCACTCAGAGAGGTACAGTGGGTGTGTTGAGAGCTTTAGGGTCCTAAAAACACTGGTTGATAAGTTATGAAGGAAGACATGTGCCTGCATAATCATGAGCCAGTTTGAGAGTGAGCACCTGTTCTAACTGTGGTCGATCCATCCAGCACCCATTCCTTCCTAGGGATGCAGGGGAGGAGCTGGTGAAGGGCTGGTGTTCCTAAACCTGCCCAGAACCCTCCCCAGCAGCGTCCTCATGCTGACCAGGCCTGATGGCATCACACATGAGGAGCAGGGCTAGTTCAGGGGGTGAGGTGCTCTGCTCATTGCTGGTGGCTCCAAAATCCACAGTCACAGGCCAGTCCTGCCAGGGACGTGCTCTCCACATCAGTGTCTCCAGTTCATACATTATGCAAAGTGTTTGCAGTAGTGAGATGCTTAAACAGCTGAAAAGATTTGAGTTCTGTGCAAAATGTACACTTTGCATTACCTACACTGATTGCAGTGTATCATCTTTTAATTAAATAAGCATGGAATGTAAATTTTAATAGTAGTTGGTTTGCAATATTTATGGAAGCCTCACATTCTGTAAGTATTTGAATTTCTTTTTTTTTGCTTTGGACACATTTTTCTACGTGTCCAGTGAAGTTTGTCACACTGGTTGAAAACTCAGAAGAGGTCTCTGTCCACATTCAGAGTGGCCTTTGGCAAGGCATTGTCCTGATACTCCAGGGGTTGAGGTTCAATTATCAAACCTACAACTGAGACCTTAATATGTCCCTTGTGCTTAGCTAAATTTTCTGTTTCAAGGTGCCATCAGCTAGTTAGGCTGAGCTTGAGCATGGCTGTAAATTCTGTGGTTGATCTGAGCCCAGTTCCAGCTCCCATCTCCTGCCCAGTGGAGGAGCACTCGAGGAGCCCCTCAAGGCACCCCCTTCCCCTGTGCTGCACTCCCAGCTCACTCAGGGCCTCGAGGAGCTCCTGCAGTGCAGTGTGATGTATTCAGGTGGTGTTGAAGGTCTGGGAGTGCCTGGTGGGGTGTCAGGAGGAGTTTTGAGTCAGAATTTGAGTGTTTAATAAAATGGATGACTCAGGACAAAAAAAAAAAAAAAAAGGGGGGGGGGGGGAAGGCAGCCAAAAATAATATAGTGAAATAATTGCTATCTCTGGAAATTTCAATTATCAGTCAAAATATCCTGAAATCAAAACCTTGCTGACATTCAGCCTCAATTATATAAAAACCACTAGGGACATGGAATATGTTCATATAAATGAGGTCTCTGATAACTGAGGGAATTTTCAATGTACTTAATGGATGTCAAGAGACTTGACCCTGTTTTGAATACCAAGGAGTTTTGGATAATTGAAGTTTGGATAATCTAGGTTGAACTGTAGAATTTAGCAAATTAAGATAACATTGAGAGCTCGTGTGAGTTAATTTTAGTTCTGACAAATGAAACCAGTTTAGCTCGCTTGGAGACCGAAGCCAGCAGACAACACACAGTGTGCCACGAGCTGCAATTACCCAGGCATCACGTACAACCTCGTTAACACCCTCCTGCCCGGCCTCTGGAAGGGTCCCTGTGCAGGATGAAGGATGATTTAATTTCTCTGGGTTGTGTGTAGCTGTTGGCTGGCATGAGCATGACTTCTGTGGGGAGGATTTGTGTCTCCTTGGAAGTGAGCAGGGCACAGTGAGCAGCAGCTGGCTGTGCTGGGGCTGTTGCTGATCAAGCCCTGGCTGATGAGAGAGCAGTGCAAGACAGAAGAGTGCAGTTCTGCCCAGGCTGCAGTTCCCGGTGTTGTCTGATGTCTCCAGTGCACATGTGCTCATCCTCCTCTCTTCTCTTCCCCCATTCCTCAACATAACATACTTCAAATGAATATTTTAGTGTATTTCTAGATTTCCAGGAAGGGGGAGGAATAAATTATTAAAAACGAACTGCAGTGGTTTAAGGATATAAGAGCTGTAAGGTTTGTGGGGAAACCTTCCTTCCTGTGTTAAATCAGCTGACAGCACTTACCCAAATCTGACAGGCTCACAAAAACATCTTTATCTGGCAGGTCTGAACAGACTCAGTGCCTGGAAGTTTGTTTTCTCTTCTCTTGTCATAACAAGAAGCAATACCTTTCTCTTTAACACCTCTGGTTTGAGTACTAGATCCTGAAATATTTAAACAGAGAGCTGCCTGGGGGCAGGAGGGATGCCCTTGAAGTGGTAGTCCAGGGCACTCCTGGGGGCTGTTACCAGTTTCTTCCTTAGCTGCAGCTCTTGGGGACAAGGCAGCTGACACCAGGAGGAGTTGCCCCCTAAACTTTCCAGCAATCTGGGTTTTACTGTAACTTTGACTGTGTTATTGAGGTGTTAGTTCTTCCTTTACTGGTTGCAGAGGGAAAAACATTAGACAGGGTAGTGTTTAGGGAGTATTTAATGTGGGTTATACGAGAGGCAGTGGAGGAATTTTTCACAGAGATATATATTAAGTATTTGGCCAGTACATTGTGCATCACTAAATCTCCTTCTCATCTTTCAAAAATATGTTCTCTTTCTTCGTATAAGCCCCTTTGGCAGTAGCAGGGTAGTGACAACGTGGTAAGCAGTGAAAGTGTTCTTTGTGAGCATTCTGGCTTGACATAGGCTCCATCTGTCTGCAGGGCTGTTTATCAGAAGGCATAACTGCTCCATAGCAGCAGTGGGAGGATGCCCTGCAAGTGTTCTGTGTTAGTTTTATTACACCAGCAGCTGGACACCCCAGATCACCCAGGGCTCCACTGTGCTGGGCTTTGTATAACCCCTGCCTTCTTAAAAAGGAAAAAAAAAGGTTAGAATAAATAAAAGATTGTCTTCTTTTCTAGGTGGGAATGGAAGCCGTGCTGTTGTCAAGTGACACACCTAAGGTTAAACAAGAAACTCTAGAGAAAATTAATCTCCCCAGCTCTGATCTAGGGGTTTAAACTTGTTACTGTCCTCCTCACTTTCGGAAGCCCAGTATGTTAGAGTGGATGGAGAATGAACTAAGAAGGGTTATCTAATCCTGCACTGGAAGAGCAAAAAAATGCTCAGTTATAGAGACTCTGAAAGATAAGACACAGCAGAACTTCAAACAAGTGCTCTGGAGGATACTAGCCAGATATCAGAGACGTGCTGGAGAACTGATAGGAAAGCAGAGTGAATTGGAGCACAGGGGGAGACACGAGGCTGGTTTGGATCGAGTGTCAAGGGGGGCTGTTTTAGAGAAGAAAAGGAGAAATGAAAGAAGCTCTATTAATCTGTAGGGGTGTGATAGCTGGAAAGATATTCCCACCCTTACAGCTTTATTAGGGGTAGCTTTCCTTGCCCACACCACCAAAAAAGGAGAGCAGCCAATGCCAGCTATTCTCTACAGCAGAATTGCTCTGTAGAGAACCACAGGGAAATGCCTGAGACCGCCGACTGTAAACAAGCCGAGCCACTGTCAGGCTTAAAAAATCAATGTTTTTTTAAAGTGTATGTTAAAACCAACTTTGTTTACTTAATTGCAATAGAACATTGTATTTTCCTTAAGAGAAAATTGAGAAAACCTGGAGGGTGATTCAGTGGTTTGCAATAAATAAACATAAATGTGAAACCGAACACTACCCGAATTACAGCAGCTAAGTACATGGAACACCCCCAGTGCAGACTTGTCACTCAAGTGCCAACTGTCAAGGGTTGGATACTTTTCATAAAGCATAGTTTTAGCCTTTATCTTAATGTCAGTGCTTTGTTATGATTGACCTTCTTCTGGCTGGAAGCCCACTTAAGCTAAACAATGCTATTCTGTTCTGAAGAGGGTGAATAGAGAAAGCATTGTTACTTGGTAAAATGCCTTTGGACTGAATCCCAGATGGGAAGGAAGTGCTGTAATTACTGTACTCAATACACAGCACTGGAGGGGCACGTAAGGCAACCAGTCTGCAACAAGTGAGGAGCAATCCTACACCTCTGCTGACTGGGAGGCTCTATTAACCGAGCAATTTTCATATTACTGTTTTATTTGTTCTGCTTAAGCAAAAAAATCTGCACTTGATCTCTTGGAAATTAAAAATTCAAACCAGGCTCCCTAAGCAAATAGGAGAAAAAAACATAAGAGCCTGCTCAGCCCCCAGTGCCTGTTTGGCAATGGGGAGCACAGTCAAACTAAGCTGGTTTTGGTTCTTCTTTGCCTGTAGAAGGTAGTCCGTATTCTGTTCCAAATCCCACAAACTTTTCTTGTGATTACAACTCCCTTAAATGTAGTCTGTGCTCTGAAACGTGTCTGGTCCCATAGCTAGAATCTCTGTTTTTTAACTTGTCACAAAGTAACATATAAATGTCATTTTAACGTGTATTTATTAGATAGGCATTTCCCTGAACGCTGTCTTCATAAAATAGCATAGGAAGCACGTTCATTACAAAGCTTTACTGTGCTGTGATGAGAGACTTCTAAGTGGAAAATGAACTCTGTTATGCTGTTGTGATTCAGTTTTATCTTAAAAGCATCTCAGCAGAGAAGTGGGGAAGGTGAATTATTCCAGATGCTTTATCTCCCACCCATTGTGAGAGATGCTCTTTGCCATGCACAGCTCAGTCTTAACAGAAGTGGTCCAAGGACATGGCAGGAATTATTATTGCTGTCTTACAGGGAAGTAGCACTGCCATACAATTACTCGCAGTCTCTTGGGAGGCTTGACTCAACCAGGAACTGAGATGCAATCCAGGTGCTTTCCTCCCCAGAAAAGCTCCATTTTGGACAAAGGCTCCACTGTGCTGAGTGCCACCCAAAAATGAGACCCAGGCGAGGTCCCCCATCCCAACAGACCCCCCTGGGACAGAAGACTGCGAAGCACTGTGTGAGGATTTGATTTGATCTGAGGTGCTCTGCCTGGGGCTGTGAACCATATGAAAGGGAACTTGAAGGACATGAAGTGCAGCCTGTTCAGGACTACTCTGAGTATCTAGGGAAGTTAGTAAATGCACTTAGGACATGCCTTTGCCTGGTCTTATGGGGCTTGATTCAGTTGAAAAGCTAAAACAGGGGCTTCCCTTTAACCCTAACTTAGATTTTTTGGTGTTCTGGTTAGTACTTTTGCTGCTGGTTTGTACCAGCCCTGTGATGTCTCATGCCGGTGTTCTTGGTGTGGCTGATGGATTTGGGTGGTTCTGTTGATCACATGCATTAATGTTTATCTTATGTTAACACCAGGGTCTAGCTATCTTTAAAAAACACATAAAAGGTGGTTTGTACCCCTTACCTATCTCTGGAATCAGGTGTTTCCCCTATTCCATAAGTCTTTCACACCCTTCTGGTCGGAAGCAAAACCTGCAGGGGCTTTGTTCCGTTTTTGTGCAGCGTTCCTAAAGATCTCCTTGATCTTGAAGCAAAGTACAGCCTGAAGGGGTTATCTGCACAGAGGATGTGACCCAGCTGAACAGAGCTTCCCAACCAAAATACCTTTAATCTGACTGCAAAAAGGGTTTGGACCTTGTGAACACCTTCCTAGGGCAAAAGCCAAGTGGTCACAACCCAAATTGGGAGGACACTCTGCTGTGGGTTCATGGTGTGACACATCTTCCCTCCTTTCTCATGCTGAATCCTTCAGGCTTTGAAGTGGAAAACCACAGGTTTCTCAAAAAAAAAAAAAAAAAAAAAGAAGCTCCCTGGGTCCCATTTGTTTTTCCTGCAACTTTATCCTCTGGAAGTAACATGATAAAACGGGAAGTGCCATGTTTTGAAAGGATGCTTTGTTTCAATGTGAAAGAGGCAGCTCCAGCAGTTTTCTGGATCCCTGATGTGTTTTTGAATGGCATCCAAAGTTTGGGTCAGGATAGACAGGAAGCCAGATGGGGATGTTTCTGTATTTTCTGAGTCAAATTGCTTCCCATGCTCTAAGGAGTTCCAGTCTCTGGAGAACCCAGCTGTGATGGAGTTGGAGCTTTTAATTCCTGTAATGCTGACAGATCTACCAGCCCCTGTGTTGAAGGCATGTTCTTGCCTGGTGGAGCAGACAGTGGTATCCTGCATGTTGGGATGGGAGTTCATTCCTGGAAAACTTCTGGGAAGACAAATGTGTGGTCCAGCAGGAGTGAAGGGTTCGGTGCCATATGCAGAAAGATGTATGTTTTCATGCATATGGTGATTATTTGAGACAATCACTGGCTTAGTGCTTAGTTTTCCTCGGGGACCATTTTTTCATGATATCTGGTATTTTCTAAAGGCCTGTGCACTTAGAGGAGCTGGAAGTTAGCCATGGTGATCCAAATGAAATGGAAAAAAGATGCAGGTTTTTCAGATTTATTTTTTTAGGATATTTATTTAACTGTAACAGTTTCACAGAGGTCGTTGCTGATGTGCACAGAGTCATTTTAGCAAGAAAGCATTCTGCCAGCGTGGCTGTGTTTTATTGCTGGTGGAATTATGATTAGATTAGGGAGAAGATTGGAGCCACGGGAGGGGGAGTGCAGTGGGAGCTGGAATTTGGATGGATCTGAAGGGGAAGGCTCATTGCTTGAATTGCTGCTGGGAATGAAAGTGCTTTTGAGCAGTCAGAGGGAGCTGCTGGCCTCTGATGGGCCCTGCAGTGCTCAGATTGCTCTTGGATGAAGATGAGGAACCCAAAAGGCTCCATCCTCGTTGTTTTTACTTAGGCTGGGTTAAAACATGCAGAAAGGATGTTCTCAGTAGCAACACTTGGGGCACTGAACACTTCAATGGCAAATTCTGTCACCCAAAACTGTGATGGAATCAATTGGAAACACTGAAGGTGGGAAGGATTTGGTGCTTGTCATGCCTGTCCTTTGCATTGACACAGTGGGGCTGCTGCTGCCAGCTCTGCTCCTCTGTGCCCACCGGGTCCTGCTTCACCTGGGGCTGCCCAGCCCAGCAGGGGCACTGCACTGGGTGTCTGCTGGCATGCTGGGCTTTGGGGAGCAGTGCTGGCTTGGGGCAGGAGTCACCAGGTGCTGTGGGTGAGAGGAGCAGCCAAGGACTCGCCCTCCTTGGGGTGCCAAGGGCTCTGGCAAATCTTCAGAGTGATGGAGGCTGAAAGCACCAATTCAGTGAAGGCTTTCCAGAGCTTTGGAATGCCACCTCCTGCTGCCTGACTGTGGCTTGTGAGTGCTTTGAGCTCTCAAAGCAGAGTGGATCCTCTGGGAAACGGGCCAGCACTCCCTGAGCCGGCTCTGGAGCCCTGGGAGCTGTGGGCAGCAGTTTTCCAGGTGTCTTGTTGGAGGGAGAGCCAGACACACCTTTGGGTGACCTGCTCCAACCTAAGGTACAGCTTTGCCATCCATGTTCCAGACAGGGCAACACTCTGCAGTTTGGGCAGCAAGCTGAAGGGTTGGGTCCAACAACTTGGAAAACATTCTGTCTCTTGCTGGCACAGTCTCATGCAAAAAAAATGAGGTTTTAATTACTGCCCCTCTTTCTATACTTAGAAGCCCCTTACAAGCAGCTAACTCCTTTTGAATGGAGAGCATTGCAACGTGAATATATTTTTCTTCTTCTTTTTTCTCCCCCCTAACCTACTTAACTAATTTTCAGGATGCTGGCAATTGCCATGCATTATTTATACTGCTGCAAACCTTGTATTTGGGATGAGAAATCCTACTGTCAGGCTTCCTGCTTCTAATAAGCATTCCTTTCAGTGCATTATCTCCCTGCACAGCCCAGGGCTGCTCTTGCCAGGGCCCCAGCTGGTGTGACTCGATGGCTTTGTGGCGTGGGGAGCCTGACTGGTGCAGCGGATCCCTGAGCTCCTGTGCTGCTCATCAGCAGAGAGACACAGGCTCCTGCTCCAGCAAAAGGAGGGGGATGAGCAGAGGCAGGAACCACCGTGGGATTGAGTGACAGAAGTCCTGATTTTCCATGACCCGCTGTCTTGTGTTGCTACTCGAACCTGTGCAACCTGAATTCAAAATGCTTCCATCTTCCTCCCCTGCCACCCAGTCTGGATGAAAACAGAAGGTGAAACAGGAGGACAGCCAGTGCAGCCCCTGGAACAAAATGCTTTGAGGTTCCTAAATCTGTCTCTGTCACACTGGATCAGTTGCCAGGGCCTGTGCCGCCACCTCTCTTTGTTCATTTGGAAGATAACTCATTCCTTAACAGCTGAAATGGCTTCTGACAAACCTCCCCTTTGAAAATCGTGCTCAAGGACACTGCTCTTCCACTGTTTGCACAGGCAAAAATATTCTGGGGAGGATTTTTTTCCCCCCCTCTCTTTTATCTGAGGCAGCATAATAAAATACCTTAGATAAACAAATTTATTCTTGGAGGGATGTTTATTAGGCGCTGGCAATCCCTATGATAAATAATTTCTCTGGGAGGGAAGAAAAAAAATAAAAAAACTAAATAGAAAGTAGGGCAAGGCAATGATGTGAGTGCCGGGATGAGGCAGAGGGAGAGGAGGATGTGGAGGCTCCTCTCGGCTCGTGGGGGTCTCAGATGCTCCCGCAGTGCCACCTGCAGGGGAACCCACGGGGGCCTGGGGCAGGAGAGGCTCTCCCATCGTGTCGTGCTCGTTTTCTGAGGATTTGGGAAAAGCAGAGACAGGATGTGGCAGCAAATCCCCCTGTGGGAGACACTTTACACACACCTGGTAGAGGGGCACAAACAGCTGGGGCTGTTGGTGGGTGCCAGAAATCAAACAATAACGTGTGAGAACTGCTGGTGTTTTCTGTTAGTGCAGAGATTGAAGACGGGTTCCAAGGTGGGATGTGTGAGGGGAAAGTGTCAGTTTGAGACGTATTTTTGTTTTCTGGGTTTTTTTCAGTAAAATCAAAACCGTGAGACTTTCATTTTGGGTCAGCCTGAAATGTCAGTTAGGTCCGAAATGAAACATTCTGGTTTGATTTGGGGTTGTTTAACTCCTGCTTTTCCTCTGAATTTAGGTGACTTTTAATGTGAGGAAAAAACTCGCTGCAAACTGAAAAGTCAAAATGTTTCTTTTTGAAAATGTTGAAGGGATGCATTTCTTCCTTGCCAAAACAAGGCCTTTGATTTTAACAATTTTAACTGAAATTCAGTATCTTGAACTCTTTTTTTTTTTTTTTTTTTTTTAGATTATTGTCCTAGCAGCAACCTGCCAGCTCCTCACACTCTTTGCTGCAGCAACAACTGCCTGCCAGGTTCATCTGCCATTCAGTTACATCTCTTTAAAAATCAGTTTCTCAGCAAATTTATTACCTGTTGAACCTCTGATCTCTTTGCTTGAACAAATACAATATTTTACTAATAAAGAAGTGAGTTACATAGTGACCTGTCCTGAATAACGTTAAAAAATGTGTGGTGATCCCCCTGAGACTTGGCCCTCCATCCTATCTTCCCACAGCCCCTCTTTCCCCAGGAGCTTCCAGTGCCTGTGTGAGCTGATGTGTAATAAAACCCAGCTGTCATGTTCAGGGCTGCACAAGGATGGGACACTCTGGCTGTGGGAGGAAATAGGGTGAATTATGTCTTCTCTGAGAGGTGACTGATAAATATTTGCTGCACAGCAGAGGTCAACTCTGGTCATGGCTGAGATTCAAGGAAGTTCTGGAATGTGAGAGGTGAAGATCCTTTCAGCATTACTCTGGTGACTGATTTTGAGGTTTCTGTGCAGGTACAGAAAGCTCCAAGGAGGTGTTTTGACCTGTGCATAGGAGAGATTGGTTAAATTTGGTACAGAAAGTGTGAACTTCAAGAAGACTCAGATGAGCAGAAATGTGGCAGCACTAGGATGTGGTTTCTCTGTGCACTTTGGGGTTTTCAAAAGGGCTGATGGGATACCAGACCCTCACTGAAATTTATTCCTGCAGCTGGAGTAGATCTTCCTGGACGTTGTTCCACAGAACTTGATTGGAGCTTCTCACAGGTTTCTCTGAAGCTCTGCCCTGGACCTTTGCTGGGTGTGGGGAGGCACACAGGCAGTTCCTGTTCAAGGTGTTGCCTCAGTGCTCTTTGGCCCTCTGGCAGCTCTAGAATTGGTCAGTACAAACTGGGCAGTCCCTGACTGCAGTCTGAGCATCACTGCTCTGAGTCCTTCACTCATGATGAGGTTCTTGGATCACCTCATTTTCTAAGGAAGAAGTCTGGGTGTAACACCAGTTACACCAGGCAATCTGAAGAGCCACTGCAGGCAAGAATGGACAGAAAAGTTCTTCTGACTCTGGTTAAAGATCTGCCTCAGCTTAAAGTACAAAAGGGAAGTGGTTTGGGGCAGAGGGAAAATCTAACTTGTCAAGGAAAGGAGACGAAGGCAGAATGCTTGTAACTGAGAGAAACAGGGCCAGGGACTGACTGCTCATGAGTGCATTTCAAATACAGAGCAATTTGCTTTATACAAATGGTATCTGGGGGTTCCTGTAGGTCAGCCTGGGTCAGGTCCTCGTGAAGGTGCAGAAGCAGCTCCTCCTGGTGAGCGGGCACTGGGCCAGGGGGCATCTCAAGATGCTGAAAATGATGCTGGACACTCCTGGAAGAGGGTTTTCACATGTAGATGTGAAGCAGTGGGAGGCTGTTATTGCTGCTGAGGCACTGCAAGCAATCTCAGTTCTGGGAGTGTTTTGAACCTTCAGGTATTGAGGTGGAGTGGGAAGGGGGAGAATCAGAAATGGAAGGAGATTAATTCTTGAAGCCTGTCTGCATTTTTTTACATAAATTCTGCTCTGCATCCAGACATGTAAGGCACAGGCTGCAAAAATCCCTACTTCTGCTGTAGGCAGAGCAGAGGATAAATATATATGGATGAATAAACAAGGCAAGTAATCCAATCTCATTGCTAGTATTCAGTTCCTGCACTGTTGCTCTAGGCAACCAGCTTGAGTGGGGATATTGTCTATAACCTTAAAAACTGATTATAGGCTACTTCACTGCCTCATACGGTCTTAAAGAGGATTAGAAGAGAGTGTAAAGCTGGCTTAGGCACTATGTTAACAAAGCCTCAAAGGCATCTGCAGATTTCCTTGTTCACGAAGTGATTAACTTATTTAGTAACTGTGAAAAAATGTGAGCATTGGGGGAGCCAGGCTGGTAATAATTAAGAGATGTAACTCTGCCATCCAGAGCCGCGCCCGGGCTGACAACTGTCTGTGCCTCCCAGCACCACCCCTGGCCGTGCCCAGAGCCCTGGAGTGGGTCTGTGCTCAGGCTCATGCAGGTCTCCTCCGTGGTTTATCAGCTGGAGGGGAAGGAGTGTTCACAGTGGGGAGGAGGAAGGCCCCACGTGGCAGCGGTGCCTTTCAGCGCTCCGGAGGGTTGTCCTGTATCCTGATGGGATCCTGTTTGGATCCCATGTGTCACTGCAGGACAGTGTGGCTGAGGCATTTTAGGTGAGCTGGAGCAGGGTTGGTGACCCACACCCATCACTTTACTTCCTCCTTCACCTGCTTTTAAGCTAAAGAATGAAAAGGGCAGTGAAGAACAACACCCTTATCGTGAGCTGAATCGTGCTGGCTGGGGCAAACGCCCAGAAGCCAAAGTCAGGGTGTCAAGTGATTGTAAATGGAAGGTGAAGCCAATCCTGGGTTTGTTTCTTCACAGTTTGACAGCAAATTGTTTTCTTTGATGATAATGAAGCCAGCAAGCCCACCAGGGAGGGCTCTGATGGGGCCCCCATCTCAGAGGATGCCCAGCTGGATCTCCCGTCAGGATCTGATGTCACAAGTGTTGAGCATCCTGTCTCTGACAAATAAGGCTTTTTAGAACTGAAAACATGCAAAAATGTTGGGTAATGCTGGATATCTTGGCTTGTATCTGTCCTGAAAGTAAAACAAGTCGAAGTGGTTTGAAATAATGCCAAACCCAAGTCTTTGACTTCAGTGTGTTTTCCATTTGTGAAAATCCTCAGACATCACAAGGATGAAAGAGGAGATGTTGAAAACAAAGATAAACAGCATCAGCAGTGTGTGGTGGATCTGATGTGGATCCCTTATTTTTGTCAGGCTTGATCTGGATGAGCTGTAAGAACTCTTCTATTGATGCACAGCCCATACTTCACTGAACATTTCTAACTTTCATTTCCCCCTCCAGGTCAATGTGTTGTTGTTTAATGAGGCGATTTCATAAATCCATACAGAAGTTCCATGAAAATCCAGATTAATGATGGAAAAAATGAGGAGATAAGATAATTCCCTGTGTATTTATAACACACTGTGGTTAAAAATCAAGCTCTTTACCATCCCAAGTTTTACATGTGTGTAAAGCAACAGGAAGATGAGAATATGCCTTGTGAAGGGAAAACAGACCCTCTAAAGAAGTAACTTAAAAACAGTTTCAAGTCAGGAAGATTTAAATAGAGGGAATTAAATTCTACATATTTATCAATATGGGAAGGTGCATGAGGCCTGTAAATAGTCCACAAGCTTTCTGTTAGTGCATGGGGACACATTTTGATCTTGGCAGAGTGGAATGGCACTTTGTGTCTTCCATCTCTCCACTTGTTTTCCTGTCATTGCTTCAGCCCCAGGTAATGAATGGGATTTTCAAAGTCACACAGCCTTGACCTGTTCTCTTTGTCGCCAAATTCAACTAAAAAAAAAAATTCTGCCTGCCTTTCTATTTCTGGCTTTCTCAGAAGAGGGGAATTCAGGGGAATAAATGGACAGGCAGTACTATTGGCTTAAGGAAAACCATTAGAGACCTGTGTGTGCCTCCCCACTTAGCTTCTTGCAGGAAAATAGGTGCTGTTGAATGCTGCTCTTGTGTTAACAGCTCTTCTGAGTCTGCCATCGTAGGTACCTGTGTTCCATTCAGCATCTTAGGAAGAAACCAAAGTAGCATCTTATGGATGAAAAATCTCCATTTTAACCTCTACAGATGTCAATTGTTCTAAACCTATATGCAGCACTTGGCATCAGGGCTTACTCACCAGTTATTGACAGCATCCCTTGCAACACTTGAAAATACATTCTAAATACATGTTGGCTGGAAAACAGCTTAAGTGCTCAGTAGTTGTTCCAGTCCTATCTGCTTTCTACACCTCCTCACCTCTTTCTTGAACCACTGTGCATTAACAGTTTTCCCATAATGATGTAATTTTATCCACTTTCCAGCAGACCAGAAATACTTAATATGTTTAGTGGCTCCCAGGGTATAGCATGAATTCATCTGGGTTAGTTGATCTTCATCTTTAAAAACCTTGTGGTAGGCAGGGTGTCAGATTTTTCTCTCTTGATTCACAGGACCTGTATTTACATGCAGCAAAGACTGGTCTGCTCCTTTCACGAGTGTCTGGACAATGTCAAAAGGCAGTTTCTATTTTGGTTTGGTCTAAGAGGTGATGGGGCCAAGAGAGACTTCATGTCTCATGATCTGTTTGTGTAAGTCATGTCCCTTAAGTTAATTTGCTGAGGATGCTGCTGGCAGTGGGTACTGGAGGAATCCTTACATCAGGTAAGGTCCTCCACATGTTGCCTGAGGAAATGGCTTCACACTTCAGCCCAGTACTTGTCACTTTTAGGGAAACTCCTGTGGGTATGTGGAGACCTCCCTAAGGAAGAAACCTAACTGAGGAATTAGGTATCCAGGAAACGTGCTGCAGTTCCATTCTCCACGTACCTAATGGTGTGTGGCTCCTGCTGTGACCTATCCCAGTGGGGCTGGATTGGAATCTGCCAGGGAGGGTGTTTCTCTGGGTGTGCACTGGTGTGAGTCACACAGGGAGGCTCCTGTCGAAGGGCAGCAGCCCCAGAGCTCCAGGGCTGCTCGGCAGAGTGGAGGAGCAGCAAGTGGCCCTTACGTGTTTCATTACGAGAGCCCTGGAATAACACTTTAGGCCTGGTTCAAAGCCATGTTTTAAATCAATGAGTAATCCTTTCTCCTCCTCTCTTTCCAAACTTTTGGCTCCTCGAAGCCTGAAGGGGAAAGGCAGGGAAGTTATTTCTCTTCCAGCCAGGGGGCTGAGCAGTGGATCCGGAGTGGGAGGTTGGCAGGTTGAATATGTCACCAGCCACTCGGGCAGGGAGGGAGATCCTGCTCCTTCCCTCTGAGAAAAACAGACGTGCTCCCTCCACCTGCAAGAGCCCCAACGTGAATCACTTCATCCCGTGCTCCTCCTGAGGGTCATTGACTCTGAGTGTTGAAGCCATTCCATGGCTGAAACTCAACCAACCATCAGCGCTCTCCTTTGGCTGTGCACGGGGCTGTGGGGAAAACTGGATGCCTTCCAGAGCAAACAGCCCATTCCCGTGGTCCAGCCAGGCTGCAGCAGCTGTGGCAGGAGAGGGGGAATGTTAAACACATCAAGCTGGGTTTTGATTGAGCACTGACAGCTCCTCTTCAGGGATGAGCTGGTGCTCCTCCAGGTACAACCACTGCATGGTGTGGCACGTGGGAAGTGGTCAAACAAGATACACCCCACAGGCTGGGTACAAATATCACCATACGTCAGCCACACTGGTGGCTGTGACATCTCTCTGCCTTTGGGCTGTTCCTGATGTCCCCATTCCACCTGCAGGGAGTGGCTGTGGGGTGCCTTGGGCTGACCCTCCACCTCAGGCCTGGGGGTGGTCTTGCAGCAGAAGTCACGGGAGCTTTTCCTCATTGAAATAGCTGAACAGAATGGTGCAGTATGAAAAACAGTCTTTCTGTGGAAAAAAGTTGTGTAAACTGCTTGGGTGGCTTGCAGGAATGCTTATGTTCATTTGCACAGACTGTAAAATGTGTTTTCACAGCAACATTAGCCTGAAATGGATCCCTTTGGTCATGAAATCTGATTCCTTTGCTGCTGTGCAAAGTCTCTCTTATGAACTCACAACAGAGTGAATTCCCGCATTTTTCTTGAATGTTCCATGGGAAAGAGATGCAGTAGGAATATTTAACTGGCGTGTTCTCTTTTAGCCCTCCTTTCACCTCATGTGCACGCTCTATCTGTTCAGTATTCCTTGAAATCTTTATACTAACTCACTTATAAGCTGTGGCTACTCCCCAAGGAAACAGGTTATTTCAGTGGCTGGGGTGTACTTTGTGGCTGTGTTCAGGAACACTGAGGCCCAGGGCCTTCAGGCTGGGAGAGTTGCCCATCCTCTGTGAGCAGGTGGAAAAACCTACTTTGATGCCCCAAGTGTGTAGGGAAGGAGGTCTGGATTTTTTTCCATCAATAACAGCCTTTTCACGTGTCATTGGGCCAGTCATTCAAACTCTCTTTACAACATTTCACCACCCTGCAGTGTCTCTTACAATCTCTATCTGTTTTTGTCAGCTAAGAACATGTTCTTTAGGACAGGGGAGTTCTCCCTATGTTTATGTGTCGTCGTGTCATAATTAGGGTCTCTGGGCATTGCCTTAATTCCCACTGGAACATCACCAAATTACACTTGAATAAATTACACATCGCGGGTATTAAATGCTCAGCTCAGTTTCAGCGCAAAATGAAAAGCCCAAATGATGGTAACTTAAACTGGCAATAAAATAGCCAGCACTGCGCCTGTAAATACTTAATTTGCAAATGTTTAGAGAATTGGGCACCTGCTATAAATCCTCATTGTGGGCCCTGCACCCTGCTGGCAGTCGGTGAGCTGTGTCTCACTTCATTATGCACGAACGTGTAATTTTCCAAAAGCATAAACGTGGCCTCCAAGGGCAGGCACATTAATAGCGTTGGAATGAACCAATTTGTTTCCTACCCAACGTGTTTATCTTCCAGCTCTTCCTTGCCAGTGCCAGTGGAAAGGTTAATGGCTCCAGCTCCCTGGCAAGGGATGCCCTGGTTTAACCTCTGCCGTGTCGGGAGTTTACGTTGCTGGAAGTGAACAGCTGCACCCTGTGCTCTAGCTGGGATGTAAGAGGGTCTTCTTTAAATTACTGCACGTGTCCAGGATGAAATGGGCTCCTGTTTCCCCTCTTGCTCGTTGTGGCCCTGATTCACTGGGGACACGATGCTCTGGGAGCACTTCTTGTTTCAGCAGAGCCTCCGTGCCTTTTTTAAACACACAAAGAGCCACCAGAGCAGCTGTGTCTGGTCACCTGCCAAAAGTCAAGCAGCTTTTAGCTGAATTCATGCACAACATTCCCAGGTGGAAATACCTGGGCAGGAGTGAAAGGAATACACAGCCTGAAAGGTAGTATAGTCAAATGGAATGTTCTGTGGGGCAAGGGATGTGCTTTCAGTGCTGTCAGAACCACTGAGCTGTACAACTGTTTCAGTTTATGCTAAAGTTTGGAAAGTTTCAGTGTTAACCAGGCTCAGTTTTGACAAACTGGTGGCCAAACCATGTGCTTGGAAAAAAAAAAAAGAAATAATTGTCTGAATTTTACTTGATTCAGATGAAAAAATCAAACAAAATTTGCCTTTTTTCCCCATGAAGATATTGGTGCTTGGAAACACCAATGTTATGGAAACATGGATAAAGGGAAATGAAACATTCAAACATCATCTCCAGATAGAAAGAGTCAGTATCCTCATATGCAGATGTGAAGAAAGCCATCTAACTGAGAATATACGCTTGAAGATGGGTAGAAGTTGTCCTCATGCTCACAGGTGTCAGACCCAAGCTCTAATGACATTTATTTTCATCCTCTCCAAAAATGAAGACTTTTTTTTTAGGTGCTTAAATACAACTGGAAGTGTGGCATCTTCAAGGCAACTCCAATGAATTAGGGGCAGAGCCACACTCAGTGATAACACACCTCCTTAGGCACCCAGATTTGAAAACTACAGCCCAATTAGAAATGCTCCAATTACTACTATTATTTGCTACTTAACAGTTATCATTGAAGGCTCAAGACAGCTTTGTGCTGCATGCTATGAATACCCAGAAGAAGAAGAAAGAGAAATAACCTGAAGGCTCTTAAAATCTCTTCCTGAAGGACGATGCATGGATACAACTGGCTGGGAAGCCAGAGGTGGTGGGAAGATAGCTGTGGAACATTTCAGCAAGTCTCAAAAGAATTCACTGTTGTCTAAATCTGGACTCTGAGCTATTACAGTGAATAAGTAGCATTAAGGAGGCAGGAATGGCTGTCTCCGAGCAGAAGGAATATTTATTTCTAAGCCTGAGTAATAATTACCGTGGTGAAGTCAATGAGTTTTAAAGGAAATAATTAGGCCACAATTGCAGGGGTGGGATGAAAAGCCAAACCATGCAAGCTCCCTCTCCCTCCACAAACCTCTCCCTTTCTTTCCCTGTTGTCCACTTGCTGCGTTACTCTGGAATTGGAGTGAAAATTTAAGTGTATCTAAATGCAGCCTTGCCCCTGGGAGAGGGAGGGGATCTGTCATCGGGGATCTGTCAGAGTCAATAACATTCCCCCTGCAGCCCTGAGCCGTGCCTCGAGATCTAACATTTCTGTCTGAATTATCAGCTAATGCTCTGACAAATTGCCTGTGATTTTCTTTTTTTCTCCCTGAGTGGATGTGCCTGGTCTGCAGATGAGGAGAACACGCCTGGCCCTGGTGTGGAGCCTGGCTGGTGGTTTCCAGGTAGGCATTTGTGTCCTGCTGGGAAGGCAGAGAGGTGCCCACGCTGGCTGTGGGTGCTCTCTGGGGCTCTATAGCTGAAAACCCATTTTAGGACATCCCCACCAACCCTGACAGCAAGGTGTGATGGACTGGGAAGATCAGCACCTGACAGAGACTTTGAGCAGCAGGGCTGCAAGCAAGGATTTGCTCCAACTGTGCAAAAAGGGGGTGAGTTGTGGCATGAACTGTGTTGCTCAAATGGGCAGCAGTGCTGGATTTTTTTAAAATTCCTGCAGAAGGAAACAGCAATTGGTGGCTTAGTCCTCAGGCACTGGGGTCATCAAAACCACCAGGTGATTTTGCACTTGTAAAATGAAGTCATCCTCGAGAGGAAAAGCTATGGAAAACAGCACAGAGAGGGGTTTGTTCCTCTGGCCACGAGACTCAGACACCTCTGGAAGGAAGGAAGCCATCACCATCACCTGCCTCTTCTCTGGCTGTGTGAGATCCAAGGAGTCTCTCTGTGTACTTGCTGTAGAAGTGATTTTCCTTGAAGCATGAGCTGGTTTTTAAACACTGTGGGTGCAGTGACGGCCTCTAATACTGATCATGAAATAAGATGGTGAATGAGGGAGAGGCAGGAGAAATTCTCATCCGAGCTGTCATCACTGAGATTTACATCAGCTGTTGGAAGTCTCTTCTCAGTACCTCAGGTGGATATACATTCCCTCCCTGGCCTTTTCCCCAGTCCTCTGATGCAGACTCCAGGCACTTGTAACACCCTTTGCTCCTGCCTGGAACAGCCTCCCAGCCCCTCTGCAGAAAGGGTTTTCCAGTGCATTTCAAATTCCAGCTGAAAACATGCTTTGCCCAGCCCTTCCCCTTGCTAGTTATTAAGTAACATTATTATTGGCTCTGCTATGAAATATTTGGGAATTCATCAACACTGCAATACCATCAGTAGGATTTGGGTGCTGAATTCCCTAAGGCTCCCTTTGCAAATTCCAGTCTTTTGCAGGAGTGTGGAGTGGTAGAAGCACTTTAGGATATGTGGCATTTTCTGCTGCCTTCTCCAAGGGTGCATCTACAGGAAAATAAAACCTCTGGGAGGACAGGAGCTGGGACTAGAGACATACACACCATAAAGTCACTGAGGTGCCTGACTGATGAGCAGTGGCACCAACTAGAAATATTCCTGTATAGTTCTAGGAAGCCAAACAACTAAAAGGTAGAGATATTTATAATATTTCTCAGATGTCCATGTAAACATGTGCAGCAGCCAGGAACAGAAATGTAGTTCTGGATTCTTCCTGAGGAATCTCAGGCCAGGCACTCTGCTTTTGTATTACAGACACTGCAAAGATTTAAAGAGGGGTGGATTGAAGAGGAAGGAGAGACAAAGGGCTTTAAAATCTAGAGTATTCCCACTTAATTATTAGTGTGTCACTGTGGTGAGAGTGAAGGTTACTTAGAAAAAGCTCTGAGCTGGGTTGTTTGTTTTTTTCTTTCAAGAAAATGATACCTTTTGCTTGGCTAGAATTATCTCTGTCTAGGGGAAGGCAGAGGTGCTGGGTGAGGATGGGAACTGAGTCAACAGGTAGGTGCCAGGGTTAGTAAGCAGTGCTGTTCCCATCCCTGAATCCAAGCATGGACCAACAGGGGTAACACAGCACCAGTACCCAGGCTTTTAAAGTAGAGAAGCCTTACAAAAACTGAGTTGTGAACACTTAAATGAAATCTTTTCTTGATTCTGCTACCCACTTTCCCATTAAGTTCGTGCAGGCAGGAGTGCAATAAAGAATTTGCCAGCTGTGATACATTAAGGGTATTTCTCTTACCATTAAAGTTTCATGTAGAAGTTCCACAGACAGGTCTTGGTCCTATTTATAGGCATCTTTCTTGCTTTCAACAATATTATTAAACTCTTTTGTTATAGAAAGCCAGTCAGAAAATGAGCTGGTCTGGTAAATAAAACAACACTTGCTTTTGCCAGTGTTCTTATCTCCACAGAGCAATATCCCCAAGAATATTTTGCCCATATGTTTTTGTCACCGTGTTATTGCATATGCCTATTTAAGCAGTTTTAATACATTCCCAGAGCACTTGCTTTTCCTGTCAGTTTGAGGTGGGGATTATGGAAGTCATGAGCAGGCAGCACTGTGTAATTCCCAACTCCAAAATCCATTGGGAACAGGCAAGGGAGAAGGGAAATTTATATCCCATGTATTTGTAGGCAGGACAGAGACTGAAGTTATTTCTGTGCTTCACCAGCTTTGCTGGACAAGATATATTATTGCTTCAACCACATCCCAAATTTTTGTCCACTTCCAAGAGTCAACCTACAGTATCTGCTACAATTAAACACGCTACCAAAAAGAAATTACTTCAAATATTTGTTAATTATTTTGTTAAACGTGGTTTTCTGCTCCGTGTTGTTAACAAGGCAAATTAAAGCAGGACTCTGTGATTCCCACAGAACATCTGCTCAACAAAAATGAAACACTGAACAAAAGAGCCCCCCCTCTGTGGCTTGTTTTCATCCAGCTGTGCCTCTTTCGGGATGGTCTGGGGAGGCTGTCCCTGCTCCTGGTGTGAGCACTGACGTGGTGTGTCTGTAGCTAGAGTAAAAAAATCTCCATGTAGAAAATCCCAGTAATTCTGAGTACTTGTGACCCTAATTTCTGTACTCTTCTGAAAGTTTTTCCACAAATATGCATGAAAATATATCTTTAGTCAAGTCTACAGCCCTTAAAAGACAGACTTTTATCATCTCGTCCAACTTTTTACAAGGGGAAAGTATTTTGGATACTTTTGATGTAAGAAACCATTAGGAGTTTTTGATATTTTGCTGTGTTTATAATATGCATTTAGTAGCTCTCTCCAAGATGTTTGAAAATCAAATTCTTCCTCTGCTTATTAAGCTCTTTCCTTATCTGACAAAGTGTGGATAGTCTGTTCTCTTAGCAGCTTCAGGAAGCCCAATGGAGTATGTTCATTCCAGAGTTACTGGAATGGAACCAGGTGGAATAAAGTTCACAAAATACCATGAAGTACCTTTCAAGATAACCCCCCAGCTGGCAAATAAGAGCTGTCTGGGGCTGTGAGAGGCTTTAGTCAGGCCCTTGTTCTGAGTACTGGCTGATGGGTTGTTGGGTTGGACCTGGGAAATGGTGATGCTGCTCTGCAAAACTTCAGTGAATTAATGTTCTGTGTAGAAATGGCATTTTCTTAATGGAAGAAGGTGTGTGAGGAGCTTGAACTTGGCCCCAGAGGGGTCCAAAGGAATTAAGTGTGTGGCTCACCCAGAAGTATTTCTGGATTTACAGCTTTTCACAGCCCCCTCTACTTGAGGGGGTGAAGCAAGAGTGTTCTGCAAGAGCTCCCTTACTGCAGCAAGTGCACTTCCAGATGTGGGTAGAGACAAGTACAACCATTAGAGTTATAAAAAGAACCCATGACAGTGTCTAATCTAAATCAGATTGTGAAAGATCAATCAGTGATTGTCCCCGTCATCAGTGATAACATTGTCTCACTCGAAGTTGCTTTGATGCCAGGGATAAGCCTGACATAAGAACCACAGATCTGAATTCAAATGGGGGAATCAAGAAGTTATTTCTAGCTTGATTTTTTCCCCTCAGCCTGAGCCATGGATACCTTTATTAGAAACTTGCTCCCGGCTTCCTTGATGGTAACTCAAAGCTCCCACTGACTTGGTGTGCTCTGTGCCTCTTGCTAGAAATTGGCCTTTAGAAGGTTCACCAACCAGGTATTTTTATCTGGGAAGGTTAAAACAACAAAATAATCCCATCAGAGATCCCTGGGTTGCCTGCTTACATGGGCCCAGCCTCCCTGTTGGAAGGGAGCCCCTTTCCAGGCCATGTGCTGCTCTCTTGCCCTGAGGATGCACTGCAGTACCAAGCACCCAGGGACACCCATCACAGGCAGCCCCCCACAGCCCCTCTCACCCAGCCAGGCTCTCCCCTTGTCTCCCTGGTCACAAACTGCACCAGGCTGCCCTCAGCACTCTCCTGTCCTCGGGGGGTCCTGAAAGAGAAAAAGTGAATATATCACCACAAGCACAAAAACCCCACCGAGTGCCTGTGCTGTTATTTATACATTTAGATACTGTGATTAAATTACATACATAATGCATAGTGTTTGTAATACATTATTAATAATAATAATGCTGTCTTGTGTTATTCGGCTGGAAGAGACATGCTCCGAGTGATGGTTCATTGGTCTATTCACACACAATTTTCATACATCTCTAAAGATTACCATTTTAACAGCCTTCTGTATGGATACTGCCAGGCAGTTACATTTAACAGTGCATAAATCTAATTCCCTCCGCACTCAATTTTCTCAGGCAGCAGAATCAATTTGAATCTGTCAGGATTTTATTCTAAAGTCTATTAATGCCTCCTGCCTTTTTCTGTATTTCCTCCTCTCTTTCTGTCTCTCACTTAACAATCTCACTCTTTCATGAATTCATTGAGCTGCAGAAAAAGATGCCCCACTGATACAAACACTCCTTTATCTCTTTACAACAGAAACCTAATTAGGTGTGAAGGAGACACAAGGAAGGTCACAATTAGCCCTCCGGCAGTAAAGGTTAGCAGTTGTGAAATCCCATAATAATGCTGTTGAACTTTGTTATTATCAATGATGACGGCCTTTGACAAGGTCAAGTTCATTATTCTTAACAGCTCTCGCTGAGCTGCTGAACATCACTCCCCGTGCCCTTCCCCTGCCCCCTCCTGCCACGGCACCTGCTCACACCTCAGCTACAGCACTTTGACCTGCCGAGCACGTCTCGAGGCACCCTTTAATACTTTTTGTATCGAGCTGTGCTGAAGGATCACTCGCTGAGCCTTTTAATTATTGGTTAAGGAAAAAAAAAAAAAAATCCGCCTGTGGGGTTGTTTTCTCTGCGCGAATGAGTGGAATGATTCTGCCTAATTAAGAACTTAAATGGAAGTGGTAACAGGAAAGGAATAGGAAATGTGTCCTGGTAACACAGCATTTTGGAGTGGAGTAGAAGCTGTTACGTGCCTCACCATTAGGAGCCAGTGGATCTGTGACATCTTCAGGAGGCTTCTGGGGAACAAACATTCTGCTGATGTTTGGGTACCTGCTGTATCCGAAACCACCCTTCAATCCACAGAAAGAAATGGCTTGTAAACCAGCCCCATGAAATGACTCCTCAGGGGTTTGCTTTTGTGCCCGTTGAAGGCTTCCCAGGAACCTGAATCCACCAGAGATGGTAATCTCTGCTCCTTTTCAGTGGGGCTCTTCAAGAAGCAGGATCACATCCCTGACTGCTCAACCTGTCACTTAGCTCTCAAGTTTCTTTGACACTGAAAATGTGGTTCCACAAGTCATTAATATCAGATCTGTGCCCTGCCAGGTCATCTTGCCCCAGTCAGGTGTGGGCATGTGATCTCATTATCTTTTGAAGAAGTGGAGCACGTGATGGGTATTTAATGCCAGCTTCCCTCTTCCATGCCTCAGGTTTCAGTTGGGATGATCCCTCGTGTGGTGGCAACTACCCAGGTACAAAGTGGAGGAACAGAACAAGAAGTCATTTGGGCCATGTGACAACTTTGCTTTGGGTCTGTTATGTCAGATTTACAGCCTGAGGTATTAGAAAAATCCCAGAGTTTTAGCTTGCTGTTGTTTCTGTGTGTTCACTTGATTCTGAGATATATACTGGGGAAAGAAATGTTTCCTCTTGGTGCACTGAGGAAAACAAATAAACTGTGTATTAAGGGTGAAGGGCTGGAAATACCAAATATTTGAGGTACATGTCAAAAAAGAAGTTCCAGGTGAACACAGATGTTTAGTTCTCCCACTTTTACTGCCTCTCAAGGCAGATTCTTGTCTTCTCAAGTCTCAGAGCATTGTATCATGCTGCCTCCTGGTAGGTCTCCAGACAGTGCTGCATTTGGACTTTTACTGGCACAAAGCCATATCTCAGTCGGTATTTAAAAAAATAAAATAATTTTAAAAAATAATAATTTTCAAAATACTCTCTCTGACCAGCCTGCAGGAAAAACTATCAGTAAACTAGGATGTTCCTGGGATTATTTATGCCTTCTAGGGAGGACTGGGTGCTGGCACAGACAGTTGCACAGTTTCAGAGGCTTGTGTGAGCAGCAAGCCCAAGCACCGGAGCGTAACAGCATCTGTGCCCCGCAAACCCCAGGGTTCAGGCAGTGCTTGACAGGAGAAAAACATGTGCTGGGAATAGTCCTTAATTCATGGCCCAAGGCTGAAGTTCAGACAGCATTTTCAGAGAGTGCAGACACAGATCACTGGACTCCTTAAGGATGTTCTTCAGTTATCCTGCTTCGTTGGCTCCCTGCTCCCCGGTGCACAGCGCTCAGGAGCCCGTTTGGAGCTGGCACAGCTCCTCTGACACTGCAAAGCTGGGCTCATTTACACCAGCTCAGGGTCTGGCCGAAGGAAAATGAATACCTGGATGTGCAGACTGTGGGAAAAGGGGAGAACAGAGGCCAAAGCTGCTGAACAACTAAAACAAATGCCAGCAACTGTCCTGTTACTAAATTTAAAAAAAAAAAGGAATTAACAACCTACCAGGAAAACCTAGTTTACAATTTTATATGCTGATCTGAAATGGCGGCAGTCGTTTTTCTTGGATGTAAAATTTGGTAACGTGGCCCTTGATGCTTTTAATTTCCAGTTCTGAGAACAGCAGAATCTTGCACCCCAAGCACATTAAGTGGTGAGAATCCTCCTGTCCACGCAGCTGCTCAGACATCCCTCTCAGATGTACCTTACACACGGCTGCACTTCCTGCTCCCCTCCCTCTGACAGAGCATAAAATATGGAAAAACTTGCAGAAAATTGTGACTCTTATTTGTTAAGTGGTTCAGCCCTGGGAGGAAGATTAAGCTCTTTAGCTTCCCAGTTGTCCTCAGAGCACTCACTGGGCGTTTATCTTGCTAATGTTTCTGTATTGCTGTTACTATCCAGTTGGTAGGAACTTCTATTTGTATAAGGCAGCAGATTTTTTATTTATGAAGCCAAGGATGCATCCTTGTGTTCAGGAAGAAGTTTATTGGCTGATTGACATTAAATGCCAATTTTATCAAAATATTGATTGGAAAAATTCTTATGCTTCCATTGTATCCTATAGCTGTATCTAATCACAGCTTTATCCAGCCAGTGCAATATGTTGCTTGCCAGACTAGAAAATGATGTATGAGCCATCTGGGCAATGGGCCCAACCCTGGGCAAGATTAGTGCTTCAATTAGCTGCTGATAGCATTCCATTAGAATATTGGTTTCAGAGAGCACTAAACAAGAATGTTGTGCTTTGATTTTCAGATTTAATTACTTCCATCAGGGCTATAAATGAACTCATTAGTCTTAGTGGCTCTCAAACCTGGAGACAATGGACCGTTATTGCTATTGTTCCTGTGGTTTGGGCAAGCACGACTTTCCAAAGCCACTGGGAGCAGGGATCAGCCTCCCCTCCCTCCCTGACCCTGCCGAGCTGCTCTGCACTGAACCTGAGCTCTGGTTCAGGTTTAAACCTGAGCCTGCTCACAAATGGCAGCGTTGTTTGGGGGGTCACTGCATACCAAGAAACTTAAACTGTGGATTAAAGTCACACCTTGGCTGCTTTTCTTGTCAAAGTTATTTTTATGTTCTCTGTTTCTTCCTCTGTCCCTCTACCTCATATTTGGTTTTAAGGTTGGCCAGAGTTTCTAAGAATTCTTGAGGCTTCTTTTTTTTTTTTTTTAATCCACTGCATCAGGATTTCATTACCCCTTTCCCCCCAATTTTGCAAAATAATATCCCTTTTTGTTTAATTTTATTGTCTTTGCCTTTTCCTCTTGACCTAAGTGGGCCGTGTGCTCTGTTCCACAAACACTGGGTTCTTCTTTCAATATGATTCTTGCCCTATTCCTTCCAAAGCAGAAGGGAAAATAGTGAATGGAGAAGGGGAATGCAGATGCTGACAGTCACTCCCACTGTCTGAAAGCCCCTGAGCTGAGCAGTTTTTCCCTGGTTAAGAAACCTTGTCCCTGGCTGTCCCTGAGGTGAGCATTGCTTTGGGCAAGGCCACAGAGTCCCAAGGTCCTTCCAAACTAAACTGGACGATAATTGTGGGAGGAAAAATGCAAAATGAACATTCAGCTGTGGAGGGGAAGGGGCAGTGCAGGGTTACTGAATCAGAACCTTGGTGTCTCTTGAAACTAAAAACCCCAAACAGTGTTGCCCTTAGTCCAGCAGGGTATCATGTGGTTTGTTAAAATCCTCAATTTTCCAGAGCTTTCTTTAATCTGAGGTGAATTTCACTTGGTAAAAGTCCTTTGGGTTTTTTTTCTGGTTTCCTTCTGTGGAGGAAGGATACCATGTGTAAATAAAGGATATGATGCTCTGCACCACTGACTTTTATTAAATTAAAGCTGTAATCAGTACAGTATGTCTAAACCATAATATTAATGCAGTAAACCAGTAAATGCTCTCGTGTTTAAAGCCCAACACCTGTTTTGTATTAGCATCTGGATAGTTATTTCATTTTTCATTTTAATAGAATATTCTTTGATGAAATCCATAACTCAGCTGTAATTTTTAGCTCCCAACCCTGCATAAATCCCAGACCATGATTGAAAAAGCCTACTCTCACATCTTAAATAAGTTTCTTCTAAATTTTGCCAGGCTGTTGTGATAATTATAGGAGTTTAGGAAAGTGAATAAAAATGCTGAATCCTTTGACATCACTCAGAATTTTGCCCTTGATTTCCAGCACATCCTCTGCAGTTCAGAACAGCAGTGTAAGTTCATCCTTTCGAGGCTTCTGCTGATCACACACTTCTTCCCCCTTCCCTCTCTCCTCTTTTGCTCTGCCCTGCAGTTTGCTGGGAATCTGCAGCAGGAATGCCAATGTCCATAGGGCTTGGAGGGCAAGTGAAGGAGAAGGGGTCAGCAGCTGGAAAAGGGAGCTGTGGTGGTGTGTGGGGCACAGGGGTGAGGTGGTGGGGAGGAGCAGAGGGCGGGTTGGGCAGTGCAGCAGGCCCCTCTCTGCTCTCAGTTGGGCCTGGCTGGGGACATGAGCCAGCCCAGTGAGAGGGAAAGAAAACATCCCTGCCCAGTCTGCTCGAGGGCAAAGCCCACAGTGGAGTCACTCAGAGTTTGGATGTGTACTTGGGTGATTATTTTTTTTTTCTAAGTGCTTCCCATGCCATTCTCAGTACTTCTGGAGCCATTCTCAAGTGTTTAAAAATAGAACACAGTCTCTCTCTCTTTTCCTCTCTCCCTCCCTTCTTGCATTTCCCATCTTCAGGGGAACGGTCTGATGGATGCATTTGTTTTTCTGGATCTGTTACGCTGAAGAGACACGAGTGAGGAGTCTTCCTCCATGGCCATTGTTTTGTCTAATCAACTTTCTCTTCTCTAGGGCCAGCTCCCATAAAAGCTAAACTACTCCTATTTTTAAGACTATTTGGACTAGGGAAAATCAGGCAGATTATACACAGTTGTCAGAGTTTCTGTCAGCAGATGGAAGCAAGATCACTGCTGGCTTCTGGCAAGTATTTGTGACCTGATCCTGGTTTTCTGCTGCTGCTTTCCTGGAGTATCCTGCCCCAGTGGTGCTCCTGCAGTCAGACCTCACAAGGTTCTCATCTCCCACTGTGTGCATGTCCTGGGGTGAGTAGTGCAATGAAGAGCAGGGAATGGTCGCACTGGGATGCCAGGAGGGATTTGTCTTCCCCGTGAGCCCAAGCCCAAAAAGTTCTTGCAGCTGGCTGGTGCTCACAGAAGGTTTCATGTCTAGCACATACCAAGCAGAAGGGAGACATTGTGCTACCAGTGTGTAAGGTGTGATCCCCCCAAGGAGTGGGAGAGGACCATGGGCACGATGCAAATACCCAAGTCCTGTGCTTTGGCTTTCCTAACATTAACAGGACAGGCCTCCTTCCCATCACTCCGCTCAGCCTGGCTGCTAATCCTGGCCTTGAAGGTTGACACAAGTTTAAGGGAGTGAATGAATTAGCAGAGCTCCTGCATAACTCATCAGAGACCTCAGATTTAGTGTTACCAGCCACAGGCTTGGGCAGTGTTATCGTAAAAACCCCGTGATGAATTAGACCGAGCCCGGGCTCTGAGGGGCTGTCACGTTTGATATACAGATTGTCCAAACACCGCTTGCTTTCAGTTTGTCACAAATCATGCGAGCCTGAGGAATAAACAACAGCTGTTGAGCATGAGGGATCTTTCCTCAGCAGTCTGCTGCCTCCAGCCGCTGTGCTGCCGCTCCCGGGCCCGTCCAGCTGGAGGGCCGGGCTGTGCCCCCGCTCCGACCGGGATTGCGGCTCCGGGACCTCTCCAGCCAAATCACTCAACAGCTCCTGTTTCCTAACGAGAGCACAGCAGTGGTTTATTTGAAGGCTGGGCCGACTTTGTGTCAAAGCCAAATATGTCTGGCTTGGCACCACGAGCCGGCAGCGGAGCCAAGCAGCTGGAGCAGACTGTACGTGTGTTTAAAAGGAACAAAACCGGAGAGTCTCTTAAGTTATCTCCTCCAAGAGGTCAGTCAGAGTGCCAGACTGCAGTGCCAGGTTTTGCATCAGGCTTTCTCTGGTCTTTCCCTGCATACCTACAGCCCCCACTCCCAGACTTGACTCTCCTCTGATTTCCCACCTCTCCCGGCCTCCTTCTTGTGGTCTGCTGAGTGCAGGAATTGCAGCCCTGTCAGGTGTTAGGATCTTCCCCCTACACCCACCTTTTTTCTTCTTAGGGCCAGGTCCAGTTCTTGTTCTTTGCAATCCACACACCAAAAAGCACTCTAGGGGTTTTCTTCAGGGACTTGTCTCAAAGCTGAGTCTGTCTGAGCACTAAGGGGTGACTTTTCCCATCACACAAAGAAGCAGAAGTTGGTTTGTGGCTTCAAGATTCCAGTCACGTTCTGTCAGTCAGGGATCTGCTGCTGGTCCACCCCTCCTTTAAATGATGGGTTATGGGATAATTTAGGATTATTAAGGCTGTGGCTGCCCCAGCTGACTGCAGGGAGAGAGGCTGTGCTCCCTAAGCTCGAGTTAGTTGGCTGCTGATGGTCTGCTGCATCCAGCATGTGGAGAACCGTCCTCCCCCAAAAACTGGACACACTTCAAGAGCAGAGAGGGCCGTAATGGGGATGCTCACGAGCTCCAGATCTCACTTGTGCTGCTGCTGGGCTCACCTGCCCTGCCCAGCCATTCCTGGAGCAGCTGCTGAGGTGTTGTGTGACATGGGACAGCATCTTGAGGCCACACTCCAACATCCTGAGCAAAGCTGTGCCATTGCCTGAGGGACATTTTAGGCATGTGTTTTCCATTGTAGAGTAGGGATAAGCACAATTACTTTGGGCTGTTTTTAGTCCTTCAGTCATGTGCTAGTTTTCTACTATAGCCATTTGGCACTGGGGCAGAGTTGTCAGGATGTCTTCCCAGTCACATCCAAGAGGTTGAAGCTGTCTTGTGAGACACCTGCCTATTGAGAAATTCAGGTTTTCTTAGTTAGAAGCATTTAAATTTGAGTGAAACTGAAATGGCTTGCTTTCGTTCAGGGTGTAATTCATCACTGATTTAATCCCTTTTCCTTGAACTACAGTATGTTCAGATGCTGAGCAAGATGGACCCTCTTCCCCCCCCGAGCCCCAGAAGTGCTTCAGGTCTCTCTGTCTGAACCACAGACTGAGAGTGAGGAGGATTCACAAGAAATTAGGAACTCAAGGCACACTTCTTCTTGTCTAATTACCAATTTTACCCATGATATTAAGTCCATATGTGCTCATAGCTCACCACAAATGAGAAATCTGGAAGCTCATTTTCAGAACACTTTCCATTATGCAAGTAGCAGGAGAGGTACTGTAATTTTTAAGTAAATTGATTGTTAAATTGTTTTCTCTCTCATCTTTACTGCTATGACAAAAGAAAAAAACATTTTAGTTTTGGGTCTCAAATTTTTGGGGGGGATTTGTTTGCTTATTTATGCTCCTACCCATTAGCTTCAGTTAAGGAAATACAACAGATGAACATGTTTGACCTGCAAACAACTGCATGAATAAAGAGTAAGGCCTGTTTACTGAAGTAAATCTTGGAGAGATTCTGGTGAATTGTCACGTCCAGTGGTCATTCATAATCTTGCTTCAACACGTGTGACTCCTGAAACTGCCCTTGATTTTGTTCAAAATGCCTTGGGAAGTGCTCAGCTGCCTGCTCATTCCTTGCCCTGAATTCTGAAAGGAATTGAGGTGCAGCCCAGTTAGAGGTAATTACCTCTAACTGGTCTCTGTGCTCTCTGAATTGCCTGTGAGATTCACAGCCCTTGAAATGAGAAATCTGAGACCTTTGCACAAAATGTTTGTTCAGGACTCTTTATAAATGAGGGAATGTGATTGAATTGGAGCCCTGGTGAAGGTGGGCTGATTTCAGTGGCAGTGCATTAATTCAGCATCAGATGAAGCCCTCACTCCTTGCTGCTGCTGGAGAGTTCATGTCCACTGCAGCCCAGACAGACATGGAACGAGTGACTCGGCCTCAGCCTCATTAGGGACCAGCCTGGGGCTCTTGGCCATTTCTGCAGAGATGATGTGCAGGCAAGGAGGAGAAGCAGTGGTGACTGAAGACATCATTTCTGCTAAGGCAGCTTGAGTCCTGCCCCTCTCACACTCCCCTTTCCAGGTTAGAGGATGTGCCAGGGCAGGAGACCTGCAGTGGTTGCACAGGGAAGCACCAATAATGCCAGTCCAGCTGTGGAGGGCTGGACACACAGCTCAGGCTGATGGCCCAGGGACACAGCCCAAGTTTTTAAGCAAAAGGAGGTGGCTACTGTGGAAGAAGAGAATTGTTGCCAGCAAAGACTGAGCTGGGGCTTTAGCTGGGCATTACACTGTGTTAACGGGTGGAAGCTCACAGGGAACAGGAAAGCTTTCTCCTTCAGACCTCTTGGTCAGGGCTTCTTGGCACAGCTGGACACCACAGGATGAGCAGCAGGATCAGACCTTTTCTTTGATGAGTTAACTGCCTGGTGTTACCAGGGGCAGTTTCTGTGTGGCTTCAGATGTTCCTCTTACCAGGAGTGCTTGCCCTGGCTGGTGCAGAGCAGAGCTGCTGGGGCTCCAGTCTGCACAGGGCACATGTCTGCCCTTGCACCCGAGGCAGGAGTGGAGGACAGGTTTGGGGAGCACCTTGTGGGGGTTATCCCTGGTGTTTGTAAAGCCCGTGGGATCCTCGGTTTTGCTCTGGCACCCCTGTTCAAACTGGGTGCAGCGTCCAGGTTTTTTAACAAACTCACATCAGTGGATCATCAGGAGAGATCCAGCTCTGGGGCTGGGGGAGTGGCTGGACCTGCATCTCTCATTGTGCTCATTTGAAGCACAGTCTTAAGATTGTTACCTTGGAAGGTAACAATGTCACCAGCCTCAGCTATGGCACTCATGGGGTAAAATACCCTTTCAAGGTTCCTTACTCTGGCAGCAGTGGGATTTTAATGATCACATAGACCAGCATGGGAAAATAGAGGAAGAATGTGTGTACAGTGGGTGTCGGGCCTATTATCTAAATATAAGTGGCATTGTGTGTATTATCTCTGTTTGTTTAGCCAGAGTAAGATGGGCATTAACATTCTGTTTCAGTCTTAATTAGTGGCTGATAAAAGCACAAGGTAATACTTAACAGTCTTGACAGTGTAATTTATCTAAAATTTCCTAATAATATGGTTACAGCAGTCTAGGAAGGGCTGATTTAATGACTTTCACACACTTAAGGTTTGGTACCAACAATATCCAATATGTTGGTTGCTTAGGAGACAAAACTAAACAAAGCTGAACACGTTTGTTTCTCTGCTTTTTTACTGCACAGAGGATTATCTTACTGCAATATTTTTCTCTATTAAATGCCTAAGCTTTAGGTGTTTATATGAATGAAAAAAAAACCAACCAAACCAACCTAATAATCCTGATCCCCTATTAAATCAGCAGATGGCTCCTGGAGCCAAATTAGGGACCTGTGATAGAACAATAAAAGCTCTGCTTTATACAGTGCACATGTTCAGAGCTGGCAGTGTTAAATGAGACCTCCACACAATCTGCTCTGAGAAGGAGCCTTACTGGCACTGACCCCTTTCCTTTGTATAATTCAACTCTGTGTCATCAACTGCAATTGCACAGACGGCTCTGCAAGTTAGCAGACCTTGTATGGACTGACTTGCCCAATATTTGTTTAAGATGAACTGTATAAACTTGTTATTAGTAGCCTGCCAGAGTAAGGGAGATAACAGTGTTTGCATTAGGCTACATAAAGTACAGCACCTGGGCAAGGTGCACCAAGCATGTTCCCAGCAAATGTTCTCGTTTCAGGGTCTTCTGCTGATCCTGATGAAGGCAGAAGTGAAGCTCCCAACAGCTAAAGTCAGGGCAAGACCATGTCGTGCCTAGGTTGGGCAGAGATTCTGAGCTTGTGTGGCTGAGTTATTTAATGTTCTGATTTTAAAAAGTCTCTGAATTCACCTGAGCAATGCAGGAAGCAGAACAAGGCTGCAGTGGGGCCTGATTGATCTCATCTCAGTTCTGTATTGTACAGTTCTACTGATTTCATCGTGTCTTAGTCCTGCTGTTCAGTGCTGATGTGACACAGGGACACAGCCCTTCTTGAGGGTCCCAGCTCTGCCTCTCTGTGCTGCCATCTGCCCCTGCAGCACCACAACAGTGGTCTCTGCTTGCTCTGGGAAATACTCTGAGGTGGATAAATAATGTCCCTGGAAAGTTGCTTCCCAGCCAGAGGGTTGCCTCCTGCAGGGATCTCCTTCTTGGGAAATAACTGGAGTAAGTAAAATGGATGTTGGATGGGGAGTCACTAATATGGGCACCTGGAGCTTCCAATCAGAGGTCTAAACATTATGGAAGGCTTTCTTCAGCAGTGAAATTAATTTTCACTGAGTTTCCAAACCCAGCCTTAGCTTAAGGGAGGGGAAAAAACCCTCCCCTTATTAAAACCACATTGTTTGTACAGTTGATCGGAACAAAATGTCTGCTTTTCCCTCCTGCACAAAATGCCTGGGATAGGGAGGAGTGAGGGAAAGGCCCTGGAACAGCAAGGCTGATGGTAGCAAATATATGGGCACTATTTCATTTTTCATTGAGTTTGCCTTTCCTTCCCCTGCTCTCTCTTCCTCCCCGCAGTATCTCTGCATTGATTTTTCACTCTGCCTGTTTATAAATGTTTATAAAGCATTTAGGGAGCCTGGGGAAGAAAAGGTCTCCAAGTACTTAGTGGAGGAAGAACTTAAACACTGGGCTGCTGTATTCTTGCTGACACTGGGCAGTATTTCATGCCCCTCAGAGCCCTGCTCCTTGGATGTGGTGCTGCTTGGGTGGGAATGGCAGCCAGTGCTGCAGAGAGCAGGAGGACTTGCAACAGCACTGCCATTGGCAGCTTGAACAAAACCAACACAGCAGCAGATGATAAAGGAAACAAGCACACATTATTCCACATTTACTGTTTGCTTTGGGCAATGAACTTTATTTTCATATGAAATACTAAATGACCTTCTTGTTTTCCCACCCACTGAGTGAAGTCTCAATGAAATAGGGATGGAGATGTTATCAGGCCAATAAAACTGGTACTGTCATGCTGCTCATTAGAGAAATGAGACAGATCAAGATCTTCATTTAACTCAGAGAAAGACACAGGAATTCATCTCCCAGGCATCCCAGTGTTTCTGATCCCTGGAGCATTAGCACAGCTGCAGTCCTGCACCTTCACACTGGTATTTCTTTCTGCCTGCAACATTGTTGTGTGTTGCTAATTCCACGTCCACCTGGGCAAACTCACAGCACCTGTGTCCTTAATGCTGATGGAAAACTGCCCATGCAGAGGTGGGGAGCAGCTCTGCCTGCCACAGGTGCAGGAGGTTCCACCAAGTGCCCCAGGAGCTTGGGGCCATCTCTTGTGCATCAGACACTAATTGCAGTATAAGCTTTTAGCATTGTTGAAAGGTAAAGCATTCACTGCTTGAAAAGGGCTGAGGAATGAGGGAAATCATGAAAAGTTATTTCTTGAATTTTATATCCCTGTTTCCCCCTCATTATCCTTCTTAAACATATCAAATGGGGCATCTTTGAAACCACTGAGGCTTGGCTGATGCTCCATTCCCCACCCCTTCTCACACAGCTGCATCCAATTCCTCCTCCACTGCCCCAGCAGTTAATTAGGGATTCCTGCCTCTCCCTCCTCTTTGGTGCTGCTGCCCTGCATTGCTGCTCTGGTGTGTGCTTACCTGGGCCCTCTGGTTGTGGATTTTAGTGGGGCAGGAAAGAGGAAAACAGCCAGACATCCGTGCTGGCGTTGAGGGGAGTGAAAGGCTGCGGGTGAGACTGCGAGGTCAAGTTCTTCCTGCTCCTCTAATCCTGCCTGGAGTGTGGTCCCTGCACAGCCTGACTGGAGCTGGGTAAGTTGTGTTTTGAACCTTGGCCAGGGTGGGATTTCAAAGGGGTTGGGGGTGTCTTCACAAGGCAGGAAACTAAAATGAAGCCTACACCAGTTTCCTTCTGTTGCTCTGTGTTGAATGCTTTTTTTTTTTATTATTATTATTCTTGAGGGTTTAATTTTAGCAAGGTGTTGTTTTTCTAACTTCTGCTGATCTCTCTGCTTGAATGTTCTGAAGTTCCAGTCTTTAGAGTGCTGTGTTTTATTGGAGTTTGGAGGCTGAAGATGCCCAAATAATTATACTGCTCCAGCTGGGGGCTGACAGGGGAGGCACAACTGAACCCCAGTGGGTGATTGTGTGTCATGGATCTGCTTTAACTGTTCTGGGGGGGAAGTTAACAGAGTTGATATGTTTTACAATGCAATTTCCCGAAGGGAGCTCCTTTTCTCTGCAATTGAAATGTTTTGCATGAAGGTGCCTATTTCAAAGACGTTTTGGCAGGAAAGTTTGGAAAGGAATGTTTGTTTTGACTCCTTTGTTTTGTTTGAGTTGTTTCTTTCAGTGCTTCAGTGAAGTGGTTGCTTGTTTCTGAACAGGCATTCCTGTTTTGAAATTTCTGTTGAGCAGAATGACTTGAGGTGTTGAGGTTTTGTTCTAATTCAGAGTAGCAGCAACCCTGGAAGTGTCGAGATACCCCGTAGGTTTAGGATTCATCCACCACCAGGTAGGATATGACATCTTTTTGTGTAAAGTTTGTAATTGCTTCTGCTCTCACCTCTGTAGGTCTTTAGCTTGGGCTTCAGCTGTGAGAATATGTTTGCCAGTGTGCCTGTAGGAAGGGCCTTCTGACCTGGGAATTGCACAGGTTTAGTTATTTATGCAATTAAGAGTTTTGGTTGGAAAAGATCAAGTTTTATGAAATGTAGTACTCAAAAGATTTTGGTAGGCTGGTGGTGGGCTGAGCTTTTGAACTGTGACTCTGAATGGCTTGGTTTGCTCTCAACAAAAGAGATCCAAGAGCACAGGGAGGACCTGGGGGCTGTGAGTGCTGGGAATGCTGGTGCAGGAGGGAGTTTCTGATTCCAGAGCATGAAGGGCTCCATCTAAGGTGGAGCAGCAGGGATACACATCATGTACCCAGACCAAGAGTTTGTGCTTTAAATGGATGAGGTTGGCTCTTTTCCACACTCATACCTTGGAGAGGAGACCCTTGCATGGGCATGGGCTGAGCCTGGCGGGGGTGATGTTCAATTCAGGGAGTTCTCCTGGACTGCTCTGCTGTTTGCTCACAGCAGCTGTCACTGCCACTGTGGAGAAGTCCCTCTTTTCATGACAGAAATGACAGGAGCTGGTGTTCTGGTGAGTGGGATTGGGAAAGCCCTGCTGGCAGGAGGCAGGGAAGGGCTTGCTGTCCCCAGCCACTGGTGACCAGACACAGCCCCTCGGAGATCCCAGGTGCTCCTTAGAATTTCATATCTTCACTGTGTTTTGATAAACCTGTAAAGCTCAGAATTATTTTGATTTAGGCAGGTCCAAAACTTGAAAACAGCTAGACTTACACAGTCAATAAACCAAAACTGTCTCTTCAGCACTGCACTGACAAGGCTCAGAAGACAGACACGCAGAGAACCTCTCCACTAATATTCAACTGATTTGGCCATTTTTATTCTATAAAGGAGGCTGGTTATGAGATTTAAAAAGACTCATATATCATGCTGCCTCATTAATTTTCCATTTGGGCTCAGCTGTCAGAGGATACCATATTAAACTGCTGCCTGGAGTAGTCTTCAGTGGCAGAGAAATGATGTTTGATACCCTTTGCATTTCACACAGTCTGTATAAAAGGTCTCCTTGATTTGCCATCCCTATTATTTTCTGTCAGAGAGCCCTGCACGGCCTCTCCAAAATAATATCACCTCTCCAAAACCCTGAAGGTCTATTTGTGGTTTCCATGGTGACAAAATGACCCATAATATTCTTTGACTACTTCAGTAAATGAAGGACACAACTGGGCCTTTGAAGAATAATAGATTTTTTCTTTTCCTTAAGAAAAGATGTACTTGTGAGCTCAAAGAGGGGACGGGGGGAAAGGATGAAAAAGATATTAAGGGAAGAGATTTAGCATGTAACTCAAAGGACTTGCTGCAAGTGCAGCAGACAGCACTTGTTGAAAAATAGACCTTGAGCCATCTGGTACCAAAACAGGAGTGGGATAGAGCCCTTGTGATGACTGAGATGAAGGAGCTTTTGCTGTAACTCATTTTTACAATAGCTGTGCTACTTAATTCTGGATGGGGTGCCAGGCAGGGCCGGGTGATGCAGGTGCAAGTGTGTGGTTAAAACATCTTCCTCCAGGAACTGCCAAAACCCGCTCGGGGCTGCGTGGGAGGGAGGGAGGGAGGATGGGATTTTCCAGCAGAGCTGGCCTGGGGGAGGAGTGGGTGGGAAGGAAGCAGCAAGGCTTTTCTCAGGCTGTTTGTAGAGCCTGTGGAAAAGCCAGGCTTCCAGTTCCAGCCCTGTGGCTGACCTGCCCTCAGGGCAGAGCCCGTGCTGGGGGTGCTCAGGGTGTGAGTGTTGGAGCTGCTGATCTGCTGCCCCTCCTGTCCCTGTGGGACTGTCCAGGCTCCTCTGCCTGCAGCCTCCCTAGGGTGGAAGGCATCCCTTCCTGTGGGATGAACTGCAAGGTTCTTGTCTCTTGGCTACTTTGCATAAAACCAGTAAGAGATCTGTAACCTCCTTAGTCCTGTGAGAGCTGCTGCCCCAGGAGCATCCACAGCACACTCTGGGAATGCTTTTAAACCAAACCACATCTTGCAGGGGAAGAAACTGAGGCATAAAGCAGGTACCTGAGCTCAGCAGAGCACTGCAGAGTCTCAGTGGGGATGCTGGGCTGCTTGTTCCTTCCCCAGGGATACTCTGGGGAACACTCTCTGGGATAACACTCTTTCCTTAGATGAACTGCAATTCAATTTTCTTTAGTACATTTTCCCAGCCTGCCCACTGATGTTGTCCATGATGGTGAGCTGCTGTTCTCATCATGTGCTGGGTCAGAACTGGTGCACTGGGTCTGACTGGGTAGACATTGGGTCAGACCTAGGGAGAAGGGATGGCTAAAATGCCTCAGAATAATGACTGTGAGATTCCTGGGTTACAGGAGCAGGCACTTCCAGGTGTTTCAGGTTAGCCTGAGTAGGTAAAAATCCAACAGCTTGATTATTGGAGCATTGAGGAGGCTGCACCAAGGAGCAGAAAAACTTGTGACGTTCCCAAGAGCCTGTCAGTAATTCCTGCTTCTGGAGTTATCCAGCTTTTCTTGTGGTGTTTTCTTTCAGGTCTATTCTAGAACTTTACCTCCCAGTTCTGGAAGAAAGAGGGAAGTACAAAGATAACTAAAACTTGAAATCTAATTCCAGAGTGTCCTGGTGGTTTGCAGATGTCACTGAAATGACTTTAACAGCTCTTTCCACCTCCGAGTGTGACAGTTCTGTAAGAGGGGACCAAAGTCTGATGTTATTAGTTACTCTCTATTTACCCTGCATTTTGGTGATTTTTCTAGTTTGAGTGTGTTTTTTGGCCTAAAAATAAATTAATAACACTAAAACAAACAAAAAGATTTGTGTGATTGGCTGCTTGCTTAATACAGGAGTGTAATGAGGCAACTTAAATAATATAAACAGAGGAAGAAATGAGGGTAAGATTAAGCCAAAAACCAGTCTAAAACCACATTTACCACCAACCTGGACAACCTGAGGCAAAATCTTTCTTGATTCCTCTGTGCCTCACATGTGCATGCCTTTGGCAAGGATGATTAAAGTCTGTGCTGCTTCCCCTCTAATGTGGACAAAGCCCTTCAGAGCCCTATTCTAGTTTCCTCTTAGCATCGTGTTTGGCTTCCTTTGGGACTGACCTTTTACTGCCCACAGCCCACCTCCATCCTGTTAGAGGGCCTGCAGAGAGTTACTAAGTTAAACATCATAAATCCCACTATAAATGATTACACAGAGCTTTTCACTAACAATCTTCTGTGGGGATATCAAGCTTGATAGAAGCATAAATCATTTAAAGAACATCTGCCTAATGAGGGGTAACCTGGAACTGCTTCCCTGAGCCTGAGTGTACCAAGGGAGAAAAAAACTGTAGGCAGTTGGCCTGTTTTAGCTGGTGCCTGCTGGGTGCAGGTTGATTTCTGTTGTCACAACTGGCTTTGCTGGACACATGGGACTTTCCCACTTGCTCTGCCTGCATCCTATGGCACAGAGAATTAGGGATGTAGGCTAAGCTGTGTGTGTGTGGCTGTAGAGAAAGGCTAATCATGTGTCTAGACAAAGAGTTCTACAGAGGCAGATGAGTTAGAAGAGGAAACTTAAACAGGTGGTTGAAAGGCAACCTGAGCAAAGACGTGCTGTGGGTCTGGGAGATCAGGTTTATGAAATGGGAACAGAACTGGGGAGGCTGAGAACAGGAGCAGTGATTTAGGAGGTGGGTACAGAATGTATCTGGACTTACCTGATCAAGACCTTGCTTGAAATGTTGTGGCTGAACATGTGGAACCTGTTATGGGAATACAGGAGGGTGCTGAACACAGGGCTCATCATCAATGCAATTGTTGGATTTGTCAGGGAAAGAACAAGGTGAATTTGAAGGAGGGAGTCTGATAAAGTTAAGAATCACAGTGTGACTGGTAGATAAGGAAACTGCTGATAAATACAAGGGTTGAGTTTCTGAGCCAGCCTGATGCATTCCTTAGGGCTCATCAAGTGTGAGTCAGGGCTAACAAGTCTGTTTACAGATAATCCTGCAGGCAGAGAACAAACTTGGCACTTGAAAAGTCCTTTCTGTCTGTTCATTAGGTGTGATGGAAAGAGTTTGAGTTTCCTGTTGTCAGTCACAGTTAAGCCAAGCTGTGACTTTGACCATCTGAAAGACACCTGACTGTCAAAGTGATGATGGGAGGATTAGTGGGTGAGGAGTAGCAAATGGAAGCTTTTCCATTTCAAAATCACTGGATCCTCAGGAAAGCTGTAAATAAGCAGCAGCAGTAACCTTGGAATGAAGTCGAATCTCTCCTGCCACGCCAATTTGGCTGCCAGATGCTCATGGCAAGTCTTCAGTGCGTGGTTTAAAGCTGCTGCTCTCTGGTGATAGATTTAACAGAGATGAGCAGCAAGGAGCAGGATAATTGTTTTGAAAACCAAAGTTCTTGTCACACAGAACTGGTCATGAGATTCCAGGAAACCCTCTGTGCATAAATAAACTTGCTGGATGTGTGAGTTGTCCGTCACCTCCCGGTGGGGTCATCGCTGGGTGTTACTTCTCTCCATGACCTGCCTTGGATCTCACTGCTGTGATTAGAACTGAGACAGGGAGGTCAGGAATAGTTCAGTCTTTTCCATGTGCTGTTGAGGATGAAGTCAATAGGAAGTAAATATTATTGACTGCTGTTTTCATTCAAAAATCAAGATTCATTGAGGTGAATATGAGGTCAATAGAAGCTCTCACGGGGGAGGAGACCAATAAATCATGACACGGAATAAAACAATATTTGTAATGCAGATAATTTTGGATATTGAACGTTATTTGATCTAGTGTGTTTTCTTGTGTGTGTGTGTGTGTGTTTGTTTTTTTTTTAATTGTCCTGTTAAGTGGATTGGTAGGTTGTACCATTTAAAAAGACTTCTAGTCTTATTCCAATTATGCACTCTTTAACTACAGTGGATTGAATTTCTTTATAAGGAAATTGTAGAGTAATTTATGTTGGAAGAGAACTTTGGAGTTTTCCTGGTCCAACCCCTGCTTGGGCCATGGCCAGTTTTCAATTAAAACTCAGTATTTTTGTGTTGTGATGATGCCAACCATGGGCACTTTTCTGCAGTCTTGTCCCAGGGAAATTTCTCATCTTTCCTTAAGCCTTGGACCTAAAGAAGCAGCCAGGACAACATGTGTGAGTAAAGCATAAGAACAGCTTTTAAACAAATGAATCTGCTTTGGATTCACCATTACATTTTAGCTTTGGAGTTGGAATGAACATGTGCAAATAGAACAATGCCGAGGCTCAATAACTGGTACTTCTGAAGGAAATATGTGAGGACAAAGCTTATGTTGTATATTTGTTCTGTCCTTGGTAGTGTGGGACTGCGGATACCTCATTTAGGGTCATAAAATCTGTGAGAAAGTGCCATGCAGTGTGTTAACGTGGTGATGGGCTGTCCAGGTTCCTGCTGGAAGGTGGAGTATTTAGCCCTGCCTTTGGGCACAGCAGAACTCTACACTTTTGATGTTTGCTGAGGATTTGAGGTGGTTTGAGGAAGCCTTATATTCCAGAAATGCTAGAGACACTTCTGAAAATCAAGGCACCCAAACACATTGTGAGGGAGGCAAGCCAAAGCTCACTAGGCTGTGAAATGCTGATCATCTTATGCATCTTCATGATGGGTGCTGAGGACATGGCTGTAAAGCACAGATTGCCACAGGGAATTCCAGCTAGTTTTTCATGATCTGGCTTGGATACTAAAAGCAGAGGAGCTGAACTTCCACAAAGTTCAGGTAGGAGGGCTAATTAGTCTTGGTTGATTTGCTTCCCTGGATGGAGCTCTTTCTCCACTTGAACCTCAACTGGGTGTAGGTGAGTTCTCTTTATGGAGTTGCTTTGTGCCATGTGAACATATGCAGGTAGGACGTGTGTACAGGAGATAAGATTTATTCTGGGGAAGGGAGCACAAGAGAAATGGAGGAGGAAGTGCTTAAAGTAGAGCTTGGCAAGTATGAGTCTTTTATAGCATCTTTAAGTGAATCAGACAGTATGAGTTAGACAGCATTCTCACTGAAGATTTGACAATTCCTTTTGGACAGTTTCCTTTTTTCCTCCTTGTGTGTTCATGGCCTTAATTGATGTGGCTGCATCCTGCAGTTGGGAGCTGTGTACCTTCTCTCAGCCCAAGGCAGGGCCATTTGATTAGATTGTCAGCTGGTCGAAATAGCTGTTGCTCCACAGAAGTCAGTGGAGTCATGCCAGGTTATACCAGCTGAGAATGTGACCATCATTTTTATGGAGTCACATTTCTAACCCTTGCCATGCTCCTGGATTCCTGAGCTGCAGCCAGGCTCTGTGATAGCTGCAGGGTAGGATTTTCAGAAGCATCCAGCCTTGGCCTCACTCCACTCCCTCTGCAGTAGAGGGATGTTTGTTGTGTTACTGCATCCAGCCCCAGAGTCTAATGGCTTGGATTCAATTAGGCTGCTGCTGGAATGCTGAGGATCTGCTCCTCCCCTGAAGCATGCCGGCTGCAATCCATGGAAAGCAGCAAGGCTGGGATGTTCCACAGCTGCCTGAGGATCGGGCCTCGAGTCTGCTGCTTGTTGTACTCACAAAAAGACATTGGCAAATGGTAGGGAAAGCAGCCTCCTTTATGTCAACAGGGCATTTCCTTCCCTACCTGGAGATGTTTGGGTCTGGCATCCCCTGGGATGGCTGTTGAGAAGCAGCAAGTGCTCAAGGAGTAAGCATTGCCTCCTGGCTGCTCTTCCAGTGGCCTGGCAGGTGTTTGCATGGCCTTGCCATGTGCTGCTGGAGCTCCTGGGTGTGCAGGGACTGACCTGTGGGCACATGGCAGCCCTTGGGTAGTGAGTAGCATTTCAGCCCTTCTGCAGATGGTCAGCTGCCCACTGCTGCCCCGTGTCCATGGGGAGAACAGGGCAGGCTGCCTTGGTGCCTGAGAGCTGTGCTCTCTGGCCAGATACTGTGCTTCTAGGAATGCAGATCCCGGTCCTGTTTTTTGCTTTTTTGTATATCCAGAGGCTGTTTAGGGTTTGGATGTGTCACACAAAGCAGGAGGACAGAGGAAGGGACAGCCTCTGGTTGGGTCTCGCTGAGGCGTTTGCTGCAGGATTGCCAACTCCAGCAGGGATTTCAGAGGAGGAAATCATTATCTGCACTCTTCTTCCTCAAGTCTGCCTCCTACCCTAACATTAGAGAGCATCTCAAAGTAGCTGCCAGAGCAGCTGCCGTGCCAAGTACAGCATTCCCCAGGGGGGCCCTCCTCCAGGAGCAAGCTTCAGCCCGTGATGGGAATGAAGGCCAGAGATAAGGTGGCTGTGTTGACTGACTTGCTACTATTCTTCCAGCTGGCTAAATGGAAATACCTCCCTTGCCAGCCCCTGTATAACTCATGTCTTCCCCCTTCCCCAATGGCTTTTACCTTTTCTCCCTCTGTGCCCTTCTCTGCTGTGCCCCAGAGAGCTGGAGGTGCCAGCACAGCTCTGCCTCTGGCTCAGTGCCCTCAGCTCTGCCTGGCAGGGCTGGCAGCTCCCCAGCCCTGTTGTGGCTCTTGCAGTGTGAGATCCGAGTGGGTAAATTCCAGCTGCTCCTGTGGAAGATGGGAGCAGTTCCTCTGTGACCAGGGATGGCTGCTGGTGCCTGAGGGCACCACCAAGCTCCAGAGAGTTAGTGGAAAACTTGGCATGCAGCTGTATATAACACACACTGGTTCTTGTGGTGTCTGGGAATTTGTGTGTCACTGGGAATCCCAGTGTCCTTGTCCGTGGATAAATCCTGTCCTGCTGTGCTCCATGAGCTGACCCTACAAGGTTTTGCAGGTCAAGGTTTGTGCTACTTTAAATTTTGTGAATTCCAGAGTTCTATGTTTGTTTCATTACTCTTTTCCAGTGTTTCAGATTAAGGACTGATACTTGCTGAAGGCTTTAGAACGGCCAAAGACTTATCATTGTTTTTATATTGCCTAATTCCGTGTGAACTGGGGCAACATAAGAAAACAGGAAAAGCCCTGAGATAAAGAATACATTTAAGATGCTTTTTCTCTGCTGTAATTGCCAAGCCCTCTGACCTGGGGTTGGATCTTGGAGTGAATCAGATCTAGGGCACTGTTTCAGCAACTTTTTGCTTGAAGTGTTGTGTCCCTCACTCCAGCAGTTCAGTTCATTTTAGGCTACGACACACCCAGCCTTGTTCTGCCACTGTTTGAATCCATGGGACATCTGCTGCACAACAAGTGTGCTGGGTTTGAGCCCTGCTCTGGCTGAAGCAGGGCTCAGTAGATCCAGAAAAGAACAAAGATTCTTCTTCCAGGAAAGAGATAACTGAAGAGGGTATCACTGAGGGCTGTGAGATCCTGAGTGAAGCAAGAAAACTGGATAGGGAATGCCCTTGCATTTTCTCTTCCAGGATGTGATTTAAGGGGCATCAAATGTAACAATGAGATGGCAGACCCCAATCAAAAGGACATCCTTCCTCACACAGGGCACTGACAGGCTGTGGCCTACCCTGCCATGAGGGGTGTACATGTTGAGTTTCTGTGTGTCTCAAAAAGCAGTTGGATGAATTGAAGGAAGAAATGTCCACTGAGAGCTATTAAATGTAAAAGCTTTCATCAGCTGTGGCCACAGCGTGGGCTCACAGCACAGGCACATGGTTAACGGGTTCCTGCAAAAAGGGCTTTGGGAACTGCTCTGATCATCTCAGCTCACTTCTTCAGGTATCTGTCAGACCACTGAGAAACGTTTCCAGTGCTAACCTACATGTTGTACCAGTGACCCACCACTCCTGCTCCCTTTGCTGCCTGCATAAAGGTCAAAGATAATGACTAAAAATAAATAAATAACCGAAGAAACCCCCACTGCTTCCCTCTCGGGTTACTCAAGCTTGAAATAAATCACCTTTCTATTTCTGAAGGCACAGATGACTTAAGCCAAATTGCATTTGGAGCCATTATCCTCACACTTATTTATGCTGTCGTGTCTTGTGCTAACACTTTGTGAAATATTTATTTGCTCCTGGTCTCCCGCAGCGTAGCTCTGGATTCATGAGGCTCCCGTGTTATGTCTCTATTCTGTGCAGCTGCATTCTGTCAAGGAAGGAGAACATGAAGATTCCAATCTGTGTTTTACATTATAACAACATCCTGCACATCACTCTGGGTGATGCCATTCTACAGGTGGATGTTTTGTGTGCAGGTGTCGGGCACGTGGGTTGTGTCAGGGGAACTAAATGTGCCTGTGGGCACCAAACCTCATTGTCTGATGATGAACAATTCTTCTATACTTGCTTCCCAAGCCTGCCCTTGTGCTTGCTCTGCAGGGCCTGGTTAACTTACATGAGAGAGTTTGAGAGGAAATGGGAATATTCTAAAAGACACCAACACACGAGTTAATGCTTCAAGAGGTGCAGTAATTACAAATTTCAGATTCTGTCCATATGAAATGCTGTAAATACCTTTACCTCCTATTCTGTGGTCAGAATCAACCTAGTAAACATCTGAAATGGCTTCTCCAGGCACAGTGCCAGCTTCCCTTCCCTCGTCTGGAGGGGAAATGGGCTGTGGCAGTGCTCTCTGCAGCTCTTCTGCAGACTGCGGGCCTGGAAAGATGAGATCTGTCTGCTGGGCTTCCTTCCTCTTCCCTCTCCTCATCAGAAGACACAGTGCAAGTGTCTGTTTGGATCTCTGTGAGAGGACAGACTGTGTTTGCTGTGTTGGGATCAGGGTATCAGCTGATTTAAGATGCTGAGGTGCAGCTCTAACCTTGGCTGAGGCAGCAGAAGTCTGGTACAGAGAAACTGTCCTCTTGTTTCCAGCTCCCAGCTAAAATCCAGGCTAGCAGTGACTGTCATTTGCATAGAATGCCCAGTGATCAGTATAGAATGTGCAAACCATTTTCAGTCCAGTTATGGACAAGTTTATCCAGTCTGAGAACCAATGACAGAGTTGGCCCCTCATCTGAGCAGAGCTGCCAGTGACTGAGCCAGTGCTGCCTGTGAACTGCCTGTGAACTGCCTGCATCTGTAGGAATGGGGTCTAAAAAGCCTCAGGGTTGTGGCACATGACTGTACCATGTCGATTTTGGTGCTGTAAAATCGAACTTGCCAGTCTGATGTCACCACTAGAAAACCTTCCACGGGCTAAATCCCGTTTTAGCTAAATATATTTTCATATGTACACGTGTATAGGGGGAAAGAGCTGCTAAACTGCTGGTGGTGTTTCTCGGTGAATCACACCAACAGGCTCCTTCTGCTGTTGGCTTTAAGTGACATTTGCTGTGTAAATGACACTGACATTCAAGCTGAGATGTTGGCTCTCCCAGCAGCTTGCTGGTTGTGCCCAGGAGAAGGGCCTGCAGCAAAGAGCTGCTGCTGGGGCTGTTTGGGGAGGAGAGCCTTGTTCTCACTTCAGCGCCTCCTCCTTGCTTTTGTGTCTCCAGGAGACCTGGGGACACGTTGATTTAGTGGCTGTGTCTCTGCAGCCAGTGACAGTGAGTGCAGCACAGGATGTGCACAGGGATGTGCTGGCCTTATTTTCCAAGTGCCTTTTGCTGAACACGTAGCCCAGGTCGATGGGGTGTGTTTAAAGAACTGATCACTTGAGATACCAAAAATTGTTGTACAGTTTGTGTGCACTGCTCCCCTGAAGGATGAGAAATCTGTATTAGGTGATGAATAGTTTTACTAGAAGAAATTGGGATTTATTTATTTATTTTTAACCAGAGAACAAGCTTTAAAAGCTGCAAGCAGAGCTTTTCAAAGGACAAGTGGGAGTTAGCTGCCTAATTCACATTGACTTTCGGGGAGATCTGGTTGCTGAGCTGCTCTTTATGCGTTTCAGAAATCTCCCCTTAGTCCACATAATCTCTCTGTAACCCCTTTTTAATTAGCTTGTCTTTCTGGAAGAAGAGACCAAGAAATCACATTCAAAGATTATTGCTCTATCTAGCAGCTGCTGGAATAGCTCAGTTAATGCTGCAAAATCTTACTGCAGGTCCCAGCAGCATGTCTGGTCTGCCTCCCCATTCTAATTTGGCTGAGGGATGTAAACTGCCCCCAAACTATTATGCAAACCCATTTCCAGCCAGTGATACTCTGTGCTGTAGCACCAGCTGGCCATTTATCCAGATAGCCTGGCTTTGAATCCTCTTGGCAGAGCAAAATATTTGAAAGGGAGAGAAATGACAGGCTGGGGGTGCTGCAGAAGATGGATGCCAAGAGCATGTGTGTGCCAACCAGGAGATAACAGTGCTACCTTCACTGTCCCAGGCTCTCCACCTGCAGTTCCTGCCACAGCTCTGCTCCTGCTGTCGGGGATCAAGAGGAAAATGTCAGTCCTGCAGGCAGGGTTTGAAGATGCAGCCTAAATCAAAGTCCTCTTAAGGGGAAGTTAGGCTTCCTCAGTGAATTTGGGATGGGGACAAGGAGAGGTTTTTGATGCTGCTTAATTGGGTTTTTGCATCTATAATGAGAAATTCAACTCTGAATTTGTGTAATGAAATATAAACATTGAAGGAGCTGGGTGAATTTGGATGCTTGAGGGAAGATGTATGGTATTGTCATGAGGAGACAATTCCCTAAAGCAGATGGGGGAAAGCCTCCCAGGGGCTGGGGGAGGCTGAGAAAGAAGGGACTGATGAACTGGTGACTGGGAAAAATACTGGATATTGCATTGTGGAGAAAAAGCTGATTTCTGTGTGCTGAAGTTTTAAGACTCAGTTCCTTACTTGATGTGTTAGCCAGCACAGACAAGGGTCAGTCTGTATAAGATCAAACCCTGCAGTGGTTGACCCTTTGACCAGGGGGCTCTGGGAGCTGCAGTGGTGTTTGGTGTTGTCACTAGAAGTAGCAGCTCTGCTGTTGGGGACCTGGGTCAGCCTCGTCCCTGACGTGTTTAGGAAGCATTTTTAGATCCTTAAATGAAAGGCACAGTACAGCTGTAACGTAGGTCACAAAAAAAAAAGTTAACTTTTTAGTTCTTCTAATATAAAAATATTGAAGAGGAGGCTTGGTTCTGTCAGTGACCACCCTAAAGAGACCCTTTAGGCTGAACTGGCTACTGTCAGGTTACTCTGAGGGGAAAAATAAACTCTCCTATATCCTTGCTCTCAGCAAGTCCTTTAAAACATCACCGCATCCTAAGCACGTGAGCTAGAAAAACAGCTGCCTGCTCTACTCCTTCCCTGCCTGATGAGGTTAATAATAACTTTGAATGCATATGTACAGCATTAGCTTTCATGGTAACATGCATAATTCAAATCCCCTAAAGAACAGTAGAGCTTTGAGGAAGCAAACTTCCTTAATGTACTGGGCAAGGATCCAGCTTTTACCAGCTGTTGAGGGTTGATGTACAATTTTTGGTTAAGTGAATAATTTATCATGGATATTATCTGTAGTGTATCACATGCCCACAGTTTGTAGGCCTGTGCATATGGCTCTCGAGATGCCACAACACTGCCATATGCTTCATGGCCCATTACCACTTCAAACTCCCTTAAGATGTTTTCCCCTGTGCTGAGAATGCTAGAAGTACAGTGGGACCACTGGTTCAGTGCAAATGCTGGCTGGGTTTCCCCCCACACACACCCTCTGCATTTAAAAAAATCAACAAGAGAAAGGAAAGAAGGATTGTTCAGGCTCTCCACAGCCTTGTCATTTTAAATAAGCTGCCTGCTGCTTTATAATCCAGATGTGGATTATAAATTCCACAGAACACCTGTCCTGAACTCATCCCCAGCTACCCCTTGTAATGTGGTTGTGTTGTGCTAGTACAAATCTATTTATTGTAGCTCCAGTCTATTCTCTGCATAAATCAAGGCTGCTTTAATCAGGCAGTGAGGCCGCTCTGCCCCTTGTCCTTGCAGCACCAAAGCAGAACTGGGATGTACTGACAGCCTCCAAGAGAGGTATGTAATGCTGTGTCCCAAATTCCAACTGCAGATGTCCTATTTCTTGGTCAGGGGAAGGAATGCTGAAGCTGAAGAACTTCCTAGTTTATGTAGCTGCTACAGTGCAGGAGAGGGAGCAAACATCTGGGTTGTTTGTCAAGTTGATTGCTTATATAGGAAGCAGCTTCATGTGATGAAAAAGACTGAGTCAAGATGAGAGCAGGCAGCTGCTTAGCTGTAATTACAGCTGTGTGCCCATCATGGGGATGGCTGCAGCTTCTTCAGCTACAGTGTGTGGGTTTAAGTTCAGTGACTTCATGCCCAGGAGAAATATCTTTGCTCCGTTGCATCTTGAGCTCTTCTGTGGTGCTGCTGGTCAGTGCTCACCAGGCTCTCCATGGTTGATGGCTGGAGCTTGCAATAAATGAAATAATCCCTGCCAGTAGTTTCACTTCTGAACGTGTCTCAGGAGAATAAGTGCTAGAGTGGGATCTTTCACTGATGCTGGATGGATCATTTCAAGTTCAGTGTTATGTGTGATTTTCCTTCAGTAAAAGTCCTACTCTCTTTCCAAACAAATTGCATTTTTAGATCTGTTTATTACCCTGCAGTTGTTTCCCTGGGTAAAGACTGTGCTCAGCTTTCCCTTGTGAGTCTGTTGCAGTCAGGTTGCTTTGCTTGTGCGAGTTGCTCTTTTTTTCCTATTTCCTGACTAGATTAGAATTTTTATGTTTTCAATATTTTTCCTTTCTTAGCGAGAGTATTGGTCTTTAGATCATCACTTCCGTGTGCTTAAGTATTAGAGAGATTGTAGGAATTGGAACAAGAAAGGGGTGTTTGTGAGGGCCAGCAAAAATGTGCTGGGTTTCAGGTGAGTGGAGCACATCTGCTGTTTTGCTGTCACCAGGCACCCTTGGGTCCTGGTGGCGATGGGAACCCTCCTCCTTCTGCACCTGAGTGGGAGGAAGGCACCTCACCTTCTGCATGTTGATGATGCTCTCCTGTCAGTGAGGCAGGGAGAGCAGGGAGGGCTGGGATCAGTGAACTCCTGCCTGGCTGCAGAGAGGAGAAAAGGACCCCAAGGAATGAATCCCAGCTGGAGGAGCTGGCCCTGGGGGCAGCTCTGTGGCCCCCTCCCTAAAAGAACTGACTGTGGGTACATTGCAAGGTGAGGGGCTGGGTTAATCCTGCCAGGACTGAAACCTGTGCTTTGCTGAGATCTGGTCGTGTCAGAGCTGCTGCCTGGGCAAGGGAGGCTGTGCCTTGTGGAGCAGTGACCTTTCCTGGCTGGGATCAGCTCGGAGGGCACGGCGCTCCCTGCCTAAGTGCACTTGCTGCTAGCAAGGGAATGTTTATCCAGTGTTTTGATTAATCAACCTTGAAAAAGGGTCAGATGGATTTACTCAAGCATCTAAGTAACCTTCATAGCAGAAAATATAAACTTGTGTGTGTGACAGGGCTGTCTGCAGCCCTGGACTTGGAATAATGCTGTCTGGAGTCTTGAGCTGCTACAGCATCACGGGCTGGGTCAGACACCAGCACACTTTTTGGTTCTGAGTACACTTCAGTTCTGTCATGGTGTTCACCATGGCCATGCATAGGTGTCTTTCCTGAGGAGTCCTGCTGCTGGCAATCTGAAGAGTTTGTTTTCTCAATTTCCCGTTAACCTGGTGTCCTGCATTGCTGTGCTCTGTTCCCACTGCTCTCCTGCTCCTCTTTCACCCCACTGTGTAATGCCTCTCAATTCCACCCCTCATGTTGTTCCCTCTTCCCAAGGAGAAATTTTAAGGGTTTTACAATGTGTTGCACTTTGCCTCCATGAGAGTTTCCTTAAAATCACGAAAACTCCAGAAACAAAATTTCATTTTCACCTCTTGCTTTGGCAAATAGAAGATGACAAAAAAACCCTGCAAATAAATAGAACCCCCACCACAGTGAGGTGCTGCTTTCCTCTGATATTTCTAGAGGGATTAAACAATGGCTGAGGATAGGATCAGTATTTAAACAAGAAGTTCTTGAAGTTAGTGTTCCTCTTAAGATCATGTATTGAGCTGAATTATGAGCAGACCAGTTCCTGTCTCATACGGGAGAATTTTGGCCTGTGTCTTCTCCCAGAAACATTAAACCCAATATATTCTTCTGGAACGATCATATTAAATTAAGATGTAAAATCGTGGCAAGGTTTTCATTCTTTGTGGCAACTGGCATAACACCTCGACGAAGAAAATGCAACCCAAACAATTGTTTCAACTGAAAGTCCAAGAATGACATCTAGTGGCATCAAGTGAGACTTCTGGGATAATCTTGTGTAAGAACAGTTTAAAGGAGTGTCAGTTCCTATGCTAGAGATCCAACTCCTAATTTTCAATCACTGCCACCTACCCATTTTAAAAAATACTGCAACCTGAATGCCTGTTCTTCAGGTTTGTTTTGTTGTGGCTGGTTTTGGTGATCGCAACTTCAGTTTAGTTTCAGTAAGGCTGAGAAGCTTGCAAACACTTCTTGCTCTGTGGCTAAACAAATGCCTCTGCACCACAGAGCTCAACTAATATTTGTGTTTGCTTAGCTTCTTTAAGTGAAAGTGAAGGCAATAACTGTGGGATTTCCAGCACCAGATTTATCTGATGAGAGCAGAAGTAATAATAGGCAGAAGAGCTCTTACACAGTGGAAGGAGCAGAAAAATGCCCATTCTGCAGGTTCCCAGCGAGCCTGCCCTGACTGCTTTCAGTGATTGGAACTAAAAAGTGGAACTTCAGGCAAAGCATTTCTTACAGGCATCAGTGCATCTCTTTTAGGTTGTGAGAGTCAATTATTTGGCAAAAGGTAGAACTCAGAGGATGGATAAAATAGCACTTGGCATTTGTGATCTTCTTGCTTCAAGACAATGGGGAGGTTTGGCTCACAGGTTCATCTGAGAGTGAGACAAGCAGCTGCCAGAGCTGGCTGATCCAGACCTGGAGGTATTTATTTCATAAGTACCTGTGGCCCTCCAGAGGAGGTGTTTGTATGAATAGCTCAGGATGATGTTTGAGAGTGTTCCTGTCTTCTCTGTGTGCAGGGGAGAATCAAATGCTCTGAGGGCAATGCCAGCATGTCTGACCTTCCTGCATCTTGAAAGCCCACAGGATCTGAGGAGGGTTGTGTGATACATTCATCATAGCAAACTTGGTGATCCCCACGTGGCACAGTTAATCTTGACTGTTTAATTTGTGTTGTACATGTCTGCTTTGGAATTAAGACTCCACCTTTTCTTGTGCTGTTCCACTTGTAAATATAGTTCTGTCCTCCTCTGCTGGAATGAAGACTTTGCAGTCTCATTAGCAATTGATTGCACTCCCTCTCTTAGAGCAAGAAACAAGAGAATGGATTTTAGCTGCTTGCTTTAAACTCAGAGCACATACCTGGCTATAACACCACATAATGAGGTAAATAGTTGCTGGCATAAATTCTCTGGATCCCTTTATTAAGAGAGAGTTTAAATTGACACAAGTGGAGCCCTTTTATCTTTTTACCCAGCAGGCTGCAAATGAAGTGGGTTAATATCTCTGGAGGGGTGGGGGGCAAACTGTGTTATAAAGGGAAATTTTGATGAGGGTATAAAGCTAAAAGGAAAGAGGGACTGCTAGAACAATGAAATGAATGGCAATATGAAAGAAAAACCCCAAAAGTCAAAACTAGGCAGATATCTTGACAGCAAAGGCTCACTTTAAAACAAACTTGATGCAACACATCAAAACTCGTAAGTGTTGTGACTTCCATAAAACACTCCTAGTCCTTGCTCTTTCCTCATCCAGGCTCCAAATGCCACCGAGAGGGATTACAAAAGAAAGACAAAATATAAAACTATATAGCAAAAATTCATTACTTTGCTCATGCTTCCCTCAGGTGTGACAGGAGGCAGCCCCACTGCTAAGCACCCTCTGGAAGAAAGGCTCAGTGTTCAGGAGCCTGGAGGCACAACTTGGTGATAATATTGTCTTGGGAACAGGGAGGAAAATTGGAAGAAGGCTGGAGAGTTGACTTGAAGGAGTTAAGTGTTGGAGAAGAGCTGATGAACATAAGGAATGAGATCTGGGCACAGACCTAAACACGGATTCAGGAGTAGTTGCAGCCCTTGGTGGTTTTACTTTTTTTCTCCCCAAAGAGGATTTAGTGATGGATTAGTGTCACTGCAAGTTCCTTGCTCTGGCTTTATTAGGCAGCTTTATTTTGAAGAGGGCAGCTTTATTTTGAACTGGGGATCTCTAAGGCTGGTGTACTGTGGCAGCTTTAATTTAGACAAAAGCCTCCCAGTACGTGTGTCAGTTATTTCCCAGCCTGAACTCTTCACCCGTACTGGAGTCTTTCTATTGATTGCCAAAAAGAAATATCTGAGACTTAATAGGTGGGGTTATGGTAGGGGTAACTGTCCCTGAAAATCTGGCAACTGTCCCTGAAAAACTACTGTCTCAAAGTGCAGCGGGAACCGTTCTCTGTGCTGGAGGGGATGAGGGAGCCAAGTGACTCTCGTGGGGGTCCCCCCAGGGGACTCAGAGCAGTGTGGTACCGGATTAGAGGGGCCCTGTGTGCTCCCAGAGCAGGAGCAGTCGGTGGCAGGGCTCTGCCGTGGTAGCAGATGCCCACTAGATGACGGTGCTGTCCCACAGACTCGCTCCCTGCGCTGGGAACCGGCTCTTCTGCGGGGTCGATGCTGCGCCCGCAGTGGGGACGGGCAGGCTCTGCTAAAGGAAGAGCAATAACCATCACCTCCACCCCCCTTGGGGTTCTTGTTCTGTTTTTATTTTCCCCTCTGAAATGAGAGACAGTTTTCACAGCAAACACTAAACAGGAGGGTGCTCGTTTTCGGTTCCTTCATTGTGTTTAATTTGGGATGCTGAGCCTGCATCACTTCAGAGAAATGAGGGTGCCAAAGTTGAGGCACCAGTGCTGAGGACGTATTTTGGGTGCCTTCACTGAGTTTCATTATTAGTAATTATACCAGGTGTTTGAACCATGAAAACTTGTTTGGAATAACATGCAATGCTCCCTGCATATAAAGATGTTTAGTACCTAGCTCTGTCTTCATGGTGGCCCTCAGCCATCTCCTTTGATGGGCAAGTATGAGCCCAGGTACCCCCTGTTTATTATTGCCTGTCAGCAGCTCATTGCAACACCAAGGGTTTGGGTTGTTTATGCTATTTGGCTACTTCTTAACTGTGTCTGTGGGAACAATCTCCTAAAGGCTCTCAGCACTTTGTGTCAGATTATCCAGTGTTGTATCTTCTCTCCTCAGCATCAGTGTGGTTACAGTTTGGATTGCTCAGCTGTTGCAGGAAAAACAGTAGTCCAGAAAAACATTCCTGTTTCTCTTGAGATCTCTAAATCCCCTGGCAGCGTTGCAGGGCTTTTGGTGTGTTAATTCAATTTACAGCCACAATAAGGCACCAGCAAGTTGTAAGAGGGCTGTAAAGTATTCTTTCTACAACTGGGTCTTTGCAGAGATCCCACTGCAGGGATTTGGCAGGGTTTGCTCAAGAGACTATTTTGATTTTTTTTAGTCATTAGTATTAATCAGGAAGAGAGTGCTGAATTTCATAACTCGGTGTTTCCTCTACATGATACCCTCTCCATCAGGCTGGATAGCATGCTGATTAACATGGAGTGATGAAATGGAAGCTCGAGCAGGACAATCCTTCCAGGGTATCTGCTGGCAGGACTTCCCTCCAGCTCCAGCCAGATGGGCTGAGTGGATATCACAGTTCAGGCTCACAAACAAACCCGACTCCATCTGGCTCAGAGATGGATTTCATTCCCAGCCATGTAATTCTCACCCCAATCTCCCTTTCTGTGATCCATCTTTCTCTCAGGTGTGCACACGCTCTTTCTTTCACTGACTTGGGAGTAGAAGAGCTTTGCTGGAAAGCCCCATCCTGCCCCTGCTCCCCCTGGCCAGGACTCGCCTGTGGCCCCAGGGCTGGAGGGAAGGCAGAGTTTGTGCTGCCCACGAATCCCTTGCAGCTCAAAGCCTTTTGTTTTGCTGATTTTTCTAACAGGAGCCTGACTTTAAAAATCTTTTTTTTTTTTTTTTTTTTTTTTGGTTCTTCTTTCATCGTTAAAGTGTTGCCACAGGAGGATTAACTTGAACTGGGCAAAGCCTGCCTTTTGCTGAAGTCCAAGTGAACCAAATTAAAGGGGATTCACCCCAATATATACGAGTAGAGTGGGCAGTGGGAATGAGCCTGGAGTTAAGAGTTTGCACAATTAACTTTTCCAGCAGTAGGGCCATAACCCTAAAGAGGTGCCAATACCTTCAGAGACAGAAAAGCAGCTTTTTCTTCAGTAAAGCTGGTCCTGGCTATGTTGGCTGCCTCCTTTGGGGCTTTTACTCAAATCTCTTATTTCATACAGCCTTTTGTTTATATCATTTTTTTCCCCTCATTTGTTCCCTGCAGCATTAAATATTTACCTCTTGTTCAGCTGAGAGCACAATTTGGGCATGCTGGGACTCATGTCAAACTTCTAAATTGCCACTGGTGAAACAGCTCTGGCATTAAAACACAATGCTTTGCATCTGTTTGTGGCTATCTGTAGCCTTTTAATTATCTGGCTAACATATTCCATGAGAGAGAGCTGGTCTGCCTGGAGCAAGGTTAAAAATTATTTGGTGTTCTGTCTTTAAGCAGCAGATTCCAGAATGGAGAAATGGAATGCACTGTTATGACCTCAGCTTCTCAGCTCATACTCTGGATCCATCAACTGGCACTGGTAGTGCCCCTGGTCTAACTCAGCATGTATTTAATGAAATGCCATATAAATTATTTAAGATTGATTTTAATTAAAGCCAGACCTCTGACAAGGCAGAAGTCATATGTATTGTGTGAGCTAGATGGAAGCTACTTGTGGATTCATCTCTATGTTTTGCTCAGTACCCCTTAGTTCAGCTGAGCCCCCGTCTGCATCAATTTGGGAAGAGAAAATGCAACAAAATTCTTCCCAAATTTGCTTCTAAGCTCAGTCATGTTCCTTCTGAAGCCAACAGGAGCTCTGTCCCTGCTCTCAGCACCCTGGTACTCGTGGCCTTCTGGCTTCCCTGTGACACCTGCTGTTTGCTGGCTGGAGCAGGGTGTGCCTGCTGCTCCACCTCTGCAATTCCTGCTCCAGACACTTGTGCTCTTGGTTTTACTTCCTTGATGCTTTCCCTTATTTCCCTGATAAATATCTCTGTTCTCCTCTGACTAGAAATCCTCAGTTTCTGTGAGAGCAGACAGACCTTCTTCCTTCATTCCAAGTGGGAATTCTTGGAAGGAAGGTACTTCTGTTCCACTGCTGAGGGAGGGCATCCCTATCTGTGACAGTGTGGACTGTGGCTTGGGATCTGTGCACATCTCCACCAGAGGATAAATTTGGAGTTTATTTCCAAACAGTTTGCTTTGACATGCTTCATGCAAAGGTCAGTGTTAGCTCCCAGAAAACCAGGACTTTGGTCTTTGTAGTACCAACTCTGGATCTCAGAACAGCACTTGACTTCCCAGGGGATCCAGTAATGTCCTAACGCTGGCAGAGGTAGAAGATGGCAGGATATCTCTTCAGGCATCTCTTGCAGTGCTCCCTGGTGTAGGCAGCACTTGTCTAACCCTTTGGACCTCTGAGAAGTTTCCAAAGCAGCTGCAGAGGTGGGAGAAGGTTTGGGGCTGTGTCTGTTCCCAGAGGAACCAGCACCTCATTCCCCTGCTGGTGTTTGCTGTGTGGCTGTTCCCTTTTCCACTGGAGTAGGGAACGTGTTCTTGCAGTGACCTGACAGAATCAATCACTGTGTTTGAAGGAGTAATATATATATTTATGTAACACAGAGAAAAGCATTTCAGTTCAAAGCTTAGCATAAATAATACATTAGGTTTCCTGCCTAAGCTGTGGTTTACCATCATGCTGAGACACAAATGTAAGAGGGGGGGAAAAAAACCCCTATTATACAGAGCTCAGCAGGCTTCTGTCTTGTTACTTATACATAAAGTGAGGGTAAGTTGCCCCTCTGTTGACATTATGAGGTGATTAGCATGTTGTTTAACATCAATTATGCATGTTCCATGTTTACAGGCATGTTAAATTATGCAAGCTGTAGTCTTTAGACTTTTTATTTAATTTGTTAAGAGGGGGGGAAAAAAAAGCCAAGAGCAAAACAAAGCTTTTTAGTTTGATGGCCTTCCCTCCCTTTCCCATTTATGCCCTGGCTTTTATAGTCTGAGCAAGGGAAGTAAATGAGATGCTCCCCCATTTCTTTCTGCCATCCCCCATCGTTTTGGGACACGTGGTGTGGATGGCACCTGAGGTCAGTGGCAGTTGCAACAGCAAAAGGTCTCTCTGGAAAATGTATCTTGTAGCAAAATAAAGGCACCTGGGAGGCAAGTTTTTTCTCTCCTTTTCTTTACAGTAAGTGTTGTTTTTGGGGGAAAAAAAAAGAGCATAGATGGTTCCAGAAATGGTTGCTTAACAACACTTACCCTGAGTACCAGGCACAGGCTGGATCTTCCCTTTCTAGGGCAGGAGGGTTCAGTGTTTTGAAGCGTGGAATACTTGGAACTTAAATGTGGTGTCAAGCACTCGAGCCCTGTGCTGTATTTAATGATTCTCTCTCAGTTCTTTCATGAGTACCTTCCTGCAGGTATTGTCAGGAATGCCAAGATGCAGTGTTGTGGGCTGACAGTTTAACCTTGCTGTGCTTAGATCTGCTGAAGTGGGCACCTGACCTGTCCTCCAGTACATGGCTGCTTTTGAGCTGTTGTATATGTTTCCTTGATGATGAAGGGATATTTGCTGGTCATCCTGGCATTTCATCTGCAGGGAGAGGAATGCTCACTTCCTAGAAAAACATGTTGGTCTGCAGATTCCCAGAAGGAGTGTTTTTTCTTTTCAACTCTTTACTCCGACTGACTGTCTTTCAACTTTCCAAAAGACAAGTTTGGAAAGAGACTGGAGTGGGGGTAAATGCAGAGCCCAAAAGAATCCATCCTTCATGGCTTCCCATAGTCATAAAGCACAAAATACCTCCCTGCACAAATTTAAGACTTGAGGTAAAAATCACTGTGCTGTAAGAAGAGAGCAGGAGTGCCTGAAGGCAGGCTGAAGGTCGTAGGTCCCTGCAATAGCAGAAGCTTAGTGAGATGAAATTCTCAACTGAGGACCTAAGAAGAGAAACACATCCTCTGTTATGAAAAATCACCAAAGGGCAGGAAAATGCACAAAATCTGGTGATGTGTTTTAACCCTTAGTGTGCAGTGCATGTACCCTGCTTCATGGTGTTGGGGTGCTTGTGTGTGATACTTCTGTGAAACAAGAGCTTTATGTACATTCTCTTTAAACCCTAACCAAAAAAAACCCTGACAAGTACAGTGCTGTGAAGACATAATGTGGTGGTTACAGGCAGACAGCACTGCCTGTGGGACCAGTGGTTTGAGCAGGAGATACCTGGCTGCTGCTCTCTTCAGCTAACTCAAGTTCCCAAAGCCATCCCAAGAACATAAAAATAAGCTGTGGGTTTGCATCCTGTGCTTATTGCAGTCACAAAGCAACCCTTGCAGCTGGATCTTGCTCCTGAGGCTTTATACGACTGCTGAGCTGCTGCCCAGAGTGTGGCAGGGCTGGTTTCAGACCCCAAGAACCAGGGATGTGTCAGTATGAGGCTCTTTGTTACTGTTATGGACACTAATGATTTTTCTTTTTCTTTTTAAAGAGGTAGAGGAGCCATTCTATTCACAACCAAATCCAGGACTGACCTTTATGTAACATGCAGCTCCCCAAGGCACTTATACCAAGCAGGAGGGTTGGGCAGTGCAGTCAAATTGCTTACTCAATATTTCAATATTGCATGTTTTTGGCAGACAGATGAAAAGGAATGTGATGCTAACAGCCTGCTTTACAATCAGCATTAAAATCCACAGTAGCAATGGGTCAAAAATGGAGTCTTTATGCACACAAAGAGCTTGTAATCTCCAAACAATCTGTGTAGCACCGGGGAGAGATGATGTGGTGCAGGCTGTGGTTCAGTGAGGAGAAGCCTGAGTGTCCAACACGATTCATCATGCTCAACAGATATTAAATGGGGAGCAGGATCAGCAGCGAAGCAGCTTCAGAATCTCATTTTACAGCATCGTGGCAGCAGCTCCTGACAGGCTGTGTGTCCATGCTGTGCAGTCAGCAAACATACACCTGTCTGGGTAACAGCTCGAGAGAGAGGGATGCACACACAGAACATGCACACACATCTCAGAAACAGATGGGCAGGCTCATAAAGTAAGTTTATGGAAAGGCAAGATTAAGCTGGAGAGGCAACAAAATGCTCCAGGAACTTAAATGAGAAATATATGTTGGCAATGGGACAGTGCTTAGAAAGAAGAGAAAAATCAATTATTGTTTAGCTGCAGTAGAGGATATGGATCATTTAGCAAGGGCTTGTAGAAAATATCCCAAGAATAGTAACACTGCTTCCAAGGACCTTAAATAAGCCAGTTATTCCATGAGTTACAGTTCCCAGTGACATACACCACCTGCCACGTTGTGCAGTGGGTGAACCAAATTGGAGAGGGATTAAAATATACCAGAGTTTATTTTACTAAGTGAGATGCCGACAGTAAGGCATGGAGACCTAGGATCCTGGAATTTGTACTGTATCCCCCCTGTTTTGCAAATTATTTTAAATATGAAACAGCTTTTTGAGGAAAAAAGCCTTTTTTTATGAGAGCTGCGTCTTCAAGACACTTCTGTGACATCTATAAATCAATTGCTGGTAATTTTAGTGTATTGAGCAAAGTTTGGAGCTTTCATTTTTCAGAGTTCAAGTGATTTTAGGTTGTGATCTATACCTATAAGTACCACCTACCTGCTTGATGTCCCTTGACATGTCTGTCATAGAGGCTCTTTACCCTTTACTGTGTTTATATCACCTTGAACCTCTTCATTAGAACTGGACTGTGAGGGACTCAGGAAGTTTTACACACTGTAGGACCGTGCAGGGTCTCTCTTATTCAACACCCCCCCAGTGCTGCTGCTGTAGAAGCGAACAGGAGCAGTAATGGTGCAGAATTACTGCTGTGAATGACCCGTGGGGGTGTGTTTGGGTGGTGTGTGCAAACCAGATTATCAGAGGACAAGAAATTTTGGAGATTTTCACACTGCTCTGAGAAAAGCACATCTTAAACTTGAGTCAAGCGTTTGTGAAGTAAAAGAAAAAAAGCCTCGAGTCTGTGTGCTGTTGATAAGCAGCAAGATTTCTTTATTTTTGTCTGTGTCCCTTGACTGAATTTGTTTTGGAAATTTGTGTCTACGGAACTGAAAACATCAGTGGTAGCCCAGCCTCTGCTTTATGTTAAACTGTTCAAATAGTAGAACTCTGTTTTCAGTTTGCTCCCCAAGTGTGTTGTGCTGCTCTCTAGTCCTTTCAGCTCCTCACTCCTACCTGAGCTGACAGAAGTCAGTTCTCTTTCTCCAGTCTCTTTTCATGCATTTGCTTTTGACCAGAGCCCTGCAGGACATCATCCGAGTCACTCAGTGAGTTGTGAGTCTCTGTACCTTCTCACACTGCTACATTTTTATCAAATACTGTAGATGCTGACTATCTGTGTTCTTACAGAATTGGGCAGTAGCATTTTGCTAGCAACAAATTCCCACATGCACCTGGAGAAGGAGCACATCCAGGCAAGGTTTTGCCTGATCCAGGTTATAAATCAAAAATAGGCTTATTGAAGTGGTTAACCAGTTCCTCATGGAATACTGGTGGGAGTGCTGCGTGATGTTCCATCTCAGCAGGATGTCACACAGCATTTACACTTGAAGTTTATCATCTGTGGTCATGAGACTGTTTCCACTCAAAATAATCTTGCAACATAGTAAAGAAAGTTATGTTAACATTTATGATGTTTTTGGAGAGGTGCCTGAGCCTCTGAGGTGCAAATGCTGTGGATTCTGGGACAAGAGGTCCTTATTTGATATTTAAATTCATAGTTATAAAAATGTTTTCTCCCGGTTTTTAATATAATTCCTAGTTTGGTTTCAAACTTTAAAATTCAGATTTGATCCATGTACAAATGTGGTTATGTAGGAATACATGTGTGCCTGTGGAGGGCACGTAAGAATGTCCATCATAATGTCTCTGTAGCCTTTCACTGGAGAACCCTGACAACTGCACTACTAAATGACATAGTGAGAACTTGCTTTGGTTTTATTTCCAGTGTCTGCATAAGTTACCCTGTGTATTTACATTTTAATGGTGCATCTACTACTTTGCTACCCCCTTTTCCAAGCATTTAACCTCCCTCAGATTCTGCTCCAGTAAGACTTTGTTCCTGGTTGATCTGCCTTTGCTCAAAGGCACCTCTGCTCTGAGGAAAACCTCCCAATAAAGCAAGAAGCAGAGGAGTTGGATTTAGGTATTACTGAGAGCAAAAGGTGCTTCAGAGTGATAAATGTCTGGGATTTTTTTTGTGGTTCTCATGTTTTCTAATTGACATTTACCAAATGTCTTTGCACTCAATCCAGACTTTTTAAACTGCCTTTGTCTAATATGTAGTTTTTGGTTACTGGATTGTGAGTCTCTTCAAGACTTAAATGGATCTGTATTTGAAGACACAGCCATAGCTTTTTCAGGTGTGTGAGTGTGTGGTGATGCTTCATTCAGGAGAGTAGGGGGTCACTGTAATACAGATTTATGGTATAACACAGCTGCTGGCTCCTGTTTACCCTTTACCTAATTCAGTGTAAAATGCACTTTCTGCTGCTGATCAGTCCTGTATAACCTTTCCTATATAACACACGCTGCTTCAAATTAGGAACAGTGTAATATAGTGAGAAGTTCTCTAGCCTAAGGATGAGCCAAGATCCCTTTGGGGACTCATCTCCACAATTGCTCTTTGTCTTTGGCTTTGAAGTACAAGTAGTGCTGATTTCTGAGATCTCACAGAAATGAGACTCAGGAAATTTTAAGGAGAGGCTGTTTCTGCTTATGGCTCACAAGAAATTCTGCCTCTGAATGTGTTGTGTCTTGACTGGAGCAGAGAAAGAGGCAGCTGGTTTTTTTGAGTGTACACTGGTCACAGTGACTCTCTGAACAGCAGTGGGACTGAAAGCAGTTCCTCCAGATCCATTCCTATGCCCAGCCCTTGAGTGTCTCTCTTGTATGGGTCTGCTCTGCCAGGAAGAAGCAAAACCTGCATCTTAATTTGTTTAATATACCCCAAAACACAGGTGACTCCTTTGTAAAAAACATAAAAATTTGAGTTTAGAACAATGAAAGCAGTAGGCCAAGTTCAAAGTGTTCTTGATAAAAACACAGGAGAGTTGATCTACGAGTACAATATTGCTGGGTTTCTCCTCAGAGAGCAAAATACACCATTGAGTTCCTGTTTTAGAGCTTTCTCCCATTTCCTCTGTTCTCTGTGAGGTAATTGCCATCTGTAGCATGCAGCAGTATAGACTTTGCCTCCCAGTGGATTCTCCTTAGGCAAGACAAATTTTAACTGTCTCATTTTTGAGTCTCACACACTGTAGTATTGCTCCCTGCTGGAAAATGGCTCCTGGCTTAGCTTTGCATGTCATTGTTTCCTTGCTGTTCCGACGTCCTTGGGATCTGCTGCTGATTCCTCAAGACAGTGTGAGAAGGAAAATCATGCCTTGCATGTGGAGTCTCTGTTGTTCTTTTTGTTTGTGCTGCTGACACTCTGATTCTTGAGACCTGCCTTGAATCTTGTGTGGGCACTTGGTGAGTGTGTGTGACGTGTGCCTGTTTTGATCCCACCAGGCCTGCCCAGGTTTCATTCCACACCCGTGACCGAATCCTCACCCAGGGAGCTGTTGTTGTGTCACTGTGAGTGACCACTTGTATACTGATATAAAACTGTGTGAATTATGCCAGAATAAACCGAGTTAGGGCCTTAGTGAATCTGACCTTCGTGGCTTGGTGGCCTGAGGGAACAGCAGCTGAGCTCCTACAGGTATCTCAGTAGTCACCACAATTTTCCATTCCCTTTTTCTTTGGGAGAGAGGGAAGGGGAGTCTGAGGCTATTTGAAAAATGAAGCCTATAGGAGAAACAAACAAACTGCCTGCTTTGGTATTAGAGTCATCAATCTTGGTCAGGGATTATTGCCAAAGGAGAACTGGGCTGGAGAAATATGCCTGTCAGTATTCAATCATTACGTCCATTAGATACTGGTCGACGTTGATACATATTAAATAAAGAAGTGTGAGTTGTAGCTGCTCCAGTTTTCTCTGTGTGGAACACCCAATACAGTGATAACAGGCTCTCAGCAGCTTATTTATTTATGTGTACATGGAAGGGGGGGTTGGCAGCTGGACAGACTTTAACACTGCAAAGATGGAATTTGGTGGTGTGCCAGGAGATCTACAATCACAACCAACACCTTCTGAAGGATTCAGCTGGGGAAGAGTGGAGGAGTGGAGCTGGGGCCAGTTAGAAGCATTTGCCAAGTTGCAGGAGCAATATTTTTTTTCATATTAAGGAGAGAAACAGTGATGAATCCTGTTGCCTTAGAAGTCAATTGGAGGCTTAGAAACTCATAGGAGGAAGTTAATAGCTATTGATAAAGCTCCATAGGAATTACACCTGCAGATTTGAGCTTGAAGGGAATGATGATGCCACAGATGTAGTGGGAACCAGGATGGGATTGGTCTAAGCAAGAAAAGAACCAAGTTAATGGGCTCAGCTCTCTTTTGCTCTGAAACTCTTGCAACAATGGGAACAAAGAGTGCCAGCAGTCGCCGTTACGTGACGGTGCAGAGCAGCAAGCAGGGCCAGCAGTGACAGGAGAGAAGGCTGCAAGCTGAATTGCATGTACCCAGGGTGGACTTGCTTCCCCACCAACAAAGCAAATTTTATAATAATGTGGTGACTGCTCCAAAGAAATGTCGTTCTGGCATCCGCATTGTAGCTGGTTTAGAAATAGATACAGAGACACAGGAATCTCTGTTTGCCAGCAGAATTGCCTCCCTTCCAGGGAACACAGCTCTCACTGGTAATAGATACAGCAAAGGTGACCTGCCTCCTTCACAGCGTGTTGCAAGGCTTTAAAAGTGCAGTATTGCCTTTCAAAAGCTTCCCATGGCTTCCTTGATGCTGCAGCTCAGGGTGATAGGAATCCCTGGCTAGAGAAAGGCAAAGGTCTGAGCACAGCTGTTCCTCTCCATCGAGCGGACTGAAAACGCTGCAGTTAAAGAGCAAAACTTTCCTTTTGAAAAATGGAAGAAAACATTTCTGAAGTCCTGATCGCCCTGAACAGAAATACCTCATTCCTGCAGAGCCAGGTGGAAGCTGTGCTTTGAAGCCTTGTGCTTCTTTCTCTCTTACAGACTGCAGTTCTCTCATGGTGTTGTGTCTCAGCCCAGCCAAGGGCTGCAGAAATCAAAGTAAGGATGGGATCCTGCTCAGCAAAAGCAGCACATCCTCAGACAGAGCCAGGCAGTACATACCTTAAAGTGAGGCTTTTCTATTAACATCAGCAGTGTCTCTGTCTCTCATCATGACACAGTGGGGCATCACCAGGCAGCTGTGTCTCAGGAGCTGGGTGTCTCAGTGTGGAGCTCCTTCAGTGCTCAGGATCCCAGTTTGATTTCAGCAGATTCTCCATCTAGATTGGCAGGGTCTCACTAAAAGTGACAATGCAGTGAATGTCAGTTGTGCAAATGAATTTGCTGAGCAACAACTGTGCTAGCCACACTTTGTTACTCTGAACTTCAATTTTCCTTTAAAAGGCTGTTTTCTCGAGCCCAGCAATGTTTGTGACTCTTCCACGCTCTCTTTGTTGCTGTGGTTGCTCCCCAACAGCAATCAAGGGATCTTTGGATACTGAAGAAACAACTTCTGCCTGCACTCAGTGCCAGGCACTGTTTAAGTGACAGCTGGAAGGAAGCGCTAAGTCCGAGCACGTAAACTCCTCAGGCCCTGGGAATCCGTTTCATATCTCCTTCCAGGTCCATTTCAGAACGCACGGCTCAAATTTCTCATGTTGTCCTCAGGATCAGAGTGGAAGAGTCTGTCTCCTCTGACTCGAGGCAGTGCAGGCTGATTTGTCAGGCTCCCTCCCTGCCGGGGCTGTTCTCCAGCTGTCAGATGCCGCAAATGCCAAGCGCTGCCCGCGCCGAGCGTCGGGAAAGACAGGCACGGAGGCTCCTGCTGTCAATACCACTCAGTGTCCTATGGTGCCTCTCTGACGTGCTGGAGTTGTGCTGATACTTGAGGTAAATCCCATTCTGCCCACAGTAGGGATTTATGATCCATCAGACTCGAGTGACTTGTGCCGTCAGGAAGGTGAACGGTCTTTACTGACCGAAAGGGTTCAGGTGAACGCTGGGTTTGCAGGAGGCCTTTGGTCCCGTCTTGTGGGCAGTGAAATTCTTACCCTGCACAAACTGAGTGAGAAGAAATATGGGCTATTTCTTACAAGAAATATAGGAGGTGTTCTGTAGTGTGTCATCGTGGAGTTAGTCAGTACAATGCCAATTCCTTCCCATCCAAACTGAGGTTGGACCAGATAGTGACAACTAAGGAGATTCTGGTGATCTCTGCACTATTGGGAAAGATTTTTGTGCCATAAAGCTGCTGGCTGAGCATGACTCCACAGCACTGACTGTGGTTAAAGGAATAATGTTCCTCTTAAACTTACAGTAGCTGTGAAAACTGGCACATGGGTCTGAGACTACCAAACTCCTCTGTTAGGGGTATTTAGTATGTTCTCCAAATTTTGTTTTCACTGCATGATTCCTCAGGCTGACTTGGTTATAAAGATTCAGGCCAAGTAGCAATTCAAGGTTTTGATCTGCAGGATAATCCACAGAGGGCAGAGGCTGTGGGAGGTTTTCCTTGAACTAAATGAATACATCCATCTTGGGTGAGTAGCAGTTGAAGGCAGCCCCATACACGGTCTCCTCCTTCCTTTTTTCAAAATATATGAGCAAGTTTTGACTCTTGGGAAATATGGTTTATTTTACAGCCTTCTGGTTTCTGGACCAGAGCAACTGTGCAGGGAAGAACCGCTGCTCTGCATCCAGGTTTTTTCTGGAGTTAGTCTCCCAGGGTGATGCAGAGCTGCTGTCCTGCAAGGTGCATGCTGGCTGTCCAAGCAGGGCTGTCAGTCTTACAGCATTACTCTGCTGCTTGGCCATCTCTTTGTAGACTTTGTGTACGGTAGAAGTAGAGAGCTGTGAGATTTATAGTTAATTAAGAACTTCATAATCTGATCTTACCTTTTATTATAACTCAGGCTGATGGACTTTAGTCAGTCATTCACGTACTTGGGCCAGGACTTGGACAGTGGGTTCCAGCTCTGACTGGAGGATGGAACGGAATTCACCACGTCCCTCTCAATTATGCTCATGAATAATTTGCTTATGATAATTCAAGGATGCTTGCAGGGTATAAGAAATTCATCTTTGTGTCTGGTTTCCATGAAGAATGTCCCCCATTTCCTGAAATACAGCAGCCTGTGCTGGATGTGCACTGCCTCTCTCCCTGTCATTATATCCCTGCTGAAACATTTCTGGTGGCGAAGCAGAAGCAGGAATGTGCTACAAAAGTGCCTCTCCTGAATTGCATGCTGCTGAAATGGACATTTGAGTGAACTGCCCAAAGCCTGGAAATGATTCATGCTGACTATTTGGGACATACTTTCAAATAATGAATAAATTTGCAGGAATTGGAGATTGCTCATGAAAGATTAATAATAGTAGAGAAGACCTTTTCTTTTACCCCCCATTTAAGTTTCAGCACCAGGTCTCTGGTTTGTACTTCTCCTACTTTTGAAGTTACTGCAACAATGCTGATTCATTCCAGGGGAGAATTAGGTTCAGAATAATTTTAGGGAGTATATTATATTTAACAGTCTGGAAAGGGAGAGGGGGCAAACCCTCCTGTTATCTCCAGGAAAATATTACTTAACTCCTGATTTCCAATTTTTACTTTTATTTTATTTTACCACTGCATTTTCTTTGTAGGGGTTAATTAAGGCTATGCTGTTACTGAAAGTTATTTCCTTCTCATAATTAGAATGTGATGTTCATTTTATTAGCCTGTTTTATTCTGGTCAGTATTCATTTCAGTGTTTAATCATTTCTCCTCCTGTCTGCTTATAATTTTGCCACTTGCAAGAAACACTTGCCTTGGCACTGGTGTTAGTTTGTTCCCCCAGTGTACGATGCATTCACCTTTGCTCTGGGTTATATCTGGCCTGTTAATGGAGTAATCTTATTTTTAGGATAACAAGTGGTCAACCCTCCTAGCTAAAAGTATCCAGAAATGATACCTCTTTAACACTGGCATCTGTGGGAAATGTGGATGCTGTGTGTCACAGGAAACTCTTATGTCCTATTCCATGGTTTAAGATAGGCTGGGGTCAAACAGGATTTTTTGGGAGCTGCCTTGTGTAGTATTTCTAAAGGAATCGGAGCCAGAAGGGCCTGATGGTCCCTGGAGAGAAGGGAAGTCCTAAATAAATTGTGGGAAGGCTGGAACTGTGGCAGAGGGCTGATCTGTGGGGACAGGAGTTGGGAATCCAGTAGAAGAACTAAAGCATGAAGTGTGAGCTGAGGGTGCCCCAACCCAAAGGTGCCGTGGCAGGGGCTCAGTGTGCAGGGAGAATGTTGGGTGAATCTGATGGGAAATGAAGCTGATGCTGGGGTTGAATCCTGTCTGTAGAAGAAACCTGTGCTGCCTGTGACTGTGAAGGGCCTTGTTGATCAAATTGTGGGGTTTCTGAATCAGAAATTTAAGTGCTGCTCGGCACAGTTTGTTTCGTTATCCATAATGATAGGCTGGACTGCCATGCCATTTCCAGCTATTCTTTTTTTTTACCCCGAACCACGTTTGAAAGGATTGTTGTAGCTTGGCTGATAAGTGTGGAGCAGAAAGAAAATGGTTTCCTAAAAATAGCTGGGCCTACACTAGGGAGCTCATTATTTTCGCTGTACTGAAAGACACTTCATTCACCAAGACAGGCTTCCATCAAAGAAACCATCAATGCAGCCTGCCATCAGCTCTCAGAATACCTTGTTCTCCTCTCCATAATTAAAATACAGTGTGGCCTATTCATTACCCCCTTGGCAGCGTGTTCCCCCCTACTTGGCTTATGCAGTCTTGTTGAACACAGGGCCAAATGCTGAGAGAGAATTCTCAATGAGCTGCCCTGAGGTTGGTCCACGAGGGGATTATAATTCCTCAGTAAAGGCAAAAGTGTCTCTGAGCCATTAAGGGGGAGTTACAAATAGACCATTTCAATTCTTGCATCATAAACCACTCATGCCTGTTTTACATTGTACTGCAGAGGGTAAAGTTAAATGGATGTAACTGATAATTACGTGTTTCTGTGCTGTTTGAGGCAACACAGTCTATTCACTGTTTGATTTCCTTGGCTTTACCAGTCACCAAGGGATGCAGCATTCTGTGAAACCAGATGGAGTGTGTGTGAACTGCTGGACTAACCTCCTAAGCAGATTTAATGGATGACAAATATTGAACAGGACTGAAAAATGCTGCTCCATTGTGGTAGACAAAACCTAAACAGATCTGGAATTCCCCTGTGATCTCCCAGCTTCTGCCCTCTTACTATGCAATTTAGCTTTTAAGATCCTAGAGATGAGATTGTCCACAGTACAAATTAGAGGAATCCATTCCATCCAATACTCATCATGGCATGGATCCTTTCTGCAACACTTGCTTCTCTAGTGATCAGAAAGTCAGTGCCAAAGAGAAATGTCTTTCCTCTTCCCCTTCTTTTTTTCCTAAGTAGAATTCATTGGTTTGTTCCTTTTATAAGCAGATAGTGGAGCTAATGAAGATAGAAACCAAATTTTTCTGGAAACAGCTGACTGGGTTGACTATGATTTATTTGCAGTATAACAGCAGTCCATTTTCTTTGCATACATGTATCCTGAAAACTGTTATTGCTGCGAAGTTCTTGTCCTACAAAGTTTAAGGCACAAATGGAGAAGGGGAAAAAAATTCAAGCAAAAAGAAAGAAACATACGGTTTGTGTTCTGGAAACATGAAGCTCACAGAACTAATCTCTAGGTCCAGTGGAACTGGAAGGTGAGACTGCCAAAAGTAAGTTCTGTTGTCCAAAGTGAGAAATTTGCTACTCTAAGGAATGTAGTAATGACAGTGGTAAAATCTGCTGTGTGTTGATTATCTGGCATGTTGATTAGCTGCTCTCTGCAAATGCTATATGGATCCAATTAACCATCCTTTTATTTTAGTGTCACTTTTTGTCCCTATGTGCACTGCAGCAATATGTACATTTCTAAAGCACTGTATTGTTGGTGCAGGAGTTACACACTGTGCTAACCTGCACAACTCCCTTTTCTGACGCTCAAAAGTGGCAAGAATTTGATGTGAAAGAAGGGCATATGGTTTTTCCACTGAAGTGTTCCCCAGAGGGTCTTTTCTAAAATGGGAATCTACCATCCAGCTCTCATTTTTCAGCTACCCGTGTAGCTGCACTTCCCTTCTGTAAGCTGCAGTCTCCCACCAGGAGAGCACTCCCAGTTTTAGTGCTGGGTAAATGGCCCAGATGTCTGTCCCAGGGACTGGTGCTGGCACAGCAAGATCAAGAGTTGGCTGCTAATGAAACCAGTCCCAAGGGCAGATGATTCCATAATTCCACCAGGGAATCTGCAAGACCCTGATGGGAGAGGCTGGATCGGGATGTATCTTGCAGACAGTAGCACTTGGGAAGGCTGTTCCTCTCTTTGGTGAGAAAGGAAATGCAGGGACATCACTGGATCGTGAGCCTTGGGAGAGGCTGTTCACATCTGTTGCAAAAATAGGCTTCCAAATGCCTTTCTTCCCATGGCAGTGTGTGCTGCACACCCCATGGGCTCTCTGCTGAGCACTGATTACCCCCCAGGTTAATGAGATGTGAGCCCAGAGGCGTGGAGGAGGCATGTCTAGCTGTGATAGCAAATGACAGGCTTGGGCAGAAAGAGCTCATTAGAATTTTTTCCTTTTTTTTTTTTTTTTTTTTTTACCTCCCCTTCATGCTCCTGAGATTGTTCTCCGTACTCTTGGAGGGTACAGAGCTTAAAATGAGACCTTTGTCTCCCAAAGCTTCCTTTGTAGATGTGAGTGGAAAAACACGTGCTGTTTTTGTAGCACAGAAGAGGAAAATACGTTGTTTTTCTTTGCAGATGGGCCGGGCTGCCTTGCTTGCACCTTCCCCTCACTGAGTTATTACAGAAAGTGGTATCTGTGTTGTGAATAATACTGTGCTCCTGCCAGCAGGCACAGAACACATTTGCCATAGATCTCCTAAATGTCTGAGTTATAGAAGGAAGGTAATCGGGGATCGTTCAAATCCAAAAAACAAAGGGGCCGAAGTGCAAAATTTGGCTTAGTTGATGTTCAGCCTGAACTTTTATAGACTTCTGAGAAATGGGTGTTCTTGAAAAGCAAATTGCAATTACAGTTTAACACTGATTTATGGTGAAGCAGCTTAACGAGGAAGTTTCACCAAACGCTTTGTGGGCTGTTACTGAAATGCAGCACTAAATCTTGCAGGGCCTGTTAGCACCCCACGCTGAGGCAGCCTCTTATCAGCAGACACTCTCTTACCCAAGAGATACTGGAGGCAAAAAGCTCTAGGAAATTCTGAAGCAATTTTAGAATAGCCCCGAGCAGACACGAGGAACTCCCAGTACTTTTCTTGAGAGAAATTTCCCCGATTAAACTCAATTAAATAGTTCTGGTTTTCTCCATGTTCATGCACTAATGATTACAACCTGACTCTCAAGGTTTGTGAAAGGGCACTGGGAATTTCTTGGCATTCTTGGGCAATGCATATTGCTCTTCTTTAATATGAAGTAATTGTGTTCACCCAAACCCTTCTCAGTGTGTAGTTGCTTCAGTGCATTTCTGATCCTTCTCTGGAAGAAAGTCCAGAGAAGTCTCCACAGTGAGAGGGATGGACCTGGCAGTGGGATCATGTCTCTGGTTAACTGTGGCTGTAAACAGGGTTTGTGCTGACACCTCTCTTCACTGTGTCAGTGACATCTGCCTGGAACCTCTCAGGCTCTACTTCCTCACCCCAGGAAGTTTTTGAACCAGGCTCATCTCGGTAGCACAGTGAATTCCTCTGCAGCTGGGCTCTACTCAGTGTTATTGGGGCAGATACTGATGGCAGCAGTGTAGTTGGGGCCTGCCTGCAATGTGTTAGAGCATAACAGGCAACTGTTCATCATTTCACAGTAAGAATTTCTTCCAGTGTGATAGCTTTAACTGTTAGAAATCATGCTCTGTTCCTAATTACAGAGTGACTCATGATAACTCTTCCATCCTCCAGATAACTCTGCAATTAACTTGTGTCACTGCTATAGTTAAAGTATGATTTAATAAGAAGAGATTAATTTTTGCAGCTCTGTTGAAGGTACATTTGGTTTTTCACTCGACAGACTTGGGAAAGGCACACAATCTTTGTTTTATTTCAGGCTAAGTGAAATGTAGAAACCTCATGAAATGTAATGGGTTCAATTGCTCTGGGAGGAATCCCTAATGTTTCATTTCACGTCCTTGTGTTCTACCAGGAGATGCACTTTGCCAAAGGAACAACCTGAAAATGCAGTTGGGACTGCTGGTTGCTTGGTAGAAGAAACACTAAGGTTTTTAAAAGGGTGGGAGAAATGAAAAAAAAAATCCAAATTTTCCTGCAGGGGTTGTATTTTCAGGGTTAATTTTCCTCTTGGCCTCATCAGTCTGCTCACTCTGGCTTGCTGAGCTAATGATCAGGAGGGAGGTGGACTCTGAAAGCAGCTCCTACAACTGGGGCACTGTCTACTCTGTACACACCAAAAAAAGGATGAAAGGGGAAAAAAGCTCTTTTAATGACTTAACATAATTACTGTATTTTCTCTGTTGGTAATACCATCATATAATAATAAAAAATAGCTTAGCAACATGGGTTACTGTTGCTGCAAATGTTTTTCATGGAGCTTCTAACTGCTCCAGATTTGAATTCCAAGTTTGGTTGCGTGTCTACTTTCAGATTTTACAAGTTATGAGTCAGATGGGGAATTAGGAGCTGAACTTAAGTGCTTTGATAATTCAGAAGAGTCAGAGTAATTCAGAGATTTGTATCAGACTTGTTTCTTGAGGTTTGAGGCATTTCTACTCTGGAGACACTGCTGCTTCTCCTGCTGGGAGGGCTAACAGGCAGAACGTGATGACAGCTGGCAGCGTGTCACTGCAGCAGGTTTCCCCTGGCTTCATGAAGATGAGGAGGTAAAAGCTCTGTCTCCACATTCTCTTAACTTGGTAGGTCGAAGATGTCTGAAAAAGTCTTCAGGAGGTTTCTGTGACACTGCAGCAACTGCTCCAAGAGAGTCCAGGGGCTTTGCTCAGGGCAGTTATTTTAGGGATGAATAAACCTTTAGACCACTCTACAGGTGACACCCAGGATGTAAAGATCCCTTCTGTCTTTGCACTGATCTCTCATGTGAGTTTGCCATGGTACTGTGCTGCCAGGAGGCTGATAGACCTGCTCATAAAATGAAATGCTTGACCCCATCTCTCTAGGTCAAGATAGAAGGGAACTGGTAAAACTGCTGAAGGATCCTGTTCTGTCCCAGCCTGTAAGGTCCCTGCACTGTGCAATAGTGCTGTGAGTCCTTTAAATGAAATACTTACTGAAGTGGGCATCAGACTTTTACTGTTCTGCTCCCTGGGTGAGAGGCAGCTGCAGTCTGTGCAGGGTGAGGAAATGAAGAAGCAAACAGAATCCCCTGCTCCCATTTTGCCACTGCTGCAGGATTGATACTTCAGGGTCTACTGCAGGCAGTGTGTCCTCCCAGAGGGGAAATGGGACTGCTATTTGCATTCTTCTGTTCTTTCTAATCTCTTTCCACTTGCCAGAAGAGAGGCTTTTACCTCTAGCAGTTTGTTCTTATTACAGAAAGCATGTTGAAGAATTAGAAAAGGTGCAGGAGAGAGTAACTAGTAGGATAAAAGGTCTCGGTGGTTTAGAGCCATGTGGAGAGGTTAAGAAAATTAGGCTTGAATTCATTAGAAGATGGGAGATTAAGAGAGGAGATGATTGAATTGTAAAATTCTAGGGAAGGTGGAGGGAGCCAAAGCTGTGTGGGAGCAAGTTAGAAATAGCATGTGAGCTGAAACTAGGAAGCAGAGATGGGAGAAGATAGAAGAACTACTGCATCAAGTGGATTTTTCAAAGGAAGGACAAGCAATAGTTTTTAGACAAAACCTGAGAAAGTGGATAGCCCAAGAGGGAAGCATTGGTAGGATGCCATTTAGAGTCTCACAACCAGCCTGATCTCAGTGTATGCTCAGCTGTTCCCAGGGTTTTAAGTGGAAGCCAGTGCTCAATATGGAAGTTACAGCCCATACACGACTTTATCCTCAGAAGTGGGGGAAGTGCTGGGCTTTACTTGCCTGTATAACCCAAACCCATTGGTAGGGGCTACCTTACCCAACTGGACACAACATGAGGGCCTGCTGTGTCAGCACAGCTGGAAGGTGAGGGTCTGGTGTGACCCTACATCTGGAGGGCACAGCAAAGACAAGGCAGCTCCAGAGCCACCAGTGATGGAGAAACGTTTTGGTTGAGAATTTCTGCAGATGCCCTGTGGCACTGCAGTGGGCATGGACCAGTGACAGTGGGCATAACCTGGCACAGGAATAGCACCACCCTCAGTAAAACAGGCCTGTGACAGGTGAAGTCCTCCCCTAATAACGGTGACTTCATTCTTCTGGGTATGGGGCCTGTCCTTGTGGTCTCAGAAGGTCTGTGGCAGTTGTGTTCCAGACTGAGTCCTTTTGGACTGTGCCTCGTGTGCATCCACAGATGTGCCCATGCCTGGTTGTGAGGCCAGTGCCGTGTGCTGTGTGTGCCTGTTGGATGTGGGTAAACCCAGCAGTTCTGCTCGCAGTGGTTTTGGTTTTGTTCCATATGTGCTCAGCAAACCTTTCTCGTTAATCAAAATGAAATCACTGCCTTTCACAGATGCTACCCAACTCTCCAAGAGAGAGTGCCAGAAAATAAATGAACCTTTTTCTCACCTGTACACAAGTCATTTCAGAACCCCCCGGGTGATCTTGCAGCTCATGAGATTTAAATTGCAACCAGACCAAAAAACAAGCACTCAGATTTTTGTGTATCCCGTTGAATTTTACCCCAATTGCAGCAGAGTTCAAAGAAGTGTGTTTCCAGGGCCTGGTGTTTCCTGGTGCCAGGAGTTGGCACTGGAAAGAAGGTGGGGACACACTGCTGAGCATGTGCTGCCTGCAGATGCAAGAAGGAAGGAAAATGTAAAGCCTGGAAGGACGCTCTGGACTATCATTTGCAGAAATACTGCAGAGGGAGCTATGGAAAATTGTGTTTGTCTGATTTCCCATCCTCTCTGCTGTTTGGAACAAGGATTGGAAACTCCCGTGGGGCCAAGAGTATTTACACAGCTGACAACTTTCATTTGGAAGCTGCAAATGGACATTTAACTCTACAAGCAGAACGTCCCAGTGAGGTGAAAGGGCTGCTGTAAAGACACATTAATTGGCAGGCCTTCTCCTTGCCAAAGTCATGTTGTCATGATAGTGCTAATGATTTGGGGAATGGCCATGCAACAAGGGAGAGCTCACTGTAGGCAGTTCTACAACTGATGTTGGGGAAGTGGCCAGAGTGTGGCCTGATCTTCAAAAGGCAACCTCTCCTGCCTATCCCAGCTTGCATAACCTCTGTAGGGCCCTGCAGCAGCTCTGCCAGTTGCTCCAGAAAGGAAGCACAGGAACTATTTTCCTGAAGAGCAGTTCGTTCTCCAGAGCTGCCATAAAAGCAGCCTGTGTGGTTATAGAAGTGCACTATAAGGGAGTCCTAAGGTGTGTCCAACTCCCTGCAGCTCCTGGCACTTGCCTGTGCTGATTGCCTTGCACAGGAGTCACTCCTGCATTCAGGAGTGGCCCCGTGAGGATGGTGACAATCAGAGTGAACTGAAGTGGTCCCTGACCCAAATCACAGCATCCAGTGTGGAGCCTGAACCCTGCAGGTCAGGTACACATGCAACTGTGCCTAAAAGATCTTTGTACCCCCTCTTGTCCCTGCTGGTTTCCATCTGGATCAAAAGCTCTGAGGGGATTCCCCATAAAGCAAATACAAAACTCAGTCCTTTTTACACCCCTTTGGGTCGTGTTTGCTCCAAGATGGAGAGATTAATAATATCCTGTTGGCTCAGGGCTTCTTTCTGACAGCCTTATCCAGTTATTAAAAGTGATTCTGGATTGCCACTGGTTTTCAGTTGAATAAGGAGTTTGGAAAGGGTTGAGAATCGTGGTGCTGTCCTGTATTCCCACAGCATCCTTCCTTGGCTGGCTCAGGCTCCCCACAGTGCTGAATTGCTGTTTTTCAGAGCAGGGCTCCCTACCCTCTCTGGGAGGGAGGTGCTCAGACATGTCATTGCCCATCTGTGTGAGCCTGGGGGAAAGGTTGCATCCTCTTTCTTTGTGCATCTGCCTGGTGCATGAGCTGGATAAATAAATAAGCCTGCAGCCTCTCATAATAAAATATTCTTGTTGCTCCAGCTCCTCTGCTGAGTTATAACTTCGGGAGCCAGAGTAGCCTCTGTGTCCTCTGTATGGAATCCATGCAGCTGAGGCTGGTGAAACAGAGCTGTATTTTACATAGGTGAAGCTCCTGCTGTAAATTATGCCACATTAACTGCTGAGCTCTTTGCTTCTAGGGTCTCTTTAACATTTGGCAGCACTGAAAGAAATAGAAGATGAGAGAGGGAGCACTGGGTTGTCAGGTCAGCTAAAAGAACTGTGCTGCTTTTTCCACTGCCTCAGTTCTTAAAACCAATGTAGTTGCAACTACAAATTTGAGTCTATCTGAATAAGATGTGATCAAACACATTTAGTTAATTAGTGGCAGTGACTTTACCATTTTCTGAATGTAATTTTTTTATTGGACAGAAATCAGGCTGTAACTTTATATGACCCTGTACTGGTTTTATTCTGTTAATTTCATGGCCATTATTGTCCATCTTCTTTATATCTAATGAAACTTTCACTTGATAAAACTGATGAGCTCTTCTACATGCTGTTATTAGTATCAATGCAAATCTGAATGACTCTGGTTAAGCCTAAGCTTCCTGGCAGTATTGACTCTGGTTTTATTGTCTGTCTCCATCTGTGAATGCATTCTGAGTTTACCAGTGTAGGAGACAAAGGGGACTGTAACAGATTCTCAGCATCCTTTGGCTGTTGGTGAAACCTTGGTCACATCACTTAACCAGGCTGTGCCTCATTAACAAGTGCTTTATCTGTCACTGTGGGGTATTTGTGTGTCATGCTTTTGGAGGCAGGGTCTGTGTGTGGCACAGTTGGATTCCACCCCTGCTGCACTATATAGGTGCTCTCTCTTGTCACAAATATCAACGATAAATACTGGTAGGATGGCAGGAGAGTTCCATTTGCTGTGTGTGGCCATGTGTGTACCCAGACCCTCGTGCAGAGCTGTGCCCTGTCCCCCCCCTCAAGACCCGGCCCGTCGTTTCTCGGCGCTCACGTTCCCCAGCTCTGCCCCTGCTCCTGGAGTTCCCAGAGTTAAATGGTGGCTGTTAATTACTTTGCACATATGCTGGGTTTTCACTGCACTGGGGGCACTGCTTGGCTCAGCACAGCTATGCAGGATGAGGACAGCCCGTTTCCTCTGGCGGTGTGTCAGAAACACACTTTTCCAGCTGACCTGTGTGGTCACAGTGTCCTGGTTGCCATCACTGGTCCTGCAGGATCTCAGCCTGCTCGGGCCTGTCTCATCAGAGCAGCGAGCAGGGCTGAAGCTCCTTCCAGAAATGGAAGTTCAGCACACAACTGTGTTTCTGCCACATCAGAAAAGATCATCCCTTGCTAGCAAAAGCTTTCACAGGCCAGCAGGCAGGAAAAACGTTCACATCTTCCCAGGCAGAAAGCCATCAGTCGTGTGCTGGTGCTAATTAGCAAAACTCTGATTAAGTCATTGGAGCAGTGCCAGCTTGTACCAGATGAGGAGCTGGTCCGTGTGGAGTTGGTTGATGTGGCGTGGGCTGAGAGCACCCTGGGGACGTGGTTTGCTGAAAGCAGAGCCCAGAGCTGCAGCCGTGCAGTTCCAGTGCCAATTTAGTTTGGGTTTCTTTTCTGGTACTTTATTTATTTGCTTATTGCATTTCTCTGTCTACCTACCTATATTTAAAAAGAAAAATCTTTCCATGTGAACACAATATATCCATGTGGTTAAGCTGTGAGGTGCACACACACACATTGGCTGCCTTGGGGGATCCCCTGGGGAGGAGGAGTGTGGGACTGTACCCCAGTCCTAAGGGAGCTTGTTAGGAAATAGGTTTATTCTCCCTCCAACTTAACAAACATTGCATTTATAGGAAAAAATCAAATACAGCCAAAACACAGTCATGAAGTTTTTTGAAACATTTGGAAGCCTTTTTGGCTCTGGTCATAAATACATGTTCTTAATATAGTATCTGAACATTTCCAACTATCCACCACTTCAGTCTTCTGGTTACCCCATGCCCACACAGATATGTTACTCTGCTTTACTGTCTGAAAATGTTTCTAGATCTAATGAGTGTAGAAAGGCTTGAGTTTACAGTGTGTTAGGTTTCTTGCATGAAACTGAGATATGTCTATCTCTGTTTTTCTTTCTTGGTCATTTCTTATACCTACATTCAAGTAGGCTTAGAGGGAAAAGTTCATGGACCAGTATTTTTTGTCCTTGCAAGTTCATTACAGAGATACATAGTTTAGCAATATTAATTAAACAAAAGTAAACATTAGGATACTTTTAAAGCACAAAATTTGACCTATTTCTCTCCCTCCTTATCTAGCTAAAGCCCACACAGTTATACCCTTGGTACTCATTCAGTGAAAACACTCAGCACATATAAGTTTGAGCTTATTAAATAAATGGAGACTAATGTGTAGCCCTCTGTTGTCCTAACATACTGGAGAAACCTGTCTTGAAAGAAGATGTGCATAATAGCAGACAAGCATTAGGGCAGCTCTGCTGCTGGTAGAAAATCTTATTCCTCATGTACTGTTTGGTGTCACAGTACTGCTCTTATTAAGTCCTTATATAGCAGGACCTTTGATTTTATTGTCAAGCTAAACTGGGAGCTGGGAGGTAATATTCTTCCAGCTCTGGGTTGAAAAGCCTCTTGTGTAGCTCTGGTGTCAATGAACACATTGACTTTTCCCAAAGAAATTCTTCCTGGGGTCGGATGCAGGAGCACTGAGGGGGGCCCTGCTCGAAAAGCTGAGCTGTGAGCTCTGCTCATGGTGATACCCTCACGCTGGCAGGACAGGGCAGAGCTGGCTGATCTGCATGCACAGGAATCCCTTTCCTTGTCATCGAGATGGCAAAGCCTCTGGGATGAGATGGAGAGACTCTGCAGCAGTGCTGCGTGGTACTTGGCTGCAGGAAAAAAAAGGAGCAAAACCAGAAGCAGTGAGTGCATTGAAAAGATGGACTGTCAGGAGAGAACAAAAGCCTGATGGTGTGGAGTGATGGGAGGACTGTGGTAGTCTGTCACCACATCTCTGGAGATGGCTCTGGTTTTCCTTCTCAGGAAAATGAGCATTTCGGTGTCATTTGCAGTCTTTTGCAATTTTTATCAAGGACAAGAGGTGTCATTCAGAGTAGTGTTGTCGTGCTGGACAAATGTTGGTTGATTTGAGTCTGCCACAGGCTGAAATTATGTTTGGGGTTTTTTTTTCCTCTGCTTTTTTTGATGGATCCCAACCAATTATTTGACACAGTGAAGGTTCAGCAGGTGTGTAAATGCTCCTGAGTGTTCATGAGCAGTTTAAGAGAACCTGCTGAAGTGAGGGGGGAGGGAAATAAGATGAGCACAACTGTTGCAGACATTTTAGAGCACTTGCTGCCATCACACTGTGGAAAAAAACAATCAGAGCCTAGAAGCACTATTTGTCTAGGGCTGTGAGACTATCAGCTTAGGGTTGCAATGCTAAAAGGCATGGCTGGCTGGAGAGATGTAATGGAAAGTGCTCTGGGAATGAATTCAGCAACTGAAGAGCCCTCGGATGCGATGAAGGTAAAGGTGTAGAGAGACAAGTCAGTGACCCTTTAAGGAACTGCCTTCCCAAATCATCTGTGAAATCACCAAAATGACAGTTCCCACCTCACAGTCAGCTGGTGCTTGAGCATTATGGAAAGCTTTAGATATAGATTCCATTCTTGACTGGTTTGGGTGAGAGGATGGCTGACTGAGGCTTGTGGTGTCTGGAGCAGTCAAAGACAGGTCTGTGTGTGCCACGTAGAATGAAATCAAGAGCCTGGGTTTTTAGGTGGGCCCTTCACTGGAGCAGTGCTCCACTGTAGCCCACGATACCATCTAATGAATAGTTCTCTTTATTAGCCAGCATGTGTCTGCTCAACAGTGGAGAGTTCAGCCTCAGAGCTGCATCTGTTCTCAGTGGTGTTATGGAGGGAGGGGAAATCTTGGCAGCTCAGAGGGCAGCAGGAAACCAGCAGTAGGAAATGAACAGCTTGCAGATGGACATGGGCAGTGTCACAGAAGGAACACACGTGGCTACCACGTCTGCAGCCAAAGGACATCCCTCACTTCCATGTCTTGGGAATCAACCCCATTAGTTTAGGTTTTGCTGCACTGATTTGATAATGCAGCTGAACTAGGTTGGTGATATTTTCCCTTTTTCTCCCTGGCAATTACATGAAACAATTTTCCTCAACCCTTTTTTTTTTTTTTTTAAATAATGAGTTGGAGTTCTGTATGGAGTTATGGAGTTCTGGTTTTTTTGCGCCATTCTCTGTGATGAGTGTGGGAGTGTTTGTCTCCCCCAGCTGCCTTCCTTGTGGCCAGCTGCAGAACAATTGGTGAGACACCATCTGGCTGTCCCTAATTTTTGCCAGCTGTAGGTATAATCAGCAGGATGATTGCAAAGTCCCTCTTCCTTCCATACAAAAACCCTGGAAAACACAAGTGCAGCGATGCGCGGATGTGTAACGGGAGATTGAAAACATGACTTGTTTTTCAGAGGGGGACAGGACCTGCATCACACTGTTCTTGTACCTGGGTTAATGTGCCTCTGGTGAAGGCACTGCTGCTGTTCAGCTGCTGCAGCTGACCTGGGGTTGGCATTTCTCAGTGCAGGTGGGAGGGGAGGGGGGACACCAGCACAGCGAGGTTTGCTGTTTGTGCCTCCTGCTGCTCACACAGAGGCACAGGGAGCTCCCTTTCTACACGTTTTTGCCTGTTTTAAAGGCATTTAGATTTTAATTTCTTAAGTCAGGGAAAGCTTTCTACGTGTACAGCCAGTCAGGGTTTACCATGTTGCCCCATGTGGAAGCCAGCAAGATAATGCCTAACTTTTGTTTATTTCGACTAATTAAAAATATCAGGATTAAGCCCTGCCTGTGCTACTCCCTGCACCCTACCTGCCACATCAGGTGAGATATTTCAGCACCTGTAGCTCCCTTTGCCTCAGCTGCTAAACCATTCAGTGACCCAGACCTTCAGAACAGCCAGAGCAGGAGGGTGTCTTTCACTGGCTCTTCCCTTGGAGCTTTCCTGGATTTTTGCTGATCTATATATGTTGTACTTCTCCAAAACTAGCCACTGATGGCATGATCTGCTCCTGCTGACTCATAAAATCAGGTAGGGCACTACATTCCCAGAGTTTTGAGGTCCTGCTGGATGGGGACTGAGGCTTTGTCTTGGAGTGGTGACCAAACTGTGCTGAAGCTGCTCAAAGCCTTGTCTGCTGTAAACCTCTGTGGAATGTTCTGGTCGCTTGCATTTGAATTATTTAAATAGTTCAAGGTACAAGTAGCTAATGAAACGTCTTAATAATAGATTGTAAGACTAAGGATTATGATAAACCTGCATGGAGATGTAGAGAAGTAACAGTATGGAAGGAGGATTATTTAAAACAGACAGCTTTTATGGTCTGTTATGCATGTCACTGTTTCGTTTATCTTTTTAGTTAAAGCAGCCAGTACTCATTCATTCACATGGACCAAAAATCATTGCACTGGTAAAAATAAAATCTGATGCTTTTCTCCCACAAGGCTGAAATTAATTTTGTCCAGAAGGCAATTTCTGAGTGTTCCAGAGGGGACAGATATTTCTACTTTTGTTAATTGTTTTAGTAGAGGTTCTAGGAGGTGCAGGAGGACATGAGGTATCCCATGATTGTCTCTTGTTTACCATCACAGGAGACCAGTTTCAAATGTTTAAGGGGATTTACCTGAAGTGTGAGCAGTGCTCTGGTGACAGTGATACACAGCTGGTACCTGAACAGCTGAGAATCTGCACTTTGCTGGGAGTCTTTCAGACTCCTGAAAAATCTGGGGGCCACACTTGGCCCTGGCCTCTTGCAAGGCCAGGTCAAACATCATGTTTGTCCTTGAAACACTTTCAGCATCGTGAAAAAACCGTGCACATCCCTGCAGGAATTAGAGTTGATGTGAATTGGAGAATACAGCTGTGATTTGAGTTTCTTGTGAGTTTGTGGGCAGGCTGAGTTTAGGCCTGGCACTGGGGGCACTGCAGATAGCTCAGCCTTTAAAATCTGTGGCAGGATGACTCCTTGCTGAAGCCCAACTCCCTGTGTGGTTTTACATGTTCATAGCACTCCTGAGAAATGAAAAGTTGTTTCTTAATTAAATCTCTTTGTGTTTTGGCCATTTTTTTTTCCTTTTGAGAAGGGATTTATCTTTGGTGCTGTTAAGTTATAGGAACAGGCATTACAGATTTGAGGCTTATGGGAAGTTCAGTGTGGAGCAATAGCTGAGGTCTGTGGCATTAGGGGAGGATGTTTGAACACAGCTCTGAGCACTAATTAGTTGCCCTAGGAGCAGAGAAATACTTTCTTCAGTCCTACCAAAGGTTTTTGTGTTAAGCACAGAAATTTTTGTACCCTGATCAGATACACTGTCTGCTTGGAGATAATGGTCTTATTAAAAAAAAGACAGGCACGTTCAGGATTAAGATTTCACTTGGCCTTAATTAAGGTTGAATAACAAATAGCATACTGGAAATGTCCAGGTGCCCTTTGGGGCACTGTTCACCCACATTAAATGCCACAGATTCCTCTGGGTAGTGATCTGCTGCAACACAAAGCATTGGCACCTTGAGGTCAGGCTGGCAGAAAGGTGAGGTTTGGAGCAATTACTCCATCTGAATTTGACACAGTGTTGACACAGCTCTGATCTGATTAAGGTCTAGAGGCAGAAAGTTTGTGTCAGCATGGAGTGGTACCGAAAACCAGAGTTTTAAAAGTACCAGAGTAAAAGGGATCGTTGCTAAGGAAATGGGATTATTTAATGGTCTGTTCCTCTACCAGCCTGTTCCCCATCAACTTGAAAATGGTCATTCTTAACTCGATACAAATAGAGAGGCAAAATGCATCCCTTGGCCACGAGCCAAGCAGACTCAGCAGAATCTTAAAAGAAAAATAAAGCACCAATCAAGTTAGCAAATAAAAGTGGAGATTTGTGTCTTTCCTCTGAGGAGAGTTGATGGTTTTTAAAAAGACTTGTGATCAGAAGCCTTAAAATCTTCCAGTGCAAGTTGATCAGCACATGAAAAATGTTCCATGGCAACAGTTTGGTCTCTGTGATTTTTTTTTTTTTTTTAAATTTTTTTTTCAGGAAAACTCCATCTAGTTTTATAATATTTTGTACGGGCAAATAAAAATACCGTGTAAGACACGAGTTAAAATACTGTGACAAGCAACCATGATAGAGACTAGTATCTCATCCTGTCAGTGCCTTAACCTTTCTGGGCTTGGAGATTTATCTGTGTAAGTGGCAGTGTGGAAAAATGTGGGCAATTTGCTGTCCTGGCTTGGGGTTGGAAAGCCAAGCACGGCTTGGTGCTCTGCCACCGAAGCTTTATTGGGTGTACATGGGCTGTGGTTGTAAGAATTGTTGTTACACCTGAGCTTTCCTCAATGGGAGGCAGAAAAGAGGTTGTTCCTCCCTTGCTCTGGGCTGCAGGAACGATGGATGTCAGCAGGGCTGGGCTTTCCTGAGGTGCTGTTAGCAATGCCACTGGACAGCCCAAGCTCATTTTGCAGTCTGGTGTGGCTCAGAGGAGGAACAGTAACATCAGCTGCATAGAGAGGTGCTCTGGGGGCTCTTGGGAGAGAGAAATACTTGGTGGGCAGGACTTGACTCTTACAGTACTTGGGCTGTGTCTGTGTGGCACAGAGGGCAGCTCTGGTGCTGGGTGAAGCTGTGTGACTGAAGCTGGAGGTGTCCAACGTGAAGTTACCTCGTCTCTGTGCACACAGTGCTGCCTAAAGAAAATGCAGGGAGAAAAAACTCCGAGGCAATTAGTTCTGGAGGTGAGATAAGGAAAGGATTTTAATTTGTGCCTCTGAGGCATAGAGATTACATTACACCCTCTGTACAGATGTTACAATTTATGATATTGCTTGTCCAATCCCAGGTTTCATCCACCCACTGGCTTTTGCCCTGGACCACACTCAGTCATGCCCCTTGGGAATTGGGGGCTTTTCGAGACCCATTCTTCACCATCTTCATCTTCTTTGGGGTACAGGGGGCACATGTTCACCCAGTTCTTGACTGTACTCTTGCAGTTTAGGCCAAGGCACAAGTGTTCTCTAAACAAAAGGGCCTACTCTTAAAGATAGACTAAACATTTTCTACTGGAATTCAGGGGTAGGATTGATATGGGAAACATGGAATGGGGTGATGGGGCTGGGGAATGTGTAAACTACTGTGCTAAAGGGTGAGGGAATAAGGGCTGCTGCTTCTGAAATCTACTTATATAACTACTTATAAAGCTTATAAAATTAGAAAAATAAGAAAAAACAAGATGGACCTTACAGCATCAACAGGCACACGCTCTGTGTTCCTGCAGGGGCACAATGCTGAGCCCCAGCCCCCAGCAGAGAGCACACTGAGATTTCTCACCGGGCTGGGCTGAACTGGGTACCTCACTGTCAGCTAAATGCACCTATCCAGAGCAGCTGTAATCACAAAATCTATAACCATATGGAAATCAGAGCTGGCGTGCCAAAGACCTCGTGGACTCTCAGTCCATCATCACAACCTCTGCAGGTCGATAAATGCCCTGAACAGGGAGCCAGTTCTGTCTTCTCTAACCTATCTGGTTTTGAGAAAGGGCAGTGCTCAGGTTAAATGTTAACAATATCCTGCTGATGGGCGTGATCAAACTGTCCACATGCAAGGGCTTGGGGTTAAAACATCTCAGAGTCATTTAGCCTTGTTAACAGAGCTGCCCTGCAGCTGTCTAAGGAGATGAGAAAACTGAGATTTTTCTGAAGGTTTCTGGATTTGCTGGAGGCCTTCAGCCTTTTGGGTGTTACCTGAGCTCTGAAGGAAGGTCAAGTAAATCCTTAACTTTGTGGAAATAGTGCCAAGGTTTTTGTTGGCGCTCCCTGCTCAACCTCAAATGTAAAAAAAATATGTGTCTTAATTTCTGCGGGGACTGCAGAAAAAAAAAAATCCCAGTAATTAAAATCCTCTTTTACTATAAAGAAAGTTGTAACAGATTCTTTAACAGAGGCACAGGAATGGGTGTTCTCCTTTAATGCTGTTTCCAAGGAGGGTTTCCACAGTAATGAAATATGACACAGTCAGTGATAGCTCAGCTGAAAAAAACTGGCCAGTTAAAGGGAGGCTCAGCATATGTGCCCCTTTGGTGCACCATCTTAAATCACTCTCACATTCTCAATTGTCTATTCCTGATAAATCTGTTCAACACTGCTGGATTTGAAGTGTATGGAATAATGCATCCTTCTGGGATAGGTTAATTCAGACTTGTGTAATTCACTGCATTAGAAGTGGCCCAAAGTGATACTTCTTCCTTTGTTAGTTTTGCTTATTTTTTATTATTTTTTTTTTAACAAAAGGGCAGTTGCCATGCAGAGTACCTCAGAGAGCTATCAGCCTTTGAAATACCTGTCACTGTAAATAAATTTGGAGTGTTCACTGGTTATCTGGAATAGTACTGTAAACTGATCAGAGAATAGACTCTGAATTAAAATAAGTGAAAAATGAAAACAAATTCTTCATTTTCATTTACACAAGGTATGAGTTGCTGATGTGTGACTGGTTCCAAGAAGATAACTAATGAAAAGACACCCTTACTTGGTGTTAAAATGAATTCCCCAAACTGTCTTTCCGTGGTGCCTCTTCCCAGAATCACGTGTAGCTTCCTGAGCCAGTTCAGGTGTGTACCTGAGTGAAAAGCAAATGAGGCAAACTGGAGGAAGGGAAACTTCCACGGGCAATTCCTGAGTTCAGAACTGCCTCCATGGGAAAACAGGCAGTGAATGTTCTCAGAAACAGGGCTGAGACAAGTCTCTTGGGGGGGCGGAAAACATGTTGCAAACACATAAATTAAAACATTTTCGAATTAGCTACATACTCTACATGATATAATGTATATTACAAATTTATGGGTGACCTTCCTGATTTTCATCCAGGGAGAAGTGAGGGATAAATTACATGTGAAGTAACCCTGAAAGGCTGGAGGTCAAGCACGTGATACTTTCTGAAGAGAAAGGGGTGAATGAGCCCTGTGGGGTTGTGGAGAACATCCTCCATGGGCAGGTGGGAGTGCAGGGCCTCTCCCCACCCCTGACAGGTTGCTATGGATTTCATTTTCCCATCGTGCAGACTCCTGAGAACTGGTGCCTGAAACACCTGGCTAGTGATGAATTCTCCTAAATAACAGATCACTTGAATGCCTGTGATTTCTGGCTGGGTCATTTGGAAGCAAAACTCCGGGCTCTGAGGGCACCCTGGTGATGAAACAAACTATTAGCACTTTACTTGCAGTTTAATTAAGTGTAGAGGGCTGGATTTGCTTGGCTGGGGACTCTGGAAGTGCTGTCAGTCCTGGACTCATCCACTGATGGGCCGAACTCGGGGAGTAACTTGGAGAGGTTCTGTGGGAGTCTCTCCACCAGGAAAAAGTTCTCCCTTGGGAAAAGCAAAGCTTGTTTCAAATGAGAGAGTGTTTACAGCTGCAGCTTTGCACTGTCCTGGAGCAAGGTGCATTCCTTCCCCAGGACACTGGCAGAGCTGAACCATCCAGCCTGGGGTGGGCTTTGGGATGAGCTCTGCTGAACCCACTCTGCCAGTGTGCAGTGTCCTCAGGCCAGGAGAGTGCTGCTGCTGACACACAGACTTTTGGCACCTGGGGATGGAAATGTTTTCTCCTAGGAAAGATTTGGGTTTTTAGTTTGCTAGAAAAGGTGATTATTCCAGTTCAGCATTTGTGCTCACAAGCTTCTTTCATGTTCCAGTCTAGTGGTCTTTGTTCAGACAGAGGCATGCCTTTCTTTTACTTTGGGAAATCTGTCACTTCATTAGACCACTTACAGCTGAGTGACAGGGAATTTAATTTTCTTCCTTTCTTTGCTGCTGTTGAAGAATCCTTCCCCATCTCTCATGTCACCCTGTCACATTGGAATGATGTTTGTGCTATAGAGATGCTGTAGCACAGCCTCTCAGCTCAGTGCTAATCAGCCGTCTCTTATCCTGGCTTGGTGTCACCAAGTCTTGCTTTCTGTGTTATAAAATCCTCGACTCATCTGTTGCTTAAATAGCTCAGGGATTTGACACATTGTTTTTAAATTCTTCTGGCAGGATCAAGAACGTGGGCACAATGTCAGAAATCTGCTCTGTATCCGTTGGTTTTGGAGGAACATCAAACTCCAAGATCTGAAGTTTCAGGTTCAAAGCCAACTAGATTGAACAGAGAGCCCTTGGTGCCTCCTGGCCAGGCTGTTCCCTCCCCATCCTCACTTTCCCCTGCACTGAACAGAAAAGTTTTAGCTCTAATTTTTTTCTTTCTCAACTCCCTGCCATCCCCCTCACAACGTGATCCATTCCCTCCTTTATCTGTGAAATGAAAGAACTCCTGTCAGAGACTTGACTTGTCTCTTGGTAATTCCAGAAACTGCCCCTGAAATTCCACTATTTGAGAAGAGAGTGTGGCAGTGCATCTGGAAACCTTATCTTCCACAGCTTTGTATGGCTGCTCTGTTGCAATTTTCTGCCTCTGTTCTCTGGCTGACCTATACATATAATAGAAAACTTTCTCCTATATTTCTCATAGTCAAAAGTTGCCTTATCTTCAAGAAAGAAGAAAATAGGTTCATTACTCAGAGAAAGACAAGGAGATGTCACCTCTTGCTTGGAATTTTTTTTTGAGTGTTTTGTTTGGGTTTTATAAGTGGCCACTTAACTGGACTAAAAATTGCAGAGGAGAAAAAAAAAGCACAGCAGCTTTTCCCATTACTATTTTGTTTTCTAATTAATCCTGTCCATTCAGGCTTTAGCTGCTTCACTCGTGTGGCTCGTTTGCTTTTGTGGCTTAAAAAAAGGGGCTGGGGGGAGGTGTGAATACCCTCCCCTGCTAATGCATTTTGATTGCTTTTCCCCCACTGTTGGAGTGCTTTTAGGAACACCGAGGCTCTCAATTTTTCATGTGACACTGGTTTCCCACTGCTCTGGGTTATTCAGCTCGGTAAACATTTTGCCTGAAGGATTTGTGTCTCCTTTGATGCACGGGGTGGGGAGCTGGAAGTTCAAGCCCCTGTGATTGCATTTGATGAAGACATAATTAAGACAGGCTAATTTGTATGTGTGTGTGTGTTTAATAACTTTTGAATAGGCACTGGAGAAGGGAATGGTTCCCACTACTAATCACTGCAAAACAATCATGTCTTAGGCAAGTGCTTGGAGAAAAGGAATTCCCCAGGACAGAGGTGACATGGAAGTAATGGAACCTTAATGGATGACAGAAAGCCATCTTCTGGGGCAGATATGGTTATGGAAAATTATCTTATTGCTCTGCTGTCTGTGTTCCCTACACAGCTAAGGGTTTCTTCGTGGCTGCTAATTCTTGGTCTGAATTTTCAAATTTTGGTAGTAATGCAGCTGAATAATACCTGGATGTATTTTATTTGGAAAACAAGGTGCTACATGAGTAACTGTGTGTGGTCCTTCCTGCTGCAGTGGTTTCTTTCTGACCAGCACGTTTCTCTTCTAGAAAAAGCCGCTTTTGTCAGAATTCAACTTTGCAGTACATGTCAGTTGGATGAAACTAGGTTTTGAAGGAAAAATGGAGTTGGAATATTTGAAAGAGATCAGCTTTTAGAGCTTGCAATGTTGTGGAACAGACCTGATATTGGCATCAATTATTTTCATGATTTTTCAATTACAATGAAGCAAAACGTGTTTAAAACTGCCTGTGAAATGAAGGTTCTAGAAGAATTATTGTGGTTTGGAACAGAAACTACCCTCCAAGAGCACTTTTCCTGGAACAGAAATTCCAATTTTAGCCAATATTGGTGATACTGAAGAATAGTATCTATCGCTTTGATGTCCTGTGCACTCATAAATGACTGCCTATAACACCTCAGAGTTTAATAGGTCCATGTAAGTGCTATTATTGTTTATTGCTAATTAGCATTAGTGGATTTAGGTCTCTCAGAAACCTGATTAAAGCAGAAATAGTAATATTCAGGCCTTCATGTACCTATTTGTCTTTCACTGGGTTTTATTTCATTACCTTTGGGACTACTTAAGGAATGATTTCTGGCTCTCCCTTGGTAATTTTCTAATCCATTGATACCATAATATCTTGGGGAGTCCAGATCTTGGGTTGTTTTTCTTCCTATAAATGTTCCTTGGAGCCATTTAAAAAAAACCCTTGGAAAGTATAACAAAAAATGCCAGAGACCGTAAGCATGCATGACACTAAACTATACAGACCCTAATTCTATGACATTCAAATCCCACTTTGTATGCAGCATCATTCCCCCCCTCTGCAGCCTTCCCTGGCTAAAGCTGTCAGGGCAAAGAGCATTTCAAAGCTGAAATGTCTTAGTGTCAGAGCAGTGCTGGTCTGCCCTTCCCCGTCAGTGTTTAATGTGGCATTTAGAGGGGAGATGGGAGATGAACAGCATCTCTGCAGCTGGCTCTGTTCTGAACAGCTCCAATCTCCAGGGCAGTTCTGATGACTCCAGTTCCAGGGTGCTGAATAAATAAATAGCTGTGGCTCCAGGTGGACTCCAGTGGTCTGTTTTAAAAGTGCCCTGTTGAAGCTTCACAGCTCCCAGCCTGTGCTGTCCAGATCAGAGCTGTGACACGTGTCTGTGCATCCCACAGCTGCATGTTCCAGCAGCACTGCAGTGATCCCCTCGGGAGCTGTGAGCTTTCATCAGTGTGCTGCCGGGGGAGAGCTGGGCTGAGGAAATTACTTCTGCACTTGAATCTGAAAGCACTGCTCTCTCTGATCTGATGGGGAAGAAATTTGTACAGTTCAGTGCCCAGTTGTGGAGTAATTACCTTTTCAGACTGTTCAAGCCTTCCTCCAGGTGTTGATTGTGTCATTGCTCCATTGCTATTTAAGTGGTGTAGCTGTAGAGACAACCCTTTGGTTGGTTTGGAAAGGGTGCACACAGAGCTGGAGTGTGGGAGTGAGATCCATTAAATAATGCTGCACTCTAATTGTGTCTCCTGCAGGATGGCTGGAGCTGGCAGAGATGTCTCTGTGAGGGTAAAGCCTCAGCTGGAAGGCTTCTCTCTGTCAGAGCAGAGCCAGCATCCTGCCAAAGGGATGCAGGTTCCCTTTGCTCTGGGTGCAGGTGGTGAAGCAGTGAGCAGAACAGAGGTGGGAGCTGCAGGCAGCCCTGTGCTGGATGCCTTGCAGCAGGAATGCCTCCTTCTGGGAGTTAAAGGTGCTTGAGTAATCACCACTCTTTACAAAATAGGTCTGGTAGTATTTCATGGGCATTGCCATTTTGTGAACTCATTTTTCCCATCTTTGTTATGGCTGGAGCTCCTGAGCTGGTCAACTCCTTCGAGAATAGCTTTGTCCTCTTGGTTGTGCATAAGGAGAAATTATGAGGTGTCACTGATGTTTGTGTCCACCTGGGTTCTGGTCCTCAGAAGGCAGTGAAAACACAGAGAACCAAACTGTGATTTCCCTGGGTGAGGCAGCAGCACTTCCAAACCATAACTTTGGTGCTTTCAGCAACAAAACTTCAGCTTCCAAGCTGGACTAGGAAGCAGAAATTTTCACTTGAAACTAAAGATATATACGACTGTGATTGTTTTTCTCCAAAACCTTAAATCACTGCCTTTCTTCTGAAAGTTCTGTCGCTTAACTTAAGCTCTGTTTATTCTCTGCTCAATGTCCTTGAAATTCTCTTGTTTCCTCTTCACTGCTGCTGTTGCCCATCTCCTGTCCTCTGTTAAGCATTCTAAGACAAAAAATTTGTGGTTGTCTTTGGTGGTGAACAAGGAGATCAAAGCTGTCTGAATTATGATCATCAGGTGATAAATGATCCTCTAAAACCTGAACTTTCGTGTGAGCATATTATCTGCCACCACGTTCTGGGGTCCAAGTTCCCTTTACCTGCAAAACTTCAGCTCAATTCTTATTTTTTGGAGCTAATTGTTCTTTCATACAGTGTCTTCTCAGCCTCTTTCCCTCTGGCTTTAAGCAGCCACGTGTCAAACATGGGACTATGACCTTGCACAGTGAGGAAAGAAGCAATAGGTTCTGTTCAGAAAGAAATGAAGTGTGTGACTGGCATTGCACTGTGTTCTCACCCTTTCCCAGCAGCCTGTTGCAACAACCTCACAGGATGTCCAAGAGGTTGAATATTATAAAAATTAATTAAATGGCGTCAGAGTACATGTATTTCTAAACTGCACAGCAGTTCAGACTGTAAAGTATTAGGGGGTGATTGTAATATGATAAACTGGCTTAGTAATAAATCACATGGCCTTGGAAAGTGCCGATTGTGAACAGGGGACATTTCATCAAAATTAGTAATTGCTAAGGATAACTCAGAGGGCCTGTTAATAAATATGTGTGTAATGTGAAGCAATGTGTTAAGTGGTGGTGACTTAGTGAAAGCTTGGATCCTGGCAGGTGTGACTGTTAATTTTGTAGATGCAGAGCAGTGCAAAGAACACCCCAGAAGTGGATCTGGTTTTGAGCAGGGGGGTCTGGTGACAGTGATGCATCACTGCCCTGCCAGCTCAGAGGTGTGTGATGGTGGGGTACCCTTCTGAGGTTAATGTCCTGGTGTTATATTCTGAATTAACCCTGCTGGTATGGGCTCCTGACAGATATCTGTGCCTTCCTCCTGACCTGGTGGTACAATGCAAATCAGATGCTCCTGTCTGTAGGGATGATGAACTCTCTCTTTACCTTGACCAGCTGGACACATGTTAAGTAAATCTTGCTGGTATTAACAAGGCTTTTAGGGGTGTTTAGTCCCATCTAACTCCTACAATCTGTCATTGCACCTTTAAATCTTCATCAGAGCTAGAGCACTGAGTCTTCCCAGGACTGTATTAATTGGATTTCATGCTACTGGGGAGGTGTGTGGTTTCTGTCTTGCATAGCAATTGCAGGCACAGCCACTGAAGATTTTTTAGTACTCCTTGTTTAATTCCTCCAAAACTGCCACTGCTTTTGAAACTTTTAATAACCACCAGCTACATGCCTCTGTGAATCAATGATTTGAAGGAGTAAACAGAAGTGGAATAGCTTTTCAGCTAATGCAAGTCACCTATGGTTTTGGCTGACGCTGTCAAAGTACGTTTCTTTCTTTAACCTTTGGATGATTTTCTTTGCCAGTGAAATACCTGGCACCATGGTGGCCTTAAGTCCATAAAACAAAGTAAGCATAACTTATGCATCTGAAAACTGTCATCTTTAATCTCGATTTCCAGGGTGCATTGCTGACCAAACTGCAATTTTAAAAGCTTTATTCCCCCTTTTTCTGCCAAAGAGCTCTAGTCAGAAAATAGTGGAGAACAAAACCATTTTTCAGCCCAGATGAAGTGCATAAAAATTATAAATTGATTTTATAGTGCTTGTTGAACTTGCTTGCTCAATAATAAATTATTCCAGCTATAACGTAACCAATGCATTCCTTGTAACTGCCTCCTCTCTGAACAGTGACAGCCTACAACTTGTATTAATACAGCCCATATTGAGCAATCAGCAGAGCATATGCAGTGTTTCAATGCAACATCAGCCCTGAAATCATGATAAAATACTTCAGGGTGCCAAGCTGGTCTGTGGCAGGGAGCTGGTAATTTGGTCTGGTCTTCAAAAATGCTCTTCAGAAGCTACAGGGGAGTTAATAGGGGGAAAAAAAAAAAAAGATTGACTGCCAGTAAAGGGCTGAGTGGCACTTTATTTGTCTGTTCAAAGCAAGTATCAGATGCCAATTAAAAGGGTCTCCTGCAGTCGCTAATTAAGCAGCACGGAGGGATTGATTAGCCCTTTCCCAATGGCTGTCAGTACAAATGCATTTGTTCTGTTATCCCAGCGTGTACTTCAGGGAATCGACCCATTTCTATTAATGAATTGGAGCATGTTCACGTGATAAGCATGGGACTCTGGCATTTTAATTTGCTTTAATATATAAAGCATTAATTTTATTGACTGGCCTGTGCTCTTCAGCCATGGATATGCTTTCTGTTGCTTCAGAGGAATTTGTCTTCTAAAGTGATTCTCCATAAGGAGAGGAGCCATCCCAGAAAATGGGTAAGGGTCCTGTTACTGTGCATTCCACTTGTATATTCCAACACTCTGCACTTCCCACTGCATTTCTGGGCAATGACCCAGAAAGGTGAAGCTGTGAATGAGGAGACTGGTAATGAAAATCCTTGCTGTGAAAGGCACAAGTTGAAGATCAGCCTTGTACCTCTGTGCCATTGCTCCAGCCCAGATTTGTTTAGCAGGATTTTGGGCAGCTGGCCATGCCCTGGCCTTGGAAGCACCTCCCCTGTAAGGTGCTGGAAATCCTGAGAAGACCAGAGACTATGTTTGGCTTTTCAGTGCCTCTGTTTCCCTCGCAAATGTTTAGGTGACAGCTGTATTTTGAAAACAAAACAAAACAAAACACTTTCCTGACTGTTTTTCATGAAAGTGATCCTTTAATTTTGGTTCAATTTGAAGAAAATACCTTTCTGTGTAAGGCTTCCCCAATTCACAGTAATGAGTGTTTGGCCAACATTCCTGCCTCATCCTTTTAAGTTTCTCTAAGGAAAGGCAGTGGAAGCTACAAAAGCAGCTCCTGCAGGGGATGGGTAGAGAGGGAGCTTTGTGGGAGTCACCTGTGTGTCCTTCCCTGGCTGTACTTGGAGCTGGTGAGAAGTAAATCTCTTGGGAATTGATGCCAGGGACCAGCTGCAGCCTGAGATGTCTCTGAAGACAGATTTAGTCTTGCTGTGATATCAGTAATTCTGATTCTATTGACACCTTCAGTGATTTTTTCTTTTTCTCTGACCTCAGTGGGAAATTTGGTGCAACTTTGGAAAGGGAAGAAACGCAACAGAGGTGGAATATACTGCCTTTATTTTCAGAGGTCAAAGGCTGTTTGATATTAAAAAGCAAATAAACCAGAAGACAAAAATTTCTTCACAGACCACGGTGCCTATTCCAGATTTCATCCCGATTTTAGTCCCATATGAAAGTCTCCCCTGGTTCTGATTTAATGTTTGGAGAAATTAGATTTGGAATGAGATATAGTAGGAGGAAATATATCTTAAATTTGATGGTTGAAAAAAACCCCTTTAATCTCTCCTGTTATTAGTACTAAAGGAGCTTTCAGAAAATAATAAAGCTATTGCACTAAGCCCCTTAATTCTTCCTTTCAGTAATTTCTTCTCCTGTTTTTCATTTACTTTCTTTATTCTTCTGATATTTTTTTCCTGTTTTCCTCTGCAGCTTTCACCTTTTTTCCCCTCAGTTCAACATTCTCTTTAATGCGCTTTCCCCTATCTTGTCCCTCTCTTTTTTTTTAAAGTCTCAAGATTTTTTTTTTCTCCTTTCTCCTCCCTCCCTCCCTTTTTAGGTCTTTATTCTGCCTCATATAATCTGCTAGAACTTGGTCCTCTTCTCTTGTGTCCCTGTTCCTGTCAGTATGGTCAGGGTTGGATGGTCCATGGGGGGTTGGAGAATGGCTGTGCCTGCTTTTTCTGAGAAAAGATTTGGATTAAATTTAAGACACAGTCCTAATACTAGGATTTGGTGGCACTAAATGCATATAGTGCCTGAAATGGTTCTTATGATTATAGTGCTCTGCTTCACATTGTATAATAGAGTAAAATGTTTTCACAAATGCTTTTTCATGGCTGTGATCCTCTGTAGTCATAGAAACTTTACCTGTGGTTATAAAAATATAAAGAATGACAATAATTCCCCAAATTTGGATAAGCTGTGATGCTGCAGAGGTCAGCCAATAAAAAAATGAAGGTATATGTTGTCTGTATATCTCTGATGATAGACACTATCCATTCTGAGGTACCATTTTATTTCTATTTTATATAAAGCCCAGGAACTGAGACAATAGCAATTTTTTTTCTTCTCCAGTAATAGAACTGAAGGAAATCTGTTCTCCTTCAGATGAGGAGAGACAGGAAACTTTTACATCTGCAGTAGAACGAAAGGGAAGTGTTGTCTGGCCTGTGTAAATAGCAGATTACAGAAACAGTTCTTTCTTGCCTTAACACTGGTGAAAGTTTTTACTCATTGTAATATCTCAGGGTTGCCTCTTGACTTCTGAGTATCCAGAGTGTGATACAATAGGAAGGTGAGGAAAAAGCAGAGCGGAGAACAGAGTTGAGACCCAGACTTCAGGATTCCTGCAGAAGGAGTCCTGGGTGACCTTCAGGGTCTTCCAGTCCTGGCCCTCACTGCCAAATCCCCCTGTGTCCCTCCAGGGGCACCTCTGGAAAGATGGATGATGGACAGATCATCTACAGGCTGCCGTTTCCCATCTAAGTTAAGGTTCCTTCTGTCCAGAAACAGGTGCTTTCACAAACCAATTCCTGCTGAATTCTGCGTGATTAACATTGTCCACAACAATTACTGTGGCCATTGAAATGTTTTGCCATCTCTTTCCTTGGTCTTGAGCACATCTTGACTTTTAAATTTGTGCTGGGACTCTGCCTGAATTAGGCATCTCCAAATCTCTTCACTTGTCTCTGAAGTGGGTAAAATAACAGTTCATTGCCTCGTTTTAAAGTTTTGCTTAGAAAATTCAGGATTCTGATGAATCAGCCTAATTGTTTATAAAGATAAAAACTCTTTATGCAGATAAAATGGGAGGGTTTTGGCAGTGCTTTCTTCTTTAAAGAGCAAAAGCCCAGTGATTAGTGCGGATGAAGAGCAATTAATTGTCTGCTTGGATAAGCCGCTCACTCGCTCGAATTGTGGGACAGACGAGTTCCCATGATGAAGAATCTCATGTAATTTTCATATTGGTGTGTTTTTCATGGCTGTAAATATGGAAATAGGGGCAGTGCAAATTCTGCCCTTGGTAGCAGATGCACCTAAATGATTTGGTCTACGTAGGGAATTACATCCAAGCAGCTCTGGGAATGGATGTGGCAAAATGATGCATGCCAGGTATCTCAGATGTTCAACCATCTCAAAAAGTGCACTGCCTTCTCTGGGCTGGCATCACTTGACTGAGAAGGATTATGCTCTTTCCATTCTGATTCCAAAAATTAAATAAGACCTCATTAGAAATTCTGCTGTACATCAGAGTGGGGGGAAGAACAGAGCAAGAGGGGGAAAAAAAAAAAGGAAAGGATTCATTCCTTTGAACTTGTGAAGATAAGAACATGCTTTAATGAGGAATGAGAAGCATACTTTAGAAGGAAACCACAGCCCTGTAATTGGCATTGAGAAATATACTGTAACATCAGATGGCATTATCAGGGACAGTAAATCTGAAAAGGATTCAAGGAAGAACTAAGATCGTGTATTTTGTAAGCAGATTTTTACATCTAGATGTGCTGAAATGTGCCATGTGTTCCAAAATGCAGATAATAATGGCTTTATAATCTATACATGCTTGTGCTTTGGTGCTAATCTCTATCTGAAGAAGAATCTCTATTGAATAAGTGACTCTGCAATATTGAACAAGACAAAGGATTATTTCTGTAAACTGGAGGAGCAAATTTGTTTATGAGACTGGACTTTGTTTTAAAATCCCTTATAGGCTTTTCCCCCCTAAATATAGTTTCAAAGATATCTTTGTTTTAGACAGGTGTCTAAAATATTTGCTGATCAATCTTTTAAAATCTATTTAGGTGGCAAACCAAAGAGACAAACTTGTTTATGCAGTGAATCCTTAATAGGATGAGTCTGAATAAGCAAACTCCATGTAACTTTTGCCTTCAATATTAATGTATTAATGTTCATTAAATGCAAGATAAATGTGTTTAGTCTTCTCTGTTTTATGGTCTGCTGTTAAGATAAAGTTATCACGAAGCAAAAGCTAAAATAACAAAAGTGAAATCGGGTTTTGTAAATTTTTAGGCCCCCAGGATGATCAGGTCTCGGGTAATTTCATAGAGACGGGGCACAGAAGCAGAGACAACAGAGGCTGTTTTGCCTGTGACTCAGGGGCCAAAGTCACCTGAGCTGCAGTGACTGTTGGAAAATGTGAAGTAGCCAGATATTCTGAATGCTCTGGGGGAGGTGTCCCCGTGGCTCATCAAACCTGATTGCTGCTGGGATTGTTAGTAAAGGGGGTGGGCTATTTCTCCTTGTAAACTTAGTGGTGGTATTTTCTGAACTATAAATGTCAGCCCCCTTCAGATACCCACTGGCTCCCATTTATCAAAGTGACAGCCAGCCAGCCAACAAACCTCTCAGATGTGTGATAAAATTAGCTACAATCAATACTCCATTCAAAGTAATATCATTAAGCCTACGAGTTTATGTTTAATTTCATCTTGCAGGCTGCAGATGACACTGTTTCAGAAGGACCTGATTTTTTGCAATAGCCAGAGAAGATAAGCACAGATCAATTCACAGTTCTTGTTGGCCAAGTACACTTACTAGGAAAAAAAATGTTAGGGAAAGTATTGCTGATATTTCTATTGAAGGGAGACAGTTATCAGCTATCACAAATTTCAGGGCAAAATAGCAGAGGTTTTATTACACAATTTCTTTCTGAGGACTCCAAAGTATGATGAATGCTAAGCCAAAGCACTTTCAGATTCATGTGATCACTGATGCATGTCAAATTTAGTGAGGCAGAATGCAGTTTGGTATTTATAATTGGAGTTATCACTTATAGGTGCATACAGTATACTAATTAACCTTACCACTGGTTGAGTGAAGAGCTTGGGCAAGTATCTAAATTTTGAATATTTGAAACAGGATAAGGACATTTGTAAGACTAATTGTTTGGGAGTTACATTGGCTGTAAGTAAAAGAATTTCCCACAGTTTGAATCTGTTTCCATACATCTGTTGGCTGTGTAATTTCATTTACTGTAGTGTTGATTTTCCCTGATAGCCACCCTTGGGTCACTGAGGTGTCTGCTCAGTGTCACTGGTTCATTGCCAAAAGGTACCATTAGCATTCAAAACCTTAGTACAGGGCATTGCACCATGTGTTTGAACAGTCTTGAGTAAGAGAATGGGGTGCCACTAGCAATGCTGGTGCTGATGTTCAGACCCCATCCCGCTCCCTGTGTTCTCTCCCACCGTTGTCCATGTGGCTGTTCCATCCTTCAGCGCTCCCAGGTGTGACTCCTCCTGCCTGGAGGGGTCCAGCTCTGGTGCTGCCTTGTTGTTGTCTCCCCCTGCTGTAGTGCAGTGTCAGTGAAGCCATAAATCAAGTCTGCTCTGAAAACAGAGACCCGTAGAAAGCTCAACATCCTAAAACTTGCGCACAGTGACAACCCAGACACCGGGCTGATCATCGCTTTCCAGGCTGATCCAAGCAAGATGTTTCCTATTATAAACTGGGGGTGGCTGCAGGCAGAAAATTCTCCATGGAGACAAATTCTTTGTGGAATTTGTTCTGTTTCTCTGTTTGATCTGTTACTCTGCCTGGAAAAGCCTTTCCTTTTGGCTCTTTGATTGGGGTCCTGCTGTGGGTGTAGGGCGAGGTGTTCACGTCCTGTGTGGAAAAGGGATCAGCAGCAATTGCAAAAGGGAGTAAGAGGGTTTGAGCAGAAGGGTTTTGGCAGCTTTTGCAAGCAGCAAATCCAGAGTGTTTGATAACACTTACAAAGGAAATGTCAGGAGTCTGTGCCATATTAGAGAAAGCCTGAACTAATCTTTCAATTTGGGCTTGAGAGACTCTTCTACAGTGGTGGGTGTACGTGCACACACACACAGTGTGTGCTTGTGTGTGTATAAATAAAACCTGGCCTGTGCTTCTTGTAATCCCTTCCTACTGGAAAAGAATTTTATGGTATTACACGGATTTTTGGTCAATTCAGAAGAAGAGTTGTGTCTTAGCACATTTCCAATCAATTGGTGCCAGAAAAATGCCTCTGACTGTGCACTTGTGTACTGCCTTTAGGCAATATGTGCAAAAAGGCAACTACCCCAGGAGCTTTAGCTCTGCCCAGCAGGAAAGCAGGATCTGTGTTAAGAGCTCTCCTGCACGCTCTGACCAGGCTTTTGTCTGAGGAGTGATCATGTTCTCATTACAGGTCACTTGGAAATGTTTTCTTCCGAGCAAGCTTTTTCCTGTTCAAGCTATCATCTAACCCAGAGCCCAGCGAAGCAGCTGCCCCTTGGGTAAATCCTCTGACAGCACAGTTCTTGTCAGAGTCTTTCACGTGTTCATCTAGGTTTAAATAATCGGAGCCGCTCGTGTGTGCTGCCGTCAGCAACTGTATCGGCCTGGGCACAGCAGTGCCTGCAGTGGGTAATTAAAAAAAAATGAGCTTTTCCCTGCTCGCCCTGAGCCAGGTTAAATTGTAAGCAAAGTTGCAAACAGCAAGACCTCTTGCTGGATGACTCCTGACAGTCAAGAAGCAGATGCTGGGGGTGACTGTCATATTCCCTTGGAATATGCTTGGAAGTGCAGTCATTTCAGGATGACAGAGATGACAGAGCTGGAATTACAGCCCTGTTTGTGTCAAGCTCTGTAGAGATGTGCTGTGGCTAAGGCTGCCAGTAGCCTTGAAATTGTATCCTCCTTTGGTGGATCCCTCACAGCAGTTGTTTCTATTGATATGCATATCAGATTTGGGAGGTTTATATTCCACACTTTAGAGGCATTGTTTGGCAAGAACTGTCTTTCTTAATTGAGGCAGTGCTTGCTTCCTGGCCCTTTACTTTGTCAGGTATGAGTCTGCTGTTCAGAAACACTTTAAATGTGTTTAACTTCATGCTCTGCAGCTTGACTTCAAAGGATTTGCCCATAGCTCAGAACTACAAACACCTTCATCTCCGTGTCAGGACAACCTGGTTACTTTGCAGAGCACAATGAATGATCCTTGCAGATTGCTGACACCAGCCCTGCCTGGAATTCAGCTGCCTCACCTGCGAGACAAGAGAATGCCAGGCTCATGTGTGTGGGCTTGTGAAGGTTGATGTGTGCTGCTTCTTGCTGTAAGAATTGCTGTACTGCTTTTGGTACCTCCAGAATGATAATGGTGAGAATACATCTGACTGTACAGCTCAGGAAACACGTTACAAAGGTGGATTCATGACTGAGTGTTCCTTGGCTGCAGCTGAATGGTGGTCAGAAGGATGGAAGGTGGGCCAGCATTCACATGTTCCCCCAAGAGCTTGCCTCCAGAATGTGGCTTTCCAAATGCCACCAGAAAGCTGCTGATGACTTCATCTGAAACACTGTACGTGGCAAAGTATTCCACAAATTAACTCATCATCTCAAAAATCGATATCGTTTAAGATGCGTGTTCCAAACAGTGACAGCACTACTCTGAAAGTGTTCCCTGATTCAGCAGCTCAATGGAAACAACCATTAGGGAACAGGATGCTTCCTACTGTTCAGCCCACGCCTTTCTCCTTTTCGGAAGTAATTCGTGTTCCTTCACAGCTGGTAAAGGCAATGAGCTCCTCTGTCTCTATGAATTCCTGAGGCATGGGGAGAAATACTGAGATAAAGAGTCAGCAGAAATGTGGCTGTGGCAGAAGTTAAGATGAGCAGACAGCTTAGCTTTTGGACAGGTAGGATTTGCTTGTTCTTGGGCACAGTATGGTTAAACGTGGGGTTTGGGCTTAGAGGCATGGATTGGAGTTAGATAATGCTTGGACTTAGGACTGGGAAGAGCTGTTGGATAAGAGTTATAATTGGAGTAAAGGACAGAAGGTGATAAAAAAACCCCAAACACTCTTGTAGGTGAAGGATGCAGTGCCTGATAGTGTGTGGTGGCAGGGGCTGACAGATCTGTCTGGGCAGATTTGTCCTGGGGCTATGAGGATACCAGGCTGATACCAGCCTGGGCTTTGGACTACCAGGACAATGGGGACTGAAGGGTTCGTAGAAATCAATGCTGCCTTGGTCTAGGACTAGGTTTAGACACGTTTCAGTACACCATGCTAGATGGAAGCTCAGTGTATGTGGGGTAGAGTTTTGAATGAGCATTTAGGCTAAGCTGTGCTAGTTGATGCCTGCTGGTGTTTTCTTGTTGTACTAAATATGGGTCTCAAAATATCTATGTCTTTGTTAAAACTAATCACTCACGTAGAAATCAATGATACAAATTTTCCCACAGGCTAAAGTAATTCAGATCTCCCATACAAAAGGAGTGACCAGTAACAGGATAGCATCTCCATCTCACAGTGAGCTTTATTTAAACAGACTGACTTGCTTTTCACCATAAGCTGGATTTGTGGGCATGGCTCCTGTTTCTTCCCTTCTAGGCTGCTGGGCACTGCTCCTTGCCATGGGGTGCAGTCCTGCTTCACCACATCAAGCTTTACGGCCCACTCATAAAAGATTTACCAGCAGCAGAAGCCTAAATGCTACAGTATTATTGCAAGGCAATCCAGGCTCCAGGGGCCCTGTTTCGACAGCCTCCTAAGGAGTTTGGCTGCACAGCAACCTGCAGGCCACCAGGGTAAATGTAGAGTGCCTCCCAATCTGACTCAGTTTCAGATGTAGTTTAACACTCATTTCAGCTGGATGAAATTCTCTGCAGGGATTTGCAGTGTGCAGAACCTCAGTTCAGGCTGTCTTCTGCTGGCTCACCTTAGTTTATGTGGAGAGAAGGTGTGTGCTTGGTCCTTTATGTGCTGGTTGATTCCTTGCTGACCTCGATGTTCCCCTATTAATCCCAGCAGTTGGCTTCAAGAGCAAAAAGGAGTTTCATTATTGCAGTTCAGCGGCAACCAAAGAGAAAGATGGGCTACAGATTCAGGCAAGAGCAGACAGAGGAAGGGATTGAGCATGTAAGTGCACAAGGCAAATTCTTAAACACAACAAAATAAAAAATCCAAGGAGAAAACAAAAACTCCAGGCAGAAGGAAAATCTTTAAACTCTGGAAAACATTCCTGTACTGATCACCATCATAACAAATCCATTTCTGAATTCTGCTACTCCCTTCCTTCTTCATTTTTAAAGCAGTTTGTCTATGCAAAAATACTCTATCTCACCTACTCTGCCAAAAGGTCCCGTCTGACAAATGACCCAAGGGCAAACACAGCATTAGAACAAAATAAACCAACACATTCTGTGAGGAGCAAACATTCTTAACTCTTGTTTACAACCCTCTTTTGTACTCCTGCCACACAGGTCTACAGCTTTTTATCCCCTGGACATTGTAGGGAAGATACAATATTGTTTAATTTCCAGAAAGAAACTCCTCTACCCCCAAATTCTCATTACAGGATAGAAATGTCTTTCTCTCTGTTCTTTAAGAGAATCATTTGGGAAGTCACTACTTTAGTACTACTGCAAGCAGCAATAAAAGTGCTGTCAAGGCTTTGATAAGCCGTGTCTACAGTTCCACTGCTGAATTTTGTTCCCTGGTTTCCCTGTTCCGTTTTGCCGTGTCCAGCTGGTGCTCAGAGGATGTGTTTGTTCTTAGCGAGACTGCCCCGGGCGTTGTTTCCCAGATGGTTCCATCATAGCCTCTGAAAATGTGTTGGAGGACAGGCTGAAATCCTGTCTCTGAGAGGGGCTTGGTAGTAAAGGGCTGGTACGTGTCCAGTGAGTGTTTCTCTGGACTGCTTCCTTTTGTACCTGGCAGGTCCATCTCCGGGGCTGGCAGCAGTACACCCCTGAAAAGCTGTCCCACAGTTTGGAGGTGCTACACTTTGAATCCAGAAATGTGGCAACTAGACCCATAACCAGGGCCTAGCAGCTGGGAACTAACTCCTTGCCAGCTCAACAGTGCCGTCCCTTGAATTGTTTTTGGATACAAAGAAAGATTGAATGAGGTTTATCAGCTGTTGGTTTTTCTCCATTTAGGCTGTAGGTGCCTTGCCAGGCTGTGGCTCTGCCTGTACAGCACCTGGCACGGTGTTCCTCAGCCTTAGCAGAGCTGCCAGTAAGGCAGCAGCAACCTGCAGACCAGTTGGGAGGCTGCATGCTGGAACTGAGCTCTCAGGAAGCCAAGGACACTTGGGATTCTGCTTTTCCAACTACCTCATCATGTGCAGGGCCAGCTGTTGGACGGGTACAATTTCTTTAGGCAGTTCAGTATCATTCAGAAGCACCATGTGCATGTGAATAAATGTAGCTTTGGATGTTCCTTGAACAGAGTCTGCAACCTGTGCTAGCCCAGGTGACATGTTAGATGTTGGTTTTGTAGTGATGGACTGTCCTAATATGCCTTTACATTCCTTATGCATCATGCTGCTACTCTTTGCTAGTTGGGTGATCCTGAACACTGGTGAATTGTTTTGTAGCACCTTAATATTAAAAATGTATCAAGTAGTTTGCCTTATCCAAGTGCCTGGTGTGTTCAGATGCCTCTTGAACCAAGAGCATTATCCAGTCAGCAAACAGTGTGGCAGACTGGAAAAGCAAACCCCTTCTGAGCTCAAAGCAAAGTATCTGCATTCTACCCAGGGCCTGTGAGTCAGCACAAAACCTGAGTTTTCTTTGTGTTCATCTAAGTATTGCTATAAAACATTGGTACATTCATATTGATCTCCATAGTACTCTAGTAGCACATCTAAATCACCTACTAGAAAAGGAAAAGCCTTTTTTAATTTTTTTTTTTTTAATTTTTTTAAATTACTGGGCAAGCATATGAAACCCACTGTAGGATTAAACTGCATCTCTGTCTCAGTTGCATCCCTCTGACTCCAGCCTGGCTCTGGAAGGTATAAGCCATTTACAAGGCAAGGGCTCTTACAAGCCAGCAAGGAGTCTCCCCACCAGATATCCAACTTCCCACAACCATCCTTCATTTGGGAAAGTCAGGGATTAAAAAAACACAAGAGAAAGCTGCAGACTGGGTTGGGCAGCTCCCTGCCTCAAGGTGCTGGCTGAAGGGATACCCCAGGGGCCGGCTGATGGGATCCCACCCCAAACTTCTCCAGTTCCAGGGAGTGGGATAACCTGACGCTGCCCTGCATGTAGCTCCGTGCTCACCTCCTTTGGGGAAGTAGCTGGAATTCCAGAGGCAGCTGTGCTGGAGGCTAATAAGTCTTATTTTCCTCTTAATGCTGGAAATGCCCAGTAAAATGAAGCCTCGTGAAGCTGTTCTGCAGCGGCTTCCCGGGAGTGCGGAGGCACAGAATTCCAGCTGCCTGAACCGAAGGAGACAGCAGGAGCCCTGAGAGCAGGAAAAACCATTTAAAGCTCTTCTGCTTATATCTTTCACTGCTGAACTTGCTGTGGGGGTAGATGTTAATTTAATGAGTGCTCATTAAATTATCTTACAGTAGCTCAGATAGGTCCCAGCAGGTTCCTCGAACATGACACGGGATTTTTGTTTTGTATTGTTTGGGCTTAATTAGTTTTTCTGAGGGACAGTTATAGTCCTAACAGAGAAAGGTATAAAAATAACGTTGTGCAAAACTTTCTGGAGAGAACTTGTGCTTAACCCCACCTATGCTCCTGGCATTTTTAGGATAATATGTAAAATACAGTTCAACTTTCAGTATTTTCCCCCTAAACGTTCTAACTGAATTTTTTTTTTGAGATATTAAAAGCAATAGCCTCAAGTAAAGAAAAGTAACTTTAAGCAAAAGCAGCATATATGACTCAAATGAACTTGAAGTAAATCAAGATACTTTTACAGAGGTTTGCCTGGAAAAAACCGAACATGTTTGTCTTGGGATCCATCACAGTTTTCTGATTTCCCTCAGATAGAGAAGATCAGCTGTTCACACAACACTACTGTCAGTGTGAGCTGGGGGAGAGAAATTCCACCTGAGATGTACAGCTGTAAGTGAGGTGTGACACCTCCAGCAGCAGATTATTGGAGAACCATCTTGTGTTGGTGGCAATCGAGGGCTAATTAGCAGCAGGGATGACTGTCCTTGGTGATCCAATCTTGGCAAATATTAAAAATAAACAGTAAAATATTGACCATTTCCAGGGTTCTCAAGGCACAAGTGGGCTCTGAAGGGAGGTTGCTCTTTGGGATGTGGCTGTGAGCTCCAGCACAGGCAGTGTGTTGGTGGTGCTCCAGCACCACTCTCCAGAGACTCCCCTCACTCATGCCAGGAGAAACACAGGTGTAACAATGGATTTTGTTGAACTGGACAGCTGTAAGGTCCCTTTCCGAGATGGTGTGACTGACTTCACCCCCTCCATAACTGGGTGTAACCTCTGTTAACAGCAGAGCAGAGTACCCTGTGCTCCTCCAGTGCTCCTGCTTGGCCCTGCAGTTTTCCATCTCATTGCCTGAGAAAGCTCAGATCAGGCAGAGTGAACGAGCAGGATGCTCAACAGCTAATTTTATGTTAAAAAAAGATTTCCTCCTCCTTCCCCCCCTTATTTGGGCTAACAGCTTATCAGTGTGAGTCAGGCCTGAAGAAATGAACACTGTGTTACATGGGCTTACATATAAATTAGCTCACATTTTCTCACAGCCAGCCTGGACATTTTCCGCCAGTTTAGCAGAATTTTCCAATGATTGAGGTTTCTAAGGGCCGTGCAGCCTCTGCAATAAGAGTGCTTGCTGATGCTGGAGTTCAGTTTTTATTGGAGATGAGGTGTGGTCTGTGAGTTTATGAATAGCTGAACTGCAGTGCAGCCGGCGGGCAGGTCAAATCACAGGCAGCCTTGTTTAAACTGTCAGCACTCCATGGTACGTTTATTTTAGGGAGACACAGAAACCATTTCGGTTCCCTCTGATAAATAAATAACACGTCAGGCTTGCAAATTGTATTTTAATGGGAACTTTGGGTTAGTATTTCCACACTGCCGAACCGGGCGAGGCGAAGCCACCCAAGGTAGACTTCAGTGTGGGGAGGAACATTTAAAATCATCTGTCTGTGGGGATGAATTTTGAATGAACTGAGGTTGGACACAGCGATTGAAGATATTTCCTTGAAAGCAGTTCAGTAGGGAAGGACTGTGATGAACTTATTCTGTGGATGTGGACATTCTGTGTTGTGAATCATTTCTAAAGTGCTTAATCCTGCAATGGAAAATACAGTCCTGACAGAGGTAAACTGCCCACAAGGGCCATTGCTCAGTGCTTGGACCTTGCTGTGGATATTCAGCAGCTTGTTTTACTGTGATTGATGCCAAAGGTGTCCAGGAGCTACAGAGCAAATGTAGATGGGCAAACAGGGAGCTGTGGTGAGAGAGGGGAAACTGAGGCCTTGGGGGGATATTTGGTGGATCCCAGGCTGAGGGATCCCTGGTTCTTGGCTGGAAGAACAAGGTCATCTCCAGAAAGGTGCAAGGAGACCTCCAGAAATGAACCAACAAAGTTTTTTATCACAGGTCTTATTTATTCCAAATACAAACTCTGGTGTGTGTGTGTGCTTGTTTTCTAAGAGGATGTGTAGTGCTTAACATAGTAAGCCTGTGGTTTCTGGACAGTTTAATGGTGCTGTAAAATGTGGTTTATGGCTGCCTTTCTCTGTGTCAGTCCCCAAAACAATGCCTGCAGGAAGCTGGAGGGGGGCTTTATTTTTTTATTTTTTTTTTTTTTCTCTGTAAGGAAACCAGACAGTGACTGCTCTTGATTTGGTGGCTGAAAAGTTCCTGATGCCTGTTTTTTGTTTATTTGTTGGAGGGTTTTTCAGTGGAACCCTCAGTGCCTTTCCCAGCTGCAGGGAGGAGGGTGTTTCATTACCTTGGTTTATCAAGCAATTATATCCACACATAAACTGCTGTTTTGTTATCTGCTTCTGACACTTCCAGAATGGAACTGGAACCTGCTCAAATTCAAGGAGATCTGATGCAAGCTGACAAATTATAGTCAGAGTTTAGTTGCAGTGTTTTTAAAAGAAATGAATAACACATTAGTAATGAACTCTTAACTTGTGGACACAGAACAGTTCTCCAAAGTGCAGATTGTTTTCATACTTCAATACTTTCTCCATTATGAAGCAATTAACTCTCATCTGTTGTCTTTTAAGAACAAAAGCATTCGTTTCAAAGATGGCATCTTCCTCTCTTCCCAAACATCTTTTTGCAGTTTCTTAGTCTTTACTGTTCTGGATGACAGATTCCCATTCTTCTTGGTGTCACAGGCACGTGAGTAGCGGATCTGAATTTTCATGTATTCAATTCCCTAGAGCACAAGTGTTGTTTAAGGTTGAGTTCTTAATATATTTTTCCCAGTAAAATTAGTATTTCTTTCATTCCTAAGAAGCAACTGCTGAAAAATGGAAATATCTGCATCTTCACGGGGTGACATAGATTTTAGCAAATTATTTTATTTGCTTCAAATTGTGATTTCCTCTAATCATCGTAGTAAATCTAGATTAGCAGCGTGATACACATTGCAGAGTTTATGCCACATCTTCAGAGCATCTGTCGTGTATCAGAACTGAAAATGCTTGACTTTGCTATCTCATTTCAACATCTTTCACCTCCACTGCCTGCTCTTTGAACTAATCAACAGCAATCAAAAGGGGAGAGGAAACACAGTGTGTGCAAAAGGTGCTGTAATTCAACCCCTGCTTGCAGAAACAAAAAACTGGTTGGTGCTTATTTTGAGGGAAATCAAATATGATTTATAGTTATTAATATAACAGCAATGACAACAAAAATCCAACAACAAAAGGGCCATGAATTTGGGTTTGATAAATTTGTATTGAATTGGAAACGTGCCTTGAGTGTTGGAGGACATAAAAAATCCCTGATGCACCATTTCCTTATTTAATACTCATTTGTTTGAGCTCAATGTGCTATCATGAACATTAACCAGGGCAAAAAAAATAATGGTTTAATGAATAATTTTAATCTTAACGATTTTTAAGTTGTGTAGTAACTTAGCAGAAGGTGAGCAGACCTTTGAGTAGCTTCTGGTGATCCTTGTACCAGAATGACGTTCCAGAAATACAGAATTCCATGGGCTTTTTTTTTTCCAGACCCTCTTTTAATCAGAGCACGAGATAAATTCTGGAATTTAAGCACATTAATTAAAAAATTAATAATTAATTGTTTTGGGGTTTTTGTTTCTTTTGGGGAGTCGTACCATTAAGTAATGGTGGAATGTTGACAGAGTTTAAGCTGTTCTTGGGAGATTTCTGTTCCAAGTTTCATTTGAATTGATTCAGAAGTGGCATTTGCACTTATCTCTGCCACCTCCCAGTCAGTCATTCCTGTTCTAGATGATTCAGTTATTTGCTCTACTTTTGGGTAGTTGAAGGGGTGTTTTTTTTTCCCCTTAAAAAGAAGTGAAAGCAAGTGTAAATCTCAAAATTTTACAGGATCAAAAATTTTATTTCTGCCCATGTCTTCTATATAATATTCACTCCTGAAGATGAATTATTTCATAATATCCATTTTGACAAAAAACCACCAAGCCTTTGGTTTTAGATGCTGTATTTGTTAGAGGAGGTGACCTTATATTAACACTCACCTTTTATTCTTTCAGTAAAAACCCACTCCATGTATTAGCACAAAGCTGTATGGAAGGTACAGAAATCCTGCTATAAACTCTTTTTTTTTTTTATTTTTCCTTTCTCTGCTTTTTTAATGCCAAAAAGCTTTGAAAAGACACTTGAAATCCACAGGGGAGAGAGAAATTAGACTCCAGCTGACATGACTGAATTTTAAACTACTAAATATTTTATAGTTAGATTAGATAATGTGAAGTTCCACTAAGCATAGCATCAGGCTGTTTGGGGGTTGTGTTTTTAATTCAATGTGTGATTCACCATTTTGATCAAAACTGGTGTGGGACTTTTTTGCAAAGCTGGGAGAAATGTGACCTTCCCCAGGATTTCTTGTAAGTGTTGTGAGCCTAAACAAGGATGAGGTTGTACTCCTGAATTTTCATGTAAGTAGGGAAAGAGAATATGATTAGGGATGTTTCCAAGGCACTTCTTCGAGTTAAAAGGGAAACTTTATAGAAGTGAAAAAATGATATGCTGAGTATAATTGTTATCAGTTATCACATGTGCATGGGAAGACTTTTTTTGAGTCTGTAAGAATCTGTAAATACAGTAGGAAAATGAAATAATTTATTTATTTCAGTACTTTGTATTAGACAAACAAGGTGTGCAGTTTCTTTATGTTCTCAAAGTGGACTGAAACAGAAAAGAGTGTGATCAATTCTGCAGAGATAAACTAAAGAGTGGTCCTGTGTTCAGCAGAAGAGCTCCCATCTCTTGTCAGAAGGGGAATTGGATCCTACACTTGATGTATGTCCAGTTTCTTGTATCACACCTCTAGTCCTGTAGAAGAAACTGTAGGATTGGAAGCTGTGCTCCCAGTTGGCAGCACCAGGCTCTCTCCTGCTGTTGTGGGACACCTTGGGGTTGGTGCTCCCGAGCAGCAGAGCGAGGGGCCCCTCACGGGTGGCAGGTCCCAGCAGGCAGGGTGTCCCTGCAAAGCCCTTTGGAGCAGTCTGGTGCTGGAGAAGAGAGAGGCAGATCCTCAGTTATCCCATATTTGATAACAGATATTATGGAAATGCCCCTCCAGAGCCACCCACGGGCTCCATCAGCAGTCTGTGTGTGTGGAAAATGTGCCTCGTGCCACTGCCAGGGTTTGTCACAAACTGATGGTTATGGGGACCAACCTGTTTGAGCATCCAGCCTGAGAAACCCTAAAAAGGCCTTCACTGGAAGTGCTGCCAAGCTGCTGCCTTAGGATATTTCAGCGTTGGAGGCACCTCAAGCTACTGGAGCTTTTTGAAAATCTTGGCTGAAGAGTGTGAAGCTGTGAATATATAATATGGGATGGCACTAGGCCCAGCTGGAGTACAAACACACACATACAAAACCACATGGGAATATGAACAGTGCTAACAAGATAGAGATACTGTGCTCTGCTGCTGCTCTCATCCCACTTCCATAAAATAGCATATGGAAAAGAACAACTTACTCTTTGTCCATTTCTTCTAGCCTTAAGGTTTAATTCTGAACTTTATGGGACTTTCTGGTTTCCTCTGTTTTTCATCTCCCCTTTCAACTTAACGTTGCCTTTTAGTTTTATTATCTTGAAAGCTCAGAGAGACTCTGAATTTTATCTGCAGGGAAGCTCATTTGTTTTTAAATGATTTTCAGTCTGGAAGTTGGGAGATTACAGGCAGCTGTAAAACAAATTGCCTACGAATAAAGATGAGTTTCTTGGTTACCTGAAAACTGAAATGGGTTCAAAAGAAGAGCTTAAAAGATGAGATTCTTTTGGCAAGTTGATACAATGATTTTGCACCTCAAGGCCTGTTAAATAATGAGGGAGACTTGGCTTTCTCCCTCTCTTATTGTCTGTCAGACACTGAGCTGTGACGTGGTGGAAATGTTGGTTCTACCATTGCATTCCTATCATCAGCAAATCCAGGTTATCAAAGTTGTGATGAGACAGACCCTCATTTATTCCTGGATTTCCTTTGCTATAAACTTTATTTCATGAAAAAAGGGTGAGGGAGTCAGGAAAGTGATATGACTGTCAGGAGATTTTTATGTTTTTGAAGACAGGTAATATCAAAATACTTTATAATGGATGGTTTAGCTTAATGTGATTAATAGAAGATCATTTTTGTGTTCTGCACTCAGGATGATATATATGAAAAAGCAGAATAGAAACCTTAGGGAAGTAATATTTTCATCCCAGGTTTTTTTTTTCTTTTGCTTCTTCCTCTTTTTGTTTCTTCGTCTTCCCCCTCCTTTTTTTTTTACTGTCATCATTTTGCCTTTAAGGAGAGATAATTGTGAAAAGAAAGAAATTTAAAATTAAGACATTTCAACATTTGTCTTCTAATATTTTCTAAGGAAACTCGGATTGCTTATGTTTTTCCATTTCTACTTCTGTGCTGTGCTGTCCCTGATAAGAGACTTCAGTGGTTTGAATGAACACCAAAGTATTAGCCTAAAGCAAGGAAACTGGCAAAAAACAACTCAAGGCTGTCTTTTAATGGACAATGTTTGTTCCTTCCCGAGATGATTCTCCTGTGACTGTGATCAGGAATTCTGAGGACTGTGGTACCTGCCAGTAAACTTGTGCAGATGCACACAGAGGCACACAGTGGGAGGAAAAACATTGCATTTGATCTGAGGGATCAAACATTTTGGGGAATCATCTGATCTCAAGGATATCTGTTCCTTCCCTTCCCCACATGATTTTTTTTTTTTTTTTAAAGATGCATCTCTAATCAGGCTGTGCCACTGCTCTGTAAACAGCAGGCCTGATAGTGATGCTGAAAGATAAAGAGATTGGCAAAGAAAAAGAAGGGGGGAGCTTGTCTTTGCACTTGTGTTTTAAATATTTATTCTAGATGTGTGCTGGACCACTTCTGATTTGGAGGAATGGGACCTCAAACAGGTAGTGGTACAAAACCAGAGGAGCCTTCTACAGGTTGCAGGAGTTTATTTTATTCCCACAGCACATCCCACCTGCTGGGAATGTAGGAGCTGCTCTTTGGGGTCACAGCCCTTGCCCCACCTCGTCTCCTCTCTCCCAGTGGCTGGTGCTCATTGCACAGGAGCAGGAAGGCTCCTGGGCAGCACTTTGCCAATCCTGCAGGCTGAGCAGGAGCTTCAGTGCTTGCCCAGAGCTGCCAGAATTTGGGTGGGGGTGCTCATTCCTCTGCAGTGCCTCCCTGCTCTTTGCAAAAAGTACTGTGAGCATGGGGCCAGCCCTCCCTTCCAGGGAGTCAGGCAGCATGCCTGCCTGCCTGTCCTTTAAGGCATCGGGATTTTTGTGCCTGCCTAAGGCAGTTTCCAAAGCTGTGAAAGCATTTCTGCTCTGCCTCCATTAAGAACTCAGCACAATCAAGGCAGATTTATTTTTTTTTTTAAGTCTTTCAGAGGTAGCTCCTGTGTTATCAATGTGTCAAGGTACTTGGAACAGGTTTCACTGTGTGTGTAGCACTGTAATTCCTTCTGACCTCGGTGTGTACTTGAAAAGGAAAAGGTGTAATTTCCCCAGTCAGCTTCACAAATAACTTAACAGCTTCACAAATTTTACATGGGATGGTTTATCACCGCCTGAAAAAGCAGTGGGTTTTCAGCCCTTAGCTCTGTGGGTTCCCTGCATAAATCCACCATTTTGTCACTGATCTGTCCAAGTTGCTGTGCAGAAATCACGTGCCAAATTTCTTCTTTGTTGTGAGCATCGAAAGTTGACTTTCTGACTGCATAGCAGAAATACTCTATTTGCTACTTACATGAGCATAATTTTGTGACTAAATTACTTAAGTCAGCAACTAATTTCACTGCTGCCTCAGACCTGCTTTAAATGAACAGGTATATTCATCAATCACCTCCCTTCTTCTTCGAGTACCAGCCTAATCAATACGTGAAAGAGCTATTTAAACACTTTCCCATTTAAGAAAACAACAACAAAAAAGTATGGATAGACAAAACAGCAGAATAAATATTGGAGAGAACTTTAGGGACAGACATTGAAGTTTGATGCTGCTCTGCATTAGGGCTTTATAAATCACCAAGTGAGAAGGATGATGTAATGGTACCCTTCACCCCAAGGCCCTAAATTAACAGGGCGTGCTGATTGCAGTGTTGTGGCTGCACAGATATATCTGACAGCTTTGGAGCTTGGGTAGTTTGAAAATACCTAGATGGAAAGGGATCACGTTTTGCTGAACAGTGTGAGCACTTAAAGCACATCCTTGTCCTAAAAGGCAAAGGAAACACTGTAGTCGTGCTCGGTGATGGCTGTCAAATGCTCAGGTAGAAAGTGTCTTGCTGGAGAATTTTATATGCTGGGAAAAGGCCCAGAAGGGGATGAAATATCATCTCTGGAATAGCAGTGGTGTGCTGGATCTCTGTTTTTAATGGAAAGGCAGCATTGTGTTGCAAGGAGCTGGTTTTGTATTTCTGTGCTGGTCACAGCTGAACTCTACCAAAGGTTGGTTACCTGTACAACCTACTGGCTGGAAAAAGTGAGGCATTTTTAAATGATTGTGCAGTGACTTAGCCAAGAGGAATGAGAGAACTTCCTCCTGATGTTGGATGTTCTCAAAGGTACCTCCTCTCCACTCCCCTGAATGACTCAGGCTGACATGGCTTTAGCAGGGAGTGTCACCCTGGAGATGAGCAGTGGGCTCTGGTGTTACTGAGACTTCAAACCTGATCAGCCTTTGAGTTCAGGTCTGTGATATCACACTGGTAGTTCAGAGTTGGACTTGTCTTGTGACTGATTTAAAGAGGGCTTAACTTCCTCTCTTCTTTAACAACAACTGTATTTTTAGCACTGTTTCAGCTGCAGAAACACAAATAAATAGCACCGTGTAGAATCCTGGGTCTGTTCCATGAGGGTGACCGAGGGGAGAGGAGTTGTGCAGAACTTTCCATTGGAACAGAAATGTTGTTTTACAGAATGGTTTTGCCCAGAGTTTTACACCTTCCCACAATTTACCAGCGCTCTGCAGCCCATTGCTGAGGTACCTTGAGTTAGTAACACCTACTTATGGTTTAACTTTTTACTTCTCATCTAAGCAATGATCATTTCCACAGCAGTCTGTGCATCAGGGCACTGGCAGTGTGAGGTGATTGTGTCCTCACAGGGAGAGATGGAACACAAACCTGTTACTAAAAGCTCAGGAATAACCTTGATTTGCAGGAATACCACAGAAATGGCACAGACAAAAGGAGGATGGGAGACATTATGTGATTGATGGCTGGTGGTGTAGAAATCTTTGCTACCCAGTTAAAACTCCTAAGCCCCCTAGGGCTTTGCATGTCACTGGAAGTGACCATTGTCCTTTTCCTTGTGTATTTTGTAGCATTGAGGGCTTTCTGCTTTATTGACTTATTTTCTACTCTCAGCATTTATTCTTGTGCTGCATAAGAATGAAGTGGCTAATACGTGTTTGCAAACCAGAAATGCTAATTATTAGAAATGTAATTATCATTTCTTTTGGAAAATTAATTAGAAGCATGAATTAGTGCCTTTATGTTATGATTTATTTAAAAGAAATGTTTAGTTAGATATAAGCTTTGTTTGCATACTCACTGTAGTAAGACTGAGTCTGAAGGTCTTGTGTGAGCAACATCCTTCCCTCTCCTTCTTTGTGTTTAAAACACCCTACCTACACATTTAACAAAATGAGGGTTTAATAACTTTCTCTTCTCTTTAAATGTACCAGTTAAGTCACATTAGTCTGCTCTCCACCTGCAAACCTGCATTTACATGCTTAATCACATAATCTCTTAAATCCATTATTACTTGCAGCATGTGCCTTTACGGTCAGAGATTTCTTCTCTTTCAAAGTAAAAAGATGCTTCACTATTCAGAAAGTGGAGGCATATCTTCTGGACATTATGTAGAAGAGAACATGCTGCTGCATGTTAAAGAAACATGAGATTTGCTGATCAGCTTCCCTGAGGAGACAACAGAGAATCAGTATATTAAATACATCTCTTTATTTCCATACCTATACGAGTGCTGGAACAGAGGCCACCACAGAGCAAACACTCTGATAATTCTACCTTCCAGAAATGCCATCCTGAAAGCTAATGACACCTTCCTGGGAAGCTTGTCTACCCCTACAGATTTAGAGGGCAGGGAAAAAATCCTTAAAAACCAAACCCTACTAACCACCACTGGTTTTCTCCAGGGGCGACTGCTGGACAAAACTTTAAAACTAACAGGTGTCTTTAAAGGCTGAAGCCTTACTCACATCTTAGGGAAAGAGTTTGAAACACTCTGTGTAATAATAAAAGTGTTGACTCCTGTCTTAACACTGCATTGATACTGATAAAACTTGCTTAGCTTTGGATTCAGTAAGAATGAAGTGAGATCTAGGTTAGGAAAAGACTTCTCTTCACAGTAGTTATCCCTTCTACCATATCTCAATCCCTTTTTTTCCCCCCTTTTCATTTGAAAATGTCTGGGGCTGCTTTTCTTCTTCTATTTGTGTACACTTTTAATACCTGCTAAACTCATTGCCTCTGAGGAAGAATTCGTTTTTCTTAGTGCAGTAGGGTACAGCTCTAACATCTAAACCCCTGGGTTGGCAAAACAAAACCAAAGCTGAAATACTCCCACCTACTGCTCCTCTAAATCCCTGTTGATCTGTAGGGGATGGGAGAATTACTCCCTTCAAACACAGGGACATTCAGATGAGGGAATTTTAAAGCTGCACGTTTGTTTCCAATGGATCCTATTTAGCTTGACAGTAAAAGAGCCACAGGGCTGAATTTTATTAGATATTTGTGCAACAGGCATTAAATGTTTCATGTTAAGAATGTATTAAATTCCTTAAAAAAAAAAAAAGAAGAAACACACAGCCACATTCAGAAAGAACAGATACAGAAAACAAGTAGCATCCCTCTGAGACTTTTGTGCACTGAAAACCTGAAGATTGAAAAAAGAAAGTGCTGAAGATAATACAGAGGATCCCATCACCTCTCCTGCCCTAGCTCTGCTGGGTGAATTTTTTTGGCTTGGTTCTTTTTTGGTTCAGGATTTTGTTTTGTTTTGTTTTTTTTTTTTTTTTTTCATGTGGGTGAGTTTTTGCCAGTTCAGAAAAGCACCTTCAGAGGTGTCAACAATCCCATCATCACTTCAGCTTTTGGCCATGAACCTGCTGGACCAAGGCCTTCATGAAAAGTCAGATCCAAACTAATGCCTTCTGAGTGGCACGAAAATCAATTCTGGGCATCAGACCTGAAGAACCAGATCTCCCCCATCTCTCCTTTTGTGCTCAGTAAAGAGGAGAATTCTGCCTGTTTTATCTCCCAGGGCTGTTTGCAGAGAGAGCAGCTCTTGGGTACCACTGGGATGATGGAAATGGATCTGAGAGGAGATGGGGAAAAAACGTGCAGTGTTGTAACTCCTTCAGTTGGAATGGAAGGAATCTTTCACTGTAGGTGAATGTAGTGTTCATGCACCCTAAACTTTGAGAGGAAAAGTATTTCAACAGAATGTAGCTGTGGGGCAGGAGCATCAACACTGTGGTGGGGTCCTCTTGTGTTTGCCACTAATTGATAAGTGTTTTTGGGGTAGGATTATTTGGAGGGTTTTGCTCCAAACCCTCTTGCAGTAGCAAAGAAATGTTTTCTCCAGCACTGAAGTGATATGAGTCTGTTCTGACCTGGGGAGTCATAGCCAGGCAGATACACAGATTGCTAATTGCACTGCCTGTAATCATCTCCATTTCACAGACAACTTCTGCCCTGCCTTCCTCTGTTCCCATCTGGCACTGAGCATTTCTGCTGCTGCCGTTCAGCCACACAGCATTAACTGTATTATGGATGCCAGGGTGGAAAAATGCCATCCCTGGAAGTCTGGGGGGGAGTGGTGAACGACTGGCATTAATCATGCCACAAGTAGGTTTCCTTGTTAAGACTTTGATATGTCTTTGGGTGCCCAAGCTAACAAACTGCCAAGTGCTTGTCATCAACAAGCCTTCAGTGCTGCTCAGCACCCACTCTGCTCAACAGGATTTCCTTTCCAGCATATGAGAGGAGGAATCAGGGGACGAGGATGCATCTTGTGTGCTTTATGTTGGTGGGATCTAACCTGCATGGTCTTAGCTCTGACATTAGAATGGCACCTTTAAGGGCAAAGACAGTGGAACTGGAGCAGCACAGAGATGGTATTGCGGTCCTCCAGGGTGTTGTACACATCTGGGAGCATTGGGAAGAGCTCCATGGGTTCAGAGGCCAAAACAAAGTGTAGGTTCATCTGACTAATTCCATAATATATCCAAAGGCAGCATTACTACTGAGTACACAAAGTGCACAAGGTGTACTTTCATTACAGCTGGTACTGTCTCTTATTTCTGAAAATCTAAATTTGGATATTTTACTAGGCAATGACAAACCATCCCTGGAACTCTGACCAGCCACTGCTGTATGTGGCTGAGTACTGAGACCTCATCAGAGGGTTACATCTGAGATGGAGTCATGACACTGTCTGTCACCTTCTTTGAGTGCACAAAGCAAAGACCCAGGGTTTCACAAGGTCCAAAGAGAAGTGGTGGCTTCCCCATCTCCAGCAGTCTTTGGCCCCAGGAAGGTGCTGTCCTGAAATACAAACTTTGGACAAATACAAATTCTCAGTGCAGCATGGGGGCAGTTCAGTCAAACAGAACACCCTTGCCTGCATGGAGCAGATATTGTAATCTGGTCTAAACTCTGTGTTAGTAACAGCAAAAGAGAAGAAAATACCTCCCAGGCCTGCAGACAGTGTTTCCTTTGAATACCTTCCCTGAAGCACTGGCAGTGCCACGTCTGGAGGGTGATGTGTAATCTTAGCAGATTCTGAATCACCCAGGATACTTTCTGCAAGTGGGAAGCCACCATGACTCATGTTTTAGCACTGGAGGTTTCTCAAAACAGTGCTGTTTTGACAGCAGCAGTGTGCCTTTTGTGTTATCCTTTGGTTTATCAGAGGACTTATATCTCAGCTTTGTTATTAAGATTTCATTTCCCTATCTGGGAAGCCTTGTCAGGTTATGACCATTTGCTCATATGAATGACTTAAAATGCTCTTATCTTGCCTGGATTATTTTCAGAGGCCTTGTACGTGTTCTGTCAAAGATGTGGAACTTGGCACGGACTGTAACCAGGTAGAGAGGGGACTAAATACATCAATCTTTATTTTGTGATATCTCAGTTTTTTATTTGGATCTTCTGTGCAAGACCTTCCTTTTCTTTGCTATGAGAGAGCCCTTCTGAGTTGTTCTTGCTGGCATTTTAGTGATGATGGTTGTGTGTTTTCCATCATAAGGGCTTGGTGGCCCAGTTGTGCTGGATTTCTTCCCATCACTTCAGACTTGTGGTACTTACAGACTTTTGCAGTTCCGCAAATGTTTCCTCTGGGATGTGATCTCACAGTGTTATGTAACTCCACCCCCATCTTAACACTTGTTATTTTTTCAGCAGGTTGAGATTTGCTTTTTTTTTTTTTTTTAGACTTTAACCACCTTTGTGAAAATAACACCAGTGTGGACATGCTGAGATGTGCTGGTAGAAAAGAAACTATTATCGTTCAGATGGTAAAGGGAAAAAGTAAAACATTTAATTCCCTGCAAAAGCTTTCTCTGGCAAGGGCTCCTGCTGGGTTTATGTTGGTTTTGTTGTTGTTTCTTCCCCCTTTCATTAAAGCTGGTACTGTCTCTTATTTCTGAAAACCTAAACTTGGATGTTTTACTAGGCAATGACAAACCATCCCTGGAACTCTGACCAGCCACTGCTGTATGTGGCTGAGTATTGAGACCTCATCAGAGGGTGACATCTCAGATGGAGTCGTGACACTGTCTGTCACCTTCATTTTGAAGTCAAGAAAGAGGAAAACTGTACGTGAAGGAAAGTACATCAGGGAAGGCCCCAGTGACAAGGGGCTGTGTGAGCAAGGGAAGCAAAGTACACTCCATAGCACAGCTGTAAGGAAAGTAAAATTATGTCTAAATCCTGCCTGGGGATGAAATGTTAACCCAAAGATGTGTTTGTGTGACTTAGTGAGAGTCTGTGGGCAGGAGCAAAGTTTCCATGTGGCTGACGGTGCTGCAGAAAGATTTTATTTTATTTTATTGTATTTTCTCTCTTATGGGTAAAAGAGAAGCTTCCCCTCACAAAAAGCAACTCTTCTTTTCACAGAGAATGACTTGAGGATTTGTGTCCGTGGAACAATGGATCGATACTTGTTTGTGAAGAGCTGCAGTTAAAGTGGGACAAGCAGAGATTAGCCCCCTGATCTGCTGGTTGCCCATCACTAGAGATTTCTCCTTGTTAGCTGCAGAGCTTTATCTTGCCCTCCCTGTTCAGAGCTGAGGAGTGATCTGAGATGGACTGTGTGGCTCACAGGAATGAAAACAGAAGCTGTGGGTGTCACAGATGCAATTGGAAAGCAGGAGCTCTCTGAGGGAGCCATGTGGGCACCTCTGAACCCATTCGTGCTCTGGGCTGACTGCCCCCTCCTTAAACCTCCCTTTGCATCAGGGGAAGCCTCAGCAGGCAGGGGTTATGCCTTATTTTTTTTTTGGGGGGGGGGGGGCTGTGCCCTTGTGCCCAAAAGAGGGCTGGCTTTTCTCTCAGCCGGTTTTGCCAAGGTGCCAGGTGCCAGCTCTGGGGGCTTGACAAATTGGCACTTGCCACAGATTGCTCCAAGATGCCCTAAAATCAGGATATCTCCAGGCAGAACACAGAGGTTTGACCTCGTGGCTCCAACTGGGAGATAAGGCAGTGTGTGATTTCCTCTGAGATTCAGAGTGAACCACACAGTGTTTTTAATCTGAGTTTTTCAATGCCATACAGTTAGGTCATTTTTATATGAGTTGGATTTGTTCCAGTGTTTGTTTGTATTTCAGCAGGGGATGGCAGGACTTAATGTGCTTTTTTTCAGTGACATGGATGTATTAACCACAAGTGTCTAATTATCTTTATTGATTAACCTTATCTTATCAAGAACTAGTCACTCAGTAGAGCAGTCCATATTCTGTACACTGCAGAAAGAGAAAATGATTAATTTACTGCCTGGATTGTACTGCTCTGTATGCTGCAAGAGTAAGTGATGGATGAAGGACAGCCTGCATTGTCTTGGGTCAGAACAGTAGGTCAGAGTCATTATTTACCTTTTGAATGTAGAGTGAGAATTTCTTCTTTTTGCAAATCATGATCCCAATTCACTTGTGTACAGGGAGAGGCAGAATTGGACACACAGCTGTGTTCTGCATTTTATATCTGAATATATAGAGCTGAAATAACAGCAGGCCTAAGTATGGAGAGAAGTAGGAGCTGTGATTTCTGAGATGAATTAGAAAAGTTTACTGTTCAAAGCAACATCACTGTTCATTTGCTTCAAATCATACTTTTCAAACTATTCTCTTTTGTGATGCCAAGGAAACTTGACCACAGCCAGAGTTCATATTTGCTTGCTTTTTATGTCAGCCAGGAACATCTTGCTCTCTTCCTTGTGATCCACCACTTCTTAGTCTTGTTATGGTTGGAGCTCTTGCTTTGGTTTGTGTGTAGGTCTCTGGTGCAGTAAGATCTCAATGTGTGATGAAGGATCCTAAATGTAGCTCAATGACACAATCTGACCTTTATCCATATGCTGTACATATGTGTGGTTACATATGGTTTCTGTTCACATCTGGAGATACCCGTGTCTCACAAAAACCAAACAGGAATCCTCATCCTGCACTGAAATTATTAGCATTTTTTTATATTTATTACAATGGAAACAAAATTATATAGGCAATAACCCAGAAAATCCCAAAAACAAAAAGGTCAGCCAGGAACGCTCTCTGTCAGTGCCATGTGGGTCAAGAGAGCTGTAGGTTTTACAGCATTCCTGGGGGTGTTTTTCAGCCTTCCCTGTGGTTTTTTGTCTTCTTATCCAGGATGTCTAAGGTTTAGTTTCATTCTCTCCACAAACAAGATTCTCTTCTAGGTGTTACCTGTTCTCAGGTTTCATTCTGCCTTTTGCCATCCTGTATTTTGTGCTAGAGAGAGACTTACTCATGTCAGTGTCTTGAATGGAGTTATTTTGTTACTGTGTCTCCTTTCCACATTAAGGAGGGCTTCCTCTCCTCCTGACCATCAAGCCAAGCCCCTATGCTGTAAGAATCAGATCTCCTGCTGTCATCTCTCTCCTGTTTCTGAATCCCTGTTCCCTTCCTTTGCTTTAGCAGGGAGGGTGCTGATGTACTGCAGCCACTGTTACTATAAATACTGCATTCACCTTAATGCTGCAGCGGCTTTTCACTCTCCCCTGGGTGTCTGGAATCACTCACACACTTCCAAAGGAAGTCTAGTGTCCCTTGTTGCCTAGGAAAATGGTCTCTCCTTGATCTTTGGGGATCTGAGTGTTCCCACAGCATCTCAAATCATCCTGAAGGATATTGAATATGTCCATGTCCATCTTTCTAGAAAGGCTGGATGAAATCATCCTCTGATGAGTCAGATGCTTCTTGCTATTGGTAAGACAAATGTAACTGAGTCAATTTTGTCTTTGAGTGGTTTCACTTTTATTATATCCCACAGAATACACTGAAACTTTGACCCATGTCATGCTTCATTTGACAAAAAAAAAATACCCTGGTGATTTTACGTGACATGTCTTTCTCCAAATTGCCTGGGTGTTCACTGATCCAAACAGTGGGGTTAAATGTTCCAGGTTACAATTTTAAAGCACTGCTGTAGCTCGGATAGTGCCTTTCCCAGCTAGTTCATCAGATATGCTGAACAACAGAGGCTGGATTTGCAGTGTGCCATTTTCTCCTGGGGGTGACATCTCCAGGTGATGCTCCCACGTGTGTCGATAGTGGAGCTCCCTCAGCACAGGCCTCTGCTGTGAGTGTGACACGAGCTGTGCTGCCTGGGGTTTGTGCATGATCACCACTACAAAGGGGTGCTCTCAACTCTTAAATGCAACCTGAGCTGGCAGAACCTACCTTTTAGTCTAGTAAATCATGATGTAACAACCTGTTGGGTTTCTGAGGATAGTGCTCAATGGTGACGTTACATATTTTGGGAGGTGATGACTTTAGACATGATCAGAGAACTGCCTGTCCTCATAGCACACCTGATGTCTGCTTAACAACTTCCATCTGTTGTCCAGAGTACCTGTTTTTGTCTCTAAAAGACATGAGCTCAGTGCTCAAACCCAAATCTCCTTTTCCTTGATGTGGTCCAGATTTACAGGATTTCTGTCAGAGCCCAATTCATGCATTTACTTCATTCCCATACTGAGTTTATTTCAATCATGCAAGTGTAAAATCATGAGATTGAATGATAAACAGGCATTTGCATTTATCACAGAGTCTGCATCCTGCATATAACTATTTTTTTTGTCAATCACATCTTGCTTGCCCTGCTGACATGAGTAGCAGCACTCATGTACCAAAGAATAGTAACAATTTTCCTTCCATGAAGAGAGATGCTAACCTGACCACCACGGCTGATATATTCTGTTGATTTGAAGTCTTTTGACTATGAAAGGGAGCTGGGGTTTGTTCTTCAGACATTAAAAGAGAGAGGGTTTTTTTTAGGTTTCATCTTCTGTTTTCCCAATTTAACCCACAACATTTATTTTAGATGATTGTATCACACAGTATAAAGTAAACTTGTGCTAGATTAAAAGCCATTTTATAGAGTTTACACTTTGCTGGTTTTATAGACTAGAATAAAACATAAAGGTATCTTGGGATTTTTTGTTCCTCCACAAGAAATTGAAGATGTTTTGCTAGCTGCTTGAAAATGGAATACCAGAATGTGCATTAGCAGAAAATAACCATTTTGATCGTGTTAATGCTGCTCTGTGGGGCAAATTCTCTCTCGTGAGGGCAACCTTAAATTTTTCTACTATTGGAATAATTATGTTCAATTACGATTTGTAATCCAGGGCTTAATTTAATCCACGGATAAAACGTGTGCTTTGTCTTCATCTTCACTACCCAGCTGTTAAATGGAACAGAAGGGAAGCATTTATCACTGGGAAAATTTGGTTTTTTTGAAAGTTTTTGTTATAGCTTTGCTTTCATCAAGTCCTGTACATCGAGGGCATTCATTAGCAGGCCTTGTCACGAGCGGGGTTGGTTAATCGACACATACAGACGTTCACTGTTTTACCCTCCACCATTTTTAGAAGGTATTGGGGACAGGGAGGTGCCTTGTGGAGGTTTTCCCCTTCATCCTCAGGCTCAGCTGATCTCTGTCTGCCTGGCATCTGAAGGAGGTGATCCTGTTTCCTCAGGCAGTTGCCCTTAGGAGATGTACAGTGGGGAAATGTCATCTGAAAGCTGTGATGTGGAGAGATGCAATGAGGAAAACCCTTCACTGATGTTGGGAGGAAATGCAGGGCCTGGAGTGGGGAAATGTCATCTGAAAGCTGTGCTGTGGAGAGATATAATGAGGAAAACCCTTCCCTGATGTTGGGAGGGAACGCGGGGCCGGGAGCGGTGCGAGCTGTGTGCCCGTGTCTCAGGGCAGCCCACAGGCAACATTAACTAAGTGGAAATCTCTGAAGTTGTCTCTAGATAAATGAGGTTCCGGAGCTATGAGGGCCTGCTTGGGTGAAGGCAATGCCGTGTGGTGTCTTTGATGTGTCCTAATAAACACTCAGGCAGGGCTGTGGGGCCAGACAGGGACACACAGGCAGCGGGTTGAGTTCCTCCGGTGGCAAGGTGTGACCTGGTGTCCTCTGTGAATTCTGCCCTTCAGCTTGATAAACTCCTGCAGTTTTCCTATTACACAGGACAAAGCATCTCTATTGATTTTTACAGCTTGATGAATTTTATTTCTGTTTTCTTGCGAAATCAGCACGAAGGGGGGAAAAAAAAAATCACAAATCATCGCACATAACTATGGAAAATTTTCAGGCTTAATGAGAGTTTTGTACTTACCTGTGAAATTTTAAAAAGGATGTTTGTTGGACCATCCCATTGCTACTATTTTTCCTTTAGAAACATCATTGTTGAAAACAAACTGGTTACTAGTTTGACCCTTTGCTCTACCCTGAAGTCAGAGCACTCAACTCTGCTTGTGGAATCAAGCATGAGCTTTGTTTCTCAGGAATCTCAAACCCACATCAATTAGGATCCTGCTAAGGATCACATGGATCAGCCTGACAGGTTATTGCCCAGGAAAGCAAGGCTGATTTTAGCATTGCAATGGGCAAGGGGAAACCTTTTCACTACTTCCCACTGTGATGACACATAAAAAATATATCAGGAATTCTTCCAGAGCGAGACAGCCACAGAAAAAAGAATGTCATCCATTCTCCTAGACTGTAGACCCATTTTTGATGTGGATTTGAAGACAAATAAGAGGAAAAAACCTTTCCAAACTATAAATTAATGGATCAAATATTTCTAAATGAAATTGGAACAGCGTCTGTGGTGTTTTATTATCTTTTGCCATACAGGACTGTCTTTGAAAGGGGAAAAAGCTTAGTAAAAAGTAATTTCAGAGCCTTGACTGCTTTTTGATTACAATTCGGGATTACTGTTTTAATCACTGCTTATCAAGTAATACCACAAACCTCAGAGCATGACCATCTTTCTCAGGGGAAGCCAGATTTAAAAGCCAATTTCCAGCAATCCCTCCTCTTTCTCCAAAACTCCTCTAACAAATATGGAGGGATAATAATCTGTAATATTACAAGAGACCTTAAGCAATGCCTGAAACTCTCTGTGTTCTCAGATCTCTTCTCAGTTTTTCCTATTGTTGTAGGAGCATATTGTTAGCAGGAATACCAGCACATGTCTTAGCAAGCTCTTGTTCCAAGGCAGCCTCCACTGGAGTGCAGGATCTCAAGCACACTCACCCTTTCCCAGGCAGATGGCAAATTTTACACGTGTCTGGATGGAGCAGGAGTGTGTGTACCTTGTGTTCCTGTGCATATCACTGCTGCAAAGCAGCTTCATGCACAAACTGAAGCTCTTACAAAGATGTGTATGAGAAGACATGAGAGATTCTGGAGTTAAAAGATGGATTTTAACTGGAAGTTACTGATATGTCGTGGTTTGCCCACGGCTGGGGCCGGGTTGCAGCCCTGCATCTGAAGCAGGGTGAGAGAAGAGGCAGCCCCTTGGCTTCTGCAGTGCAGGGGGGTCATGACAGGGTGTTTGCAAGGGGAAAGCCCCCTGTTTAAAATTTAAGCATGGTGCTCATTGAGGACCTAAAGTGGTCAAGAACAACCCTGGACCTGCTTTCTTGTGTTTTTGTTGGTGACTGTCTCACAGTGGAGTGCCATGAGCTCTCTATGGGATGCCTGGTATGTGTTAGTTCCTCCAGCTAAATATTGCTGCTCTTTTTAAAAGTGAAGACAAAACCTCCCTCCTTCCTCACTCCAAAAAGCTTGCATCTCATGAAAGTAATCAGATTGATCCTGGCCATAATTAACTCCTGTCTGAATTATTCAGATGCTATTCAATAACACAAGGGATGGAAGAGAACCATTAGACTTTTTACATTTCTTCTCTGTAAAAAGCAGGATGTAACCTGATGGGAGATGATGTATCTTTTATTAAAGTGTTACTGTGAGTCATTTTTGCCACGAGGCTCGGAAGATGCTGTTGCCTGCTAAAGGGACTCCAGAGCTGGTTCTATTCAAGAGCTAATTTACATGTGGTACATGAGCTGTGCTCCAAGTGTGTGTTCTACAGCTGAGGGAAGGCAGTGTTGTCTCCAAGGGTGGTGTTCCTGTGAAAACAACAGGAAAACACTTATAAACAAATCACTAATTTCCGTTGTTGTTGTTAATGATATGAAGAGAGTTTTGAATGAGGCATTGAGGAGTGTTAATGAACTGATAAATGGCTGAAAGGGTGTATATCCAGCTCGGGGTATGTGCAGCTTCCTGGAGTAACAGAGAGCTCCTCACTACTGCTGTAAGTGTCCATATTTTACCTACAAGCATTGTCCCACGAGTCAGGGTAAAAACAATAAAAAAATCCCCCCAAAACATACTTTCAGAAGGAAGTAAACCCTTTACCTGTGGGTCCTCAGTCACCGTAGGACTGGCACTGAATTGCAATCTGAAAGTCCTGAGCTTGGCTGTGTAGTAACCTACTGAGCTGATGTCTGACAGGAGGAGCCTGGCATTCTGTCCCTGCTTGTTTCTTCTTGCAAAATTAATATCATCTTCATCTGCTCGTTCTGCCAACCTAAATCAATGTGCCAGCCAGCTCAAAAAAAAAAAAAGAAATAAAACCCCTCCACCCTGCTAAGAAAATACATCAATGCCAGCAGCTCCCACACATGAATGAGCCTCAATAAGCAAACCAGGGTGCATGGGTGGCAGAGGAGGAGAAAAACAAGAAATTGATAAAGAAATATATTTTGCTTTCAGGCTTCTGAGATGTTGGCTTAAAAAAACAACAGGGAGAGCAACTAAACCCAGTCATTTTTTAAAATCGTGAAAAATACACCGACAGTGGCCTGCAAGATTAAAGAGTTTGAGGGGGTTTTTTGCCTACAGAGGTAGACAGAGGGCCTAGGCCTGGGAATCATTTTCAGTTGTTGCTCCAGGGCTCTAGTCCTGGTCCTCAAACATGGATTGACCTTAATCTGTCTCAAAGCATGATTCCCAAACCTCTCACTGGTAAGGTTTTGTGTAAGTTGGGCAGGTGCTGCTGCACATCCACATTTCCCTGCAGTAGCTGAGCATTTCCCTTGTCTCCCACACTGTCCCTCAGAGGTCACATATTCAGGCTGTCCTGCAGAGCAGGTGATAAATGGAGGCAGAGAGTCCAAGGGCCGAAAGTGTAAAATCCTTCGCTTGTCTCCAGGTTGGAGTCTGTCTGTGGGTTGATTCTTTTCAGTGCCAGTTGCAGGTGCCTGTTTGCATCTTCAGAGCTCTGAATCCTGCTTTGGACCTGCTCCTGGGTGATCTGTCCAGATCATGGCATTAGTTTAGTGTGACTGGAAGTGCCAGCCTCATTATAGATGTCAAGATAAGATATGGATGGGGCACAGGAGTGAAGAGAGGTACATCAGGGGGACTCATTCACACATGCTTCCAATCCTTGGTGAAGTATCCCTGAGGGCTGCCTTACCTGGTACAGGCAGAGGCTTTCTGTTCTTCCCTCTGGTGTGGCCATCCCTTGCAGTGTTAGAGCATTAGAACAAGGGGGTTTTGCCATGTCTATCTAGTGTATTGCTCACCAGGACCACACTTGATTTATTTTGCTGTATAGGTTTTTCCCTAAGCATCTATAGAAAGCATGGAATAAATGACATAGACTGAGTGAAATCGTATTTCCCAAACCTCCTCTGAAAACTTAATTAAACCCACAGGGTCTTGTTTGGGGGTAGAAAAACAGCAGGATGTGGTGCTGAAGACCAGTAAATAAATTGTTGCTGTTCCTCGGTATTTCGCTGTGCTAGTGGGGATGTGAAAAAAAAATCAAAATCTATTCTTTCTACCTGACTGTTTTATCATTAGCAGCTTCTTTGTGTTTTATCCATGACTTCCTGTTGAAGGAAACTGCACTGGGGAAAAGAGAGTTTTTAAAGGTTGGACTTAGGCTCATAAATTCTCTGCTGAGCCTGAAATTCGTTGCTGCTGTTTTTCATCCAGCAGATCTCATCACAGAGGCTGAACTGGAGAGTTGAGGATGTGGCTTGGAACATTCACGTGGCTGTGGGAGAGCTGCCGGGCCTCGGTGGTGGCTGCAGGGGCACAGGGGGGACTGTGCAGGTCCAAGGACAGAACCTGGTGACCTCTGTAGCAAAGCTTAGCGTGCACGACTGATTAACCATCCTTAATCCTTATCCCAGTGTTCAGCAACTTATCTGTTCCAGTAATTGTATTTCATCTTTCCAGTGCTCTACTGAAGCAAGAGCCCAGGTGAACAACTGAGGTGAAGGGACCTGGTCAAGGTCACACGGGAAGTCGATGTTGGAGCAGGGATCTGAAACGTTGGGTTGGCAAAAATGGATGGGGCTGAAAGAGAGTTATGTGTCCTTTCCAGATCCAGGCAGCAAGGAGAATACAGGAATAGCATATGTGTAATAAATAAGAGCGTTGCTTGAGATCCTGACAGCCACAGGAAAGACTAAAAATTATATCCTGTGCCCGTCCTTCCTGCTTCTGCAGCGGTGGTACAGTCTGGAAACGAATTGTACCTGAAGCTGGCAGTGATATTTGTAGTCTTCACCTCTCCTGTGAAACATGTTTTAGCTTTAAAAAGCAGTGACAATGAGGGAATGCCAAGGCAGCAGTGTGCACCCCAGTGTCCATGGCCAGGCAGGGCTGGCTGCAGTCCCTCCTGGGGGAAGGAAGGAGCTTCAGAAGGATGTGGGAGGTTGGCAGAGGAGGAGATGGGTTGGCAAAAAGGGAGACAGGGCACAAAGCCCTCTGGCTGATTGCCTTTAATCCACCAGTGTGAGGCAGAGCAGTGTGAGGGGAAAGGGGCCCAACTCGTGCTTCTCTGTAGGAGCAGCCAGACAGATTTAGAAGGCATCAAACTTTAGGGTCTTGGTGATGCACTTGCTGAATCCTGCCTTCATACAGGTAGATATAAATGGAAGGACACTGTGGGTTGGCCTTTTTGGAGACTGGTTGTTAAATAAGATGGTTGGATTCAGTCTAAATAATTGCTGAGTTTTCTTCTGTTAATGAAACTGAGGAAGAGGAAACTTGATAGCTTCTGTTTTACATGTACAAATGTCTCCCCACATTTCTCTTCAGGGCCTTTCCTTTTAATGGTGTAAGTACAAGTGGAGAACATGCAGTTCTTGCTGTTGTTACATGGAAATGAATAATGGTTTTGGGCAAAGACCAAACTCAGTTTCCAGAAGGCTGCTCTGTCCTGCCCATTCATCTATGTGATAAAAAAAAGAACCCAAAATATAGTGGCAGCAAAAAAGGACTGTTTAGTATTCAGGGCTTCAAACACATTTAACATTGTCTTCACCTAGGAACCAAATTATTTCTTCAAGAACTGCACAGAGAACACTTTAGCTTTCAATTTACAGCATGGTCTGTTGGAACATAACTGCAGTGGGGAGTGTCCTGTGCAGGACTGCTGAACTTTTACCAACAAGGGCTCTGGGTACCATCCTGCAAATCTGCCTTGTCAGTGGGCGTGTTGGAGATTTAGATCAGGAGACAGACATTCTGATGCTTTTTCCCAGTCTTGTTACTTTTTCTGGAGGATGAATGTTCTACAAAAGAGAACATTAAGAGACCAGAGCCCTGTGGTTTAAGCAGATGTCCTTCAGACTGTGTGTGTGAGAGCCATTGAGTAAGCTACTTAATGCATGCCTTAGTTTTTAAATTGGGATAACTCACTCCTCTCTTAGACCTTTTCTGCAACCTGAATAGGTTGCAAATTCTCAGTTCCACAAACAGAAATTGTAGGGCTTTAATGTCTTTGTGTGAGGCCAAGACTAACCAGGGCTGATTTGTAATAGCCACAACTGCACTGGATACAAATGTGAGGAGAAAACTTCATGTTTTACCAGGATTGAAAAAGCTATGGAGAGTCCTCTTAAGTTCTGTGACATCCTTTGGACAGAGTAGTTCTAATTCCATCTATTCAATCTTTGGCCTTTCTTTTGCTGATATCTAATGATAGCAGGACTGAATTCTCCAGCTCATTCCAGTTTGCCTGCAGACCAGTGACAACCAAGTTAGTTATTCTCAAACATCCATTCCTGGGTTGTTCTTTTGGGCTGATTCTGGTTTGCTTTGGCTCCTGTCTCGTGGAAGGCAAGACCTTTACACAGTGCTCTGCTGTTGCCATAGAGAGAACTGGAATTCTCCATTATGTAGTTTCACCAGGCTGCCTGGACTCAACATTTATGTTGTGTGTGATTCTTGTTTTCATCTGTGATGCAGAGCAGCAAGCAAACATCTCTGTCTAATAAGGCTCAGCATGTGAGGGGAACGTGCTCTTCTGTGGCTGAATTAGGAGGTGGAATCACAGCTCAGGAACATGCTAGAGCTTGGATGGGAAATGAGAAGGAAGTCTCAGGTGCTGGAGAACTGACCTGGGTAATGCTGGGTACTGTTTCTTTAATGCCACTGGCTTTGTTCATTCCTGGAGATGTGAGGTATTTATTCATTCCAATTTATTAAAGAAAAGTCATACCCAAAGGCTAGTTTCATCAAAACCTTCAGAAGCAGAAAATAGCTCTACTTAGTTAGTCTCTTAAAATAAAAAATAATAATAAAAAAGGAATAATGCCAAATATAATTAATTGTGGAGTGGGTTTTTTTTTTTTGTAGGGTTTTTTTTATTATTATTTGGTCCCTCCCTAAATTCTGAAGCCATTTTGTTAATGGTACAATAGCTGGCATGTGCCCATGCTGCCTCTCATCTGATGGAGGGAGATGTGCAGCACGAGCATGTGGTAAGAGAACGTGCACAATCCACTGGGGAACACAGAGGTTTCCACAGCAATTTTGTAGAAACCCATAACAAATGCATTGTTAGGTTGGTTTATTCCTTCTCTTTCCTGCTGTGTAAAGTATTTGATATTCAAATTAAAACGGTGCTTGTTTAGGACAATTCAGTTATAGAATAAGCCTGGTAATTGGTGCCCGTGGGACTGTTTACACTCTGCTTGGTGTAATCCACTTATGGAAAATTAATGAAAGGCAATTTCCTCCTCCGTTGTAGCTGTTTTAATATGTACACTGCATCGTTTCCTCTTCCAGCTGAAGCTTCAGATGGTTATTTTGGGACAAAAGCTCAGGCAAACCAAGGTGCTCCCTGGAGAGCTCCACAGGGTGTGGGTGCCTTTGGCACCGTGGAGGAAACACTCTGAGCTCCAAACTGCTCCTGTTCCCGGGGCACACCAGGAGGAGCAGTTTGCTACCAATTTATATCCCTCCACGAGGCTTCCCAGTGGCAGCTGAGCTGCCTTGGAGTTCTGTGGAGCTGACAGAGGAGGCTGCCTGGCTGTCCCCTCTACAGCACCCAGCAGATCTGCTCTGGAGTATTCAGATCCAGTGGTTCCTCCTGCCCCAGCTCTGGGGAGCCAGGCTGGGGACACACACACACGGATTTATCTTGGTAAGCACGTGGTCTGAACCTGAACCTCGACTGAGCTAACTGGAATTTATTTTTCAGCTTCCTCAAGTAGCTGCACAAGCCCCTTTTGTAATATTGAGGAAAAAGCAGAGGGGGAAAGAAAGGGGTTATTCCTCAGCTCTGCAGTGTGTGGTATACTCAGGATGCAGCATTAGTGTGATGGGGTGTCAGTGCCACTTCTTATGTACCTGTAAGGACATTACTTTCCCTGCAGGGTGGTGAAGGGAGGAAACCTCTCAGATACCTGAGTGAAGCCTGAGCACTGCTGGCACTGTGCTCCCATTTCCTATTTTGTCAGAGGAGGGGAGGAGAGCCAGGATTGCTCCTTTCCTCAGGAATATTTTGCAGCTGTTTCACAGGGAGCAGGCTGTAAGTGCAGGCTGTGTGTCACCAACTAAGCATTTCAGTGAGTAGCTGCTCAGTTTTGCAAACAGCACTAACACACAGCTTTGGGCTGTGGGATGCCTGAGTCAATATGGCCAATGCAAAGAGCTCCAGTTCCAGAGGAAATACCAGCAGGGAATTGGGAATACCGAGAGTAAAAGTCGCATTGTTTTGTTATTCACAGCGGCTAAAAGTTTGCTGAGGAAATATCAAGTGCAGAGAACTGGAATTCAAAGAGCAGAATGGAACCAAGGTGATCCTAGAGAAATTACCAAGCTGCATTGCCTGGAAGTGGTGTGAAATCATTGGCTCTTACCTCAGCAGTGAAGCATCAAGGGTGACATATAGGGAATATGCTCAGTCTGATCCAGACCTATTACTTAGATACCATCTCTTCACTGTCTCACCCCAAATTCCCTTCCCTCCTTCAGGCAGTGGACAGACTATATTTTCTTTATCACTTCTAAGAAATGCCTTTTTCCTTTCTGTCTTCAGTCAGGTTTCCTATCTAGATTGTTGCTCCTTCAAATCAAAAATATTGTAGACTTCTCTCAGTGTCCTTAAAATCTCCGTAGTTCTGCCTGACCCAGACACAATTACAAATGCTGAAATCATCTTTCTGATTCTCCCTTTCCCTGTTCTTCTGGGAAGAAGTGGGGACCCACCATTTCTTAAGTCTCTGCTGCTTGACCTTTGGAAATCCAAATATTTCTGCCATATGTTTTTGCTTCTCTGTTCTTTGTGCATGGAGCACAGGTCTGAACAGCATCACCTGCTCTTTCAGCCCTTCTCAAGATCTTTCTTTCACATTCTTCTGCTAAGAAATCACTTGGGGAAGATTAGGTTGACCAAAAGAGGTAGAGGGGGAGAGATTGTCCCCTTTTTTGTCCTTCTTCATCATCTCCCAGATGTATTTGAGTCTCAGTAAGTAGCAAGGGACAAACTCTCCCTAGATACTGATGTGGAAAACATAGGAAAATGCATTATTGTGCATGCATCTTTCTCTGGTCTACTAATGTGGCAACACTTGTTTGGGAGCTGTGTTGTTTTCCAGAGGGGTCCTGGGCAGTGTGGGCCAGAGCCCAGGGTACAGGCAGGAAATCCTTTGCTCTGCTGTTGTTTTACTCAGTTCACCAACATCTCAGGCCTGTTCTACAAACCCTGCAGTGAAGCTCCCCTGCACAGGGCTGTGTCCTGACTATTAAAAACTTGATGTATTGCATGCAGGGTCCAGCTCATAATGGCCTGTGTTCCACAGCTCGTTTGGTGTCGTTCTGAGGAGCATCACTCAGCTGCTGGCAGCTGGGCTTTGAGAACAAGCTTCATTTTGCATCCCTTTAGAAGATCAGGAAGATTTACAACCTGCAAATAATGAGGATGGGTGAGCTTGCATCCTAGGGAATGGGATGGAGGCAATGAGCTTGAGAGATGAACAGCCCTGGGGTCAGCTGGGTGTTCTCACTGGCACTGTCAAATAGAGATCAATCAGACTCACTCTGCCTCCCCACCCAGCTGGGTTCCTGTGCAAGAGCTGAACCCCTCTGTGATGCAGCATCATCCAAACACTGGGCCATCTACAAGATGCCCTCAGAGATGGGCTGAAGGGGAGACAAAGAAACTTGTAAAGGCTTTTATTCAGTTTGTCAGCACTTGAAGGAGTTGGGAGGAGAAGACATTTTGGGAAACATTACTTTTCCTCAACAGTCAATTGAATGTCATTGAGAGGGTCTGTTATCTCCAGGTGATTGGCACCTCCTGCTCTGGATTGGAGGAAACTTTCTGTTCATATTAACATATCTCTTATCCTTTTGCCATTTTTAAAGTCCCTGTGGACTTTAGTTTTTGCATGGTGAACTTTATTATAATTTCATTTGAAGAAAATAATGAAAGGGACTTGCTTAAGAAGTGTCATGTTTCCTCAGGACTCTCAGGTTCAATGGCCAAAACCTCCAGCTGTCTTTCAACAATTCAGTCTTGGTTTTTGCTATGCATTAAATTCTCTTTGTGGATACTAGATGTGAATGGTAAATATTCATTAGGGGTTGTGTTGCACTTCTTGCCATGTAGGTTCCCAGCTGTGGAAGGTGGAGTGCAACCATTACACACCCTGGGCAGGGTTTTTAAATGGGGAATTATTTAAAGAGGGTGTGAAGCTCAAATCCATCCTTGGTGAAGTTGATGGAAAAACCTGCCACTGAATGTGGTGGGAGATGGGCAGTGACATCCTGTATGCTCTGAATGCAAGGGCAGGAGCACAGAATGGTTTTGTTCAAATGGGTTTCTTCAGGAACTGGAGTGACTGGACAAGGGGGAACAACTTCACACTCACAGAGAGTAGGTTTAGATTAGATGTTAGAAGAAGTTCTTCCCTGTGAGGGTGGTGAGGCACTGGCACAGGTTGCCCAGAGAAGTTGTGGATGCCCCAACTCAGGAAGTGTCCAAGGCCAGGCTGGACAGGGCTTGGAGCAACCTGGGCTAGTGGAAGGTGTCCCTGCCCATGGCAGGGGGGTTGGGACTAGATGGTCTTTAAGGTCCCTTCCAACCCAACCCCTTCCATGATTCTATGACTGAGTTATCAGTGATTCTGGGAACTACTGGGATGAGTAGTTGTGGTGAAATAGTATTTTGCACAAGGAGCTCACCTGAAATTCAGTGGAACAATAGATGAGGAAGGTGAGAATATTTGGCTCTATGCCACAGTTCTTCCAAGCAAGTAAAGTAAAAGGAAGCAAAAACTTCTCATAGTGAGTAGTACATTCCTGTTCCCTGATTGTTATCTGTAAATTATTGGGAATAAAATAGAGCAAAAATAGAGTACCTGAAAATCACTCCACTGTCTGTAAAACTTATGACAGATGCTTTTCATTTAATTCATTCAGGAAATCGATGTGCCTTACAGAATCATTTGACTGTGGTTGGCAGTGAAATGATAAATATACATGAAAACAGAATTGGATTAATAATTTTTGACAGGTAATATAATGCAGCTGTTGCTGAATGATATTAACAAGAGAAGGCATGTTAAGTCCCAGTGTCAGGGTAAGGCTAGGTGGTTCTAATGTCTGAATAAATCTCAGGCTGTGACTGAAGACTCTCGATGGCAGATGAAGATAGACAATATAAAGTTCCATTAAAAAGTCCTTTGCTTTGCTAATTCTTGACTCTTTTTACTGGTCAGTAGTCTGCTTATCGATCTTGGCTGACTGGAATAGAATTTCCCTGATCTGTCTGCCTGAGCTGAGAGATTTCATTTGCAAGGTACTGAGTTGTGAAAAAGTGGGAAGCAGCTCCCAGGGAAGGCTGTCGTCACCTGGGCAGGGCAGCATCTCCCTTAACAGCTTCCTTCTTTCCTGAGTAAGACTGAGATCTTTAGATTTCTTTCTTCAGGGTTTACAAAATGATTGTAAATGAACATGAAAGACAAAATGCTCTTTGTGAAGGACGTAGATTTGGTTTATTGCAGTTCTCCTCTTGTAGTTTTTCTGTTCCCCTCTCTTTTCATTTTCTTGGGGGTTTTGTTTTTTTTTTGCTACTCCCCTAGACCAATTGTCTCTCAGCTTTCACTTACATGGGAATTTTTGTCCACAAATAATGCAAAGCAAGCAGAACTCACTTTAAACTGCCAATGAATTCCACCTGGAAAAGGATGTGTGCTGTTTCTTACAAAAGACAGAGAGGGTGAGATAATTGTGTGTTGTCACTGCTCATTGGATGATGAGATAAAAAAATACCTGTACATGATTTCCACAGGGCCATGAGCTCTTTCTTAGGTTTGGCTGTTTTCCCCTGTCTGCTGCTGTCACATTTTAAGTGCTGGCACCAGCTGTGTCCTTGAAGATGCTGCACATCCCAACATCATTCCAGTGGGCATTGCCTTAGAGCATGGAATGGTTCCATAGGGGCTGCCCTTCTAACCATGTGCCCACCTGCCTTTGGATGAAGTGCTGTGAACTAGAAGGTATAATTTTAAAGGGAATTTAAGGAGGAAGAGCAGTTTTATAGGAGCATAGATGTGTAGAGATGGGAGGCCTCAGACCTGCAAAAAAATCCTCATTTCATTAACTAAAGAAAAAATAGGAATTAATGTCTTATGGGTCAGGTATTTCTCCTTTACAGCAATATAAGTCTGGAAGCACTGACAGTGATGCATTTGATGACTGTGACTTCAATGCATGTTGAGCTCTGGCCAGGTAGATGTTAAGTAGGAATTAGCATATTTTACAGGTGATGGAGGTTGCTGAAGCTCAGAGGATTAGTTCTGCCAGTGCAGAAGTCAGGACTTACTGTATAAATTGCCATCCAAGCTTTGCAAAGGCTTGCCACGCAAAAGCTGTTCTGCAGAGGAAGAGGAAGACAAAAAAGTCTTGCCTTCTCAAAGTCACATGCTAAAACTTTTTAAACACTAATTTGATGCTTCTTAGTGAATTAAACAGCTTGGATAAGCATTGAAAGACCAAGACACATGGAAATAGTTGGACTTGTTACACAGCTAGACAGCCTGCAGCTCAGTAGAGCTAGATCATGTGGGGTTTTTTATTTGAGGAGTCTATTAAAGAAAAAAAAACTCCTCCCTGAGTTTCTGCAAGCACTCCTACTCCAGCTTGCAGACTCTCTAGATTGAGTGTCTGGTAGCAAAAACACTGTATAGGGAAATAAATTTTAAACCATTTTTCAGGCCTTTGGGACATGAGGAGGTAGATGAGCATATGATACGATCACTGTCCTTGCTTGAACATGGGATCTCATCTTTAGAAGAAGATACTACTTGAATAGCACATTTGTAGCTTTGCTTAGAATCCCTCCAGACAAGTCCCTCAAGCCTCAGCAGTTGTTCAGAGGCACTGAACAACGTGGAGAGGAGCTGCCATGCATTTCAATACCTCCTGACATTTAACGTGTTGGCTGTTCACTTACTCATGAAATCACTGACTTTCCCCAGCAAAAGCTTTTTGTCTGAAGGCTCCATATCTGAGCCAGCATCTGTTTCCCCCTGAAGGACAACACTGCTGAGTGAGAAAATGGACAATATGTACAGAGTCAGGAAAATGCACTGACACAAAGGAGCCCCAAACCTGGTGTGGGTTAATGTGATTTACCATAATTTAGCACATCTCTAGTGGGAGGCCTGGAAGAAGCAGTGGGAGTTGTTCCATAGAAGGTCCTGTCTATACCCAGCAGAAATACAGCATCTCCTGAACGGCTTTGTGTTAATTTGGGTTGTCTTCTAAAGGCTGGGAATTGCTGTAAGCAGTGAAGTGACTGGGGTGTAGAAAAGGATGTGGTTCAGTACTTTTTATAACAGCAGGAAATGGTTAACACGGGGAGAGGCTGGAATTAATGGAGTTGTTCAGCCATAGTTCATCCACTGTTCTGCCATGAAACCGTCAGAACTGCCATTTTATTACTCAGCCAGGACCTGGACGAATATTTTAGTGAGACAGAGTAGATAAAGAGGCAAGGAATATAATAGGGAGCACAGGAATTATACAACTCTTGTTATAGCGCGTTTCAAAGATTATTTTAATTTAATTGATCAATTAGATAAAATTATATACTAGAGTGCTGCTGGCACAGGCTTGGGTGGGTGCTACCAGAATTTGTAATGTCCATCATATCAGTCACAGGTATCTTTAAAATGATTTACATGATGGAAAAGAATGTTTTTAATTAGAGCATTACGTGTTATCGTTACAGGATTATTTAAATGAGCAGTGGGAGCAGTGGCTTGATATCCCTGTAAGAAAAATTCTACCAAGTGCACAACCCATAGATCTTGAGAGAGGCACATTTTGACTGGCTTTACAGCTTCACATATCCACTTCTGCAGCAATCAGAAATGAAACCACATCAGGAGACTTAGCTCCGTGCCCAGGTTTAATTGCCACCAGTTAGAAACTGTTTCTTTCCTGGTGTGTCAGTTGTTTTCCCCTTCTTCTTGTCATATTCATCTTTATTCTTTCAACATGTATCAATATTTCCAGCAATAATTCCAGTCATGCTAGGCTTTGAATAACAAAGTATTTAAAAATAAAGAGGCTTCTTGTTCCCAGTTCTCTCTAACGTGGACGGATCCTCAGCTTGTTTTGATAGGTTTATGTCCTCTCCCTTTCACAGCTTTCCACTGCTGAGTGATCTTGATACTCTGGACTACTAAAATATGGAATGTTTTCTGATGCTGCTCTTGTACAGAAATGCCATCTTTCAGTGTGATTTCAAAACCTTTCTGAATTGAGCTTCAGCAGTCCTATGTATTAGGCAAACATCAGCAGCATGAAAACTAGTTATGTTCAGTTAAATGAAATGCTTTCAGAAAATATCTGATTTTGTCTAGCAAGGCTTTGTCTTTTAGTCACAGGAAAGAGCCCAAACTCTCTTTTTACTCGACTTTTATTGTCACCTTCTCTAGTTTTTGTGTCTAATAAATGCCAGCCTTCTGCAAATATACATTTGACGAGAATGAAAAAGGTTTTGTTCAACTTCTCCCCAAGAAAGTGAAAAAATAAGTAATTGTGTAACTAATCCTGACAGTTCTGCTGATGCTGAGAAGACACTTGCCTTGAGTAGCACAAAACGTGTGATAAACACAGATAAAGATGGGTCTCTGTGCTCTGTTTGACTGATGTCAGTCAAATCCTGGCCAGGCTTTGCTTCTTGAGAGATCAGCTGTGAGAGGAGACTGTGTGCAGAGTGCTGACCAGTTCTGGAAGGCTGAAGTCTTCCCTGGCCTTTAACTCCCTGTGCTGCATGGGGGTGTTCCCAGGGCTGCAGAAGGTTGATATTTTCTGGTGACTCTTTGGAAGCATTCAGCTGAGGGATGGGGTGGATGTTCTCCTCGGGAACTCGGTTAGTTTGCCTCTGTGTTTCTGGTTTTACTCTAACAAGGTGAGTGACTGGCCAGGCACTCAGGACAAAGGATGTGCTGAGGTTTGATCACCCTCCCACCACACACTTCAGGTGGTGGGTTGGGGCTGTGCAGAGCGTGATCTGTCTTTTGCAGAGCAGGGTGGGTTGGGGGTAGTGAATTCTGCTGTTTGCATTTCTTTTATGGGTGTTGCTCTGAACAGGGCAAAGGGAGAATTGCCAGATCAGAGCCAGGCAAGTGCCTGCTGTTCCCAGCTTGAGGTGTGTTGTGTGCTGCAAGGGTACATGCCACATGCAGCCATGGACCTTCTGGGGTTGTAAAACCTGTACAAATGTTAAGCTATGCCCTCCATCACAGGCTCCAGAGTCCAGACTCCATCCTAGGACATCAGGGTTCCAAGTTGCTGAGCCTGTCCTTTCTGATGGTGAGCGTTTTTACATTTACCTTGCACGGGGTAAAGGAAAGGACTGCAAAAGGAAGAGATGGGCTAATCAAGCAGTGAGCTGTCCTGTACTTTCAGCAGATTGCAAGATGAGATATATGCATACTGCTGGTTTTTCTTAGGGCAAAAAGGTAGATTTGTTCCCAGCCTGTACAGTTTTCATTATTTTTTCAGGGAGAAGGACCTGGTTTGAGGACAATAACCTGTAAAATAGGGCTGGCTTTTGCAAATGGGAAACTGAGATGGGGAAAAAGCTGAAGGAGATGCCTGTGTTTGTTCTGCAAGTCCACAGCAGACACAGGGATGGATCTGTGTTAGTTTTCATGAATCACATGCTTTAACCAGCTCTTACTGTTTTAGTGCTAATGAATCACTAGGCTGTGGTGGGGCCCTGCAGGACACTCTGCAATAACTCCTGTTGCACTTTTTGGGGGTGTATTACTGCTCATCTCTGCCTCACAAAGGCTCAGTCCAGGTCGATTAACTATGAGGTGAGTGTCCCTTTTCATTAAATTCGGTGCTTGCTAAAGACTTCAGGAAAAGCAAGAGATGTGCTGGGACCCTGAAAAAAGAAAACACACAAAACGCCCTCATGTCCATCTCTAAAATGATATGAGTAGTGTATCTGATTTATGAAAAATGTATAAATGTAACTTAGGAACAGCTTGTGCTTTCACACTAAATAAAAGGAGAAGACAGAAGAGGGAACTTGAATGTCTGTGAGCATACTCATGTATACAAATGACTGTCATAAATCTTTTTGCATGATTGCTTTGCTTTGTGGCATCTCTTTGGGGAGTTCTGCAGGGGAAAAAGCCCTGCAGTTTGAGAAACTGGAGAAAAAAATATTGCAGGAGAAAATGGATTTGCCGATATAATTATGCAATTCATGTAGAACATATTTGGTCTGCTAATCAGAACGGAAGGGAAAAGCCTAGGCAGCATTGTTGGTTTAAGGGAATTGAATTAAAAGACCAAACATCCTGGGTGAGACTGCTGCAGCCTCAGGAGGCAGGCCTGGCTCTGGAGGGAGTTGGAGGCAGAGCCCTGCAAGCCCTGCTCGTGTCTCATGACTGAGGAAAGAAAATGCTTTATTCTTGTGAGATGAGCTGGGGTGAAAACAAATTCCTCAGCTGGTATAAATCTGCCTTGACATTGGTGCTCATTCACATTACCTGCAGATTTGGTCCACAGCATCCTCAGTCTGGGTTTAAAGTCACTCCTGATTGTGGTCTAGCTCCATCAGCCTGGAGCTCAGGGCAGGATGCAGAGCTCCCCAGAAAAGCAAGATGAATGCTGGGGAGCTCATCTCCCACGGGGATCAGTGCTGGCATGGCCAGAAGGGATCCTGTGCCCCCAGCTGATGTTCCTCTGCCCTGCTGATTCTTCAGAGCATTGTTCCTCTTGGTCTCTTCAGATTCCATGGTGGGTGATTCTCAGTGATCCTTCTGATGTGGAAAGTAGGGGAAAGCAAACGAGATCATTAAGAAGGATGGCAGAGAGGGGGAATGAGTGGAAAGACAATGGAAAAGAAATAGGTAAACTGTTCGTGCCCTTGTGCTGTGGTTGATAGCACCGTGCTTTTCCAGGAAAGCTCCACCTTCCCCACCAGACCCAGGCTAAGGAATTGTGACTGGCAGCCCTATGGCTTGTTCCTGCTTCTGACTGTGTGGTCCTGATGTTGGTCTGAGTTGTACATCCCACTGCTGCTTGCTTATAATCTTGCTGGGGCCCAGGACATACCTGAGAGGTATTTGTGCAATTAATAGTTTGCAGAGGATTGCCTGTTAACTGGCTAGGCCTTTTCCATGCTTGTGAAATAGTTAAATGATATAGAAATAATATTAATAGTTAGAAATCATATTAATAATTAAAAAAAAAAAACACTATTTAAGCTGTAATAAAGTATCCCCCAAAAGTATATTTGGAGAGTAAGGCCATCTGCACAGCTCAGCTTCCAGCCCCCCTGGGACCATGGCCACCACAGGGGCTTGGGGAGCTGCTCAGACTTCCCTGGAGGTGTAACTCCAGAGAAACTCTTCCCACTGCCTTTTCTTTCCGTCCTTGTACTGTGATGCAAAAAGGAAGAAAAGCAAAGATTATGGCAGAGCTGCTGTTAGTATGGGGGAAGCAGGTCCTCAGCTGCTCTATGCTGCTGTGGTTTTTATTTTTTTTAAGGAGCTACTTACACTAAAAGCAAAATAATTGTCTTTGATAGATTTTTGTTCCTTTCAGTTGAAAGCCTCTTGAATTTTGAAAGCCAGTAGAGAGTCCCTTTCGCCTTCCTTCACAGAGTTTTTGAAGAAACCGGAGAGATTCACGTTAAAAGGGAACCACAGAACCCATTCTGTGGTTTTCTCCTGCCATGCTCAGTTCCTCCATCCCCAGCATTTGTTTACTCAGACAGCTCCCAGCAGAGCCAGGCTTTGGCTGACATCCCATGGCATGGGCCGACAGGGGCAGCCTTGTTTCATCTACCCAGCCATTATCTGAGGCTTTAAATTCTCTTGTGAGTCCCAACTGCAGCTGTAGGAAAGCTCTCACCTCTTCACACCTCGGGCAGAAAGAGCACAGCCTCAACCTGAAGGACTTGAGTAAGGCCAGGGTAGGGCCAGGCTGTTTGGAAGTACCCATCTCATCTGGGAAGCAATATTTTGGCCAAGAGCCTTGTGCTGGAGGGGGAGTGCCACGTCCCAGTGCTTTGTAGAACAAAGGAACAGAGGGGGTGGGACATATCCTGCTGTAAAAACCATTCTGTGAGCTTCTGAAATAATCTTTGATAACTCAGAGAGAGGTGCAGCTGTGCCTTTCACTGAGCAGCAGCGAGGATGGTGCAAACTGCTTACCCCGACTGCTGCAGGCTTTTCTTTTGCACTGAGAGCCATCCCTCTCCCTGGCTGGGCTGCCAGGGGCTCGCTGGATCCCTGTGCTCAGCAGCCCAGCAGGATGGAAGCTGTGCCACAAGCAGTTCTTGCTGCTGTCATCCCATTTTCCATGGGGTGTGCAATGTTAGGAATGGGATGCAGTGGGATTTGGTGGCTTATTTCCCTGTGCTGGAAATATGTCTAATCTGCCCTTTTCTCAGGCCTCCCTTTATTGCTACTGGAAGCCAGGCCTGCTGCAATTTTCCAGGCACAGGTTAATAGGATAGATTAGCATTTTATTACTGTGATTATCGTATTGTTCTTTGTGTGGCACTGACCTGGAGTTTGAAGTGCTGCATAAAACATAAAGGAGATGCAAGTCCCGCTCGTAAAAATAATCTTTAGATTATTGCAAGCCTAGTCCTGCAGGCACTCGGGAGACAATGCTTGTTCCCACTCCCCTTCCCAGGCTGTTACTGGGAGCAGGGGTGTTTGTTCTACCTCGTATGTGGCTCCTCAGAGGTAGATGCAGCATAATTAGGAAGGGAATTTAAAAGGTTTCAGCAGGAATTTTCTAAAGCTCCCAAATCATTAAGGAGCGTAAGCACCAAAGAAATGAAGTGACCTTTGTGCTCTTGAGGTCTGAGCTTCTGAAATCCCACTTATTTCTGCTTGGGGCCTGATAGAGCCACTGTCAGTTGCTCCACTGCTTTAGGAGCACATTGGCCTCTGTCCTACACATTCTGTTTACCCTTGCTAGCTTGCACAGGCTCTGGAAGACAGTTCACCACCCTGTTCCCCTTGGGTTGTTCCCCAGTGTGCCTTTAAGTCTTATTTGCTGAAAGCCAAGCTTGGAATTCCTCGTCCTAGTGCTGTGAAAGGTGACACTTTTGAGCATAAAAGCTGTTATTTGAAAGAACGACAAAGAAATGTGCCCGGAGTTGTTCACCTCATCACTGCTGAAGAAAGCAGGTGCCCTTGGCATGTTCAAGGAGCTCACAGCTGAGACTGTGGCACCACCAGAGCTTCAAGGAAAGCCTGATCAAAGGTGTCAGTTCAGCTGCCAAGCCCACTAAAGTGTCTTTGTCTATATATTCCCTACCATGGACTATCTTTTCCCCTTCTGTCGCCTCTTCCTAAAATTGCTGGCCAAGGGAACAGCTCCAATAGCAGGTATTAGTGTCTCCTCAGTTTGAAGCACTAAAGGGTCTTAATTATGGAATTAAGAGCCTGGTGTTATCAGACCTGACTACATTTTGGTTTCTTAGCATAATATCATGAACTAAATTTTATCTAGTGAGTTATAAGACATTAAGAGCTCATTAAGGATGAACTCTGTTCCCTGCAGAAGCCTCTAATGGCATTCGTGGTGTTTGTCAGTCTGTGAATCTTCCTGTGCTGGCTCTGATGGAGAGTGGATAGACACTGCTCCAAACAGGGACTGCAGGTTTGAAACTCATCTCCTGCCACTGCTGCCCTCTGTTCTTCTCAGAGGGGAGTCAAAAATACAGGTTTTTTACTATTATTTGAAAAACAACCATACTTTATTAGTGTGACTGAGTGTCACAGACCGCTCCATCTCAAGCAATGGTTTTCAGACTTCCTTGGAGCTAGAGAGTCTGGAAACCTGCCAAATGTAGAGCCACTGGAAATATTTCCCATTGGATTTACTTCCCTCCATGCACAGAAAGTGCAGAATCCACCCAGGAAAAGCAGCAGGGTGTTGCATAGGTTCAAATGACTGTGTAGAGCCCAGGGTGAAGAGAATATGAGCCCTCATTTCTCTGTGGAAGACAAGGGGATCACAAAATAGGAATGTGATGTGGTTCCTGGTTTTGCTTTGCTAAACCCAGAGGCCTTGTCATGTTGGTTTGGAAGATGGATACTTTCTTTTCAGCTCTCTGCCTCCGGGAATACTGTGGGTTGGGAAGAAAAAACCTGCCAGAGAAAGGAGTAAAGTATGCAGCAGATAACACTGCAGCTGTTGATCATGGATGCAAGAGTGATTATTTTTTATTTTTATTTTTTTTTAAATTATCTAGAATAATGGTTGTTTTCCTCTGATAAAAGAGATTTGTCTTTTCACTGAACTCCAGCCTCTCGATCAGGTTTTTTCCCCTGTTCGGTTTTTTTTCCTTTCTTTTTTCTCTCTCTCTCTTCCCCTTTAAATGCAATCAACAACAACAGACCAGGTCTACAGCAGTTTGATGTTTATAAAGTGGTCCAATCATGGCTTCACTTCTGGGCAGGAGTAAATAAATTCATCAAGCAATTGATGCTTTTGCGCTGCTGTTATGATAAATGTTGCCATCAATTATCCCAGTATGCTCAGCCTGCAAGGAGCTGAACGTGCTGCCTGATAGGAATGACAACAAGACAATACGTGTGCCCTCTCTTTATGCTTTGTATCCATAGACACAGCTCTCCAATTATACTAATTTGTTTGTTTGGATTAGCCAGCAGATTAAGGAATGTTTTTAGTTAACACTGGAGCATAGCACACATTAATATTTTGGCAAACATGACATAATTCTCTGAGCTGGGCTGGAATCGCTGTGGTCTCAGTGCTGTGGAGTTTCTCCAGCTCTGTGTCAGTGGAAGAATGAAGGAGCAAACACTCTTCTGGCTGGGATCTCTGCTTATTGCAGCACCAGGAGAGATCCAGATGTCACCTCTGGGGTGCAGGGCAAGGATGGGATATGGCAGCAGTGGAGAACCACCTGCTTTCCCAAGTGACTTTGGATTCCTCTGGAAAAATGGCACAGATCCCACTACCGAAGGTGTTTGTTCATTGAGGTGTCTGAGGAGGTTGTAGTGGGTAGGTTTTAGGAGATCTTATGTTGTTTCAGCTCAGGACTGGCAATAATAACAGGGTAGCAACTGGCTTTTGTTTGGTTTCAACACTGGTCTCAGTGCCCTCCCTTTTTGGTTCCTGCAGAGTCCTTGTGTGATGTGATTGCAGAAGATCTGTTAGAGAAGTGAAAACCAAACTAGCAGAGAGCACACTGTAAAACCTAAACCACATTTACCATTATTTAAGACATCCTTTCTTTGATCACAGACTGTAAAGCTGAAGCACTGCATGAAGTGAAGGAAATTAATTAATTCAACAGAGAGTTCCCTTTCCTCCTTTGAAATTAATAACCACTTTTCAGCACTTTTCAGAATTTTTACTAAAATACCTGGAAAGAAGTGCACCTTACAGCTCAAAGTAGAGGTGAACATGCAGCATCTGCTTCTTTTGGTCCAGAAGTTCACATGATAGCATGTTTATTTGACAGCTGGAGTTTCAAAATTCAATGAGCATGTATGGACCCCATATAAATGACTGGTGAAACCTTCATAACAGGTACTCTACATTCCTGCATTACTTGCATGCAGCAGTTAAACCCAGAACAGAGTTCTGTCTGTGGTGTGCCAGCCCAAGAGCTTTATTTGCCATGTCTGCTGTCATTCTTACCTCATTCTTTCATTGATCAGTGGGGGAGCATTTGCTCTCTTTTGTTTAGGTAGGAATGGAGAGGAGCCACATCAAATACCTCTTTAATGGACACTACTGGCAGGAATTTCAGATCTTTCTGCAGGTAGAATTCGAGTCAAGAAATAGGTAATTCTTAGCATAGGATGAAAATCCAAATTCCCGTTCTGTCTGCCTCACTACCTCTGAGAGGAGACAACATAAACAACAATCTGGCCTGTGTCAGCAGCAATTGTTATTTGTGCTATTCTTGGCAAAAAGAATTAAAAACAGGATCAAAGGTACTGCAAACTGATAGGTTACACCAGTAGGTGTGAGGCTGGGGATCAACCCAGCAGTGCAGCTGTCAGGACAGCTCTGAACAGGGCCAGAAATCCCCCTGGGATTGGGACTGTTGTGAACACAGGGAAGCATCAGCTGGTTCTCTGTGGGTCAGCCCACTCCTCTGACCCAGCCAGGGCCCGTGGTGGCTGGAAGGAGAGCTCTGTGAGAAAAGGAGTGCAGGCTTTCAAAGAGAGTGTGCTCCTCTGTGTGTCACATGTCGCACATTCAGCGATTCAGTGGAGCTCGGGGAGGGTCTGGCTGGTTGCAGGGCAGCACAGGGGTCATGGGCACCAGAGCATAAACTGAAAAACACAATTTGCAACGTCCTTATTAAACACAGAGCGTGGTCTGCAATCTCAGAGGAGGAAGGCTGGACCTCGTAATCTGTTCTGCAGAGAACAACAGTGCTTGGGTTTGTAAATGACATTTACAAACGATCAGAGGAATGCTGTGCTAATAGCATCCAGACAGAAAAATTCTCTGGAAGATAAGAAATGGGTTTTAGTCCTCAGAGCTGTTCATTGTCTGCAGCAGAAGGATTTTGTCTTTTTAGCATTTCCTCCAAGTATTCTTCTGCCCTCCTTATCGAGGACTCGGGCTTTAATCTGGTGGTGTTCTGAGTTTCAAAGAAGGTGCTTTTTTGTGTTTGTAAGTTGAAGGCTGGTTGTGGGCATCATTTGCTCTGTTGGCTGCTTCTTTAACAGGTAACGAATGCAAGTCTCCTCGTGCTGCCCCAGGCTGAAGGGCTGCCCTCTGGGTGGGGTAGGGACACTGCCTTCCCTGGGCAGTGAGCATGTGATGGTCTTGACTGATTTTTCACATTAGAAAAGCCCACCTGATACTTTCATGGGCGTCTGCATGAATGGAAAGTACTGGAGTTTCGTGATCAGAGCCAGAATTGAAAAGGATTTTCTGATTCCTGGCAATCCCTGATGTTGCAATGATGGATTCTATGGTTCAGAAATGAAATGACTACATTCCACTGCCCTCCAGCTCTGGGCTCCTGTATATTTAGCTGCTTTGGTGGACAAAGATTATGTTCAGACGAGTCATTTTCACCCTCTAATACACCACTTCTTCTTTTGTGCAACTGTAGAATTTTCTGAACTAACAAGTCTGCTCCTGATCTAATTGTAATTGGCCAGAATGGTGACACATTAAAGGGAAAAAAAAAAATCAGTCAATCTGATTTTTGATGAGAATTCCTTTTCCTTGAGTGAATTATCTGTGGAACCAGTAAGTGAAAACTCACCCTGGTGATCCAGCAACTTGTCTTGCCATGAGCTTACAGAGACATGTTGCTTCCCAGACTAGACCACCCACCACCAACCCCTCTCCCTGCCCCTTCCTCCCCCTTCCAGCTCCCTCAGAAATTCTCAAAATAATGCTAAATACCAAAGCTGCTCAACTGGAGAGGAAAACATTGCTATAAATACAAGCAAAAATAACAGAGGCATAGTGTACTTCATGGAAGGACTTTGTACAGTTCTCTTGGCTGAGGTGCCAAGGAATATCCCAGGGACTTTGTGTTTCCAGGGAAGATGTTTCCAGTTTTTCTGGAAGAGGCGAGTCTGATTTCGTACTTCCTTTTCCATCTTGCACGACTTCTTGTAAACAGGCTCAACTTAAATACAGATAATTGATTGAAAAGGGAAGAAAATAGTTTCTCTTTATATACAAGTAGTTGCTGGCATGTTGAGGTACTGCTGAGGCAGAGAACAGGCTCTGCTCTGTAATTGCTGTGCAGCTCTGGGCTGCACTTGCCCCCAAAAGTGGTATTTTATATTTACCTTCCAGGACTTTTAGGAGCAGTGCAAAGTAGGCTGCTGAAGGGAATCTCTAGGCTTGACCATTGGAGGTGGGGACCTCGGTTTTCAGCTGCTCACAGCAAGGCAGCACGTCCTTGGTGCAGAAGTTCCACCCCAACAACACTTCCTACGAGTACCTTTGGTAAATGGGGGCTGATCTGCCACCTCCTCACCTGTGGTTATAGCTGTGTTTGAGGTGTGGTTTTATTTCTGTGTGTGACAAGTCTCCTCTGCAGTGAACTGTGGCAGCACCATCAGATAAACAGGTTTATTCTCCCCCCAGCTTTCTGCTCTGGCCATGGTTGGCAGGGCTCTGGGGCAGCTTCTCAGGGAGGGAGCAGGCAATGGGAACAGCCTCCACAGTGCAGGGAAACGGGGATCATCCTGCAGCTGGTCTGCACAGGGAGCCAGCCAGGCAGAGAAAAAGCTGTTTTTAATTCAGACTGATTATAAATGATGAGTTATCAGGGAGCATGAAGAGGGAACTGCTGTACCTTTCATAACACCGATACCCTTTGTTGGACTACAGACAAAAGTAGGCTTTGACTTGAGACTACAGGAGAATACCAGATGAGGGTCTACAAAGATGGAACGTATTGATCTTCCCTTTATCTTTTCAAAGCAGTACCCTTTTGTGAAGCATTCCTGTTTTTGTATAGCATGTCCCTATCTTATAACACTTTGTGCATTTCAATGCACCTATTTCAGGGAAATACGACATTAATGTTTTCTGTAATTACATTTTTTTTTTTAACTGAATGTTTTTGAGCGATGAAATATGTATATTTTCAAACAAAAAAGTTCCTCCAAAATGAGATAGTAAAAGCAGGAAGGTTCCTAGCCTGGCACATGAAAGCACAGTTTCATGTTCCTCTCTGAAGGTATATTGATTTATATGAACTAAACATCTTTTTCTCTAAGCCCCAGCTCACAGTGGGTTGTTCTGAAGCATGCTGTCTTATATAAACTCTTAAAAGGGAAAGCTTTAGAAAGGAGACTGGAGATATGCAAATAGTTGATTTGGTTTGTTTGTTGACTAAATCAAAACACTGGTAGAGAAAAATATCCAGACTCAAAATGAATTCTGTAAGCTTTTTCACTAAAATTAAAAAAAAAAAAAAATTATATAGAAAACATTGAAAGTTCTTTAGGGTCACAGTTAGGTCCACTTCATATCAGAGTGTCATTTAGAAATATGGAACTTAAAAGTGTGGAAAGATGTGAAAATTTTGAAACAAAACCACCTTTCTAAAGTTTATTTGAAAAAAATGCTACTGACAGTTACAGTAAATTCTTGTGGCCCATTTGGGGGGACCTGAAGTCTTATTTTTGAATGAATGAAATCCCAGGTTAGCCAAGCCCCTTGTCCCCATGTGTCTTGAGCAAAGAGTGCTGTTGAGTCACTTCCACGCTCTGACAACATATGAATGGACCACTGGTGAAATTCCAGGAAATAAGGGGTGATTAATGCTTTCTAATAAAATACAACTCTGTAATGTGATAAAACACACACCACCATTATTCAAGGTGAAAACCTTAAGAAAAGCTCTTAAGTTTTTGGTTTGGTTTTTTTTTTTAGTGAGGAAACAATTGAATCTGTCCCAAATCTGGTTCTTAATCCACAGCTGCTATAAATCAAAGAAGAAGAGAATTAAGTTTCAATTGACTTGCTTGACTTTGAGCATCAAACAAGGAATAACTTTGAAAGGCGGAGGGAATTCTGCAATTTAAAATTCAGATGCCCTGCACTGGTAAGCTCAGCAGGCAGCTGCTGAGGGTGCTGCAGGTCCCCAGAGAGCCCCTTTGCAGAGGCTCATGACCCAGCTGGGAGGTGACAGCGGGGTTTACTTGGCCAAACTGAACAGAAATGAGCAAAAAAAGGGACTTGCAAACACATAAATGTCCAATGATTCCTCCTTCCCTACAATTTCTCCTTCCCAAAATGACAAATTACCAGGATTGAAACCGTTCAGAGTGTCAGATGGGACAATGGGATGTGTTTATTCTCCTCAAGACCAACTAGAAGTGCAGGATCATAGCTTTGGAGGGTTTTCTTTTTCCCCACTTCTTCTTTTCTGATTTTCAGGTTTTCTTTCAACTCAGTACACAAAGTTTGTGTTTCTTTTCTAATCGTGTAAGTTGCTTCATGAAAGTAAGAAAAAATGGAGTGCCACAAGCTTTTTATCTGAAATTTTCTCACAGGTTTTAAAAGAACCTGATAAATGAGTGTGTTTCTTCCTTCTCTTCAACAAGGAAGAACTGGGGCTTTGCATCTTTAAAAACCTTTTTATTTCTAAAAGCAGTAGAGAATTCATAGGTCTGTGGAGTTGTGTGAGTTGATTTTGCTCTACTTTTCACTTTGGAAGGTGGGGAATTTACCCTTGAACCTGAAAAATCTGAGATGGGTCAGTCAGCAGAGGAAGGCTTGGGGCTGCATCCTGACCTGCTGGAAACTGGAGCAGCTCCATTTACAGCTGGAGGATCAGACCATGGTTTGAAAAATGCTAGAGGCATTTTAAAAAGACATGAATCTTGGGATTTATTTGTGAATATCATTATTAATATTAAATTAAGTAAAAATGAAAAAGAGAAGAAATTACTATGAAAGTGCAAAAGAACTGCAAGAAACAAACAAACATTACTTTTTAATTGGGTTGTGCATTTTCTAATTCCCTTTTCTAATCCAGTATAAGCAGCTGGCTTGTGACAATATATTCCCAGAAGAGTAAGCAGTTTTCCTCTGGCATACCAAATTGTGTCCATTGTGGCAGTGTTTAGTGGCTTGTGGGCTATCAGATGTAGATTTTTCATTCCATAAAATGAAAGGGTCTTGTCTTCCCTCTTCTCTGCACCCCAAAATCCCTGAATTCCCATTAGGGTAAGAATTCACTGTAAAACTGAACTATCAGCTGTACGATTTACTGTGGTTTAGAGGAGTGGGTAGAAAGGTGTTCAGGTAATTCTCTGACCACTTTAAGACACTATCAGGTTTGCTACCAGGTACCACCACTTGGAGAGAGAGATTTCAGAGTACAAAAAGTGGGTGAAAGATTTACTCTTGCCAGTTGTAAAACTCTCTGCCAAGTTCTTAATCTTTTTTTTATCCTCTGGCTGTGGGACTTTAATGCTGTCTTTGTGAGGAGGGTCCCCAAGGTGGATCCCTGCTTTTGGTGGCAGTCAGCAGCATCACTGCACCTGGGGCTGGGATTTCCCTGCAGCTCAGGCACTGTTTTGATGGTGCAGAGCTCTCCAGGGGTTAGGATACCCTGGCAGCAGCAGGGGAATTTTACCAACATCTGCCTTTTCTCCTGACCTGCAGGGGATGTTCCAGTAGTTACACAGCACTCAGCACTTACAGCTGGAGCTGAGGATCTTCCAAGGGTTTTTAGGGTTTGCTTTTTTTTTGGTTTTTTTTGATTTGTGAATGCTGGAGCCAGTCATGGCTCGCTCTGTCAAACAAATTGTGTGTGATAAGCGAGTACATTGAGAGGGTTTCTTGTGGCGGAAACCACAAAAGAAACAATTATGAAAAAAACATCTTGTTCCTGATGCTTTTCAGTAGTGAAATGCACGGACAGTGGCTCAAGTCAAAAGCCATCCAGTGGTTTTTTTTGTCTGCTGTGTGTACCTGCCTTTGCTAAGCTTGCAAACACGTGAAACTATTGTAGGTCCCACCTGTAGAACTCGACTTTCATCTTCAGCACCCACAGGACGTGTGTGCAGCCCTGGGTATTGCTCCTTCTGCTGGCCAGGGCTCCAGGCATTGCAGACTTTACACAACAGTCCAGTTGTGCCCACAGAAATGCCACAAGTTAAGTAGTTTTATCCTGCCCTAATCCCTGGCCCTCCATGGTTCAATTCCTGATGGGAGCCCAGACAGCCCCTGTGAGCACACTCTGCACAGGAGCTCTCAGCAGATCTGTGGAAAGAACAGTTTTTCTTGCTGGTTGCCCTCTGTGCTGCGAGTTCAAACAGTCCTGCAGTTCAGGAACAAAGAGATGGAAAATGTGGCTTAGAACTGTTGTGTGTGCCCCAGAAATTGCACTTTATTTGAGGTGAATTTGCAGTGTGTTTATCTTAGTACTGTGCTTGTGGTTGCCTGCAGCACGCTTTGGAAAGCTAGGTGAGTGTAAAAGAGTATACATCCACTGATTCTGAGATAGATTTTCCTTAACATGAAGGTTTTATCTGGCAAAGGTCAGGCTTAGTACTCCTTGTTCAGTTTTCATGTTTGAATTTGCACCGATGCTATGTACAATTAGTAGTAATTAAATAAATTAACATTTTCAAGGCAGCGAATTTTCTCAGCACCGAGTCTGCTCTTTATATCCAACTCTTCCAATTACATTGGTATTAGTGCCACATGGCAGTATTCACTTATCTAATTTTAGAGCAGGCTATTTAAAGAATAATCTGATGTATTCATTTATGTCATACGTAGAGTGGATGTTATAAAGATACACTGTTCTTACAGTGCTGCCCATTCTTATTTGTCCTGTCTGTGTACTATGTGTCAGAGGGAAGCATCTCACTGTCCCAGTCAAGACCAGGGTCCTGCTGTACATAAATGCTCTGTTCAAGCATTGAGAACAAAAAATTTAGGACAGTGCCACGAAGGGGGGGAACAGGGGATTGTAATATACATACTGAAGGATTCATCAACAGAATTAATTTGATAGTAATCAGTAACTGTGTCTGTGACCAGTTAAAGCTAGTAGTAAAACATGTTCTGGGAATAATGCTTCTGGCTCTCCTAACAAGATCAAATTACAAGTCTTTACTTTAAGCCTTTTTTTACCCTCTGTTGCAGACCTGACTTGTGCACTCATGTGCTTGAAAAAGGGATGCCTGTTCTGAAGGCTTCCTAAATATTATTTCCTCAAACCAAACGTGCAGAACATTTGCCTGTGCAGGCAGTTCAGTTCAGTTGCCTCCAGTCAGGCAGGTGACAGTGGCACCTGTCTGAGCTGGGCTCTGGATCTTTGAGATGATGTATGACATGTGGTCTGTTTTTACGGTGTTGTGAATGCTGTCACCCCAAGAAATACATTATTCTTCCTTGCCCTTCTTTTTCTCTTTCACATCCTGCATCCTCTGATGCCCTTCTGTGTGATACCACAGAAGTTCCCTATCCACCTACTGACCTTAAAAATCTTTAAGACCTAGGAGGAAAGCCTCGTTTGCTTTATCTATAGGCACATCAGATGAATTTGAGATCTTTATTAACTTTCTTTTATTTAACTTTTCTTTATTTTTTTTGTCCATTCTGTTGTAGACTCTTCTGGTAAGTCCATTGGATCCCACTGTATCAACCTGCCTGCCTCTCATTTCCTCCTGCCTTAATCCGTTCCATGTTATGGTTTCCTCTTTCCCGTGCTCAAGAAGTTGCAGTAATTCATGTGACAGACAATTACTGCTCCAAGAGAATTCCCCTAACCCTTTGTCAAAAGCTGAATGACCCCAGTCTATCACCTGAGCTATCCTTTAGTATTTACTCTGGCAGGGTGTTGTACTAATTGTGTTGAACAAAGCAGGTAGCAGGCAGCAGTGCTTGCTCACTGCAGCACTCTCTCTGTTAAATAGCAGTTGAAACCCCAGTATTTTGAAGCAGAGTAGCTGCATGCTGACCTCTGTCCAGGTTTGTCCTCCCCAGGGCTGTGTACCTGAGGGATGGAGGGGAATAACCAGCCTCAACCAAAGCTTTGCTCAGCACTAGACAGCCCAGTCACTGCTTGTTGCTGATCTTTGGTTTATGTAAATCAAAAGCAGCTCAATAGACATTAAAGGATTTAATGTCAGGAATTTTTTGTGAGCTGATATTAGACAAAGGTTGGATGTAATAATAAATAGCATAAAGAAAACTACAGACCTGATCCTTTCCACATTGTGTTTCCTTTATATTGGTGGAATGTGATCTGTCCTTCGTGGTTGGTGTTAATGTCTGTGCCACAGTCAAGACACTGATGCAAAATATCTTCCTGTGTTTAGTATCAAAGGCAGTAAGTGATCTGCATCTGTAATTCTATATCATGATGTAGTGGCTGAAGCCTTACACAGCCTGGACTGCTTGTGAGCTTGGATGCTGCACTTTCACTGTGGAGGGTTTTGATGAGAAATATTATTCCCTCAAAATAAGTAAATATATAAATAAGTGAAGCTCTTCAACTTCATAGCCCAGAGCAAGATTGATTAATAGGGAAAAACACTTAATCTGTCTGCTCACCACAGAATTAATGACTAACAGAGAATGTCTTCCCAGCATCTCCAGATAAAAGGGTGATGAATATGTGTGCATATCATACCTGCATGTCTCTGTCTACCTGCAGCTCCCCTCTCCGTGTTGCACTTTCAGTGCTTCCTAGCAGATCTGTTGGTTTTCCATGTTTTTCTTTGTTTGGACTTTTATTTGTTTTAAGATCCATATGGTCTCTAAATAAATTGAGATGAAGATTAATAAAAGCAAATTCTGTCACTTGCCTTATGGCAAGCTGTCCCCAGTTTTCAGACGGAGAAATGGAAAAGTAGAGAAGTTGTGTGGTCTGGAACAGGAAATGACAGAACAGTTCTTTAAGCATTTGCATAGTCCAATATAGTCTTCACTGTTCTTTTCCTACCAACTGGCTCATTTTCAAGCATCTTAAATTGGACTTTGCCCTTTACCGGGAATATTTGGGAATTCAACTCAACTAAATGAGTCTGGTTTTGTCATCCTACTTCCATCTGTTAAGGCTTCTCACTGCCAAAGTTTTAGGATGGAATTTTACGATACGTCAGCTTTTAGCTTCTTTTTATGATATTTTTTAAAAAAATATATTGACGACTTTAATGCTAGAAGTGCTTTGGTTTCTATTTAAATATTCTGAACATCTCCGTTAAAGGCAGATACAAACTGTACTAAATGTTCTTTATTACTCATACATACAGTGTCCCTGTGAAACACATCATACATCAGAGGCAGCAGTGATTCTTCAGCTTTGCCCAGTGACAAGTCACCGTATAGCTGCTCTTTGCTAAAAATGTCAGTGTCAACTTTATTTGCCAAAACATGTTTTCTTCTTTCGAGCTGCCAGTTGTTGTTTCAAAATAAATGGAATCTAAAAATCTCATTATTTTTATTGTTTAAAGCCAGCACTGGGTGCAGCTCCGGGGGTCAGAAGGTAACAATACTAATTTACCCTGGTGCTGCTGCACTTAGAATATTTAATCTCTTATGACTTTGACATGATGGCTGGCTGTGTTTCTTAATATTGTGGTGAAGATTTTGCTGGAGGGCCATGCAGCTCTTAATAATGTGCATCAAGACAGAGACAAGTAAGTAATGAATATTGTATGAGGTTCTTTTCCTGCAAGAGGATCAGCCTGGACAAATACCTGCAGAAGTCCACAGGCCTGTTCCTCGTGGCAGAATTGGGACTGTGCTGATGATGGCCAAAGTTTAGTGTGCCCTAAGGAACTCAGTGCAATTCCAGAAGCAAAATATTTTTAACTATTCTAAGCCAGTGATAATTTTCAGCTTTTTCATAGGCTGTCACCTGGATTGGACAGGGAGGAACATCCTTCCAGTTTTTTAGTGCCAGTGAAGAACTGCTGTGTTCAACATCTGTCTGGGAAAGCTCACTTCTTTTTGCCTGACCTTTCAGTAAACAGACTTCTCCCCTAAAGCACAGCTGTGTTATGAACATGCTGGAACACAACACTTGATCTGGACAGTGTTTTCTAAAATAATATCTGATTAAATACTGATAAAAGGTCTGACTGTAAATTGTGCTACCATAAGGCTGGGTGATAGAGTAAAGGTGGAAATGGGACAAATGGATTCCAAGGAGGAACTCGGGGTCACAGTCCACAGATATCAATGACAAAGTTAAAAACTGATTTGTTCCTGGGATTAGGAGCATCATTCATGAACCCTTATTTAAAAACAGCACTATCAAAAAGCATTCTCTGCTTTAAAGGCTCCACAGAGTATATGAGAAGCAGCAGGAGAGAGAACACACACAAACAGAAGACAGCAATCGTCAGTATGAAAAGTAGAAGTCTCAGCTTGCAAACAGCCCCAGCCATTGTTTAGCTTTTTGTAAGTTTTCTGGCAACAGGAATAAGTAAAGATGGATTTCACAGAGTATAATGAGGTAATTTCTATATCTGTAATAGCTGGATATTAAATTACATTTATATATCTCTTGCACATTTATTTTCTTTACTAGGACTCTCGTAAACACAGAAGCTGTCCTTGAAAGCTTCCCAGATTTATTTCCAGTGTGAGTCTCTATCTTATCACAGCAACTCTGAAATTCCTTGCAGTGAGTTATGATGCTGATCAGAAACATCAGTCTGCAGCTCAGGATCCCAGTGCAGCAGCTGTCAGGCAGGTTCCAGCCACTTTCCCTTTCTGAGGTGCAGTTGGACTGAGCCTCTCTGCCTTTTGTGGGACACAAGGTCCTCGAGGATTGTTTTCTGTTGTTGCAGGGGTAAACCTAAGTCATCCTTGATCATGGTGAATGGTGATGATCCTCTCTTAGCAAACAAGCACCTATTCTGAAATTACACTAGGAGATAATAATAGGACATGGATAGAGGACTATGCAGTTGGATTTTAAAAAGGTAGGAGCTCAACTAATTCTTATTAAAACTGGTGAGAGCTGTAATGTTTATAAATTAGGGCTTTGTAAAATGTAAGCACGTGGGTTGAATATTTTAGTCTTGGCACTTATTTATATTCTGTTTTTTACAATGACAGGTTTATTGGGGTTTTTAATGCGTGTTTGGATAATTGTTGAGTTTTATCTGTATGCTATTTACTACAGGGTGGTCATCAGCACAATTTCACAGGCACGAAAGCAGCAGATCTGTCAGCAATTGTGCTATTATAAATCCTCTCTGTGGGGTCAACCTGTAGCTTTAATACAACAGGAAGAATATATCAGTAGTGCACATTTACATCACAGCCACAGGTGCTAGAACACAGTGTGGTCTGTACATTTGAAGAACTTGCATGAATTCCCATGTGCAAGTGGGAATTGCTGCACTATTAGAAGGAAGCATCACAAAATTCCATTTGTGAAACTTCTGTTTAATCTTAATAAGTGACTAATACTGCCAAAATTAAAAGGAGATATATATATATAAAATATATATTATTTCTGAAATATGTGTTCAGATTTTTAAGGCACCTCATTTCATTAAGAACCATCCTCAAGATGAATTTAAAACTCAGCACCTTCAGGCTAATCTTGTGAATACTTAATCCCCGTGCCTTGCCCACTGCTTTGAGTAGGTCTGCTCGTTAGGAATGAGAGTCTTTGCACACAGGGACTGTGACCCTGCTAATAAATGCTCATGGCATGTCTGTAATAAGGGTGGCACAGAGGTCACCTCACTAAAGCAAACACATCCAGCACAGCACAGTGTGTTGTCATTCTGCTCCAAGTAAAGCAGAATTTGGTTGTATTCAGGGCTCTCCAGCCACCACACCCCTTCCCTTTCTGAGCCAGCACTAAATGCTCCCAACATAGAATCACTGCATGGAAATCTCTCATGGCTTTTGGGCTTCCAGCCTTTGTCATGCAGTGAGATGGATACCAGGGTGGGGACTCCTCCCTCTGCCTTACCTGGCCACAGCCCCTCTCTGCTGTCAGGGACAGGCACTTGGTCAGCTGGGAACGTCCCCGGAGCCTCTGCAGGGTGGCAGGTGGAGCCTGAGGGACCTGGCAGCATCTTGTTGCAAGAGGAATTATTTGGCTTTAGGCTCTCCTGTGCCACTATAACAGGAGCTTGACACCATCTCTGAGGCTGCAGCAGAAAAGAGGCTGCTTGGAAACATCTCCAGCGTGAGACAGCTGTGGCTTCCTCATTTCTTTCTCTCCTAACCTGTACCTGTGCAGAAGCTTCCTGCAAACGTCGTGTTTGTGCAGATCTCATCTCACAGAGTCTGCCGGCGCTGTGGGGAGAAGGGGCTGCACAAACTCCAAATTGCACAAGTATTTAAGGGGCTGCAGTTCCTCTTTGCAACAGGATGAGGGCCTCAGCTCTGTGTGTCTGGGTATTCAACGGAGATCTGACACTTTGCTGTCTGGTTTTGTTGCTGTTTTCTTCTAAATAAGTAGAAAAGTAGAAAATAAAGTAGAAAAATATTAGGCTATATTAAGACTCTAAGCAATGTGCTAGTAAATGCAGTTGGGATTTCATTAGGAAAGTGGTAGGTGATGTCAGTGTGTGTGAAAAACTACAGCTGGAATCTACAATTGCCAATCATCACTGGCATAATATTTTGTCTGTCGTGTCTTTTTCTTTCTTTAAAGCTGGTGTTCAAATACTTTAAACATCAAAGCCTTCCCTTCTACGCATTATTCATTCTTGCAAATGTCTCATATCATGCAGTAGAATGATCAGAGAGGTATGTCTCTTTAGATATGGTAAATCAGTCTTGTATCCTTCTGGAAAAGTGGTTGGGAATGATTTTATGGTTATTAATTTGAATTCAATATTTTTTTTTCAACTTAAGCTTTTTAAAATTCAAAAAAACTTTCAAGAAACTTTTCAATCACTCTCTTCTTGCCTTTCCTCAGAAGTAAAATCTTACTTATTTTGTTTGATCAGCCAATTCCTTCATCTCCTCCTGGGGACATGAAAATGAAATTCAACAGAAAACACCTCATAGAAAATTGAAACTCATATTGGTTATCTGAGTGTGTGCCCACCATGCCTGGGACTGTACAACAGAAGGCATGGAGCCTCCAAGGGTTCTGTGTAGGGATGGCATTTTGTAGGTCTGACATGGTCTTCTTTAATAAATTTTTCTAATCACTTTTTGGGAAAACTTGAACTTGAGAACTGTCCAGATGGTAATAATGGGTATCTTGGTCATACTCAGTTGCCACACAGACAGTTTTCATTAGCTTGCTAAAAAATCATGTAGTCCCTCTGTACTGCTTTAGGTTGGTAGCTCCAAATGAACTTCAGATTGATTTGGAGTCTCTTGCCTTGAGTAGTTGCATGATGGGCTCTGCAGGTAACAGCTGTAAGATGGATACTTTCATAGAGTTCTTCTCAAAATATTTTAGTTCTGTGTTGTTTTAAGTGAAATGTACTGTCTCTGACCTCAGAGGCTAAGTAAAACAGGATTTTAAATGCAGAAGCAGCTGAAGTTTTCCTCTCTGACAACATCTTCGTGCCAAGATGGGGCACTCTGCAGTAACCAAAGTCAACGCAAGCAAATATAACTATTGTAAGATGAACACTGTGAACGACCAAGCACAGCTTCAAGGAGAGCCACAGACAGGAGCAAGGTTTGTTTTCTATGCTGCAGTTACCAGCACAGCCTCAGCTATCTGACAGCCCAGCAGCAGCCCAGATTTGCCCCAAGGCAGTGAACCATCTTTGCTCCATTAGGGGAGATGCCTGTGACAGATGGCTATTTCTGAGTGCTGACTGGTTTTTGAGAGTCTTTGCCTCTGGCTGCTCAGCATCACCTTCATCTTCAGCCAGCTGTCCTGCATCCAGGTGTTCGTTTTGGCTGAGCTCAGTGGTAGCAGAGAGATGTAAATAGTGTGATCACCTGTAGGCTGTCACTGGAATGCACAGTTTCTTGGTGTGTCTTTACAGCATCTTCCTCATCCCTCTTGGATGATGTGAGTGGAAACATGAGCCCTGTGGAGACAAGGAGGAGTGAAAATCAGTCAGAGGGTAATAGTGAGAGAGAGACACTGGATTTGTGGTTTGGAATGGGATCCTGACATTGCCTCTGGCTTGTTCTGTTGACTGGGAACAAACCACCAATGCCTTCCCATGGTCCCCATTTTTAGGATGGAGCTGATTCATATGGTTTCAGCTAAAGCATTTTCACTGAAGTCCAGCTGTTGCATATATTGATTTTAATCTAGCTTTCTTTTGGCAATACACACCTTTCTGTGTGAAGAAAAATTGGAACGTGATCCTTTTGGGTAGGAAACAGTGACTTTAGCTCGGTACTCTTTGTGTGAAAATATTTCAAATGGGGTTGTTTTGTTTTGTTCCAAGGAAAAAAAGAAAATACATTTTTTGATCTTGACATTTTTCCAAAAACACTACTTCTGTCCTTCAGCTCTAGTTTATCTTTTGTAACTTGCTTTGAGATCTCTGGAGGAACAGTGATCTATACAAGCTAGCTAATATTTGAATGGTGTTAGGTGAGGTTTCAGCTGTGTAAGCATATTCTCATGTTCTTCTGTACACATCATAGACTATTTTAAGCTGACCATTTAAAAGCATTTACTTAGGTCAAACAGTTGTTTCCTTTTGCTAAGCCAGTCATGGATGAAATCATGTCTCTGAAAGAGCCCATTTAAAACTGCAGTGGTGCAAAAAAAGTCCTCCTCAAAACTTGTTAAACTCTCTGAGAGAGTTGAAGGTGTTTTACAGCTCTTGGGACAAAGTATAGGCTCCTGTCAGAATCCAAACTGAGTTCTTGTGGCCACCTTGTGAACTTGGAGTTTATAATGGAAACAGGGATGTAACAGATTCTTAACCATATCAAGGCCAGCAGGTGTTGCTATAATATATTAAATGCTGTGGAGGCACCTAATAAGCTGCACTTGAGCATTAATTCAATATGTTTTCTTAAACCAAATTGTTATTGGCTAGGAAAAGTAAGACTGGGAGAGACTTGCAGTAAGAATACTGCTGAAATAATCAAAGCACTGGAAAATTGCAGGTTCTCAGCTGCTTCTGCTGAGCTGACTAGAGAGTTTCACTACAGCTTGAGTGAAAGAAGATCTGACCCTGCATTTGGGCATTATTTGCATTTAAGAACCCAGTACTGTAGGAAATAACTAAATCCTGTACATATTTCCATAGAGACACAGCTATTTGCAAGACATGACACTGCAGGAACCTGTGGCATCTTTTTCCAGGGATAAGATTGGATGATGGTGAAACTGCAGTCTAGGCTTGTTCCGCACTGCTGCATCTCTCCAACACAGGTTTCGTTGGTGATACCCAAAAGAAAAGGGGAGATTTTCTCTAAGGCAGAGACACATCATCTCAAAGAAACTGCACCCTCAGGGGCCTTGCAGAAGGTGAACAGCAGGAGAGCCAGAAGTAGGACCAGCAGTGAAGATTTTATACCCCAGGAAACCCTGAGCTGGCCTTGCCAAGTTACAGCAAATTCACAGAGGTTGTAACTTTTGCTGGATTTTGAGTTGGCAGCTCCTGAAATTGAGAAGGAAGGATGAAAGGAAAAAAATTCCCAGAATCAGGATGTGAGATGGGTATATTTCTTTGTATAAAAGGAGGATCACTGTGAACAGGACTGGAGAAGATGTTGAAAGAGGTTATTTAATGTCCACTGGCATCGAGCTTAGAGAGTTAATGGTTTTAAACTAAGAGATGATCAATTTAAACTAGATATAAAGAAGAAAATTTTTACAATGAGGGTGGTAAAATACTGGCCTAGCTTGCCCACAGAGGTGGTAGATGCCCCATCCTTGGAAACATTTGAGGTCAGCTGGGACAGGACTCTGAGCAACCTGATCTAGTTGAAGATGTCCCTGCTCCTTGCAGGGTGGTTGGACTAGATGGGCCTTTAAAGGTCCCTTCCAACCCAAACTATTCTATGATTCTGTATTTCTGTGTATGCTTGGCAGGACTTCTCTTGCATGTGGACGTGGCCCCAGCCGTGTCACTTCCAGGCAGGATCCCAAGCCGGTGTTGTACTTTGGCTGCTGGGAAGTCCACGGAGCCGAGCGAGTCACCGGCTCTCCCTCCAGCTGGTTTCCGCTTATTTCCAGCGGTGAGACGGGTGTGGCATCACCTCACCTGCGGGGCTGCAGCGCGGCCAAGGACACCCCGCCCGCCCTCGGGAGCTGCCCCTGGCGATGCTTGGGCAGGACAAGGGGAAATGTTTGGGCGACCAAGGGACGATGGCCCCTGGCGCGTTCCGCGGGGCAGCATCACCTCCCCGCTCGGTCGCGGCGGAGCTCGGGGCTGGCGGGCGGCAGGGCCGGGGCGCGGGGTGGGCGGCGCGGGCGAGGCGGGGCGGCGGCTCCTCCGTGTGCCTGTGGATGAGATCCCCCGGAGCACGTCACTGCGCACGGCGCTCTGCGTTCGGGGCGAGGAGGGGGAGCGAGCGCGGACGGGCGGGCGGGCGGGCGGAGGCGGCTCGGCGGGCTCGGCGGCTCGGCCCCCGCCGCTCTCGGTCCATGCCGCCCTGCCCGCGGCGCGGCCCCCGCGGGGCGACGGCGGCGGGCGCCGGGCGGGGAGCGGCGCGGCGGTGCTGAAGGACAGCTCCGCTCGGCTCCCCTCGGCTCGGCTCCGCTCCGCTCCCGCCGCGCTCCCCCCGGCTCCGCTCCCTCCGCTCCGCTCCGCGCCCCGGGCGCGCCCGCTCAGCCGGGTGGCCGCGGGGGCCGCCGGGCGCCGCGCCTGGATGCGCCCCCGACCACCGCGCCGGCGGCTCCCATGGCGGTGGCACGGAAAATCAAAACTTTGTTGACGGTGAACATCTTGGTCTTCGTGGGCATCATCCTCTTCTCCGTCTACTGCAGGATCCAGGACCGCTCCCAGGAGCTGGTGCAGATCGTCCGGAGCGCGGACCGCCGGGCCAGGAGCCGCGGCGCCAAGGTTGGCAGCCTGGCCGACAGGGAGTCCATCCTGCAGCGCCTGGACCACCTGGAGGAGGTGGTCTACAACCAGCTCAATGGTACGGGGGGCTGGGAGGGGGCGCGGCCCCGGCCCCGGGAGGGTGCCCCGGGTGGGGGAGAGCGCCCGCAGTGTCCCCCCCATAGGAGGGCACCCGGCACCGACCCCGCCGCTGGAGCGCTGGAATACCGGGGAAAGAGATGCCTGCAGGGTTTTGCTGGAGGGGCTTGTTGAGCCTCCCACCACCACCCTGCCTCCCCGCCAGCTCTGGGTCCGAAGTCAGGACTTCCTCAGTAGATGCAAAGTTAAGGAAGCTGCAGAGTTCATGAGTTTCGGGTTGGGGAGAAGTCCCTACGAACTGTACCGGGCTTTACAGTTTGCCTGGATATATTAACTCTGCATAGGAAGTTGTTTGAAGAGCAAATATGCTGTTAGGTTATAGATGGAAATCGTATACTTGGTTTCAGAACTACTTTAAAAACATTCTGCTGAGTTCTCACGCTGTGTGCTTTTAATGGTCTGTTTAAACACAGCACCCCTATGTTTCCACAATGATTTTGCCATTTACGTTTGTTATTGTCATTGATGAGGAGGGGTTCACCAGTTCTGTTTATGGCATACCATTCTAATTCACCAGCATTGAAAAATATTGGTAGGTAAGCAAAGAACCCTTCCATGGTAGCTAGAACAGGCTAAGCCATCGAAGTTGTTATAGGACAGCTAACGTTTCATATGGAAGCTAATTCTTTGAAGTGAATACATTTGTATTTGCATAGATTCGTAAAGTTCTAAGTGTGAGACATCAAAGAAATAAGTATGTGATTAAATACATGAGTTTTTTTGGACAATAAGAGGCTGAAGGAGTGAAGTTTTGCATAAAATTATAAAATAAATGTAATATTTAGTGTCTAGCACCAAATAAAAATTTCAGTGTAAATATGTTTAAGTACAGCAAATGTGCTCCTAGGCTGCTTGTGGAAATCTTACTCGTAACATTGATTTAACAAAGGCTGCTGTCGTCTCAAAATGCAGACAAATAGGAGGGTTAGGATAAAGTATGTTTCCTATTACTACTTTCTGAATGAATGTATAAATCTAAGTAAGTTAGGCTGTTATGGTAATATGCAGTTTGTGCCAGCAAGTGTTAGAGAATGGGCATCCCCTTACACTCTCATCTGTATAAACAGGGAAGAGAGAAGGGGAACGTGGAGTGTGGGCGTTAGTCACAAAAACACACATTCAGGAATTAGAGGGAAGTGTCAACAGCTGTGTTTTCTACCCATGTTTTGAAGAATGTAGGATTTAAGAGGAAAACCCTTCTCACAAATTCCAGAAAGCCATGAAGTTCTCCATCTAATTCGTTGTAGCTCAGCTGAATGGGGCTTTTTTGCTTAAAATTGGTTTGTTCTTGGTGTTGTTCATAGGTGAGACTTTGGGTAGGATTTACCTGTGCTAGGTTCGTCCAGCACAGCATCCCCTGGAGAATCAGCAGGAGTCCTTAACATACTAGGCAGGCACCATGGCATGTGATGACTGGGGCTTCACAGCAAACGAGAAGTTCTCTGTAAAGTGTGCCCCTATTTTGGGAACCTTTTTCCTTCATCTTCTTTAATTTGGTTTGTTGGATATGGAACTTCATGGTGAAATTACTTGAGCTAGCGTTACGTTGTTTCTTCAGATCATAATAAACACTGCAGGCAGTTGTTTTCTTCCTGAAAGTTCTTACACGGGAAAATACAGAAAGTTTTTGAAGGCGAGTTGTTCAAATTTCCTGTTCATTTCCCTTCGCTTTCTCTCTGACACCGTTGTTGGGTTTTTTTATTATGACACAGTGGTACATTAACATAGATTAGTTACTTCATTCTGAAACAAAATGCCTTTTTTTTTTTTCCATCCCATGTCAACAAACCCAAAAACTCCTGAAATATTAGGAAGTGCTGCACTGAAATCATCAGAGTTGCTTCGCTGTAAGTGAAATCTGGATCAAGCATCTGTGTTTGGGTTTAGCTCACTGGTATTCTGTTCTTAATATCATGACTCATTCTTTATGCCTTTAATGGGTGTAATGCTGCTCTGGCAGCACTGAGATCCAAGGGGGGCTGTCTGTGACAGGGCTCTACAGAAAGGCTGCTGTGACAGAAACACTCCTGCTCTGGAGCTCTGTGCTGTCACCCGAATGTCGAGCGAGGTTCCTGGGACACTGCCCTGTGTCCTGCTCCATCACAAGGCTAGAGGGATGTCTGAGGCTGTCTTGGATGTTACTTTTTCACGGGATGGCTCAAAGTCACTTTTATATGGAGAGGCAGACATGGGTGGATAGATTTTATTCAGAAGGAATGTGAATTCCTTGCGTACCCAGAATCCCTGAAAGCACCGGGAGGTTGAGTCCAGCTCAATGCTATTGTTGTGCTAGGTCAGTCCAGATCAGTATTTCAGTTTTCTGCTCTTGTTCCTTTCTATTTTGAGATCAGCGAATTTAGAGCCACCTAATAAGTGTATTTTTAGTAGTAATATGTCAGTGTTCTTTTATTTCATTTTTCTGCTCTATTCAGATGAGTCCTAAACTGGTCAGACCTCACCTGGATTTTCCAGGGACTCTGTTGGTGATCCAGTGCAATAGAAAGTCACTCTGTGAGAGACCAGCCCTGCAGCTGCACAGAATTTTGTTTGTCACACGTATTTGTTTGCATACAGTCAAAGAAGTGTCGTTTGGAAGTTTACCTTCTGCAACGAAAATAATCACAAGCAGTAACATTATAAATGCATTGAGAGGCAACCCAAAACCGAGCACTTGAGAACTCATTAACTTTCCAACCTGAAAAAAACCAGTGAGTGCAGTGCCTGTGGAGGTGTGTGTAGAGCACAGAGGATCACACACAGAAGTCAGAAGAAAGCTGGTCCTTGCAATTATCTTTGGCAGAACAAGAGTTTTTAGGAGAGGATGAAGGAGAATTGCCATGATTCCCTGCAGAGTTGTGCAGACATACACCCAAACAATAGTTTTCATTTGGCTCGTGCTCTGGTTTTTTATCAACTTGGAAAAATAGTATTTCTGAAAGCTTTCTTTTTGCTCAGCTGCTGCTGGTTTTGGTGGAAGTAAATGAATGGGGCATGAAAAGGGAAAGGAAAGCAGTGAAACATGTCTGTGGAATTTCCTTGGTGAGACTCGGTATTACCTCTTGATGTTTGACCTTGGGTACAACATTTATTCTGAAAAACTGAGTTATTATAGATCTAGTTCATCAATGTATCTATTATTTTTCATTTTTACTATGGTATTTCTATTGATGAATATGTTTTATTGTCATTCAGCACAGAACTAATGCCAGCTAGACTTAGTAGCAATTCATGAAATGGCATAATGATAACACCTTGGTATTTTCTTCCTTTGCTTTTTTTTTGGTAAAGGGGAAAAATTAAAAAACATTTAATTGACTGCATTTTTCCCCTAATCACTTTTGCAACTAAGTCTGTTGCTAATGATTTACCGTAGAGGATAAAGAATTTTTGATGCCCCAAGTAGAGCATAACCTTTCATGCCAACAGCAATTGAAGGGTCAGACTACAATTTCACTCTAATTGCCTTTTTTCCTTTTCACTGTCTCCTTCCAGTAATACACAACGGTCAATACAACATGTAATTAGATTTCATTCAATCTGCAAAGATTAAGAGTGTTTTCATCTTCTCTTTATGTATGCTCATATCATGTCTTCATACCCACGTGTTCTACTTTAGACCCCTTTAACCTGTTCTGTTTCAGATATGGAGGGATAAGTTGGGAGTATTCCCTTGAATTTGACAGATTATCATTCGTTACACATCATAATTTGATTTTGCTCTCTTTGGGAGGATTAAATATAATAGCAATTTCCAGTGAGATAAATGGGTTTTATATTACATATGCATTTCATGGAGGAAGCTGGGGGGAAAAGTGGACAATTCACATAATTGCAGCACAGAGGCTTAAAATGATGGAAATAGCAGGTCCTGGGTGCTGAGGACTGATTCATGCTGACTGGGGCTCCTGATTTTTAGAGTGTACCGGGAGCAAAGTGATTGCATTTAAAATTCAGCCTGGCAATCTGCATACCTAAAAGGTACAGTAGTATTTTTAACGGGACAGTTTATTCTTCGGAGGCTTGTGGCTGGTGGAAAATGGTTCCAGATTTCCATATTGAAAGTAAGAGTTGGGATCAGGCTGTGAGGCAGGTGAATGTCCACATCAGATTTGTCAAAAAGAAGCTTTTACAGCTGGCAATGTTCAGCTGAAGAGCTGAGAGAAGCAGAGAAGAGAGGTAAAGACACATGTGCACAGGGGGAGATTCAGTGGGACTGCACCTTCTCGTACCCACACACAGATTCTCATTTGATAACTGTTTCTGTGCAGTTTGGTTATGGGCTGGTGCCAAAATACATCTGGCAAAATCAGCACCTAAGTATCTCTAAAAGTATAATTTATGGGGACTGTAGTGCCCTATGTGGGGTCTGCTCTCAGCCCTGTGCTTTCCTTGTCCTAGTGAGGGGCTTCTTCATGTGCTCTCCTTTTGAGGACTTTTTTAAAAAAGAGTTGCAAGGTTGGGCCTCATGAAGGTATTCCCCAAAATAACAAAAGGAAAACATTATAAGCCAATATTTGGATAGCCCCTGTGTCAATGTAAGGTAATATTAGAAATAGTATTACTCTATTTAGACACTTTGGGAAGACATAGTCTAAAAGTTTAGTTAAAAAAGAGGGCAGATCTCATTTGTAATACAGGCAAAATTGTGCTCAACTCTGCAGAATATTGACAAAAACAAAAAAATATGTCTCCATTCCAGCAGCACATCAGTGATTTTAAAGTCTCCCTGTACTCTGTGTTTCATATAACAGTAACTATTGGTTTTATGTAATGTTTCTGCTTTTTGCCTTTGTAGCTGGGAAGAAAGCTTTTTTTATAGGGAAAAAAAAACCTTGTGGTAATTTTATCATCGACTCCGTTGTATAGAGCTTGAATCATTTGTACTATATAGGATCAAAAACAATGTTTACAGAGGCAGAAAGAAAATCTTTGACTGATGATGGTTTTGCTGCCTTTTCGGCAGTATTCCAGTTCAGTATCTTTCCATTTCTTTGTGCACATGGCTGGGATTGGAAAAGCAAATATGGGTCTGTCATCTTTGTAGAGAAGAGCTGCAGTGTGGTTGTTGCACAATTACAGCCCCTGTACAGGTTTAGAGGGTTAGAAAACCTGAGTTTAACTCAATACCCTTGATAGAGGGAGGTGGGGTTGTTTTTTGAGTTTAGGGGGGTTTGTTGTTTGCTTATTTGATGTTTCCAGTAAATAAAGGCAGGGAGCAGTTAAACCAAGAGCATCATTTCAGAATGCAGTTCCAGCCACTGAGTGTGTGGCGGTTCTCCAAGGAAATAATAAGATTTATGAAAGGAAGGAAAATAAATGAGTCATGTTTAACAAATCTTCCTTTTATTAATGCCCCTCTCTAACTTTACTAAGGGGCACTCAGTTTCTCCCTCTGAGTATACTTGGCGTACTTTTTTATTATTGTTGTTATTTGAGGGGTTTCACTTGGTAGTCATTACCATCACTTAGTTTAAACTAACACACTGAAGGGGAGAAAAAAAAAAAGGAAGGAAATGAAAAGAGGCTGTGATGTCTTGGATAACAGGAAGGAAGAAAGCCAGTGACAGCAGAGCAGCTTCCAACCTTGTTGTAGTCCTATTGATCAAAACTGTCCTCTGAAATAAGAGACCTCCAGTCTCTGAGAAGGAAGGCCAGATAGAGATCCTCCCACTGACCCAAAGTCATCTTCTCCTGAGAGCACAGAGCTAAAGCAGCCAAATGCTAATTAGATGTGCCTGCTTTTCCTAAAACCCATCACTATGGTGCCATGGAAATGGCTCTGAATACCTGAAAGCCTCGTAGATGCCCATTTCAAGGACAGCAGGGCAGATGCAAACAGATTAAAAATTGTCCTTCTACCCTATAGTTTTTATCTGTTCAGGTGTTCAGGAGTATCTAGCTTTCCCAGATAGTTTTGGAGACAAGCTCCACCACAAATGGCACTTGCTGATTACTCAGCAAGTCCTGTAGGGCATAAAAAGAGTGTAAAAATTACCTGTATCGAGGCCATCTCCTGAGCCAAGATTTGCTGCTAGACTTAGGGAGCAGAAGGCAGCAATCAGGGAGCAGTGTGATGGAACTTGGTCTAAGGCTCCCTCATTTAGCTTGGGTTACTTGGAGTTTAAACACATGGTAGTGCTGCTGGGGATGAAGGTGACAGTCTTGGTTCTGTAGGATCTCAAAAACCAGGGATGAGCCTGGGACCATTGAGGAATTGTTTTGTATCCTTGATAAGGACAGTCCTTAGTGAAACAATGCAGTAGAAAAGGGCTGGTTTTAAGACTCTCTAACAAATGGCAAAAAGCTTAACAGTTTTTTGGGTTTTTTTTCAAGTATGTCCTTGATAAGTGGCTTTGAAGGAGAGTCTGAGGGCAGCAGCAAGGTAGAGAGCTGAGGAGACAATAGAGTGATTCTGCTTTGTCATCATGTGCAGTGTGGACACACAGTTCTCTTGGGGACTGAAGAGGTGTTGAAGTAAATGAACAAAACATTTTTAGAAGAGTTGAGAATATAGATTTCTGAATGTCTTAAGCCGTGCACCACCTCCTATGGAGCCATTCTCTAGAAGCACTTTCACTTACCACCACAGTCTGATTTATACTTTTAATACATGAGCTGTAATTTGCATGTCATCCTGGGAGAATGGGCAATGATTAAGAAAACTAAACCAAGGAAAAGGTTTTTAAAAGAGCTTCTCTAAGCACTGCTACCTAAAAATGCTTCTGTCAGGCAGAGATATTTGATGCCAAAATACTACAGGAGAGTGTTACCTATTTCACAGCCTCATTTGGAATCACATTTGAGTAACCCAGATTGGGTGGATGAAGGTACAAGGGAACATGTTTGACCTCTGGGATTCTTTAGTGCATTTCTTTCAATCTTAACCCCCTGGGTTAAATGTTAGAGCACATGCCTTAGAGGGTGCTGCAGTGCCAGTGTCTACCTGTAAAATGGTGTAGCACTGGCAAAAGCCCTGCTGACCCTGCCAGATTCCTGACACCTCCTTCTGCTCTGCAAAGCCAGGACATGCCTGTGGGAAGAATCTGCTGATGTGAAGGCCTGTGTTACCTGTGCACCACTGCACTCTGCTCCAACAGGAGGTTTCCTTGGCAGTACAACCTGCTGCTTTCCCCTCTTCAGGCACTTAGCTGTGGCAGGAGGGAGAGTGTGGGCAAAAGGCAGCTGTGGAACTCAGTTATCTACCTTCTCCTTACATTTCAGGGGTACTTGTGCAGGCCATCCAGTTGTCTTTACTGGAGTACTCATGAGAAGAAGTGCTCACCAGTGTAAGGGTCTCACACAGTTTGTAAGTTGTGACTGAAACCAGGTTTGTCAGAACTGCGTCTGAGTCACCCCTTGGTACAAGCAGCATGAGAAGTCTCCTGTGGTGGTTTGGGCTAGGCCTTCCTTGGTGACTAGTTTGTAACCAAGGAAGGGTCCAGATTTACCCAGTATTCCCTACGATTTTTACGTAAGCTGGGCTATAAGAAGAAAGGAGGAGAGACCTTCGCTCTCTTTCCTTCCGGCGGCTTGGAGGTGCAGGTTCCCTGCTGTTGATCTGCCGTGTTGGGGAGCGAGGCCTGGTTGGGCCTTGTCGACCTTGGGAGACAGAGGTTGCCGGCGATCGTTCCGGAGCGACCCTCGGTTGTCCCAGGAGAGTAGTGAGCTATTTCTTTGTTAACTCTTTTAGTGGATAGATATTGGGCTGCTAATTGGGATATTTATATATATAATATTTTGGTTTTGTTCCTTTTCCCTTCCCCCTTCCCTTTCCCTTTCCCTTATTTTTTTTTTAATTATATATAAGTGTAAATATATTTATATATATCACTTTGGTTGTGTCTCTCTCGTTTCGGGTTTTCTTTCGTTTTTTTTCTCCCTTTTCTCCCTGAGGTTTGAGGGGGGGGGTGGAACTCTGGTGGTAAGGTTTGGAGACTTGGCAGGGAGCCAGCTTCAAACCATATCATCTCCCCACTGGGCTTTAATGTCTGGTAGACTGATCAGGGGAGAAAACAGATCCTCCCAGTGGATCTCTCTGTTCCATGAAGTTCTTTAAATATTCAGATGCTGTGGAACACAAGTGCTGCCTGCAGGGGGTCACGCAGGGCTGTGTGAGGGGTGTCCACTCTCATGGGCTCCACAAACTCGTGAAGCACAGTGTGGTCTCTGTGGGATTACCAGTGAGTCACCAGTTTTTGTTGCTGGGGAGAGCTGTTACCAGTCATGTCTGTGATACAGTCAGCAGTTGTGTTTAGTCGAGGACCTAAGCCAGATATAAAGCTGACAGTGCTTCCTAAGCAAACTGCAGCTCCTGCCAGCCCTGCTCTGCTGTCAGCAGTGCCTGCTGTGGAGTGACAGACATTGCTGGTAGGGCAGGATAGCTCGCTCAAGTAGGTTTTTGTGACTGCAGCAATGATTCAAATTCTCCTCAGCTCACCCATGCACTTAGTCCTATTGAAATCAGTTGCCTAAATTAATCTTGGCTATTGATCCAGAGCCATCAGCACAGTCTGTGGTTACCAGTGTAGTAACTCCAGTAGTAAATTTGGCCAAATGAAGGTATTTTTGCCACAGAATGAACAGTATATTGGCTAGTTATGATGATGTATGCATAATATAAAGATGAAGCCTTGCTATGTCCCTGTACTGTTTCAGTCTGGTTGGGAGCAGGGTCCTTCCTCCTTGAAGGTTTTGGAATGATTCTCCTTTCTAGTATAGACATGGTGAACTCTGTTTCTTCCTCTGACTCCTGCTTCTGGGGTCTGTGGTTGCTTCTGTGTTTGCACTGTTTGGCTCCAGTTTGCATTTTTCAAAGAGAAGTTCTCAGACCAGGAGGTCAGATCTGCACTTGACCGTGGCTGTCTCGCCAGAGGTGCTGCAGGAGCATTTGCAAAGCAAAAGGGGCTTTGTTTGCACGGGAGCTCATTTTCCTTGGAAGGTATCCACCAAGACAACTGAAAAGCTGTCTCCTGCAATACTGGAGAAGTTTGCTTCTTATTTTGTCTCTGGCATTTTTGGTGGGGTGATAGGGTTAATTGGTTGTTTTTCATTTGGATTTTTTATGCTGGTTTTGTATTTTAGTTGGCAATGGGGCCTTACTGCCCTTTTGGAAATTGAGTTTATTTTTTCTACAGCTCCCATATGCCTCTAGGATGTGAAGCTTTTGTAAATAAAAATGTATTTTTTGTTATATTAACTCATTTTCAAGCAAGCCCTGTGTTGTAGAAAAGATCGGTGGTATTCTTTCCTGTGCATGCTGAACTGAAGGCAGTGATAAGACTAAAAATATCCCCAATTGAAATAGCATTGTATAACCCAAAGGTTAGTTTTCCTCAGGATTAAAATTCGCAGTTGCTTTATAGATTCCTTGTAAGGCAGATTTCTGGTCGTCCAGCCATGTGTAAAATGAGGCTACTGAGAGCTGCAAAATTCTCTATCTGCAAAACTCACTCCCACTGGTGACTGGCACCAGCAGAAAGCTGCTGATGGAAGATGCTGACACCCACTGCACTGGTGGCTGTGTGACAAGCACTGTACTGCAGGTGCAGAGCAGGGACCAGGGGCTGTTCACACCTCTAACAGGAAAAACAGATTGTCCTGCACAGAGCTGTTAATCCTAAAACATGGTGACAGATCACAGGTGGCTCCCTATAACAGATGGGAGTGGAGCATGAGGTAAGAGTGAGCTCATCATGGTCAAGTTATTAAACAGCCTCATGAGAAGCTGCCCAGCTGCTGAAATAGGTGATGCTTTCAACTCACACAGCAGGGATGGGTTTGGCTTGGAAAAATGGGTGGTTGGGTGGTTTAGGTGTTAGGCTGTGCTAGCCTTGGGATTGGAAACCACACTTTTTTGGTAGTTCTGTTACATAATTTCTGCAGAATCCAGGTCTGTGGATTAAGGCTGCTGACTTTCCAAAACCATCATGGGCATATGGGCAACCAGATGCTCCACTGGAGCCTGCCTTGTGTGTTTCTTCCTGGTGACCAGTCTTTTCTCCCATTTTTTAATGGTCTTTTGCATCTGCTAGAAGTTTCAACTTTCTCAGCAGCTGAAGAATGTCTTTTGTTTATTCACTGCTAGTATTGCAAGGAGCAGTGTAAAGCTTTACAGGTATTTGTAAGAAATTAAATTGCAATTTAATGTTTGCAAACTGATTCGATACCTCCTTCCTGGGATACTCCTTTAGGCACAGACCTGAACATGTCAGCACCTGCACTGAACACTTTACTCTCAGCTATTCCAGCTTTGAATACCCAAGCCCAATAATCTTTGATTTTAGACCTGTGCCAGCCTGATCCTCCTCCTGAAATAGATCCATCTGGCTCCTCGATGCATTTTCATTCAACAGCAAATTAATTCCGGAAGGGAAGTGGCTTTTATAATGCTTGTATCCAGTGGGGTTATATGTAAAACCTTCTGTTTTCTGAAAGAGTCAGCTTGGTATGGTTCCCATATTCACAGCTATGTTCCCATTCCAGGCCCACATAACTCAAAGCCAGGCTGCAGAGAGCCCTCTCAGATGAGGTCATGGAATTAGGAATTTCTTCTGTGATTCATTCTGAACCTGATCTGCCTAATAACTGGATTCTTTGTCTCCCTCTTTCTGTCACACATTAAAAGTTCACAAAGTCAGAATTTCAAGTCTTCTTTGCACAGTGAGAGGAGTGAACAAAAGATGTGCATAAACGGAGGAGAAATATTTATGAGAGAACAAAGACATGGCCTTAACTTTGAAGCTGGGCTGGAGCAGCCCAGCATGCCAAGGGACAGGGGCTGAGTGATGCAACCCTTGGAGAAGGCGTTGATGGTTGCAGAAGGATTTTTGCATATGTTACAGGTCTGCTTGTTTAGGCTCCTCTCAGCTTTTAATCATCCTGACAAGATGCTCGAGCACAAATAGGGCTGTCTTAGAGACACGGTGGAGCCTGTGGAAGAATAAGAGGAATCATGTATAAAATTTCTCTTATTACAGTTCCTAGGGATCATTGAAGTACCTGTGGGATGAGTGAGCTGGAATCAGGGTCCATGCAGGAGTCCCACCAGGACTGCTCTGGCCCTGAGGAGAGGTGGAGTTCCCTGTGGCAGCACAGTGGACTGCAGGTTATTCTGGACAAGCCCATACCAGGGTTTGACAATACATCCTAACACAGAGTGTTGATACCTATTCTGGAGCAGAGTTTCAAGAGATGAAAGCTGTCTCCTACATCCCCTGCTTATGGTACTGTAGTATCAAACTCAGAATCTGGCCCAAAGGACAGGGCAGCTCATGCAGGATCAGCACCAATTAGGCATGGCCAGGCAATGCTCTGTGGGAGGGTAGGCTGGGACACGCTGTGCTGTCATAAAACAAAATGATACTGCTGGATGGAAATTTGGTTTACAAACAGAAATCAGTGTATGACCTTTGGGTTTTGTCCCTGGACTGGAAGAAGATGCCTCTAATCTGTTTGATGGGTGCTATTGCATGCCTGTGGCTTCTCTGTGCTAGATACAAGTGTCTCAGCACATGGTTTTGAAACTAAAGGTTGATTATTTTCAGAAGGATTTTGGCAGAGACTGAAACGACAAATTCCCTGTTCAAAAGAAAAAAGAAAGGTTTTGTTTGCTCCTCTGCTCATGGGGCTATGTGGGTTTGGGATCATACCTTGCTTTATATTCCTTTCAAGGGTAGGGAAGGAAAAGCACACCTACTACAAACAATCTGAAGGATTAATTTCATAATAAATGCCAGGGGAAACAGGCAAAGTTGCATAGTGTGTGTGACCTGCTGTCCTGATGTCTCATCTCTGAGCCTGTGTCTCCCTTTCCAAGAGAAGAAGCCATTTAGTAAGTTGGGCATTTCCATATGAATTTTCTTTAACATGAAATCTTTACAGGGAAAGTACTTTTAAGTGGGACCACACATATAACTCATTATTTTATAAGTAATCTTATCACCTAAGCGTGCTGTTTCATCACTTCAGCTGGTTCTCATTGACAAGAAGCAGTGTGGTAAGCTCACAGAAACTGGAATTGGGGACAGAAGGAGCATCTTCAGTGACAGATTCAAGAAAATATTCCAGGATTCTGAAATACAAGACCCAGGCTCAGGAGACCTGGGCTTCATTTCCAGGTGGGTCTGTCCTGTGCCCTTCAGCTGTTCTGAAAGCTCATCTCTCTGCTCCTTTGATCCCCTGCGGCATCTTAATTTGTGATACTGTTAATCGGTGATATATAGAACTACCAGACATCCAACAGACCTAGGCATCCAGCAATTAACACATTTAATCCTAAAAATAAGTGTTTAGTTCCTTGAGCAGCTAAACCAAGAAAGCTGACATTCCTGTGGGTTGGTATCCCAGAGGTGAGTTTTTGAGTGGTCTCTAATAGCTTCAATAGGTCTCTTGTATTTGATCTTTCACCAAACCTCTTCTCTCAGCAGGAGCATTTTAATGGCACTTTCTTCCCAGATGTTGACTTTTGTGACAGCTGCAGAAATGTAATTTTTGGAGACCTCTGACTGTCTGCCAAGCTTTGGCTGAAATTAGAAGCAGTCCTCAAAATCTAACAAGGAGAGGTGAGGGAAGCAGACTGATAGACAAATGCAGACAGCATGGTCCCATAAACTGCTTTTTTTGTAGAAAGCCAGGCTGTAAATTGTATTGGTGACAAATGGGGTTTTTACTCATTTAAACACAAACATGAAAATCAAGTTCTTGGCTTCTAAAGGAACCAGACTCAGATCTGCACATTGAATTCCTCTGCTTGCTCTGTTAATTGGCAATATGTTAACAGGAGCATTTTTTTCTCTGCTTTCCTGCTTATTTTGGGTAATAACTATAGCAGCATGACATTTCCCTGACACTACCCCAGTACTGCAGGAGGGCTTCCTTTACTTTCAGTTTTCCAAGGTGGCAGACTCAGGATGGTTGTCTGGCTTGTCTCGTTGCCTTTCAGGAGTGACTGAATCATTAAATCACGTGAGGAGCAGAGAAATGCTCCTGTGCTGCTCTTTGCTGCTCATCCTCTCATGATGCCTGTCATGGCCCAGAGGGCTCAGCACTGCCTTTATCTGGGACCATTTGGTGCTGGGAAGCTCTTTCTGCTCAGGAGAAATGTGGGTGTGACCTGAAGTTTAAGCGTGACCGGGGAGCGTGGCAGCTTTGTGTCCTTGAGGAGTGATGAGTCCAAGCTGTAAACTCAGAACTCGAGCTTCTGAAATTCAGATTCTGATTCGTGGCAGTCTCTTCACTGAAGGATGATCCTCTCCTGTGTAAAGGCACCTTCTATCACTGTCCTCATTTCTCTCTTTACTGTGTAATTTAACACCTCATAATGTAGTCGTAAGTACAAACCGGAGACATCAGGGGACAGGAACATTCATTCTTTCATGGAATTTCAGCAGAAGGGAAAGGAAAGCTTGAAGAAAAATTGGATTTCTTTTTTACATTGCCTTGGTGGAAACCAGATAAGCAGCACTACTGCAGTCAGTGGCATTAGGAAAGTAAATTGAAGAAGGCTGATCCACAATTTCAAAAACTTGGCCGTTGTCTTTATATATGATCTGAATTCTACATATGTGTGGTAATTTAAACATGCTCTGCTGTTACCAAATTCATCCTGCCTTTATCAAAGCAAGCCCATTTGTCCTGCAGTGAGTTTGTCAGGGCCTAAACTAGCCCTGGGTCACAGTCAATTCGTACAAATACCCACACGCAACGAAGCCAATCTTGTTAATAATGAATCAGTTATTATAGCAGGGCTGGGTTTTAAAGTGCCTGTAACAGTGGATCGTAGCTTTCCTGCTCCTGGAAGTCTGAGTCAATTTATCTTTATATCAACAATAAACCAGAAAGGGCAGAAATCAAAGTAAGCAATGTTTTTATTACCGCTTTTAAATAAAACATTGTGCCAATATTTTCTTGCTAACATTACATCTTCATTTTCTCAAATTTATTGGCAATTGCTATTTATCCTCGTTTCTCCTTTCTTTTGCGAAGCTATCTCATCCTTTGATTTACTTCCCCCAGAGAATATGGTACCTAATTCTTCTTATTTGTCCCTGATAAATCCCTGATTAATTGTATGTTATAAGCTGTCCATGCAACATCGTGTCTTTCATTTCTAAACAGGCTTTCTTTTGTGAATATAAAGAGCTTTCCTTTCTAGAGCCAAAACCAAATCCAGCCTCAGCATTTCCTTGAACAATAGCAAGGCACTTCAAAACCGAGTAAGATTCTCAGCATTGTGGACTCCTCCTATTCCTCCTTCTCCTCTGTGAGCAGGGGAGTCTCAGACCTTTAGTTGGGCACATCCTCTAATAGACAGATCTGCTTTAAATGTGGTTGTCAGTTTGTCTCATCAATTAGGAGGACTCTGCATAGTAATTTTCCTCACCCATTGTAGCTTCAAATCTGCCCTAATTTGTTGATTTGTAAGCATTTTGGTTTTAGATGCTGGATTCTGGGCTGTATTTTTGCTGATTAAAACGTGTCCTGTGTTTGGTTTTGAACTGACTTGTCCTGCTGGCAGAAAATTAAGTCATGCACATGTTAAGAGGTTGATGGAAGGAGACACTGCAGCCTGGCACTGACAAGCAAGGCATAGCTGTGGTGTATGTTGACATGAGATATGAAAATAAAGTGAAAGGAGGAAAGAGGAGGAAAAGCAGAGATGCAGGTTCTGTCTCAACCAAATTCCCAAGCCAAACTCCCTGAGAGGTGTCAAAGATGTGCCTGAAAAAGAAGAATACAAACACAGATCAAGAAAAATACACATATCTACGGATGTAAAATAGACGGTCTGTCAGGAAAATGAATATGTTTTGAAACCAGCCATCAACAGTGCTGTGCAATGATGCAAAAGAAGAGTATGTCACCTTTACAGAGCCTTTAAGGTGCCTTCACAGAGCCTTTAAGGCAATATCACACTGAAAGGAAAAGGGTGGAACCAAGGCTGTCTCTGGATCCTGGGAAAACCGATATCCAAATTAACTGGTTTTTAAGAGATTGGGGGGAAGTATTTGAAATCTCACATCCTCAGGGGCAGCTGGTCTCTTCCACCATGTGTTCCCGAAGAGAAATGCCTGATGATAAGATTGAGAGGCAGCAGACAGAAAACTAGCTCTGCTCTGACAGAACTGGGAACTTTCTGAGATCATTTCATTCTCTCATGGGCAATAAAGACAGTGGACAGTGACCCTTGGAGCGTGGAAGGGATAACAGTGGATGTGCCAGCAGGTCTGTAGTTGTTCACATTGTCTCTTTATTGTGGTTGCATGGCCAGAGGTGAACTCAGTGACTGATTTCACACCAGTGGAGAATGGAGAGCTGCTTTCAGGCTCGTTGTGCTGTTGAGTTCCAGCAGCTCCTGGTCTGGGCTCGGTGCTGTCCCCTGTGCTGTGTGAAACGAGCTGAACAGGAGCTCCTTGGCCACACAATGGGAAAGTGTTCTATGTGACTTTGTTATTGGGAAGGCTCTCTGTGTGACTGTGTTGGCTTAATTTAATAGCAGGCTGTTTAGGTAAATGAGCAGGGAGGCAGCTGAACGTCTGCAGATAATGTGGAGCGTGATTGCAGAGTGATGCTGCAGGAGATGGGCTCGCCTGGCCTTGTCAGAGCTCTCCAAACACCCTTGAGCAAGGAGGGAAGAGACTTGCTTAGCCTTGGACACGATCCCTGAGCCAGTGTCCCAGGGGTGCCTGATTGAAACCTGGGCTGAAAGGCAGTAATTTGGCAGGCTGGGCAATGTCAGATCTGATAGAGCCTTTGATTACTTTAGACTTTATTAACAGCACAATAGAGTATAGTATGAGCCTGCAAAGGACCTGAAGTTAGATGCTTTTTTTTGGGATTCCTGATGTTTAAAACCAGTTATTTTTCTTTATGGAACCTAACCCTGTGGGATTGACTGTTATAGTTGAGCTGTCAGGGCTTTCTAATCCAGAATTACATCAGAAATCAAAGGGGTATTTTTAATGGTTAGAGATGTGCAGTCAACTCTGTAGGTGCAAGAAAATGTCATTGCATCCAGCAGCATTCCCATCATTCCAACTGTGGGCTCCATCCTGTCAGACCTTGGGCCAGAACTGCATTCCTGCAGTGTCTGCTGCATTCCTTCCCTACCTCTGATTCATGCAAGCAAACTGTTTGCTTTTCAAAAGGTATTTTCCTCATTTACGAAATGAAAGCCCTTTAACCTTGGCCTAGAACACCTTGTTCCTGAATCTAATTAAACAGTCCCAAAGTTTTAGCTCTTGCACCTTGGGTCTTTTCAAGGAGAAGTCCCTCTCTCTTCCTCTAGAATGGCTCTGTTATTGTTTTAATGATCACTTTCCCCAGGAGTTTTCATCTCTGCTTCCCTGAAAAAGTTAAAGAGAATCTAATATATTGATACAGATGATCCATTTCATGTGAGTCAGTGACACTCTGACCGTGACAGTACCAGAGAATTCATTGCTGCAGGAGGCCCTTGAATCCAATATTAGTGGCTGGGCTTTTAAAGGACACTGGGTAGTTTTAAGCCCTATTTCTACCTGTCTGAGTTAAGATAATGAGGGTAATCTAATATTATGCTTCAGGGCTTTAGTTACCTGCCTATAGGGTTCAGAAGGGAACTCTGCTTCCAGGAGCAGTGCAGAGTTTAATTGGCCAAGTGCTTCATGATTTGTGTTTCGTTCCCTCTGAAGCCTCAGGTGTTGGGTCCTGCCAGGGGCCAAGTGCCAAACTGATGACACTCAGATTTTGTCTCCTTTTAATATCAGTGGGCTGTCGGGCAGATACACCAACATTTCAGCTCCTCCTCCTCAACTCCAGATTTATACCATGACCAGAGGAGTTTTCTGGCTTTCCTCCAAAGCCCTGAAGAGAGAAATCCATTTCATGTGTTTCACCAGCACAAACCACGAGTCTTCTGGGATTTTAAAACTTCTAGAAGAATCGTGGCATCTGTTACTTATTTAAAAATAACAAACTGATCTTTCTCTGTGAATGATCTTTTTGATCACTAAAATGAAAATGGAAAGAAAAATCAGAGTCACGCACGTATCATTTAAAGTTTTGCATATGGAATAAGGGCTTTTTATTTTGTTAGTCAAAATTTAAGTTTAAAAACGTATTAGATAGCTCTCCCTGGCCTAAGGATGGCATGTTAGGAAATGGATTTTTGTTTATATCAAGTCTCTGGCAAAACTCTGGCACCTCTCCTATTATCTGCAAACTTGGAATCAGTGTCCTACCTCACAAATGAGCTTTTATCTTCATCTCCAATGGACTGTGTAGCTGCTATTTCTTGGTCCTTCCACTCGTCAATCTGTTTATCTCCTCCTGAATTATCTGTTGTAATTAGAATACATTTTCTCATCTCAAGGGGAAACCAGCTCCAAATGAGTGTTCTATAAAAGCAATTACTTTTGATATTAGATATCTGTACATAAAAACACAGTATTTCTTCCAATTAAAAAGCACTAATGAATTTTGTGCCTAGAGAGGGAGTAGCCTGCACAGTGCTGTTTCTGTGAAGCCAAGGAACAAAAGATGAAGCCTGTAAGAGGGCAGGGGGGTTGTGCTGCACCAGTGAACAGCACATGCAGGAGAGAAGATGGTTCTGCAAGGACAGAATGTTCCTTTTTTCCCCCCCAGCAGCCCTGTTGTCAACACTGATGGACCAGATCCCTCTCCTGTACCTTGCCCTCCGTTACACATTGTTCTTTTTATTTCCTCAGATATTCCTCTCCTCTTTCCCCAAGTATTAAGTCATGCACTAGGAATCTTGCATTTGGCATGGAGCAGCTTCACCAGAGATCCCCATGGACTCCTTCCCTCTACAGACACAAACCTGCCATCTTTCATCATCTCAAAATAACCTGAATGAGTAGGGAGCTTTTATCACAAGCTTTTCTACAAGAGTCATGTCAGAAACACCTCGATCACATTAGGTTGGAGAACGCTATAAATCCTATCCTTAGGTTACTTTTCTATGGGAATCCTCTCCTTTTCATCCCAAAGAAGCCATATGTGTGTGGGATAGAGTCTGTTCAATGGGGTAGAAAAGATCCTCCAGTGGGCTATGAAACAACTTTTTTTCTTGCTGTTCTGACAAGGCTGAATTCCACAGGCCACTGCTGCACTGCAACCTCTGCCTCTCCCACTGATCCATGTTCTCTTCATGTCTTCTTCTCTCATTCTCTTTCTTGTCTCCATTGACAGTGAGTTTTTTGGGGTAGGAACTGTCCTTCTGGGCTCCTGTAGTATTTGCTGCAGTGGTATCCTAAAATCTGGACTGCATGCTGTGAAAACACAAAGGAAAAAAAGCTGTTCTGGCCAAATCCTGTCCTGGTAGGCCTTACTGCATAGGATTTAAGGATTAATGTGTCAATGTGGTGGGAGCAGAGTGTGTAGGATGGAATAAGGGTGAGCTTCCAGCCCAGATGCTGAGAACAACCCTGGCCATGATGATGTTGAGCTCTTGATAGATATTCCCAGGCTGTGCCTCAGGGTGCTCTCTGCAACCAGGAAAAATCCCTGTTTTGAAGAAGAAGAAACATGTGGCAAAGCACAAAAGGGGTTGGATATCTGTCCTCTTTCCAGGTAGTTTGTCCTGATCTACTTAATTTCCAAGGCTCTTGATTCTGCAGTCTCTCTGCCTGACTGGCTTCTGGGGGTGGAACAGGAGCAGCCCTCCTACAGGCAGAGCTGCCCAATCCCTTCATCCCTTCACCAGCATTCAGCAGTCTCCTCACAGGATTGCTGCTCGTCTGGGCATGAAGACTAAGAAGTAGTTTCTCAGGCTTTTTACTTGAAGTCTGGAGATGAGGTCAAGGCACAAAACCACCTTCTAGTTTATAGAGCCAAAAAGTTGCACATCAGGTGCTTCAGCTTTCCAAGTTGTTGCAGTTTTTTTCCTTTTCAAACCATCAGCCACAGAATGCTGTTTGTCTTCTCCCTGGTGTATCTGCAGATACTTGGGGCCGATACTGGGTACCAGGGGCCATAAACCTTTCAAGCAAAGATGCATCAAACTGGTCTACAGCTATATAAAAATAAGACTGCATTTTGGATTTCAGATAAATGGAAGTGCTGGAGTCATTTAAATTGGACCAGGTTTCGTTTGTTGCTCTTCTCTTTGCAGAAAGTTGGAGCTTGTATCCCTATGGGATTTCCTGGATATTTCTGTATGTAAAACTAAATCTCCTCCACAGACAGCATTCCTTCCAGCTCAGAAAGTAAGCACCTTTGATATGGGCAAAATTCAGATCAGTTCTCCGAGCAGCAAATCTTACCTACTGTGTAGCCTTACTTCAGGGTCATGGTGGGAGAAACTCAGTTGGGATATGGAAAGTTAGGATATGCAGAAATTAAGGGCCAGGCTCTGTTTAACATTTAGATTGAATCATGAGCTAAACACTACCAGCTCCTTGTGCTGCATGCTGCTGTTTGCAAAGTGAAATAGTTTCAAATAAGTTTGGCGTTTTTTTCCTGCTTGCAACTGCAAAATGCAGTAAAATAAAGTAAAGTAAAAAGGTAAAGTGAAATAAAAAAGTAAAATCCTTCCCCAGGTTTAATGTTGGTGCACTGAACTGCTAATGCACTCAGCAAATTTATGCCTGTGAGGCAACACATTTTTTCTGTTCTCCAAGGAATAATTGCAGAGAAGCCACTCTTTAGTTATGATCATTTCTTCATTTACCATAGTTTGTGCAGTATTTACAGGAGTCAAGGGAAAACTGTTGAGAATGTGGTTGTATGATTATTTTCAATCACTTATTTTTGGTTTGATTTGTCGAAAGGTTAATTTTGTCTGAGAACCTTGACTCAACCTGATTTACAGCTCCCTGTAATTGTGTTGCAAATAAGAAAAAAAGAATAGTAAAATAATCACAGATGTAATCTGATCTAGCTTTTGCCATAGTTTCTCACATAAATCTCTTTAGTACTTTTCCCATTGTGACAGGGTTTATGATGAAAAAGAGAAGATCTCGTTTCTTCCTAGAAAATTATGCATCCTGTGGAGTAATTAATCTGGTTAAGAAACTAAGGACAGTTCATTCTGCTCTTCATTCTCCCAACAATTTCTGTCTTACACAGAAATCACTGCAGTGAGAGCAATAAATTTGAGATGAATGACAGACTCTAATTGTTTGTGACCTCATTGTCATCTGCAGCACTGAACTGGCTATGACCAATCCCGGCGTTTGGGCTGTGGATATTTTTTGTCTAAAAAATTTAAAGAAAAGACAGCTTTAAAAACAGCAGCTCACTGGGCATCCCCTTCCTGCCCACCCCCATGATTTCAATCCCTGGCTCTGCAGGGTTCCACTGGCAGCAGTGCTGCTGTGCCCTGCCCTCTTTGGCTTCATAGGCCACGGAAAAATGGGTGAAATGGGCACTAGTTAGAGCTGTAGGTAAGTAACCCAAAGAGAAAAGGAGGATCTGGAAGTCTGCAACAAGCTTCAAAAAAAGAAAACAGAAAGGTGCTTTTACCTGTTCTGCCTTGGCTAAAACCCAGGTAATATGCTGGAAGCTGAACCAGAAGTACTTCCCCATCTGTCCCCATCAGTGTAGGTAGGACCTGAACACCCAGCATTTAAAATCAATAGCAATTGTCTCCCTGCTGAACAGCAGCATTTCCAGAAATGTATCCCTTTCCCTGTTGTTCCAGTAGGTGAGACCCAGGGGAATAAATTTTCCTGTGAGGTGTCCCTGAAGGCTGTCTGGGTTTTTGCTGAGCAGCACAAGGCAAGGGGCACAAATGACTTGTTCTTTGTTGCCTCTCTGTCTTTGGCAGCCCAGTTATGCATCCCGTGGGAGCACTGCTGTGGAGTACTCTGCTCCTCTGTGCCCTCCCAGGTGCTGTTCCTGTGTCTGGCATGCTGGAAGGCCTCTGATGAGATCATTCTGCTCAAATGGTCCCAGACTGTTGGACACCCCTTGGATGAGGACCTGGAAATGCTGAGTGGATGTGTCCTGTGCAGCAGCAGCCTCTGCTTCAGCCAGACTGGGGGACATTCTCTCCCATCATCTGTCTTCTGATCCCATCTCTTAATACCAGCCTGTTTTTGGGAAGATGCTGCTGAACTGGCACTCCTTTCCTGTTTTTTCAAGAAGGCTGACCAGTGCAGTAACCGTGGATTTTGAGGTTAGCAAGTTACCATCTGGAATTAGGTAGTGATGGGAAAAAGCCCTCTGTTGAGGAGGCACTTGCTGAAGCAACAGCAAATCAGCTTTTGAGATGGAAAATGCTATGCAAATATGTGAGATGTGGCTCTATTGTGTCTAACTAACCAACTGTGCATTGGAGAACATTGCCTGTAATTGCTGCATCTAACACCCAAATGCATATATAAAATATACTACATTCATTGTTCCCAAAAACTTCTAGAGGCACTTCAGTGCTCTTCTTGAAGAGTGAAGCAATGTGGTATCATTAACTGCTGCTGTATATTGGTCAATATTACTGCATTGCTAGAATAGCTGTCAGTCAGACTAAGCTACAATTTGTGTAACAGAAGCAGAAAAAACCTCACAGAAATATGCTCTGAGAGTAAGGGAGACATGAGATGACTCCTTCCCAGAACAAGATCAGATTAGCAGCATGGAGGGCTAGAATATCAGGAAAAAGGTAGATGAAATAATAGTCATTATGCATGGTTTGGCAGGCTGTCTAACTGATTCCCTCATAAGAAAAGTAGCAAAGTACCTGATGCTTCCTGTGGGTTGGAAGTTTCATTCTCTCATTACTTGTGCCATAAAGATGCAAGTGTTTTGTTCCATAAACTGCAAGAGCATAGAGTATAAAGAACAAAGTTTTCAACTACTGAAATTAAATAGTTGTTTAAAGTCAGATGAGCATGCCACATCTTGGAGACCCTTTCATCAAAGCAGGTCAGTTAACTTTAATGAAGTCATCTTCAATTTGCTTTGATGTAACATCAGAACCCAGCCTAGATGATTCCAAATGATCAGCAAATGAGTTTCCACACTGAGGTCTTCCAAGGACATAGGCTTTGTGAAGTATCTAGTTTTCTGGGTTTTTTTATTTATTTATTTTTTAGAAGTGCCTAAATTGAGATTTTTTTGGAGGGAACTGCTGACTTTCCTCCTAAACCAAACCCCCTTTAAGATTCCATATGTTGGGCATGTAAAGCAGAGGCTTGCAGCATCACAGCTTACTGTTAGTGTCTGTTCAGTCTGAGACTGTATCATGCAGGCAGATTAGGCTGCTGTGCTTTTCCTTTAGGGTGGGAAGAGATTTAGAGTCTCAGACATGTAATTTCTGTAATTACTCGAGCAAGGAATAATTGTCAGGCCAGGGATGGCAACATCAGGCCCTTCTGTTCTAATTTTTCCAAAGGAAGTAATGTTAAATACTAAAGCTGGTCAAAGTGCCAAGTAGCCTCTCATCCTAAATGAGAACAAAAAGGACAAATGTTACAATTTCCTTCAAAATGAAGCTCCTTAAAATATTTCCAGAATGTGGATTGAAGTGCTTCGCTTAGTAAGGTAGAAGAATTTCTGTGGTTTGAAGTCAAGACAACTCTGAGTTTTAGTCATGTTTCAAGAAAAACTATGCTTTGTCTTGTTCTCCACTTTTCTTACAGAAAATCCAAACAGTCCTTCTTAAATGCCCCAAGTATCATAACATTAGGCATCACAATGCTTGTAATAATGAAGGTAGAACCTGTCAGGACTGCACTAGAGAATGACAACCAGTATCATAATTCCTGTTCACACCCAGCATGCTCAGTGGTGTCTCAGTAAGGAACGGCTCAACACAGTGCAATGGTTTAGATTTGTCTCCAGTTATTGCATTAGGTCCAAATTCTCCAGGATTTAGTGGCTTGTGCTGGTAACTTGTGTTTTTTTTCATTATTTGGTTTTTTAATAGCAGAAAGTTGATAAGCAGGAATAGGTGCTCTGCCTTCCTGCTGGGGGTCAGCTCAGCCCACCAGGACTGTTCCCTTTAATTCTCCTTGCACAGTTTGAGGCAGGACATGAGCACTTTCCTGCTTGTCTTCTTGGTCAGTCTGTTGACTCGTGCAGTGGAATCAGATTTACTCTGTGTTTCCTACCCAGCAAAGCTGGTCACCAGCCCATAGCTGTGTGCCCAAAATGGGAACCAAACCTGGACCCTTCAGGAGCTGCAGTGGGCTTAGAGTCCCAGAGCAGATGCCTCAGGTCCAACATGTGTTCCAGAACTGGCATTAATGTGGAGTTAATGACACATCTACATGTGGTGGAAATCAACGTATCTCCCTTAAAATGAGTGGAGCTATAATGGGCTATACTGGGAAATCCTCCACTTCTTACGGGAAAATTTTTTCTTAATTATCTTAACAATAATTAGGCATTTTGGAAAAAGAAGAAATCGTGAAAGCTGCTAATTAATTCTTTATAGCTTGCTCATTATGCACTGATTCTACAAGATGTGTTGATTTGGACTCTGGTTTGAAAAGCTGAGGATAATTTCCACAGAGCCGTGAGGGTTTCAGAGCTGAGCTTCGTGGGAGTTCAGATCTCATTTATCTGAAAACATTCTGTGGTCACAGAAGAGTTTCTATCCATTTCCTTTTTATGAATAATTTGATTATTTTTTTTTTATCTATTTCATTTAGGTCTGGCAAAGCCCATGGGATTAGTTGAAGGTCCAGGAGGCCTGGGCCAGGGGGGAATGGCTGCTACCCTCAGAGATGATAGCCACGAATCAGAGACTAAGTACGAAGAATATGGTTACAATGCCCAGCTCAGTGACAGGATATCACTGGACAGGTCCATCCCTGACTACAGACCAAAAAAGTAAGTTGAATTCCACATTATTATTGAGACTTAAGAGGTTGATTGTTGTGATGGCTTTCTTCTCTTCACATCCCTTCCTGGTTAGAGTATGACACCAGTTAGTCATACAGATAGCCCTGAGTTTAGTGAAAATCAGTCAGACCAACAGCCATCTCAGGCATGAAGGGCCATGTTAAATGCATAGCTAATTCTGTCAGTAGTGCATTAATATGCACATTCAAGGCCTCAGATCAAATACTGCATGAGGCTATTGGTGCTTATTGGGTTTGGTTCTCTTAGGAAAAGCCTTCAGAGGTGGCAGCCTTAGTCTGTCCTTCTTGTAGTCATGTGCAGTGGGAGGGGGAAGTGCAACAAACACATTATAGTCATTGGTTCCTTAAGAAAAAAACCACAACACATCTAATCAACTGTCTTTAATTACATTTGATGTTCTTAGAATTGTTCAGCCGGGGTTTGCAATGTGCTGAAACACAGACTAAGTGTAATCCATTGGGGTCCTGTAATTGCAGTAAGATTTTTTTTTTGTCTCTGGAATGTGTGTCTATTTTTATTCTGCTGTTTATAGTCTTCACACGCCTGTGCTGTGCTTGACATTGCAATTACATGTTTATTATTTGTGCTGATTTATTATATTTTGTATTAAATATCTTTCAAATCTTTCATATTTATGGAGTTATGTATCTTCCAGATGAGACATCCACACTATCATCCCATGAATGACAATCAGTAATGTCTTAATGCAGAGGAGATCAGCAACAATGCCTAGTTGCTCTCAGGAGACAGAATTGAAAAGAATACTTAATTAATTTCTAATAATAATCTTCTGTTTTAAAAGACCCACTGGGGCTCCTAGGCAGAACTGAAAGTTAAATAAAAAAATATCTTATTAAGTGGTGAGAAAAGTTTAGCCAAGCAAAACAGCTGTGCTCTGTGAGTAGATTGCAATTGAATTAGGATTTTAGGCAGTTCAAGCTGCCAAAAACAAAACTTCAGCTTAACTACAAATTTCATTAGCTGTGCTGCATATTAATCTGATCTCAGAAGTATTGACTCAGCGTTTGTTTTCTCAAACACTTGCTGTAGAAAAGAAAACCTAGATAACAGAAGTAGCACAGAGAAACCAACCCACTGACTTGCTGTTGCATTTTTGATGCAAGTCCACCGACTTATTCAGTGGTCTCATCTCTCCTTCTCTCTTGATGTGCCATAACAATCCATCATGGAATTATGCTGGGGAAAAAGTAGTCTGTAGTTATGCAGATATTGGAGTTGTGCCTCAGATCTGGTCCAAAGACCCTTAAAATCAATGTGGAGTTCCCCAAATGAAAGGCGGTGAGGTTTGACCTGGGCTGTTATCAGCTGCTGCGGTCAGGTGGATGAGGATAAATGAGATGTGTTCTGCTAGGAAACACAAAAGCAAAGGCTGCAGAGCTTAAATCTAGCTCAGCAGCTGTCAGAGGCATGAGAGCATTTGCAATGCAGTGATGTTTCACTTCAGATTAGACTCTTCCACCGTTTTACTTGGGAGCTTTGATGAGTCGCTCAGATAAGCTTTTTGACGTGCTCCTTTTGGGTATCTCATAAGGCCATGCTACATGATAAACTGTCTGAGCTACTGGGAGAACTGCCTTCCTTGTCATGTTTTGACACTTCTGAGGTGGTTCTAGTCAGACCTGGATGCTGGAATTGATGCACTTGTCTCTGGATGCTTACGAGTCACAGGAAAGCCCTTCAGATTGAATTTGCTGTGAAATAAGAGTGAAAGTTTGGAGAAGGTAGAAGCTCTTGTTATATGAAGAGTTTTGTCCAGTTACATGGATTGAGAGCAACCCTGAAGAGAAGGACTTGAGGGTGTTGGTTGACAGGAAGCTCAAAGTGACCCAGTAATGTGCACTCACAGTCCAGAAAGCCAAACGTGTCCTGGACTCATCCCCAGCGCTGTGGGCAGATGAGGGAGGGATTCTCCCTCTCTGCTCCATTCTCATGAGACCCCACCTGCAGTGTTGCATCCAGGTCTGGGGCCCCCAGCATAAGAAGCACATGTACCAAAGCTGAGATTGACTGTTTGGTTCAGGCACTCTGCTCTAGTTGTGTATTGGAGAGAACTAAACCTCCAGATGCTGAATTGCCCAATGGTCTCATCTCTGCATCACTGAGCCTTTCTCAGTTAGCTTGTGATTTGTATTCATGTCATTCCCAGAACTTTTCATTTTTAAATTGGGAAGCAAGTTAGAATTAATGTCCAAGGCCACATACAAAGTCTGTGGCCAGTCTATGAATAAAAACACCTGAATTTGCACTCCCAAAATACTAGACTGTCCTTTCTCTCCATTCTGGCTTCCATTTGAAATTGTCAGATCTCCATATTTGCACACAAAAGTAGGTATAAAAGATATCAACTGGAAGAATTTATACTCAAGTCTGCATTGCATAGGCACAATTTATTAAAGTAAACATAATTTCACTATGAAAATGTGGGACTTGCAATATTCCAGGCTTGATCACAAATATTATCTTTTAATTCATTTTATATTTGATCTCCCCCTTATTGTTGTCCACTATCTTATTCTCATAGGATAAGCCTTCTGTTCCACCTCCTTGCATAGGCTCATAAACATTCAGCAGTTTAATTGCTTTTCAGGAGATATTTTCATCCCCACGCAGCAAATTAAAAAACTGTGTTACACTGCAGAGGTGTACAGCCAGCCAGCATGACCATGAAGGCTCTGAAATTGGAGTCACCTCCATGTCCTTCCACTGCAGCAAAGTCTCAGGCCTGGGTGGGCAGCCCTGCTCTCAGGATGCTTTTCTCACATCATGTTCTGCTTTCCTACCTGCTGCTGCCAGTGAAGATACTCCTTTTAGCTCAGGAACCTTTTCCTTAGGATAGGAATTGCTGGAAGTATGGGAGACAAGAGGATTTTGTGCACGTTGTGTTTGTGTGCCAAATAGAAGCAATGCAGTAAATAGCTCAGTTGTGATTACAAATCACACAATAATTACAAAATCATTGTTTGATCCTGGCGTGGTGTAATAAATGTCTCGGCCTCTTCTGCTTGATACCAGAGATTTTTAAATATCTATCAGACATGTATAAATAATATCAGTATCTGAACTGAAGGTATGTTGCAGAGAGCTCAGGATGTTTAATGTCCTGATCTCTCTTCCCCACAGTAAAGTATTAGCAGGACTTTCTAGCCCTCACTAACATACTCTGTTTCCTCTGTGCAGTGGAAGAAAGAGAAGCTTCTCTTGTATGGAAGAGGTTATTTTTTCCTTGGAAGCACATGGCTGAGCTAGAGCTTGCTCTGTGGTGCTGTGGGAAAAGTGTTATTTAACGTTGAAGTACTATTGGATTAGTTTCCATATGTGTTCTTCCATATTCAAAATGAACGTGTATTTATATCAGTTATCTCTCCCAATACATGTAGATGTAGAACAGTCCTGAATCCTGCCCATGGGAATGCTGTGGAATCTGCTGGGCTCTTTCCATGCCTTTCTTACCAGAATGTCAAAGGGACAGTGTCCCACTGAATAGTCAAAAGCAGATCTGGAGCAAGAGAGCTGAGATTTTGGTGGAGATTCTGCACTTCCCAGCAGAAAAACCAGAGTCAGCCACCCAAACCCCTGTGGGTACTGAGAGCAGAGGAAGGGAGCAGGTTTGCCTGGGACATGTGTTGCTACAACAGGCTGGCAGCAGCCACCCCCCTGCCCTTCTGAGGGAATAACAGCCTCCACTGCTGCCAGCTGTAGCACAAAATCGAAGCCTCTGCTCCAGTAACAAAGGATCAGACTCAATCCTTCCCAGTCATGCATGAAGGCAGAGGGGCTGCAGCCCCATGTGACAGCACATTTTGGCTTTATCAAAGATGAAATAGAAAAAATCAAAACCTTAGGGAATGTCATTCAAAGTTAGGGGGAAAGGCCCCCAAACTTACAAAAGCTGTTTGTTTGACAGTGCAGCATCCTGGAAAAGTGGGAAGTGTCACCTAACCAGATGCTTTCAAACAGAAGAGTCGTCTCTCAGGATAACATCAATTCCCCTGTTCTTTCTGGTGCACAGGCTGGATAGCAAGGGGTTGGATTGAACAGGTGCTGCACCTGTAAATTTGGCATTTTCTAACTTTCTACCACTTGACTTTGCAACTTCAATAACTTCTGGGGTTTCTTTACATGCAGGACACGTCCACACACCGAGACACACATACACACACGCACTTGTCAAAATCCCTTGCTGTGATGCATTATGCATACTTTTGAGAAAAGTTAATATGATCCTGGAGCTTCCATAATGGCTAAATTGGCTTTTACACAAAATTGTCGCTGCTTGGTGAGGAACTTTAATTTAACTGATCTTTTTTTGTGCAACTTGATGCCGAGTGCATTGTGGCAGTTCGGTGATAACAATAATATTAATATATGGATTCAGTCTGCTGGCTCTATCAGAAGATATTTCTTTGTGTTACGGTCATGGATGTTTGTATTGAGAAAATTCAGCCCCAAAGAACAAACTTATTAATGCCGTGGCAACTCGAGTCTTTAGTCATAAAGCACAGAGAAATCTGGGTCTCGAGGAAATTGCTTTCATTTATTCCGTTCTTTCATGGAGGAGAGCGTTTTCGTGGCTTGCTATAGACAGCTCACAATAGCAAAGGAATTGCATCTCTTGGGCCTTGAAGTGTAATTAATGGTTCAATCCACCCTATACCTAAGGAAAAGCCTTTTTAATTACCTATCAAAAAGAATTCTGCAGTTGATCAAATAGTGCTATCAAGGGGGCAGACTTGGTAAATAGGCCTCTGATTTGTTCACTCAGGGGTTTAATAACTGGTGTGAGGCCAGGAGTGAGCAGACAGCCCTTCTGTCAGAGATGGTCCTGTGAGCTCCAGCCACTGGAGAAGGCAGCACCATCACCTTTAATTTTGACCCTTCCTTTTGGCTGCAGAGCTCTGAGGACTCGGTGTGGTGTGTGTGAGCCATCAGCCAGCAGCTCTCTGGAGCCACACCACATATGTGTTTGTGGTTTCTGTCGTGGGAGGAGGGTCAGTGGTGTGGTAGGATCAGTGTAGCCCCTGCAGCTCCTCTGCCTGGCTGCGCTGGCTGTTGCTGCAGGAGCAGGGCACGAAGGCAGATGGCTCTCAAAGAGCATCAGCTTTTGGATCAGTGCATTGGGGAAGGCCAGGTTTGCTATTATTTGATTTTTCTCCACCTCTGCCACTTGCTCTGCCTCATGACCTATTTCTCAGACCCTCTGGGGACGCTGGGTGTCCTTTGAGCCACTTAGAAAAACAACACGAGAAACTCCAAATTAAAACAGACCCTTAGGATTCTTCCCAGGTTAACCAGAGGGCAATGGAACGGGCCTCTTTGCAAGGAATATTTGAAGTGGAACAGATCAGAGCTTTCCAGGAATCAGAATTTCTGATTAGAGGAAAATGACAACTGGGAAAAAAAAAAAAAAAAAAGGCCTAAAAGTATTTTGTGTCAGGCTGAACATCTTCTGTGAAATGTTTTATTAAAAGAAAATATTTAGACCAATGAAACATATAGTTTCCCCAAAAAAAAACATTAGTTTTCAAGTGATGAATTTTCTAGCTCTAGCTTCTACCAGTACTTTCAGATTAAATACCAGGTTGTGGTAAAGAGAAACATTAGTTAAAATTAAACATTTTGGTTTTTTCAGTGTTTCACAATCACATTATAGGCACGATATTTGGATTTCAATTAGGCTTATTTTTAGTAGGAAGACATTTGACTTTTTTTTTTCTTTTGCACCCGCTCTCAGTGAATCTAAAAAATCATGCTAAAATTCTGAAAACCCCGTTTGGCCACTCTGAGCATATGACATAAATTGAAGCAGAGAGAAGGAAAAACAGAGGCAGAAAATGGAGCAGACAGAATTACCTCTGGGCAACAGATTAGGATTGTTTATGGGAGGGAAATTCAGTAAGACATGAAACTAAGTGAAGTGTTTTAATTAGATCCCAAATCAATGTCCAGATGTGGATTTTGAACAGTGCAGAGGGGTGTGTGTGTACACGTGCTCTGGGACTTGGTGTGGATCTCTCCCAGCTTTGCTGAGTTACACAGGCTGGACATTTCCCTCGGGCTGTGAATCCCCTACAAAGAGCACAGGCCTTTGCACACACATCATCTGTGTGCACAGCTGGTGATACAGTTCCAGAGAGAGGGACCCAAGTGTGAGCCGACTTCTGTCTTGCCCGAGAGCAGAAGGAACTGGTGTGGAGTGAGAAAATTCCTGTGCTGCTTCCTCTGCAGTGAAGTGAGCTCTGAGCAGCTACTCCTCTGTGTTCAGTGGTGTAGTTCTGACTCAGTTCATTTGGGATATCAGCTGACAACCTAAATTCGCTCATGCTGCTGCCTCTGGGCCAGTTGTGCTTATTTGTGTATCCCTGTGTATGCCAAAGGCTTATCACTGCATTTTGGGAAGTGTTTCTTATTTGGCTGTAAAGGGCTCACACTGCAGCTGTCTGAGGAGGACTGTCTGTCCCCCTCAAAGGAGAGGAAAAAATCTTTGACTGGGAAAGAAAACTCTGTGTGGGTCACAGGTACTGCCAGCACCTCCACCCCAGTGCTCTGTATTTGTACAGTCCCTCTGTAGTTGTCACTGACCCTGTTTGAAGGTACTGTAGGTCTTCTCCCAGCCTCTGCTGGAGCTCTGCTTGCTTTGCATAAATAATGATATATTGACTGGAATGTGGGATCAAACCTTTGTCCCCCAAATCCCAGTTCACTGTTAGGTCTTTTGTATATTTAATTAGTTGTACAATGTTAAATTGCTCCAGTGAAAAGACTGATGAACAGGTTAACACAGTGACCGTGTTTCCCAATAACAATAATCAAAAATACTGCGAAACCTTCCAGCCCCTTTTTGAGGCTGTAACCAGGAAGGTTCTCAGACTGATTTGGTTTGACAAGCAGTAGGGCATGACCCTGAGGTAGGACCACGAGACTGCCCAGATTGCACTACACTAATCCTCTGCCTTCTGCTTGGTTGTGCTGAGGGGTTGGTGACCCCCAAGGCTTTGGGCAGACAGTGCCCAGGTTTTATGCAGGACATAACTCATAAGCAGAGGCTCCCCAGCAGCCAGACTCGATGCTGTCTCTGTAGCAGCAGTGCTGGACACGTGGCAATATCTCACAGCCATTTCTGATATCTCATAGAAGTTTTCTCTGGCTTTTCCCATTAGATTCATTATTGATTCCCTTTTGTTTAGTGCTGGGCTTTCCAATTAAGTAGTGACTTTAATTATACTGCAAAGTGTATAACATTGGTCTTGATTATTAACACTGACCCGTGGGATAATGAAAGGAGCACCAGAAAGGCTAAATTAAAAAGAATCAAAAAAATTAACAACCTTTTCCAAGAAGCCACCTTCTGTTCAAATGCAGTAATTTTCCTCTTTTACATTTTTGCAGTGCCTTTGTGTATATTAATTGTTGAAGACAAGTTCTGCATGACTGTCAGCACTAATAAATGTAGATTTAGTGAAGGCTGAATTTGATTAACTAGGGAGCATGAAAAGTAACTGATTGCAGTGTTGTGTTTAAATGCAGTGAGACTGGAAGCCATTCCCTGCAATTTGTCTGCACCAGAACGTACTCTCGAATACATGAATAGTTTACCTGAGGTGGATTGCATAACACTGACTAAAAATTAGACATCCAATTTAAGGCAATCGACTTGGCTGCCTTTATGGTCAGTGGAGAAGAAGATATGGCAGCATTGCTTATCATGTACAGTGTGTCATGTCCTCTGCAGGTCTCTCCCCCAGAAGCCTAGGACAACCAGCTTAAATAGCATTTCAGGTGAATCCCAAATGCTGGATGCTCCAAGGCATACAGAAATGGAGGGAATCTCTGTATTAGCAACACACATGGAAGAACAACCTGCCACCATGGGCAGCCTGGGAAAGGTCCCCCCAGCCAGCAGCTGTGGAGGCAAAGCTGTGGCTGCAGCCCAGCTTTCATCTGGGAGGAAAAGAAAAGATGATCAGAAAGCTGGTTTGCATCCCTCAGTTTTTCTTACCTATCACAACTAAATATGTCCTGTGTGACCTCAAGCACAACTGCTTGGGGTAATTATTTGAACTTGAAAACAGAAACCACAGTATTTCCGTAGAAGGAGGAGTATTTCCTCCTCTAGAAGAGCAGTCTTCAAACTGTGTAAGCTGTTCCTTGACAGGTAAATACATATCTGTAGTGCAGAAGCACTGCTGAGATCCAGCCAGGGCTTCCAGCCGTGTGTGGCATTTCAGGTTCTTTCATTTCCCTCCCCTGGGCCCACGGATGGTTGATGCCCGCTATCACTTCCAGGGAGAAAAGGGTATTCCTGTACATTTCTGAGCTGTCATGTTATGTTACACTCCATGGTGTCACATTACAGGATAAAAAGAAGTAACAGAACAAGACAGGCAATGAATTCAGCGTGGTATTTCTTTTCCTTTTATGTTTCCTTGCATGTTATCTCTGTTACACTACACCTGAGATTCTTTTTAGGGCTTTGAAGGAGTTCTAATGGTTTGAAATAAGGTTCCCCTTTTCTTTCTTAAAATATGTATGCAAATTTAGTTCTGCTGACAATGTGAGATATGTATTATCTCCAGTTGTCTTCCTTGTGTAACTTTAAAGATTAGCAAGTTCTGATTCCTATTTTATTTGGATAGGTTTCATACTATAGGAAAGTCAAGGTTTCAGGTCACATAACCTCAAGGTATTTTAGTTGTTGGTGATTGTGTCTTTGTGATAAAAACGTGAACAGGCCAAAATGTCAGACAATTTACTCTTCTGTCTGAAATAAAACTGAATTGTGAACTCCCAAGTTGATGCAGTGTTTCATTTTAATAGTGTCAGTTCTTGCTTGTTTTGCCTGTGTCTCCTGTTTTGAGTGAATTTAGTGCTAATAAAAGTGAGAGACTCTTAAAAGTAGCCAGAGCCAGAAGGACCTGACAGTTACAGGGCAGCAAACGTAAGCTCCCTGTCTTGATTAGCTTGATCTAGATGCTTTCCAAGGTTTTGTTTCTCTGAAACAGCACCTGCCAGTTAAGTTGTTTGAAAGTTTTATGATATTGAAGTATGGGGCCTCTATTTTCTGTTCTTCCAGCTTTCTGAAATGTCCTTGGCTTCTGTTATACTGCTTTAAGACCTTCTGCTGCGGTCTCAAAAACAAGCCATCGTCCAACCAGGTCACCTTGCTGGATGCAGCTCCAGAAGGAGGTCCAGGGACAGTTGCTTCCCATGCAGTCTGTGCATTCTTTTCCCTATTTCTGCCAAACCAACTGGCTGTCTTAATAAGAACTCATTGTGCAGTTTTGGCCTGCATCCCTTTGGCCACAAGACATCCTGCAGCAGCTGCATGTTCCCACCTGGAGACTTGCTCTGAAATGTGGGGCAAGCCTTGAGGAGCAGGAGCCTGTGCCTTGTTGTCTTCTTTGTGAAGCCAGCACCAGGCTGATCTCTGTTGTCTGTTCCTTGGCTGTGCAGGGTGTTTAAATAACCCTTGTGAAGGAGGCATCTTACCATGTGTGTTACTAAGTCTCAGAACTTCAAGTTGGCGAAAAACCCTGTTTCCTGCAGAGAATTCAGTTATAGGTGATACATTTTGTAGGGATCACTTATGCAGTGACAGGAAGCCCTTCAGTGGAGGACAACAGCAGAGCTGGATACCTTCTGTGTCCGAACTAAACAGAGAACATGAGGACAACTACCATGCAAGCATCAGGCAAAATCCCTGTTCCCTTGGCCTAAGAAGTGCACCCACAATTTCTGATGGTGGTCAGGATTTATCAGTAAGGCATTAGGCAGCTTTAAATTACTGGACATGTCATCTCTGTGTATTACTTCTGCACAAAGCTCCCTGTTCCTCAGCTTCCAGAAATTAAACCCCCTGGCATTACATTTTACCTGTGTGAGATGCCTTCAGGTTGTCAAATAGTTCTTTAATTAGTTTATTTTCTTCTGTGCTCCAAGGGATGAGTATATTATTTATGCCACACTCCTAGACTTTTGCTAGTCTGCATTTATGTATTTTGTCTTCTGAATGCCCTCTCAGAGGGCTGCCCTCTGGGGTGGCATGAAGCACACCTCTGGCAGACACGGTTGTTCAGACTTGACTAATGGTAGAATATTAATAGCAGCAATAATAATTAAAGCAGTGCACTAAAATACCCGTGGGTGTTGTTGCTAAGTTAGTCTGTACCCCTAAAATTTCAGAGGAAAGGCATAAATTCTGGTTATTTCCATCCACGAAGTGAACAGTTGTCTCATTCAGCAACTGGAGTGAGCTTTCATCCCCGCTGTGGATGTTTCATTAGGACACAGTTCTCCCAGAGGGTCATGGTGCAGTTTACATTAAACTCAAGATAAAAATGACATTGAAGCTTTGCTCCTGTATTTTCTACCTTGCCTGAAAACAAATGCTTGACCTCTGGCTAGTCCACTGGCTTATTGCCTTGGTGTTATTAACCCACATGTACCAAGAGACAGGGAATTTGTGTTCTGTTTGCTCAGAGAGGAGCACTCAACTCCTCTGCCTGACAGACCTGGGAATCTACGGAAGCAGTGGGGGAAAAGTTTTTCTAAGTAGAGGCTTGAGCAAATATTCTGGATGGAACAGGCTGAATGTGTGTGTCTACAGATGAGGGGTGAGGAAGGGCAGGGCTGTGCACAGAGGCTCAGCCTGCTGGGCACACAGTTAATGGGAATGCTCTGTGTGCAGGGTCATCACTTCTGTGGGCGAGTAGGAAAAGATGCCAGATAACAGAGAGTGGAAAAGGCAGTTGTTTCTCAGCAGGCCAGCGTGGGCAGGAGCAGTGCATGAAAGTTGAAGTGCTACAATGGCTAGATCTTCTCAAGGTCAGGAAAAGACTAACACGTGTCCTTGGCTGCCCAAATTCACAGTCATACTTCTGTACGTTACCTGTTCCAGGATCTGTGCCTGATTTCTGTCAACCTGAGTGAAAAGTAAGCATATGTTGACCTGTTTGGTTTTGTTTTTTTTTTAAATTAGGATAAGAGCTCATAAATATAAAAATATTGCACTGTTTTCCTGCTGTGAAGTGTGTGTTCTAGGTGTTAGCTGTGTGCTAGACAGCAAATGTGGTTGGATTTTTAAAAAACATTTTCATTTCTAAACGTAACCAAAACTAAGTCAAAATGCCAGAGTTTTCTGAAGTTTTATGAACTGAAGCTATAGAAATACTTAGAAGGTAAGAAACTGTTGTTAACATTTAACTTCTGAGTGCGTGAAATCGTTGAATACTGTGCTGTTCACCTCTAACTAGCCTTTAATTTAAACAAAAGTTATAAAAGTACAATTAGGCTCCAGTCCAGTGAAGCACTTAAATATGTTCCTAGTTTTAAGTGTATGAATAACCCCAGTGAAGTTAAGACATGCTTAACTGCTTTACTTGAAGAGGACATTTCTTGAAGTAGTTATAATATTTAAAGAACAATCCTGAAAGTATCACTGGGAAAGATGTAGAGAGGAGTAAAGTCCCATCTGCACTTCAGGATCTGACTGCTCTTGCCTAATGATTTATCCTATGGCGTCCTGATCCAGAGTTTATTGGGAGCTTGGGATGTGCTCCATCATCTGGTTGTCAGGCAGTTTCCTACCCCTGTCTACGGAGGGGAACACACACATGCACCTTCATTTGTCCTCCCTGCCTGACTCAGGCCTTTTCTAAACATGCTGCTGCTGCCACCAGGCTCAGCTCAATCCCATATAGAGCATCTAAACATCATGGATTTAACACTCCCATTTTCAGTGCTAAATCAATGTTCTTTATGCCTTTGTTCTTGGAACACTGCTCTATTCGAACCATAATTCTTCCCACATACCATAAACTTGGTCTGTTTTCACTCTGATAGAAATGGATCATTTAAAGAAGGAGGAGGAAGCCTGTGACCACTGTTAAAACATTTCAAGGCCATTGCTGGTTAGTGAAATGAGCTTGTGCACACCTCAACCAGGTTCTGGGATTACCAGGGAAGTATTACCTTTCTGGGCTACAACCAGCCTTGCAGCTGCTGGGACAAGGCAAGAGTAAGAGCTTCTCACTGCAGTTTTGGCAGGCAGTGAAACCCAGTTTATGGCTGACCTCCCACTGGGTGGTTTACTCCTCCAATCATCCTGTATTTGTACATAGGTAGAGAGAAACATTCTGCTGCAGAACAGAATCTGACCAAAGATTAAAGCTGGTCTCCTGTGAAATACACCGGAGCCCATTAAAGAAGGGACTGTTTGCCAAACATTGTTGTATATCCTCCCAAGACCATAAAAAACATTGTTAGCTGAAATAATAGTGGAAAGTTATTGCATTCCTCTATTCTCCTGCTTACCACCACACTGCAGCGTGACAGCAAAGCTGTAATGAAATTTGTGAAGAGCTCTGCAGCACTTACCTTGAAAACTTCTTTATTGCCCTACATTTCTAGGGAACACTGTGATATTCAGCCTCTGTCCAGCAGCAGCAACACCAGCTGAGGGAGTGAGATAGTCAAAATTCAACAAAAGTGCCTTGAATTTTTAATATTAAATACTTGCGGTACATTTTTTAATAGTCCAGGATAACTTTCTGTATTTACATATTATTATCTGAATAACAAATAGCTTCAAGGGTACAGCCAACTGTTCCATGCAGATGGAAAATGGTGAGTTTACTCTTATACATTATTTATTGAAAATAATGCCTTTGATTTCATCAACTCCACTGTTTTTCCCTGATGTCTGGCATGGACTCAGAACTCAATAGGAGATACACTTCAGAGAAGGTGGTTTTCTTCAGATATGTAGTCTGCTTTTGGATATCTAGGCTGTTACCACCTCACTCCCCGCAGACCTGCTGGGATTAATTCTTCCTTTGCCATAAAGAACCTTTTCTGGGATCTTGATGCATCACTTTGAGTGGAAAAGTACTTAACGGGAGGTCTGCTCACAGTGGCTGCTGGAGGTGCAGATGGACAGCTGCCTTCCCACTGCTGGAGGGAGAGCAATGACCCTTGGTGGCAGGAAAAACAAGTGGTGCTCCAGGGTAGCAGCCAATTTTGGGAATGCACCCTAGACAACATTTTCTGGCTTCTTGGAGGGCTCTTTGTGAACCTTCCCTGTTTGAAATGTGAGGTTTTAGTTTTGGCGAAGCTCTGAGATGAGGGTGTATGTTCTCTGTTCTCCATGGGCAAGATAGTTCCCAGAATTAAGCTTTAAAAAGTTGGACAAAAGGTAATGTTTTCCTGCATATGTTTTGCTGGTAAGAACTTTGAATCAAATTGACACAATGCCTTTAGTTTTGCCTTTGTTTCGTATCACTTCACCATTTTCACTGACATTTATGTTTCAGTTCAAAGAACTCTCCAATCTCAAAGCAGAATTTTGTAAGACCACCTTTATGCTTTTTTTTTTTAAGACAATTCTTCTCTAATTTTTACTTTTAAAGGATGCAAGCTAAAAATCCAGTTGGACCAGTGACCAGGATCTTTGTGAAATCTAGAGAATCACTGAACAAGCCATTTGTGTTTAATTGCCTAAAATTAGGCAGAATACATACCACTTGAAATTTAGTTGAGGCTCTTCCTTAAATTTAAGTGCAGCACCATTAAAAATAAAGTTGCACGGGGGGAATATGTTTTCTTTGGGGATTTTTCAAAAGCATTTGAAAGCAGATCTCAGCTTCTCCATTAATTTCCAATGAGCCTAATGCTTTGTGATGCAGCATGCATACAGCCAGAGGCAGATCTGAACGGGCACACCAGGGGATAGAGTGGAAATTTTTTACAGATGGTATTTCAAAACATATTAGTGACTCGAGTTAAGTTCCCAAAAAAAGGCAAATGCTTTTTACTACGGAGGGATCTGAGCGGGAGCTTTCAGCCATTTTTCATGTTAATAAAGGGGCTTGTTTTAAAAGTGATTGAAACTAGTTTTAGCATTTTTATATGTATAAATCAATAATAGTATTAGACATGATGGTGTGTTTCTGGTATTGTTTGCCTGAGGAAAGCCAGAAATAGCTCACTGAAATAGAAGGCCTCTTATTTTATGTGTGCAGCAACTACTTCCAAAGAGTCTAATAATCCTAAATATAAGGGTTAATATTCTTTATGAGTAAAGTCATCTTCATGCTGTGTATGTTAACTATGCATATATATTGAGTTATCAGTCATTGATTGACAGTTCTCAGGGCTTTCTACTATGAACATACAATAATTTGTCATAGAGAAGGGAGGAATTAAACCAAATAGAACAAGTGTGCTATAAAACAAAAGGCACAAACATGTATTGTTTGTTGGTTGGTTTGTGGGGGGTTTTTTTGTGCAGAGCAATTGGTCACAGTTGTACTGGCCTGGAATTTAAAAAGAAAGGAAAAAGAGCAAAAAGTAAATTGTCTGGTTCTCAGGAAACACTTGTCCAATGTGTATTATTACAACTTCATGGGGAACTTTAATGTACCTGTGGAACTGCCTGAGTCCCAGCTTGAAAGGGCTCTCTCCTTCATGGATGTGTCACAGGACAGAAATTCCTGTAAATTTGGTCCTTCCTGTTGGAAATAGGACAGAGAAGAGAGAGTTCTAAGGTATAAAAGACAGCTATTTTAAAAAGGCTGCTGCTGTTCTTCATTCTGCAGATCCTACAGACATGAAATCCAATTGTTCAGCCTGGGAATATGGGAAATTCCCAGGACTAGATGTGTGCTGGAAGACTCATGGTGTAGTGCCATCATTTGTGGTTGACATGAAAGGACACTTCTTCTTGGTACAGGAAGTGTCTGAGGTTGGCTCAGGATCAAGGAATTGGCCTGGTTTCTTGCTGATGAATGTGGGGGATTTCTTTCTTAGACTTTTGGATGCGAAATAAGAAAAAATGTGTCAAGGGACATATGAAAAAAGGAGTAGATTTAAGATCTCACTTTATGTGAAAATGACCATTAGCATTGCTGTGTTCCAGAAAAGATGGAGGAAGGGTTATTTTAATGGATTTTCTCTGACTTACAGCACCGACAAGGATTGCACTGTATCTTGTACCTGCACCTCTCCAAATAAATTAAGGAGAAAGGAGAAGGTGTTGATTTTTATTCTGTTGGATAAATCAAAGTGGAGGCTGTTCCATAAGGAACACAGTCTGTGAAGAAGGTATCTCCTGCTATCACCATAAGTTCTAGTTTTTCTGAAAATGACTCACTTCTCTTTTTACCTGAGTTGTAAATACAATGGGCTGCTTTTCTCAAGAGTATCAGTGTTCTGTACCACTGCTCCCTTGATCACAGTTGTATTTGTATTATGTAATTCTCAGGGAATTCTGTCCATGGGCTGCAAAACAGGAGGGGAAAGTAAGAGCAAACCTTAAGTTCAAAAACTGTCCATTTGGGGTTTTTTCCCCCGTTTGGATAGGGCAGGAAAATCCATTCTTACTGGAAAGAGAATGTTATGGTATAATGCAGTTAACACCTTCTGTTGAGAAGGAGAATTAATTAGGAAGGAGTTGGAGCCTCTGGGTGACAGATTCATGATCCATGAAGCTAATCTGTTTTGTAGCCTGTCACTGCTTTTGCTGCAGACTGGTCAGCAGCTGGATCCCATGCTGGGGAAGGAGATGTTTGCAGCTTGTCACGTTTTCACTGCTGTGCCAGTGTGGAACAGGAAAGCAATGCTACTTTATTTCTGCAGCTCAAAAGTTACTGTTCCATCTAGCACTGGCTGTAAAGCCTCGGTGGGTTTCTGGAGAAGGAAATCAAGCGTTGAACTCGCCACTAAATTTAGTGATTTAGCTGTGGTGAATCGTCTGTGCCTACAGAAGTCACAGCAGCATTTAGGTACTAAAAGGTAACCGTGTAGGTAAGACTACTCTGAGCCTGTGGTTTAACTGGGCTCAAAATGCACATTGACCTGATGATTAAAAGTAGTATTTGTTACCTTATTGTTAATCTTATTGATATTTATCTTTGTCCTTTCATTGATCATGTACCAAATGAGGAGCTGTTCCACTTCATTCTCCTACTGTGGCTGTAAAACATGAACACAGACCATTCTGCAGCTTTCAAGGTACAGAGCACGTTGGGGTAGGGGGGTTTTTTGTGCCAGAACTGCAGATGTTTCTTCATGCCCAGCAATTTCATCAAGTTTGTTAAGGAGAAGAACCCACAGTCATCTCCATCCCAGTGGTTCATTGGAAAAACATATCTTGTATTAAATACTTTAAAGATTCATGAAGCAGCTTTAATTTTGTTTGCATTTCTTCCTGAAGGGTAAAGCTGTCAGAAATCTCTAAATGCATTGCCTAATCCATTTCCAAACTCAGTATATTAAGGTCTGCAAGCAAAACTCATTTTTAGACTAGCAAGTTTGCAGACAGGAGAGAAGGCAGGGGAAATAGAGCAGGAAGGATTTTTCTTTCCTTGGTAATGCACTGAACTACCTGCATGGCTGCAGTGTCAGTCCCTCACGAAAAATAGTGCAACCCAAATGGGCTGTAAGAGCAGCTCTGATAAATAGAGGACTTCACATGTTTCTGTTGGATCAGATACAAATAGAGTAAATACATCTATCAGGGAATGAAGGTTCAGACAAAAGAAAATTTCCTTCCCTTTATTGCCTCCCAGCTTCCAAGGTTGCCATGGGCAGGTTCATGTGCAGCTGAGTAGCTTTTGTTTTCTCATGTCCCAGTTTCTAATCTATGACCTTTTTATGTTAGTACATGATTTTATTTCCGAGGTTCTGGTCTGCCAGCTGAAGAGCTTTTTCTGTTTTCTTATGCCTGCAAAGACAGTGCTCACAGTTGGGCTCAGGAGGCTGGCTGGGAAATGTTCATTTAAGGAACTGATTCAATGCAAGGTAAAGAATGAGTGAAAATCATCTCCAGAACAGAGAAAAATGACCTGACATCAAGCTGTCTGTCATGTACAAAGGCAATACCTCTGGGTTGCTGGCCAAGCTCTGCAGTAGCAAATACAGAGCGAGAACACTCAAAGACCTTTCCCAAGACAACAGCAGGATGCCTCAGGTTTGATGCTTGGCATGTTGTATGAAAGGTGCCTGAAGGGCTGTTTCACATATCAGGTCTAATCCATCCTCAGCTGGCCCATGGAAATGATTAGCCATGGCATTGTCAGCCTTTGCTTGGGATCCCTGCTCCTAAACATCCCTGGTGTGTCCCTCCCCAGTTCACCTGCCTGCCCTGGAGACAGGCTCTGCTTCTCATGCAGACCTGAGCTCCTCTGCTGGTTGTGCACTGTGGGGCCTGTTGGCAGTTCATAATGCTAATTTAAAATCACACTAATATTAAATGTAAGCTGTACCTGGCCAGCTCAGACCATCGTTTCCTACCACAGAGGTCAAGTGTATGCTCTCAATTCTTCCCGAACTCAGCAGTGTTGGGTGTTAATGAGGCCAAGTTTCAGCCATCAATTACTGTAATTTTCCTCTCTCACCCAGTTGCCAGAGTTCACAATGTGGTCACACCTAATGCAGAGAAGTGGAGAGCGTGCTGGTACCCAGCTCCCTTCCCTGGCAGAGCACTGGGGTGCCTTAGACACCCAGGCACTCCACTGCACAGCATCAGGGCTGCCAAAAAGGGATGGTTTCTTAATATCTTATCACAGTTTTCTTGGTGGTAAGGCTGAAGGATTATGAGGGTGTGCCTTGCTAGGACATCTTTGTACAGTTTGATTTCTTCACATTCCTGGTAATTTTCTTCTCATAAGAAATAATAAACATGACCAGTCTCATGCTAAGCTCCTCCATCACCCATAGGTGTCTTGCCTGATGCTTCACATGTTCTGACACTCTGACTTTCTCTGCCTTGCACACAGGCAGGACTGACCCATGGCAGTGCACTTGCTCTCTTGTCAGCCTCTGGCCAAGCAGAGGTGGCAGGAGGTGACAGCCATGGTTGTACTCTGATGGCAGTTTGTTCTTCTGTGTGACTTGCTAATGTCACTGTTTGGCTCAGTGTGTCAAGTGCTGGTTAGAGTTTCTTGGAATAAAGGAAGTATTAACTGTAAATTGCTGTGACTGGTATCCAATTAGAGAATACATTGGGAAGAACTTGGGCGACAATCCAGCAAAGCACTTAAGCACCCACTGATTTTTAAGGAAAGGCCCCTTAACTGGGATTGCTCATGCTCTCAAACATCATCAGTAGCATTTTCCAGTGGACCAGTACTTCTTCCTGACTACCTCAGCACATCCATCTCATTTTCTGAAGTGACCTAAGGAGCTGGGAGTTCAAGGTTGACTTGAAGTCTGAAGGAAATAAACTCCTAAATCACTGCTGTGCTTTGAAAAGTCTACTCAGCTGGACAGCTGCTTTTGCTGTTCTTCATCCTCACTGCAATAAATAAAACTATGACAGCTTTTAAACCACTGCTAAATTATGAGCTTTGCCTTTGCCTGTCTAGATGTTCCTGTTGCATTGGGATTACCCAAGATATTCCTATATGTAATGGTCAGGGTATTCTTTCCAAATGCAACCATAATGCAATTTTTCAGCTATGTCTTCCTCGTAGAAAAAGGGGACAACTGGCAGAAGGAAGATGCAGTGAGAAGGGATAGAGATGGACCTAACCCAGGTGCATCTCTACTTCTGACTCTTGTGGTCATCCCACCTTTCCTTTAATTGCTTGTCCCTCTATGTAGTAAATGCTGCTTTGACTGACCTCTCGTTCTTGCTGCTCTCCCTCCTCCTCTGCCACAACCTCCTTTTTGTCTCCAGACTTCGGTTACATGGTTTCTCTCGTCCCTTCTTTCCTGTCAGCTCTTAAGTGTTGATGCAGTAACACTGTAATCAATGACAAGTACTCAGGTCCCTGGGCAAGTACTGCTGGGATGAGGAGTTATGAATAATTGCACTTTACTAGAATTCATAACTGATTTCCAGAGGTTACTCAGCAGTCAAGCGTTTGTCGCCCTCCCTATCCCAATGACTGCTGAGAGGGGGAAAAAAAAGTGATTGTTATGCCAAAGTAATGAGCAAAGAGGTCAGAAAGTTTGATAAGAGCAGGAGAAGTCGTTCCCTGTGATTTCATTAGCGGTGTTTTAGAGAGCAGGTTCAGTAATTGCTGTGGTAATTCTGAATGGCTTTTGACTGTGAGAACACATAGGTGTTTTTTAAAGTTAGAATATTTGCTAGTGGGAGAGAGTTCCACTAAAATAAGGCAGTATGATAATGGTAGTTAGAGAGGGGCATGGGCTGTGGGCTTGAGAAGCAGCAGTTCTGCTCTGTGCTGTGTGACTTCTCCAGGCCTCAATTTTTCTTCTCAAAATGGTCTATGGTAACATGTATGTGTCAGTGAGCAGCACAAAAGCAAATTGTGAATCAGGATGTAGCTGCCTTCCAAGGTGATGGCTTAGAGGGAGCAGATTTGTTTTGCAGATATTTCAGTGTGTGCCTGTACAACAGCCATCACATGATTGTTATTGCTGCACAAACTACAAAGTCAGAAAGGGTGGCAAATGCTCCTTGTATGGGCAAGTGCAAAATTTGCTTGAGTGAGCCCTGGTTTTGAAAGTAGGAGATCCAGTTCTGAGCTACCAGCAGACCTGCTGGTGGTTCCCCTGGGAGCACAGCCAGGGGGTAGCACTGTGGGCCTTCTGCAGGTTGTTTTTGAGGAAAGTCATTGATATTCCTTTGGTTTTGCAGAGGTGCTTTTAACTTTCCAGGGAGTGAGAGCTGTTGCAAAGATGTGTGCTCATCCCCTTTGTTTTATACAGGTTGCTGCTCCTGGCTGGGTTGCTTCTTTTGAGCTTTTGCCACATCTTTGTTCAGGGTTATAAAGGACAAAGTCTGCAAATCCCCCTATGAGATGGAGAGCAAGGAGGAGAGGATGCTCTTCATCCCACTTGGCCTCCCAGTGGCTGCTTGGGTTTTAATTGTGCCTCTCTTCCCTCCAGGTGCAGACAGATGAGCTACCCCGACGACCTGCCCCAGATCTCCGTGGTGTTCATCTTCGTGAACGAGGCGCTCTCGGTCATCCTGCGCTCGGTGCACAGCGTGGTCAACCACACCCCCTCCCACCTGCTCAAGGAGATTATCCTGGTGGATGACAACAGTGACAACGGTGAGCATTCCCAACCTCTCCTCCTGCTCTGGGATTTCTAGACGTGGAACGCAAAGCAGAGGGAGTTTGGTCACTGCTGGCCAAAAATGCTTATTTTTTTTAACGTTGGATGAAACACCTTTGAGTCGTTCTGCATTAAAGCAGCTGGGGGAGGAGGGTCATACATGCAATCACAGCTAATAATCATTGACTCATATGTTGGTATAAATTAACATACCTCTGTTGAAGTCAGTAGAATTTGCAAGAGTTCGTGTTTGTTGATGAGGGGCTTGATTGAGCCATTTGCACAAAGCTGTGAGTAAATATTGACTGTTTGTGTAACAAATAAACATTATGTGGGTAAACCCTGTTGATTTCATTGAAATCCTCACAGAATAAATGACATTTGTGATAGGCAGTCTTAATAGGACACTTCTGTCCAAATTTTCAGATCCAGAGGAACATTGTCATTAATAGACTAAAATTTTAAATTCTACTTTCAAGGAAAAATGGGGCTACAGATTCTCCTTTAAGATAGTTTCTGCTCTTTTACATAGTAGCACACTTTTTTCAGGATTTAAAGAGGTGTTGATAACGTCAGATTTTGAACCTGATTTTTTTTTCTTTTTTTGAGATAGGGAGTAAATTCGTGTGTGGGAATGAAACAGAACGGGCACAAAGCACATGCAGCTTTCAGGTCATCTGGTTCATTCGTGTAAAAATAGCACTTGTGTTGCAGCAATCCAAACTCAGAACATACATACATATAGAGTGCTATAGATCAGCACAATACAATCAAGTTTGAAGAACTCTCAGGATACAAGGGACTAGCAGTGTTGTTGTGTTTTAAGTTGTTATACCTTAGTCTTCTAGAACTGCTGCATCTTCTAAGATCATCTTTATTTAAAATAAGCCCGAAGTTTAGCATTGCCTCCACAGAACAACAGCTTTAATTAAGTGTTTCAGTTTTAAGTTACTTTTACTCTTCAGGATCCCTGAAGAGAGAGGAAGGTTGAGAGAAGAAAGAGCTCAAACAAAGCTAAATTCCAAAACATACAGGTTTAAGAAAAATGTTAATGCAATTCAGATTTCACTTATGGCAGCGTAACCTATGGAGTAATTATGTGAGATTGCAGAGTGCTGGAGTCAATGTAATACTGAGGAGAACTGAGCTCATTGTTTCTCAGTGAACTCTTCTGTGGCTTTTCTCTGCTGCTCTTCCTGGTAACTGGAGATTTATCAGGTCTTTGATTCCAGTGATAATGATCCTACTGGGTACTATAGATCTCAAGAATGAGGATTCTAACATCCTGAAAGCTTCTTCTAGTTTTCCTAATAAATACATTTGAGCAAAAGCCCCATTATGAATAAGCTGCAGTGTAAATGAATTACTAAACTAGATTGATTTTTAAAAAATAGAGAGAGCATTTTGGTAATTTGCCTGTTTATAAACCTCTTGAAATGAAGCTGAAAAAGAGGTGAATGAATTCTGCTCTGTCTGTGATTGAATGCCTGAAAATGAACAAAAGAGAAGTCTATTTGAGATCTTCAATATCCATTTAGTTCAATGGGAAAGAAGCCTGGTATTAAGGAGTCTTGATTATATTTAAGGGAAAACCCTAAAATGAAGAGAAATTAATTGTGATCTGAATTAGGTCTTGACCCAAAATCCATTGAGGTTATTTTTCAAACTCTTACTGAACAGCATAAATCAGAACAAATAATCACCAGACTGCCATGTTACACTGCTTTGTGGCCAGAGTTGCTCCTCCAGAGGCCACTTGTACCCTAATTCAAATCATCAGAGAATTAGAATAGTAATTATTTAAAAATATTTTGGCAAACTACCTCTTCAAAACTATACTCAAATCCATCAAACCATATTAAACCTGGGCAAATCTCTGATGTGTAGAGAATTTCTCTGAGCTGATACCCGTGGAATTAGCCCATGCCACAACCACAGTACTTGGTTTGTGTCTGTGAGAATGAGGAAGGATTTAGGATTACTTGAAGGATCTCTTTCCATTTCTGTTGCAGAATAAATTAAAGTAAAGCATAATTGCAGGGCTTTTCTCATTCTAAATGTCTGTGGTTTTTTTTGTTTTTTGGTTTTTTTTTTGTCCTGCAGTTGAGCTAAAATTTAATCTGGACCAGTATGTCAATAAAAGATACCCAGGCCTGGTGAAAATCGTGCGCAACAACAAACGAGAAGGACTGATCCGAGCCAGGATCCAGGGCTGGAAAGCAGCAACCTCTCCTGTCGTCGGCTTCTTTGATGCCCACGTGGAATTCAACATTGGCTGGTAAGTGCTGGCTGTCCCCAGGGGGAGGCTGGCTCTGGGACAGTGGGCCCTGTGTCTCAGGGGCTGTGCAAGGATTTGCTCAGCGACAGGGAAGCCGAGGAGCCGTGGGGGTGAGGTGGCTGTGGGCTGGTGTCACCCCATCAGCAGTTACTTTGGAATAATGTCCTTGATTATTGCAACACTGCTGAGAGTCTTCTGCAATGACTGTAAGATCCATAAAAAAGCTGCTGTGACTGGTCTAGGACAGCTCAGTAGAGAGGGAAGTAATTGTAACCCAATGGATGTGAAATCCCGGGAGCCATCAAATGGGGAGACACCATTAAGGAGCTTTGGGCCAGATGCTTTCAAGCACTTCTTTTACCTCCTTGTCATTTTCTGTCATTTCGTCTTGGAAAGTTGAATACCAATCTGATTTCCTCATAAATTTTCTTGCCTTTACATTTGCGGGAAACATTAAATTATTTCCTGCATTTTTAATGGAGCTTGAAATTAGTGCACCTTTCCTCACCCCCCTTTGGTTTGCAAGGGAAGAACAGTCTTGGGTTTAATGGACCAGATCTGCATTTGGAGTAAACCTTTGCAGCACCACTTGGTGGCCAATATTTTGCATTACTTGAAGTTGGGACTGAAGGAACTGATATGTACAGTCAGCTGAAAAAGGGCTGCTGGGACCTTCAGCATGTAAAGTGTGTGTTTTCCAAAGATAGGCTGTTATTTGATAATGATGATGCAGAGTTATGGTGGAAATGATTATGCTCTGCAATTCTGGGAGATATCCTCAAATTAAAACTAAAAATAGCTGTACTTACAACTAGGGAGAAACTTAATTGCAAAGGAGTGGAGTGTTTATTTTTATATGTTCATGAATATCTTTATAAAATGGAAGATGCAGTAAAATAAGTCTTGTAGTGCACCTGGTTTATGTTCATCTCATTTTTTTTCCCTAGGACTATGTTAGACTATAATAGCAGTTGTAGTAGTTTTCTAGAAACTTAAGAGCTGGTTTAATTTATTTATTTACTTTTAAAGCAAGTAGGTCTTTCAAATCGTTGCAAACATTCGTCTAGGGTAATATCAGCTATAGGGCAGGATTGGGGACGGGGCAGAGCATGCTCTGGGTGCTGTTCCCAGTGCTTGTCCTGCCCAAGCTGCAGTTTTCTGAGTCTTATGGAGAATTTTGTTATAATTTTATGAAGGACACTGAGATCTGACTGATGTACCCAGCCAAGCTCAGCAGCGGTGTCAGTAAGCAGGAAAGGGCTTTGTGGTTGCTTTGGGGTTTGTGAGGGGTTCTTCTGAACCTTACTGCATTGCATTAGTGTCAGAAAGGGTTCAAATCAGCACAGCAAGAACGCAGACTGCTCGGTGAATGAGAGGGTGTGTATATCTGAGATAAAGAGTGTCTGCATTTATTGCATCCTCCCTGGTGCCCTGTCCTTTCCACAGCATGCCCAGTGTGCTGAGCTGGGCTCAGCAGCTGCCCTGGCATCCCTGGGCTCTGGAGCAGCCCCAGCAGGTGTGTGGGACACGTGTCCCATGTCCCAGAGCCGTGTGTGCTCCGAGTGCTCCCAACTGGGGTTCCCACTGTTCTTCCACTCAACCCTTGTGGCTGCTGAGCCACCTCCAGCCCTGCTCTGCCCACCTCCTCCTGGTTTTAGTGCTGCCCACCTGTGCACATGTGGGTGCCTGTCAGCTCCATTTTCATCTAATCTTCTTTTACTGGGAGGGACTGAAGTCCTTCCATCTGGGCTGCTTTGTTTTTCCCCATCAGGTTACAATTACCCGCACTCCCAGCCCTACAAACTTGGGAGTGAGGCAGGAATCTCTTGTTAAAGTACTGCTGTTCTATTCTCCTATTTAGGTGCACCTTGAATGAATATTTTCCCCCATTTTCAGTGCATATTTATGTATTCAGAGGCCACATGGATTGCTCCCACTCAAAGCTGTCTCTGGATTATTTGTGAGGCAATTAAAAAGAAGCCAATTCCTTTACCACAGAAAAGAGCATTAGCTTTCTGTTTGGTTTGTGTTCCATCTAAAAGTCAAGTACTTGCAGTGCAATTCTAGTCTTCCAATCTATGGCTGCTTTACCTGCCTAATCAGTTGGCAGATTAACTCATATAGAATCAAAGAAGGACTTCTTCACTGTCTCATGAAATATGCAGGACCAATAACAAAAAAACTTCTTTTGACAATAGTGGGCCATTTACAGGTGAATTTTGGCCTTATTTCTCACTATAGCATTTTATGGGCTCTCACAGCATTGCTCTCCAGGGACACTTCTTCTAAACTAAAATACAATCTGGTAGGATATAAAAAACCATTCTGCAACCTGGCAGGTCAAATTAGCCATTGAATTATTTATTTTACTGTGCTTAATTGCTGCTTTTTGGCTTCTCAGGTGTAGAAATATGTTATTGCAGAGCAGTGATTTTTGACTGACCTGTTCCCCTTAAGGCTTTTGACGGTGTGAGCCAATACTGCTGCTGTGAAAGAGGAGAGCACTGCCTGAAAGGGAGGCCATTGCCATTAATTCTCAAATGGAATTTTAAACTAAAATTATGTGATAATGTATTTGTACAGTTCATGTGTAAAATTCTACCTCTCCTGCAGTAGAACCAGGTCTGTTTTTAATGGTTACTTAACAGGAGTCAGCAACCCAGCAGAAGCAGTGGATATGAAAAGCTCCTGTACTTTCCTCTCTGAGGGTGTATTTAAGCTGGTATAGCTCAGTTTCCCTTCAGTCCTCTGAAGATTTCAGCATTCCTGCCCTGACTTTTGTATTAGGTCCCCCCACTGTGTGCTAAGCCACAGTAACCCTGAGTGCAGACCATCACATCCTGGATGCTGATTGTGTTGCAGAACATGTAGAGCATTGTGTAGACTCCTGTCTTTGAGAGATGGGAAAGAATAGCATGAGGAGGAGAAGAGAACTTCCCTACACTGTGTCTGGGAGCAGGAAAGAGAGATAGCAGAGATAGGGTGTTAATTCTCTGGGTGAGAAAAAGGACACATTGAGTGAAGGAGAGCAGAAATCAGTAAGTGAAAGGCAGAAACCACAATATATTAGCAGCCATAAAGAGGGTGCTAGGAGCCATAAAAGAAGACATAATGATAGAGTATTATAGTTACATTCTGTCTTAGGAATTGCTTTTGCTCCTATCACTGAGGTAATATCAGAGCACTGAATGGAGTTATGCAGTACCATGGTAATTAAAATTTTGCCAGACAAAGGGGGAGTATCAATAAGGAAGCAGTGAAGTAAGAGGATTTAATCAAAAGATTTCAATATAACAGAGAGACAGAGTCAGCCTGACACGAGAAAGAGAACCTGAAATATAAGCTGAGTATCCATCAGACTGTGTCATACAGATCCCATCATTATGGATTATGCCCAAAGTTGGCAGTGCTTTAAAATATAGAAAACTGGTGTTTTAATGAACTACAAAGAACTAAAGATCAAGATCCCTGGGTCTGTGGATGATACTTTGCAGGTGCTGCTCTATCCTGTGAGATGCAGTGCAATTTGCTGCAGTGGCTGTGAGCAATGGACTCCTGACACGATGTGGAAAGGAAAAAGGAAGTTGATTTCCTCCTGGTCTTCTAACTTTGGTTATCCCAAGTACTCTGTAACAGAGACATGGTTATGCTTTTGTGGAGCACAGCCACAAGGTCTTTGTCTCCCTGAGAGCTCCCTTTTAACATTTTCATGCAATGAGCTGGAAGCCAACCTCTGTCAGCAGGTGAACTCCCTGTCCCCCCTGTTCAAGCTCAGTTGGGTCTTTGGGGACCTGGTAAGGTCCAGGTGGTTCTTTTTTTCTAGTGAGAGAGGTGGTGAAGGTGAGGGCAAAATTACCTGTGCAATCCCTCCCCTCTGGAGGGTTCAAGCACATCCCTCCTGCTCAGGACATGGTTCATGGCAGCATCCCTGGTACCGTGCCAGGGTTGACCTGGGATGTTTTATTTATGCAGAGGAAAGGACATGTGTTTAATAAGGGAGTTTTTTTCTCATCCACAGCCTTTGGATCAATTTGGTAACTTGATGGAATACATGTTTTAGATAGCAAAAGGGAACTAGCATCATGTGAGTGGAGAGGGAAGCGTGAAGCCCATGTGGGCCCTTCAGATCTATGGGACAGTGCCAGCCTACATTGAGAGGACGTACCAGAAAAGCAGCTTCAACTATTCATCTACCTCAACGACCTAGAGTGTTCATTGGAGCATCCTCGCTGCTTTTCAGTGGTGCAGAAAAGAGCTGTTGAGATTTGGCAGCCAAAGAGCTGATCTTTGACTCTGCACCTGGCTGGGGGCTGCGGGTCTGAAACTTCCCTGGGGACACAGGAACACTGATAGAGATGTCAGGGAGAGCAGGTGGGGAATTCCTCTCTTTTCTCTTAGAGACCCGGGAAGGGAGTATGAAATTTATTTCTTTTTCAGTTCTCTGAACACTTATTTACAGGAAAGGCATTCTGCATTAAATATTCCTCAGATGGCCTCAGTGAAGAATTATGTGTGTCAGTAGATCTGCTTGTCTGCATCTGATAAATGTGTATTGTCAGTGAAATGTGAGGTAGCGTATAAAATCATGCAAAATAAGCTTTCAGTTTACACAGCTTTTTTTTTTTCTTACATTCTTGTGTTAAGTTTACACTTCATGGTATCTGACAGTGGCAGAGCCAGAGTAAAATACGGTGTTAAACCCACTGAGCCATAAAATCGAGCAGATGAGACCATGCTGTCTTTCATTTCTGTCTTGTAAGGACTCTTCCTTAAATGCTTGCAAGAAAAAGAAATTCTGATTTGTGAAAGCTGAAAAAATAAAGGCTGGATTTTTTTTTTTTTTCAATGTCCATTCTTCATTTTTCATTGGAGTAAAAATTAACGTAGTGGTTGTGGAGAGGAAAAAAAAGATACATGCTTATCTCAAAAGAACCCAAAGATTAGGGTATTCATGTACCACTTGGAATAGGGCAGAATTTGAGAGACATTTCCCAACGCAATTCCTGTCATTTAGGAAAGGATTTACTTTTGAACCAATTTAGAAAAAGTGACATTTGAGCGGCGGGGAGGAATTTATTGACAAATGATTGACAAATCTCAATCATTCTGATTAAGAACTGGAGAGTGGGCTTTGCTTCTCAGATGCTACATGTTAGCAAAGCATCCCTGAAGTTGTGAAGGCTGTTGAAGTAGCACAGTTGGGCAGCTCTCTGGCCTGCAGCAATCATGTGGTTTCCCTAACCCTATGTTGTACCTTTTTAAAAGTCTACTTGAAGTCAGCAGGTGTTTTTACATATTTTAAAAGGTGAATTATATAATCATGTGCACTGAGGAGCTCATAACTAACTTCTTTTTATCTGTGGGTTTTTTTTCTGGAAGAAGCTGTTCTTTCTAGCATTGTGGAAAATCAGACTTCCCCATGGCATGAATTCTCCAGCAATCTGATAAGGATGTGAGGCAGCACACGGGTTTTGTTTGCTGTGCTTTCCCGTGGGGTTTGAGCTGTTCTGAATCAACCCAATGTTAAATACAGAATGCATATATGTTCAGAGATAGACTTACAAGGGGATTAGAGAAACCTGTGATAACACAGTTTGACCCCTGCCTTTGCTCTCAGTCTTCTTACAGGCTTATTCTGTACTCTGGGTTAAATTCTGCCTTTCACCTCTTTTTTGCCTCCAGTGTTTATCCTGGGAGCACTTAGTCCTTGAGGCCCACAGTTCTGGCATTGCTGGAACTCCCAATAAAGTCATGGGTGTCCAACACCTTGGAAAATCCAGTGTTCATGCAGGAATCTTCCAACTGGTAGGCAAAAGCATTAAATGCACGTGCTGTTTGTTTGGTGATATGCTCAACACACTCTGACAAATCGACACATCATTTTGTTGTGAGTTTGCTCCTGATCAGAGATTCCTTCCACAAATCCCCCAGGAGAGTTTCTGAAAGGAGGGGTCACTCACCAAGGCACCTGCTGTGGATGTTGTGCCCAGCCTGTCCTGGTGCCTTTGGGAAGCCCACTGAAATCCTGGAAAAGTGATGTTGCTTCATGGAGTTCCAGCTAAGCTCTGTCAATCACAGGGATGAGTCCTGGGAAAGAGACTTCAGCACTATGTTCCTGTATTGCTGGAACTGCTTCAGAGAAATAAAACCAAACTGGAAACACCCTTTAGCCCAGTGGGGTCTATAGGAGAACTGAATTTACTGTCCTTTCTCTTCTGGCTTTATCTGCTCATCAGCAATCTATTCAGAGTGAGAGGAGGACACTGACAAATATGTATTTTAAGAGAGGATAGAAGGGAGGATCTTCATATGTCACTCAAATTCCAGTCCAAATTGTCAGCTTAGGTTTTATTAGGTGAAAAAAAAATAACTGACTGCTGTGAAGCATTACCTTTAAAGCTGAATCTTTTGATTATGTTTAGTTTCCTGAAATCCATCAAGTCTGTGAATATGCCTGGGAAACTTTTGCTCTTGCTCCAGTAAATTACTTGTTAACAATCTGTGCTACTCTGTGCCCATAAAGCATGTAGGCTCAGATACAAGGTAGGAACCTAATATTTTTGCATCTGTGAAAACAGAGATGAATCTCAAAATTCACATCTGGCTTATGTACCTGATCAGGCAGGGCTGAATCCTTCAATCCTGCCTCACTGCCAGCGGTGGCCACGTGGAAAGAAAACACTCAAACAACATATTGCAGCTCATCAGCACAGCATGTAGAACATACTTGGACTTCAGCAACCCCTTCCCCTCTGTCCTTTCAGTCCTGTGAGCTGCCAGAAGCATCTGACTTCTGCAGGTGCACAGTGGCAAAAACAAGACAAGGGGGAAAAAAAAAAGAGAAAGAATGCTGGTGTCTGTAAAGAGGGTGGGTAAATCTGCATAATAATGTAGCAGTTTCAAATTAGGGGAAAAAAACCCTAGAAGTTACTAGGAAAGATTTAATCATAACCCTTTCAAAAACCTGAAGCAATTAGACAAAACCAGGGTTCAGAACAGAGGACAGTTCTATCCTGGATTTTCTCTTTCCATCTGTGACTCAGAGCCTGCTTTCTTGTGGGTGTGAACGTATTTGGGGAGTTAGATAGCTGTGCAGTCTGTCCACATACTGAACCTTTCCTGTTCCTAATACCCACAGGGATATGATTTCCACACATGTGGATACCAACAGAGGTAGAAAATCACCTCCATGGGTGAGATGGGAGCTTTAGAAAAGGAAGGTGCAGCAGTTGCTTTCATCCCAACTCAGTCCATGACCTTGGCATGGCATAGCTCGAGGGCAGAGACATTGGAGAAGTAGTATCTTGAACATTTACATTTTTGGAGTGGAGGGGGACAGAAGCAGAACTTTGATCACATGGACAGCTTACAGACGCCTCAGATTTCATGGAAGTTCAAAATCTGGGATTTCACATTAACAGATTGATAGAGATCAATGGAATTTCATCGTGTGTTTTGACCCAACTGTTGCATTACGCTCCAGAGATCCCTCCTTGTGCCACTCAGATGCAAAGCACCGTGTCAGGTGGTAATAAATGTGAGTCATACAACTGGAAAAACACAGAAATTAGTCAACTGTAGAGTGACAGGAGTAGTTTGGTGCTGGCTGGTGTGAGAGCAGCCCCAGAGCTGGGAATGGGTTGTTCTTTGTGTAATGAAGATAGCAAGGACCCAGGTTAGCATTGCCAGGACTCAAGTATTGGATTAACACAATCACAGATATGATTAAGGGCTGAAAACCAGAGTGACTGTTAAATATTTTCTTCACATTCTTTCTCTAACCATTATGTGGGATACACTTCAGCAGTCCAATTTTAAGCAGTCTTGCAAAGTAGCAGGCTAAATTCCCTTTTTATTCAAAATAATTCAACATTATTAATCTCACCTAGTTTCAGTGTCTGCATTATTATGAGAAGCATCTGACTGTAAAAGTGCCAGCCTCCCTCTCCCTCTGCTGAGAATGAAAGTCTGAGGCAGTTACCTTGGATGTGGGGGGTCCTTTGCAGACATCTGACATTAAGGGAGGAGAATTCCTTGTCTCTTTTTAGCTTTTTCATTACACAATCTCAGTCTACCCTATAAAGTAAAATACTTGAAAAACAAGTACACAAGGAGGAACTGTAGAAGGAATTTGGAACCTCCAGGATGGTTTTAAGTGTGATGGTTAAACAGTCTTGTTCTGTAACCAGGGTCCTGCTCCAGGTGCTTTGCATGGAGGGTGATCTGCACCAAGGTCATTTTTTAAAATCTTGAAGAGGAGGATTCTTCTTGCTGTCCAACAATTAGTGGCCTGTCATTAGTGACACCTGCACCTGTTGTTTGGCATTTTGAAAGCCTTTGTTGCAGAGGCCAGAAGGGAGCTGGGGGCACTGGATTCATGATGGGAGTGTCTGGCTGAAGTGTCCACTGTTCTGTGTTTTCTTCTGCTGCCTCTAAGGTGGTTAGCACAGATAACATGATGGAAAGAACTGAGCAGAATCAGCTTTTCTGCATTAGTCCCTGCTTTGTTGGATTTGCAAGAGTTTTTCTGCTGTCCACCCACTGGTTTTTAAAACACTTAATCTCATAAATATAATCTCATATTGACAACAGAAGTGGCTTATCCTGATTTGAAAGGTCACGTTGGCTCTTTATGGATGTGCCCAAGTGTAGCCCAAAGACCACACGAATTGAGAGTCTGCATCATGTACTGCACTGTCCTGAGTCTCTCATTTGTTTCTTGTTTCTTCCACAGAAAGAAAAAAAAAAATCTCCTTTGAGTCTGGGGTACAGCTCTTTAAATGTCATGCAAAAAAAAGAAAAAAAAAGTATTGCCAAAAATAGAGCTGAAATCACTGTCCTCCTTTAGGCTGCTGAGCTTTCATGCTTCTGTGGAGATTTTTGGTACCTCACAGGACCTTGGGCTTTGACAATATAAGTACTGTACCTAAAATTACAGGTGGCAAGCAGTAGTAAGGGTGACCTCAGGCCACTCCAGTCATGAGGGATCCATTGATTTATTCCCAGAATAAATCAAGGAGAGTAACAAAACAATATGTGTTGAATAGGAGATGAACATCTCTTTTATAACCTTCCTGGCCAGAGGAAATTTCTGTGACTTACAATGTCATTCTTTTTTTCCCACCATGCTTGTGATCATCCTTTTTATTAAAACTTCCTTTCTCTGTGTTATTGGCATCCAGCTGATAAATTCAAATGTCAGTTTTCTGGAGGAATCCAAATTAAGCTAGTTTAAGTCTCTTGCTCTTCTCTCCAAATGCAATGCTGTGACACCTTGTCTTTTTGTCAGTTATGCTCTGTTTTGTGATGGTTTATTTGCAGTAAGCAGCTCGTCATCAATACTCAAGGGTTTCTCTGAGTCTGTGTCTATTTTTACTCATGTAGGAGCAGTAAAAAGAAGAGAAGGCAAGCAGTACACAGCCTCATGTAAGCAATAGGGAGACTGTGTACAAAATGACAAATATTTTGGCTGTATTAAATTACAGAGACATTTCTGTCTTCTTACAGAACAGATCAGAAAATTTATGATAGTTCAGATGGAGGTAGTGAAGACTGAAAATGCAGTTTGAATTAACTTCATAAGCTTTTCCCTTTCTGTTGCCCTGCACAAGAAAATTCATGGTAACAAACTAAATATAACAAACAATATATAAAATAACAAACTTGAAACCATGAAGGAACAATTGCCTTTTAACCAACAGCAGAAGGAAAATGAGAAAAGATCAGTGTTCAAATCCCACTGCCTTTGTGAATCGCAGCAAACCACCGTTCCCTTAAAGATACATGTGAGAGCTCTGCAAAATCTTCAAAGCTTGTTTCAAGGGGAAACACAGTTACAAAGGACTGAACCAGTGGCTGTTTCTAATACTACTTTGAGGAGTGATTTCCACCCTTATGTAAGTCTGCTACCTCTTTGGATCACTTTCTCTGTGAATTCATAGCGACTTCAGACTACCTTGGTCAGAAATGAGTGTTTGCACTGAAGCTTTTTACTTTCCTTTTGGGATGTAGCTTCTGTTGAAAGCACATTGATGTTTTAAAGCCTTTTGAAATGATGGAACATTTCCTGCAGTTCGCTGCTTTTGCACCATCTGGCAATTGAAATCTTCTCATCACCAAAGAGGTTTTAGAAGGAATAATGCAGCCATACTTGTCATTCAAACTAGATCCCGTGGGGTCAGTCCTTAGGAAACAAGATTAAAACCTTTGAGTCACCTTCAGATTCTTGCAGCCCTTGGTGTGTGTTTAGTTCTTCAGGCCATGTCAGCAGGAGCTGGTGTTTTATGGCCAGCAGGAGCCCCAGTGGTGTAGCCAGTGAGACCATTTGACTGCTCATGGTGATGGTGTCTCTCAACACTTGTCCATTGTGAGATGAATTAACAATCTCCAGGCCTCAGAAGAGGTGTTTGATCAGGTTTTGTGTTGTTTAACTCTGGTACAGGTTCCTAAAGGTAATAATTCCTGTGCAGTTGCTGTGTGAAGTGTGTCCCCCCCATCAGTGTGTGACAGTGATGTGGGTTCAGTCCCAGGGCAGCTCTGGGCTGCCATCTCGCTGGGTTAATGCTTGCAGCGTTAGAGAACCTGGTTTCATCAGCCTGCCAGGCAGGACCTGGGGTTACTGGGGGGCTGTAAAACCTGTAAAACATGCCTCTGTTTTTGTTGCTCCCAGGGTGGAACCTGCCCTTACCCGGATCAAAGAGGATCGGAAGCGGATCATCCTGCCGGCCATCGACAACATCAAGTACAACACGTTCGAAGTGCAGCAATACGCCAACGCCGCCCACGGCTACAACTGGGGGCTCTGGTGCATGTACATAATCCCACCCCAGGACTGGCTCGATAAAGGGGATGAGTCAGCTCCCATCAGGTAAATCTCCCCTGTGCTGTCACCTCGGGACTGGCGACGTTTCCATCCCAGCTGTCTGCCAAGGGCAGTTGAAGTGAAAGGCAAGGCTAAAGGCTTTGAGCAGGGAGGGTGAAAGGAGGCTGGAGAGAACAGATGGCTCTGCAAAGCTGGGGCTGTTTGAATGACAGGTGGGGCTGCGTGTGTTGCCTCTCAGAGCTGCACCACAGTGTGTACAGAAGGGCACGTGCTCTAGCTGTGAGTGTGTGCTTCAAGTTCATATTGTGGCCCTTAGGAGGATAGCAGGATCTTTTTCATCTAAGCTTTTGCTTTCCAGTGGACTCTGGCATGGGTGTTAAGCCAGTGAAACATTTGTGTGTATGACAAACAAAGGTGGTGTGTACATGATTACAAAGAGGCTGGTTCCACTTCTGCTCTGTGAGCAGCAGTCTTGGCCATCAGCCCAAACCAGAGCTTCCCATGAGCACCAGCAGGAGCTGTGCTAGCCTTGCTTTGTTCAAGAGTTGAACTTTTCTTTATTTTTTTGGGAACTATGCACACATGTTCTGAGTTTTCGTGCTGGTTGAATTTTAAAATGAACCCAGACCGTGTAGTCAGTGTGTCATTTTATTTTTTTCTATAAGAGAGCATGTTACATTACAGAAATGGAATTTTCTAAGGAGATGCTGTTACAGGAATTGTGAAGGTGTTTTTGAGAATTGTTACAGTGGGAAAATAGGAACCTGTGTGAAAAGGGCTTTCTTTCCCCTTCGTTTGAAAATTCACATCTGCTAGCCCTTCATCTCCTCCTCTCGTCTTAGCAGCTCCTCTGAGATGTTCTGTACTTGGTTAAGGGTACTATTGTTAGGAACTGTTGAAATAAATGCTAAAAAATATGAAACCCAGGTATGCAAAAAAAAAATAGATTGCTCTACCCTATTTTTTAAGATTTCTTGGGAAGGACACAACTTACCACCTTAGAGTCTTCTTCATTTTCATGTATATCTCCTCCAAACTAAAGTAAGCTAAAACTCCACTGTATGGTCCCAGTGTGGGCTCTGGCAGAGAAGCTGATGTACTTCCCTTCCAGTGTAAAGCTTGAGTTGTCAAGTCCTGACAAGTCATCCAAACACTTCTAACAACATACCCATCTGAAAAGATCCAGGTGATCCTTTGGAAGTGAAAGGACACAGACAAACTGATCACATTTCCAAGGGATCAGTTGGATGGGGCCACCTCACAGGATCTGCCCCTCATGCAGAGTAATATTTCAGTCTGTATTTGAGCAAGCTGTACTTAGGTTCATTCTCATGCTCTGTGAGTGCAAAACAGAGCTATACAGTAACATTAACCTTATTTACTGGAGGACAGCACAGTCCATCATCACTGACCCTTCGCTTGGCTTGAAACCTCAATAAGCAGGAAAGAAATTACTTAGGAAATCAGTTTTCCTGGATAACATGCCCTGCTTGCCTCGTATTGTTTTAAAAATGCAGGTGTTTTATACCTGTTTCACTCAGCCCTGAGAAACAGGTTATTGATGAATGAAAATTAATCAGCCAAAATTTCATTCCTGAAACCAGGGTTTCAGTCTTCCATTCCTGCAACCAGGGTTTCAGTCTTCCAATCCTGAAAGGTTTTACACACTTCATGACTTCCAGTTTACACAGGAAATCTGTGTTCATCTGTACTGTATTAATTTTCACAATGGATTGCTCCAGTATTTGAGTATCTTCTGTTCTGGAGACAATGATCAAGTACCAGATAAGACTGAACTAAGAGGTTAAATCTCAGCAAGATCTTGGACATTATTTCAGTGGTGGTAGGTCATGCACTCCCTAAGGCGTGGAAGCTGCCTCTGCAAAACACTTCTGGAAATCCAACTGCAGATCTTTTTAATAGAGGATGAGGAATCTCATCCCTGTATTGCTGGGATTAAGAGGGGGTTTTTTCAGCAATACAGGGCATGATGTGTCACGGACTTTGTCTGTGTTCAGGCTCTTGCTGGTGTCATGCTGGCACTGAGTTGGGCTGACACAGAAGTGAACAAGGTCCAAACTCAGGCACTGAGCAGTGTTGAGATCTGAGGCACATAAGTAGCTGCTCCCAAGAGCAGTGATTTTGTTCTGAACCCGAGTGAACAAACCCTCCAATTTAACAGTGCATAAACTGCCCAGGGACAGATGAGACAAGCAGCACAAGGAGGGGAGCACCCAACCCTTGCTGACAAATACCAGGAGCACTGACACGTTGTGATTGCCTGAGCATCTCTCCTGGAAATTAAGAATTCCATGCCCTGAAATGCAGAGGCATCAACATTGACCTGTGAACACGTACGTGTCTCCCTGGGCACATGTGCTTTGGAGGCAGTGATCCAGGGGAGCAGAGCATCCACCTCACAGCACGCTGCTCTGCTTGCTGATGGGGCTCTGAACCAGTAGCACTTGGGTGGATTTGCTAGAGCATTTGGCTGTTGTGTTATTCCTGCCTGTAGAAATGCAGTGCAATTTTGTGGCTTTTCAGTGATATGCCAGTGTAATTGTGGTAATGGGAAGAGTGAACGTGTGAGCGTTATTGATGGAAAGAATCAGGAAGCCTGTATACTTAGGATTGAAATTTGAAAGCACCCAGGATGGGAACTTAGTAGCTTAGAGTATTTAAAGTATATTTTCAAAAGGAAGGCAAAGTTAGTTTTCAAAATCTCTGTTGCTTTGGTACAGGTTTTGGTTTTGTAACCAGCTTTCCAGACCTCGTACTGAAGAAATTATTTCTGTTTTAGTCCACTTTGCAAGACATGCAAACAGGTCCACATTGATGGTGTTTGGATCCATGTGTCTGTTCAGTGCTTCATGAGATTGCAGGACTGTTCATCAGCATGAAAACTGCAAGTTCATTTAGTCCTCACTGTTCCTCTTAAGGCTTCCTTTGACACTCTCTTCAGCAAATAGTGGGTTTGGTTTGTGCCTCTCTGTGTGTTTTGTGAAAGAAAAGGCTTGTAACAAATAACCCCGGGGCCAGTTTTGTGGTTGGTGTAACTGAGTATTTCCTGCCAGATCTCCAAAGGGATTAAAGATTTTCAGTGTTAAGAACCATGTGTTCTCTGGTATCAGTGAGGATCAGAGCCCTGGCATTTCTCATGTTTGCATTGTATGAATAAATATCATCGATCTGCAGAATTGGGTGAGACATTTAGAAAGCAGGGTCCGATTCCTGTTTCCTTCTGGGACTACATAACAGATGTGCTTAGTTCTTTGCTAACATTTTTTCTGTTTGAAGCCTGATCCTCTGATTTCTTGAATGGTGACAGTGGTGTGATCCTACACAGAGCCTTGCTGGGAAGGAGCAGGAACTGTCCCTCATGCCAGTGGGGCACAGTATAGGCAGTCATGTCAAGTGTGCACCACAAAATGTCACAGCAGCTCTTGTGGTCTAAATGACAATGGGGATGTGGCCTTGAAGTGCTAACAAAGGTAAAGAAAAAGCAAGAACAAAGTGTCAGATTTTGTAAAGATTTCAGATACATTTTAAAGTCGGTTCTTTTTTTTCCCCCACGTTAATACTCTGAACTTCAGAACAATTGATGTTCCCTGAATCGGCTTCTGCAGGCAATCCATTTTACATGTTTGACATTTGAGATGTGAGATGTCCCTAACATGAAGATTTAAATGAGGATTGTTATTTTGACACGCTGTGTCCATCACATCATTTCCCATTTGTGTTCCTCAGAGCACGCTGCCCCAAAACGTCCTTATCATCTGGCAACAAACTGTGTGACAAAGGATCCTAGTTCTGAGGGTTTCCAGTGAATTTGACTATGCATTGAAACTAGCTGAGGTTTTTAATGCCTGCTGTATTTTTTTCTGGGTTTTGGACCAGCAAGGAAGGACTCTGGTGTTCTGAGCTCTGCTCTGACTTGTCTTCCCTCACCCGCCGTGATTATGATGGACTGCTCTGCACTTGATTTCTTGATCAGCAGCCACTAACATTACAGTCATTAGTCAGCCTCACTCAGCCAAGCCCTGCACAGCTCTCCATTTTATCTTCCTCCAGCAGCAGTGGTGCATTTCATTGTTGCATATGTTCTCACTTACTGCTTTAATCTGCCATAGCCTGGTACCAGGAGGAACATGTTCCCACACGCGCTGCCTCAGCCACTCAAGAGAGTGCCTTGTGTCCTGCTCATGGGTATAAATTAGAGCTGGATGTGCCCCCAGTGGTGTGGTTTGTGCTGCCTCCTTTATCTGGGGGTGTGTGTGCCCATCTCAGGTGCAGGTCACACCCCGTGCTGCTCTGCCATAGCAATGCTGGTAAAGCCCTGTTGGGTCTTTGCTGCTCTGGGAAGAAACCCATCTGTGCACCTGAGCTTAGGAAGGTGAAGTCTTTCAGGATAAACCATGCTGTCATGTAATAACAACACTGTTTATTGCTTTGATTATGGCCTTCTTTTCAGTTTCTGGTTCACAGGAGCCTGTAACAGAGCAATTTCTCTTTTATTTGTCCAGGTTCTGATGGGTGTCCAGCCTGTTCCAAAAAATACACTTCCGTGGGTCATCAGAGAGTTATTTTACATCCATATTTGCCCTGCCTTTGTAACTGAGCATTAGCTTGTCATTTTTTTTCCCCTCTAACTACTGAGCAGCAAATCTGTCCTTGGGTTCTGTTCTCAGGGCCTGGTGTAACTCTTTCTTGCAAAAGACAAGAGTTGTAAGAAAAAAGAAGTATTTATGCAGGTAGCATGCAGGTTTCCCCACTTACCTGTCAGGCCAGGGGTGAGGTGCTGCTTAAGAACCTGAGTCAATGAAACATTCTGCCAGGGGAGGTGGAAAACTCAGAGATATGGTAGGTGATGTGTCATTTGAATCTTGTTCTCTCTCTCCTCGTGCCTGTATATGTACATTTTTGTTTATATATTTATCTATAGTTGCATTTATGTTTACATTTCTGTATTTATGTGTGAGCGTTTGTCAGTTGTCCTGGAAATTGGACTTGGATGCTCTGGAAACTGTTTCAAATGTGACATGATTGCATGATGATGATGATGATAGAGAGAGATATATATACTAACCTTAAGGCAGGAGAGAAGGAAGATTTCCTGTATCACGTGCAGCATGTCAGTCTGGTGCTTATCCCTTTCTCCTTCACTTGTTCCTGACAGAGGCTCCAGGCAGGATCCTTCAGTTGTCTGTAAAGGGAAGGAGAGGGAGGCACCTGGGTGGAGAAATGGGTATGGCACCTGCTGGAATTTTGCTGACAGAGCTGTGCTCCTGGGGACCTCACTAAAACAAAATAGTTGTGACTCAGACCTACAGCAAGTGTCATCCCTGGCCAGCGTGCCCTCTGTTTGTGGTGCCTCATCCCAAAGCAGGCACTGCCCTCTCTGCCCTCCAGCTGCCTGCACTGTGTCTGCTGCAACAGGAGGCAGGGAGGGAGGGAAGGAGAGTTCACAAAGCCCTGCTCTCTCTGCTCCCTCCCTTTCCCCAGGGCATTACAGAGTCATGTCTCTCTCGCATTTCCCTTGCTGTGACCATACTATCAGGTAATTTCCACAAATTGACTGTGCTGTGCCTTTCTCCAGTGCAGAATCAATATGATTCTATCCTGCATTTTAAGCTTTTAGCTGCAAAACCCATTTGGCTGTGTTTCCCACATTATCCTTTAAGTGCTGCTGTTGATTATAATTAATGCTTAAAACATCCTCAGTTGTGTCAAAGAATATTCCACAGATCAATTAAGTTTCATAACACCTTTGAGGTGTTGGTAAAGAATAGTGCACCTCTAATTGCTCTTTTATGATACCTTCCTTCTAAAAGTGTCACTGTTTTGCTAGAAAGTACATGATGAAGGGAAAAGGTTGCTTTATATAAAGCAGGTGTTGTTAAGTTTAATATATTGTACTCTCAAGCTGTGAAGTGCTAAGGGTATGCACTTTCTCATGTGCTGCCCCTTGGCTGGTGAGCAGTGGTTAAGACATGCTAAGGTAGTTGGTTTTGCTCATATATCCATTTCTAGCTTTCAAAGAAAGTCTGCTGCACTGCACTAAAAGTGGTAGATACACTGGAGTATTTCAGATACTAGGAAAACCCAGTGCTGGCAGCCAAGTGAGGGTCTCCTGCTTTTTGGGGAGCAGGTTTTTTTAAAGTGTTTGCAACGTGTCAATGTGACACTGCAGTCCAGTATAAAATTATCCAGCTTAAAATGTGCTTAAAGTGCCTTTAGGAGTGAGTTTTGGGGTTTTAGGCTGCTGAAGCATTCTCAGATTCTTACCCAGTGTCATTAAGTGTGCTTCACAGATGGAGGAGCAGAGGCAGAGGGAGGTGACTCACTGGAGACCAGATGAGTGGCAGAGCTGGGAATAGAGTTGGGGTCCCTCTGCTCACAGCAGTTACCCCCTCACGGGGCTGTACAGTCACATCACACTGCCTTTACAGCTGGGGCACTCAGAGCACAGGGCAGTGAAGGGCCTGGCCTTGGTGAGGCCCCCAAAAAACTCTTTGTGACTCTACTGGAAGCGTTGAACATGGAATATGCAGAAAACATTGTGCACTGCAGGCAAGTTCTTCCACTGTGTCAGGATGTGTCCAGGGCAGGGCCAGGGGCTTCTCAGTTCAGCTTCTGGGCTTGCAACTGTGCTGCTGTGCAGAAGACCAGTGGCTGCAGGTGGCCAAATTCAGGTAGAAAAAGCCACTGTCAGTGGCAATTTTCAACAGTTCTCTGAAAAGCTGGGTGTGGTTCCTTCTGTCCTTCTGCTGCTGTTGTTGCTGAGTCCTGAAACCAATTTTTTTTTCTGACTAAGCCATGAAGGCTTGTGGAGTCTATATTTGAATATATCTAATGAGAAGAAATAAAGCATAGGAGAGAGGGAGCTGCAGAGGCAGCCCTCAGTGGCATTCAGCTGTGAGTGATGATTATGTAGCTGCATCCAAAATGTATTTCCCACCCCCATTCAATTAACAACTCAGTGTTTTAATGGACAGAGCCGACAGCTGCAAAAATCCATCCCCCAGAGAGAGGGATTCCAGCACCTGAGAGCAGTCTGCAAAGCCTGGCAGTACCATTCCTCATTAGGAAGGGAGGAGATACATTCTCATGGGAGCATCCTACCGCTGTAAGGAGCTGCCTCCAGAGGACTTTTGAGAGGGAGACAGGGCTGGAAAGAGAATGAATCTAAGCCCAGACTAGCATCTCAGTTTTGCAAAGCAGTGATGCCTTAATCCAGTGAAGCCTGTGTGAATGGAAAATGAAAAAATGGGGTGTGTTTCTGCCCCCTATCATCTTCCTTTTTTTTCTCATGAACTTAAGAAATATACCTGAATTATTCCCTCAAAGGCACCGCAAAGGCACTGAATTTCCTTATCTTGGTCATGTCCTTCTTTTATTTCTGTTTCTAGACTAAATGTAGTCCTTGTTAGCCTAAAATATGGTTTTCATTGATACAGGGTGTGACCTGGAGGTGTATATAGGATATGTCTGGTCCTCAGTACAGGAGAGCTCTCAGACTCTTTAGGAACGTCTGTTTTCAGGCTTGGCTCTAGGAAGTATAAGGAGGAAGATGGATTTTATCAAATAACTTGAATTTATAAATGCCATCCATCTTGCAAAGATCCTGGTGTACAAGGATGTGCATCTGCAGAGGATGGAGGTGCCCAGCCAGGAGTACCCAGAACCACAAGCGGTTCTCACAGAGCCTTGAGACCACTTCTAACTCGAGACTGATTCCACAGAAAGCCTTCACAGATGACAGCACCAAAGAGAGAAATACTGGAATTCCTTGCACAGAGAAGGGGCACTCTGGGTGTGGCAGAGGTCCAAGCACTGAGGGTGCTGTGCTGACCCTGCTGCAGTTTCTTTGCAGGGTCTCTGACATCTGGCCTCGATTTTCTCCATCCTTTTCAGTGGACCTGAGAAGCCCCACTTCAGTGCAAAGACATCTGTGAAAGCCAGATGTTTGCCATTGTAACCACCATTAAATCTTGTCCTCAGCTCATCACCCAGGGAATGCATCTCACTCTGTAAGGGTGAAACGTGAGAGTTAATCAAACCATTTCAACTTCTTTGTCAGAAACAGTGCTGATCAAATGTGTTCCTATCAACAGCTGCCTTTTTCAATTATGCAGAGAAAACATGAGAGGGATAGTGTGCACTGCAGGAGAAGCTTGTAATGATCTGGGAGGTGCCAGGGGCTTTCAAACTGAGAGAAAGTGCAAAGGAGAGATGCTGAAGTGGTACCAGGAGTGCCAGTGGCACAGCAGAGCCCGTTACAGACATCAGCACCTCAGCAAATGAACCTTGTCATGGGTACCAGGCAGTTCTGTCACAGGGTGGGCTCTGTTCTGCAGTGTCAGGATATGCTTTAGGCCCAGGAGCAAAGAACTGTTTTGTCAAACCATATCTTGGCCATATGTTTGTAGCCTTTTTAACCTCCTGCTGTAGAAATGGTGAACTGCTGATGAGAAAGAGGACCTGAAGTGATGACATTCCTGCAGCCACCTGCAGGTCATAGAATATCTTCACAAAGGCTGAAATTCATATGCTAGAGCTGACTCCAGGAAGTCCCTTGGCAAACTTCAGACCAGGATTGATCCATGGCTCTCAACATGCACTTTCTTTTAATATGTGGGTAAGGGGACTCCTCACTTCCAACAAAGGTTATGGGGGTTTTTGTGTGTGTTGATCTTCCAGTAAAGTGTTGTCTAGTTCTTGTGCTACTCTGTGGTAACAAACTTCAGCTCCAGCACAGAGATTGTGTTGTAAAACAAACGAAACCCAGCCTGATACTTCAATGACACACATGGGGGACTTCACATCTTGTGTGTCCCACACACAGCTGGTCTGATGTGTTTGGCAGCGTGCTAATTATTTGGGTGGCTCTGGTCCCACAAGGTCCTCTGTCCACTGGGGGATGAAGTGCAACACGATTGATGCTCATAGATAAATTTAAAATGTAAACTTGAAGACTAAGAACTGCTTTATCTGTGTAAATTTCTTGTGAGATGGGTTCTGTAGTAACTAAGAAATGACTTAATTTTTTGCTTTATTCTCTCCGTGCAGGACACCAGCCATGATCGGGTGCTCCTTTGTAGTGGACCGAGAGTATTTTGGTGAGATTGGTTTGCTTGACCCTGGTATGGAGGTCTATGGAGGGGAAAACATCGAATTAGGCATGAGGGTGAGTAACAAAGACAAGACTTTTGCCGTGTCCATTTGCAAAGAATGACTGGGAGCTCGTGGCCCAGCAGAGTTGCTGCCTGGCTGATAGGCTATTATGCTGGAGTAATTGATATTGCAACACTATCTGGAACTGACAGTCCCAGTAAATGAATGTTCCTGGCCTTACTGGCCCTGAGAGAACTGATAACAGTCAGAAATGTGGTTTATTGGTTCATTCTGTCAGTGTCTGAACCCAATGAGAAAGATTTTCCCCTTTCCCGGTAGCTTTGCTTGTGCAAACAGCTACACTGGGATTCCTGTGCTCGTTGCCCTTAGTTGATGTTGTACATTTGTGGCCCAGCAGGTGGAATACCTGCAGAAAACTGAGGCCAGGCTGGTAGAAGTCAGTTGTGAGGTTCTACATATGACTTGTGATGAATGCTGGGATATTTTACAGCTTTACAGAATAAGAACTACAGGGTACAGGTGTTCGACCCTGTCAGATGGGTCCATGTGAAGTGTGGCCAGATGGCTTTGAAGCAACATCAGTCCACCCTGTGCTCTTGACCTATAGGAGGTTTGCTACCTGTGATCTTTGCCCTTGTTTTCAAGGTGGTGCTTGCCATCCAGTCCTTCTGAACACCAAGGAACATGTCTTTGCTTAGCATTTGGAAATTAGGCCACTTAATGTTGCATGAACACAGTTTCCTCATTATAGAGCTGACTGTTTAATTATTTTCCCCTTACTCTTTATCCCCTGTTTCACAGTAACACGTCCCTGGTGCATGTAATGTGCTCATTAAAGCATACATTCTGCTCATGGTGAAACATTGAACATCAAATTAGTCCATCCTTTATCTGACTCTTTTTTTTTCTAAAATGGCTACAAACTCCTTCACACCAGTGGGCTGAGGAAGAAGGTCACTGCAGCAAGAGTTGATTTTCACAAATGGGTGTGTGTTTATTATTCCAGCACTGCAAGAGGGATGGGGTTTGTAATGGGACTGCGTGAATACACTGCTTTTACTTTTCACATAGGGGACAGGAAAACTGCTACCACAAATCATTCAATTTTCCTTAAGAGGGTCAGGCTATTACCAGGATTGTGTGAGCTTTCCTTTATCATTGTGCAGGGCTTTGAGCTGTTTGAAACTTTTTCCACATGGCTGCTCCCAGAATAGATTGAACACTCTGGCAAAACTCTGGCGTGGTTGATGAATAAGGCTCCTAAGAAATCTGAAAGCTGTCGCTCTTCCTTAGACGAGAAGAACTTGCTGAGTACGATTAGGGCTCCTGGTAAACAGAGGCAAAGGGTTTAATAGGATTATGGAATGGCACTTGCTTCAAGAGACAAGGATTTGAAGTGGGCAAGGACAGGTTTTCAGGGATAGGGAACCTGTTAAAGCCTGCAGAAACCTTGGATCTAAAAACCAGCTCTCCTTCTTTGGGTTTTATTTTGGTTGGGTTTCTTTTTGCCATATGAGAAAAACTAACCCTACTGTTTGGGAGAGGTTTTAGGAAAGTACAACAGTATGAGTTTGTTCTAAAATAAGCTGTGTGTCCATAGCAGGGATCTGTTACTCTGTGTTTCCAGCCTGGATCTATCATGGTAAGTAATATACAGTGTCTGCCTCCTAATTTGCAAATCCTATGTGTGATCTCCTCCTGTGTGTCTTTGAGAGCTGTCAGAAACTAACAGCGTGAAAATGCACAGGAACCTTCTCCCTTCTCTCTAGGATATTTATAAAATCACTGCGAATTTACCAGGCTTGGTTTTTTTAACTCCAGAATCTCCAAGTAAGTTGCAAAACATCACTCCTTTCCCAAGGCCTGGTGGACTGAGCCATGCAGGGATATTTGGCATGTCCCCTCCACCTGCACACAGGGATGCTGTTGGCCACGTGTGACCCTGCTCATGTGAAGTAATGAAAGGCAGAAAAAGGAAGCAATAAATGAATTAATAAGTAAAAACCAAAAAATAATATAATAATAGTAAGATATAGGGAAAGTGATGGCACACATTTGGCTGAAAACAGTCCCTACTTAAAATAGCTGTAACAATAATCCTTTAAACTTTTTTGCAAACTATTATCATGTTACTGCTAAAAGAAAAGGGATTAAGTTTGGAGTGTCTGAATTAGATTACATTGCATATAATGAACCCTTGTTTAAATTGTTTTAATAAAGTGAAATAGGGAAACTCAGTGAAACTTAATGAGCTGATTTGGGAGGATACTGTTTGATAACCCAGCTAATTCCAATTAAATCTATTGTTTATTAAAAAATCATGATCTTGGTTATTCCACTACTGGCTTTGCCCTTTTCTAAATTCTGCAGATGGACACATTTAAATAATTACCCTAAGAGATTTTCTGTATTGAATAAGCAGTGCAGCAACTGACTGGGGCTACTATGCCTATTGAAAATACTGCAGGCTCTGCAGCTCTTTTTTAAACTCAAAAAATAATAATTTTTTATGTAAACTTCCCGTTGGTGAGAGCTGTGACATTCTCCTGATGGGGCAGCTTTGCAGTGAGGTCAGTGTCTGTTTGCCAAGCAAGGGAGATTCTCCTTTGGCTGAGGAAAAAGCACCAGCTGTTCTGGGAAATAAAGGGGAGGTGGACATTATTGCAAGCTTGTGATAGTAAGGACATAGATGGACACTTCCATAATGTCACCTTGTACCATATTTTTCAAAGATGACGGTTTCACCACAAGGTGGATAAACACAGGATGGAATTCTGTTATGGACAAATGGTGCTGTTCTCTCACTGTTCACCAGCCAGCTCCTGAAGCTGATGGGAATTGCCTGTGAGCACTTGAAAACTGATTTTGGCCAGGAGCTTAGAGCATTAAAGGGTGGGTGACTCCTCTGTGGATGAGTTGCCCTTCAAGAGCACAGGCACCTTGGCTGGTTGGCTGCATTCAGGCACCACCACAGGGCTGCTCTGACTCCTGTATCCACGTGGGTCCAGTGAGCAGTAGATAGCCCCCTGTCTTCATTTCAGCTGTGCTTCAGCTGTCCTTTTCCCAGCCTGGAGGCAGAGACAAGGAAAAACAATGGCAGTTTCTCCTGAAGCTGAGCTCTAGGTGTGTCTGTGCCTGAAGAAAACACTCTGAATTCAGGGAAGATCATGTTTGTCTTTGCTGCTCTTGAACATCAGATGGTCTCTCTGACCTGCAATACAGAGAGATGTCCCAAAAGTGAAATTCAAGCAGTGCTTGAAAATAGAGGAAGACAGGGATCCCTTTAAGTGAGGGTCCCAAAATTGGACCCTGTAAGAAACTGCAGGGTTTGCAAACGTCACGTAAGTTCCGTTCCTAGTGGGACTACAGACACACTTAATTATGTAGAAAGGGAGCATATAAACATTAAAAGCCTAGTTTATGATTTAACCTAATACAAGCAGTTTATGATGCATCTTTTTATAGTGAGTCATTAATCACTGCACTAAGGATCTCTCACTTCTCTGGTGCTCCAGTGTGAGTTACTCTTCTTTTTACTTTGTACCCATCAACTGTAACAGTGGGTGGGCAGAGATCAAGCATTTATTTTAAAGGATGCTCTAACAGAAATTAAATTCTGCTTCCACTGTTAAGATTTTAAACAGATTAAATAAAAAGTATGTTACCACATTGTCAACTGAAAGTAAAGCCTTTTTCTTCTTGGCCAGCATCAACTGGTCATGCTGCTTTATTCTCAGTACACTGTGATACACCTCAAAGGGGGGAATCTGAAGCAGCTGATGAATTCTCAGAGGTGTTAACTCAGAGATCTGAAGAAACAAACACACAAAACACCATCCTCCACCCCAACTAATGACTTACCTGGTTTGAGATATCTGAAGGAAACCTGCTGTGTAAGAGCTTCTGGCCAGAGAAGTGAATCAGAGATGCCCCAGTGGGACAGAGGGACTTGTGGTGAATGCCAGGGGTGGCTCAGTGCTCCAGCAGAACCCACCTGGATGCTCAGGGTTGGCTGTGCCCTCAGCTCATGCAGGTGTGTCACATGTAACTTTGGCCAGTTTTGAGGCAATGGTCAGTGACTGGCCCTGGGAACACAGGAGTGTCCAAAGCCACCAGGAATCACTCCTGGTGATTCCAAATTAATATAGTCTTAAGTGTACTTTAAATGAGACGTATGATCCTCTTTTTGGGGACAGAACCCAACTCCCTACCTGTCTGCAAAGTCTTTGAACCACGCTGTCCTTTTGTCTTCCTTATTTTTCTGTTTATTAAATTGAACATAATTATAACCTGGAATGAAAAACAGTGGTGTCATCAGAACACAGATCACCAGGATTGAAAAGAACTGTCTGGGAACAGGATAGAACTGGGATGGTGTGCACTCTGCTGCTGGGATTGCACTGATGGTGGAGGCCAAGCTGAGCAGCTGAAATCAAACATGGTTTGTGTGTTCAGGAACACAGTCCCACCTCTGGGTTTGCAGAACCACAGGGTGTGCTGTGAAAAACCCATGATGCAGGTGCCCTGAAATCTCTTTATGAGGAGATAAAACTCATTATGTAATCGACTTTAATACACAAATCTTTAGACTTTCCAAACTTACATTATATGCCCTGCCTTTAAAATTTCTTTAAAAATAGGTGAACTGCATTTTCTCTGAACAGAAATGCTAATGGTACATTGTCGAGTAGTGAATTCTTGACCTGATTTTATTACCTTTAGCTGAGGAGATTTAGATTCCTTTGAGCAGTCAGTGTTTTAAATGCAGATTCTAGACTGGTACGCTGTAATAAAAGTGTCACAAGGTTTATGTATAGCAAACTTTAATTCTGAATTCTGGACAATGCTTTTTGCTCTGTGTGATTCATGAGGTCAGGCTCCTAGTCTGAGAGGTAAGTAGAAACCTCTTTTTGGAGAGGTTCTCAAAATTTCAGGGTTTTTTTTTCCACATGCTTTAGTAAAATACAAGTGAAAAGTGTTCAAAAATACAGGTTAATCAAAATGTCTTACTTTGGTAAATGTAAAAATACTTCATTTTTATTTTGACCTTTCCCAAGCTGTAATTTTTAGTAGAAATCAGTGAAGTTTTGAATGAAAAGTTTTAAAAGAAAGCCTTTTTTGTTTGAAGACATTTAATCACTTAAATGATGTTAACAAAAACCCACAATTGCTGACATCTGAAAATGCAGTGCACTCTGTCCTTAGACATGCCCATTCACTCTGGAGTACAATAAATCAGCATTTTCAGCAGGAAGTTAAATGCTATTAAAATGTTTCTGAGCAGTTCTACACTGCCTAAGCAAAATCCTAATAAGTGATGTAATCTGCTGTTATTGGAAGTTGCCCCACTGCTTGGGTTGCAGAGATCTCAGTGATAAATCTCCCAGGTCTCACCCTCCTGATAAGGTGTAAAGGTGTCCTCTTTTTTCCATCTCCAGTTTAATTTAGCAGTTTTATAGGCCTTTCCTGTGGCAAAAGAATGTTAAGCTTGTAAAGTCGAGCATTAAGAAATCATGAAAGGATTGAATTCGTGGTGCCTGGATTACATTAATTCACAGCTCCTTTCCCTCTTCAAAACAGGGATTGGAGCAGCCTGTTCTGGGGGGATGTGAATATGTGATGAGCCGGGTCCTCAGCCTGTCTCAGTGTTCAGCATCTTCTAATTCCATTGGAGTTCCACAGATTCAGGCAGGATGGGATTAGGCTTGACATCTCTACGTAGCAGTAACACATTCTGTCTGGAAAAGGAGACAGACTAAGTGGTAAGTGAAGAAGCTCATGCAGGCTTTAAATCCCAGGCTGCTGAACCCTGGAGCGTCCAAAGCCACCAGGAATCACCCCTGGTGATTCCAAAATTAATATAGTCTTAAATGTACTTTAAATGAGACGTATGACCCTCTTTCTGGGGACAGAACCCAACTCCCTACCTGTCTGCAAATTCTTTGAACAACGCTGTCCTTTTTTCTTTTTTTTCCTTTCTTTTTTTTTTTTTTTTTTATTTCTTACTTTCTTCCTTATTTTTCTATTTATTAAATTGAAAATAACTCTAACCTGGAACGGAAAACAGTGGTTTCATCAGAACACAGTGCAATGGTGCTGTAGCATGAAATTGCCAGCACGCTCCAGGCTAGAGCTTGTGAATACCCTTAAAAACACTCTCTAAAGTGGGAGCACTGGAAATAGCTCAGGAAAGAGCATCTGGCCATTTGGCTTCCATATCACATCATGCTCCATCGAGTGTAACATTTCATGTTACAAACTCTTTCATGTACTAGGACATTATCAAAGCACAAGGCTGGAAATTTCAAAAAGAGATCAACAGTGAAAGAACCGAGGAAGGAAAACGCTTCTTTAGTCTTTGCCACTTTCTTCTCAGCCACTTTCCTGCAGGTTTGATCTAAATCTGACAGAGGTTCCTCTGCAGAGGCGAGTGTGAACTGAATGAGAGAGAGAGAGGGAAAATGAGGAGAAGCTGAGTGTGCTAATTGTGTTGAGATTGAAATAGGTTTCACTTGCCTAATGATGAGTCTGAACCAAACACCAGAGATGAGCTACAGCTGCTCAGAAAACTTTCTGATACAACATGTTTTCTGTTGCAAAATAGCAGCTCATCCAGAACTCCAGAGGTTCTGTAGAAGTCTAAATTTTGATGCTGATTACTGAAAGCCTGGCTTGGGTTGTTGTGTACCCAGAGGTGCCCAGCTGTGGGTCCTTAGCTGGCTCCCAGCATACCTGGCAAAAGATTTCTCTGATTTTTTTTGAACCACTTTGGATCTTTTTCAAAACTCTTACAAACGAAAAAAAATAATCAGTTCTTTGGAAAGCATCCTCTTTCCACTCAAAAAATGAGATGTGAAAGGCTTTCAGGATACCAGCTGTTCCCAGAGCAGGGGGATGCCCATTTTCTAATTGACTTTTTGAGTAGCTCCCCAGTTGGTTCTCGTTTTTCTGGGGATGAGAGGTTTAATCAGAACATCTAGCAGTTATAAAGGGCTCTTACAGGGGCAGGGGTCCTTTCAGCCTGGGTTTCTGCAGTTGGAGCAAAGGTTTGGCTCGGGCTGGAGTCCCAACCCAGACCAGCAGCCTGGGGAAATCCTGCAGGAGCAGGTGGTGGATGTGAGACTCACAGCTCAAACTGCTTTCCTTGGCAGTGGCCAGGCCTCCTGTGTGGGATCGTGTTGCTGGAGGGTTTTCCCAGGTACCATTCTCCAGGTAAATGATCTCATTTGGAAAAGTGTTCCTCAGCCTCAGAGGTGAGCTGTCAGATTTATAGGCTCCTCCAGCCTTGAATAGGGTCTGGAGGTGGGGTTGGAGGTGTTTAAATGTGTAACTCTCCATCTGGAGCTGAGGTGTTACCCTTGTAGGAATATTCCAGTCCCCATTATTTATGATGTTAAACAGAGCAGTGTAAATCCTCACCACTGGCAGGTGGAAGTGTTTCTGTCACATGAGCATGAGGATAACAGAGCTGATATTTGATGAGTTGTGGGCTTCAAGGGGGAAAGTGTTGTGGGGCTTAGATTTGTTTGGTTTTGTTTTAATTCTGCCTGGAGAACTCTGGGAGGAAACATGACATTTTTTACTGTATCTTGTGCAGTCTGCTAAGGAAATATCTAACTGGCTAATAATTATCCTTGCACTGGTGTTGCCTGAGTAAAGAGCAAAGCATGTTGAGCTGACCTGTGTGACAGGTACCTCTGAGCTGAGGGAGCAGGAGCAGGGGAGGAATAATGCATGTACCTGCGTTGTTGAATAGAGGTTCAACTCCTTGGTGCCAAAAAATGATATAATTATCTGCATTGTGTGTAACACATGGATAAAAGGCAATTTAACACTGTGCATGGAAGAGAGAAGCTGTTTTCTGTTGAAGGCAGCAGCAGGTTAGCCACCAGTGAGAAGTGGAATTTGTGCTTCTCCCCCAGAGAGCTCACAGAGGAGTGAGACCCAGCACAGAGGGGCCAGAACAGGGCATGGAGGAGGTGCCTCTTTGGCTGAGCACAGACAGGAAAAAAGCTTCAATAAAATACTTAAAGTCCTAGAATTTGAAGCTTGTCTCTCTTAAATTTTGGTTTCTACATAAGAAAATTAGAGAAACAGGTTGGTTGAAATGTTTTGTTAGCACATTTATTGCAACTTGCACAGCCCCATATGTAGTTTCTCTGCTTGCATGCTGCAGCTTGTCTGGATACATACAGACAAATTCCCTCTGCATCCTCATCTGTCATTATTTCTCTGCCATAACATCAGATCAGATTGCATGGCAGTGTTAGACATATATATAATGTGTAAAAATGCATTGGTCAGAATGCCAATTGCTTTCCATTGGTAGCATTCTTCCAACATAATGGAAAGTTGTTAGCCATTTAAAAGCGAGGGAAAACAAACACAAAATGACATAACTGTCATTTCTATTCATATTCTAGGCTTTGAAAAAGCAGATCTTGCTGAAAAATCATATTTAATATGACATACAGAATTTATAACATGAGAAATGCAGCCAAGGAGAACCCAGAGAAGCATCAAAATATGTTTGCAAAATCTGTGCTGGGCGCAACTGCCTATTGCATATTCAAGTGTTTTGACTGTTATAAAATAATCTATTTGCATGTTTTGGTAAAACTGTGGCTGCATATTTCTACCTAAAATGCCACTTAGATTTCCTCTGTGTTTCTGATAGCATGTCATTTGCACAAATGCCTTCCTATCAGCAGAATAACAATGATGCAATAAGTTCAGAGCATGTCCTGTCTGTAATCCCTGGCAACTCTGAGGGAGCAGGTACATGAGCGTGGCTCCACTGAACCAAGGGGGAAACTGAGGCAGAAGGTCCTAACAATGTCCTCGTGGGATGTCTGAGAGTCTTTTGGTGGCAGAGCCCACATTGAAACTATTTAAAATCAACTTTATTGTATTTCTCAACTAATTGGTCTGAATTCAAAACCTGAGATGATTGCTGGAGGTTCCAGCACACACATGTATTACAAGCACTCTGCTTTAAATTTCTGTGCTCCTTTAGGGCACGACTGAGTGAAGAAAGGACAGGGGTGATGGCCTTTAAGAGGAATAGGCAAGTTCTAAAAGTCCAATTCTGCTTAGGAGTGTGAGAGCACATTCAAAGCAATTGTCTTGAGATCTGTCTTCTCTATTCCTGTTTCCAGCTGATCTCAGCACATCCTGCTGGCAGGTACCTGGTGGGTTGTAGGGTTTCTGTTCTATATTCTGGGTTGTAGGGTTTCTGTTCTATATTCTGGGTTGCTCTCTGTGTTGGGTCACCTGCTGCTGTCTCGTTTCCACTCAGGGAGGGGAGATGGTGCTGTTTTCTGTCTCTGCCTCCCCTCAGCTCACCATGAATAGCCCATGGGGGGCTGAGGACAACACGGGGTGTCCTCCTTGTGCAGACATACATCACATTCCTTCTTCCCTCCTTTCCCCTCACCCTTTTAACCACTTGCCAAGAAGTTCATTGACTCCCGAGCGGTTGTACTGCAGGAATGTGCAGTTCCAGGCTGCTCTGGTGCCTGTGCTGGGTTGACTGGTGGGCTGTGAGTGGTGCTGTATTCCCCACCCCTCTGCCTGTGGTTCAGCCTTCCCTGCTCCCGGGCTGAGTGTCTGTTGCCCTGACACGGTGCCTTTTAGCCGAGAGGCGCCGATCTGCCAGAGCCCCTGAGCCTCAGGGAGCTGCTGACAGTTCAGCTCCAGTTAGCTGCAGTTCAAGGTCAAATGGGACTTTAAAATATGAATAAATGTCAGGGTTTGCTGGCACATCGATCTCAGTCTTTTTGATTCCTGCCAGATCGCATGAATAAATTAGCCTTGACAGGTGCGATAAATTGTACAGACTCCTGATCTCCAGCAGCAAATGTTACAGAAGGACGTGGAAGGCCTGGAGGGGAAAATACCCTCTGCAGAGGCTTGCATTAAATGAGGTGAGCTTTGATACAGTGCTCAGGGGGTGATTTTCAGGCAGGAGGAGGCCTTTTGTCTGTCTGGCATTCTGTGCCACACCAGGGCACGTCTTCCATTGACATATTGATTTCCTTTGGCAGCAGGAGTTTGGGTTCCTGTGCAGAGCAGGAGAGTTCCAGCTGCCCCACCCACCCATCCAGGGTGGCGTTGGAATGCCTTGGGCTTAGGCCTTCTGGATCCCAGGAGGCTCCATCAACGAGGTCTCTGACTCCAAAAAACAGAAGTAGGGGGTGTTGGGAGTGGCTCTTGCAATGTTACCACACTGTGCTGAGCACTGTCAAGCCACGACTCGTTTGCGTGTCAGATCTTGGCTTTCCAGGGACTTCTTACTTGGAAAGCAATGCTGATGTTCAGAGGAACTCATATGGCATATAGTACATGCTTTCTTCTCTATGATTTCCTGTAAAACATAACTGGGATTCTTCGTTTCCCTCCTATGCATAAATATTAGCAATGTCAATTGCTAGTTAATTACATTTTTAATAAACTATTTTTCTCTTTTGTTCATTGCTAAATGAGCATGTGAAAAGAATTTGAGCATAGGGTGGGGTTTTTTGATCCTACTTCATGTGTCTCCATCTAAGAACTTCCTGTTTTCTTAAGTCTATAATCAAATATTACAATCCTCTCCAATATAAGACATAACAGAAAGCCAGACTTTGTCACAAACATTTAGACTTCTTCTTTTCTGTGTACTATTATCCTATAATTAAGCATGCCCTCTTTCTGCAGCATCATGCACACATTCTGTCTCCCCATCTTGATGTTTCATCTGTGTGTTTGTGTATATAAGTCTGTGTATACATATTTACATGTAAGTAGAGGTCATGGACTGGTGCTCATTTTGGGTCATTCCTCCTCACAGGGCTTCTGTGAAATACTTGGACTTATGCCAAGACACTGAAGTTCATAGTATGGTTAATCTGAAATGCACATTTCAAATACAGAGGCATTTTTCCCTCCAAAAGCAGAAATGTGTGGATGTGCTATATTTTGTAGCAAAAGAAATAAAGAGAGAAACTTCGGTTTTGTTTCAGTTGATATTACAAAATGAATGCAGAACAGAGTCTAAATTCAGTAGATTTTAAGTTTTCATTGTGAATGTTCTGCATAACTCCATTGTCTTAACTATAAATATACAACCATCAGATTTGCACATATATTGACCCATTATATACATAATCAGTAGCATATGTATAATTTAAAAGGGACTATTATAAATCTGTTGTCTGTGTGCCAAAATGTTTGGGTGCTGTGATGAACTAATACATCTTCAATACTTGTGTAGTGTTAGAATGGAAGGAGTTACTAAAAAGGATTTTTACTTTTACAGAAATGCCTTTATTTATGTAAAAATAGGGTGATGTAGGCACAGGCTGAGAGAGAGAAAAGGCTGGGAAAGAGGAAGGGCCTTTCCTATTCCAAGAGCTTCAGCAGATGGGGGGGATCCAGCACTCACTGTGCATGTGAGCAGAGTGTTAAGAGCAGTGATGAGAAAATGGGGTGTATGACAGAGAGGAGGGTCAGCCACGGTGCTGAGTGGTAAGAAGCAAATTGCCTAGTAAGAAGGATTTTGAGAATCACAGAGCAGCTCTGGAAAGATTAGCCAATGCAGGCAGGTGTCTCCAAGCCTCAAAATGTGTGCTTTTCTGATTACTGGTATTAGAGGGAAAAAAATGTTTACAAAGCAATAGGGAGGAGAATGAAGATTATATTTTGAAGGCCAGGGAAGCATTGTGCTGAACTTAGGAATTGGGCAGAAAAAGCTGGTAACGTAAATAGATAAGAAAGAAGCATTAGTATTGCTAGAACTGGGGCTTCTTGAACACATGCCAAATGAAATGAGGAGGGATTTACTCACAAGAGTTGAAAGATCTTCAGTCAAAAAGAGTGCAGAGATTATTAAGGATTTTTTTTTTTTTTGCATGCCTTCAGAAGTGCATCTCTGTTTCTGCTCCTAATATCCATTGTTTTCAGATTTGGGGGCAGGGGAGCAGAATGGGACATGTCTACAATTCTGTGTCAAAACAAGCTTGGTCAGGCATCTGCTGAAAGAAGAGGTCGTAGAGTCAGTTTTGAAACTACCTGTGGTTGTATCAGCTGCTTGAAATGAAGCTGGGCTGACCTTGGAGGGGAAAGGGTGTGCATAATAGATTGTGGAGCCAAGCCCTCAGTGTTCTGTCCTGAGCACCCTCAGTGTTAGGCCAGACCTGGTATAAACTTAATTAGTCCACTACCTTCCCTTTGCTGTGCAAGTAGCATAGGCATTCTTCTGTCTCCTCCTTCCCAGCTACTCCCTGGGCTGCAGCAGGAGCAGGAAGGGAGTTTTAGAAAGCTGAATTTAGACCCAGGTTTGTGTCATTCTGTGCTCAGTAGCATTGCATGTGTTTTCATCCTTACATGTTACTCATGGTCATCTTCAGCTGAAAGCACAGCAAAAATAATTGCTAAGGGAAGTGTGGTTCATTTTTCTTGTTCCTCATTAGTCCATATTCAGCATCTCTTCAGGAGGTTGTGATGATGTGCCACTGTTCTATAAGTTACTTTCTCTCCCTTTCCATTCCCTCTGCTTCTTTTAATTAAGCACAGCCTGTTGTCCATCTTACTGCAGCAACGTTTCCTGTCATGTCAAATGTCAAAGGCAGTTTCTATACGAAAAAATAGCAAATTCTCGCACTTATTAAGATGCTTTTTAGACCTTTCCCCGAAGATTGTTGCCATTCTGCATACCTTGCAGGGCACTGATGGTTTTTTCTGGAGTCTGGATGTGAATGGCTGATTGTCAGCACACCCCTATTTATCTCTAGATGCTTTCACAACAGTCTCTCGATTAAACAGCAGATCTGCTGATTAACAGTCAGTTCTACCTGGTAGTGTTTGGACAGACAGAACCAAACTAGGAGTAAGGAAGGTGTAAATGTAACCGTGCTGGTTGTGTGTCGTGGTGAGAACGACGAAAACAAGACCCAGCGGGAGGTGTGTTTGACTTTGCTCACTTTTCATCCCTGGCAGGCAGGTGTGGTGTGCAGGCAGCACTCACTAAATCCTGTCTAGGTTGGATATCTTCTGCATTCTGCACGTGAGTTGGCAATGAAGGCAGTGTTTTGTGGGGATAGTGGAGATGAGCCACCAATCCCTTGTGTGAGACAAATGGTCTGGACCGAAACATCTTGAGCTGTGCAGGGAGGGAGGGGGGCGTTGAAAACTCGTATGATTTTCCCACCTTCGTTCAGCTTTTCTTCCAGTCTTAAATCCTTCCTTTCTGGCAAGTCTTTAGACTTTTTCTCCACCTTCTGTTTCCTGCTCTTGCCAATGTATCTCATCCTTTTTCATCAGTCTCCTTTCCCTCCGCCTTCCCTGGCTCAGCTCCACCGGGCCTTAATGCTCCACATCCTCCTCTAGCTGTGCCAGTGACTTATGAGCACAGTGCTGCTGTGGACACCAGACCTCTTAAGTACCTTAGCAACTCCCAGGAAAGCTCATAAATGTCTTTGACAATGGATGTTTGAAGTAAGAGAAGAATTAGAGGTCTGAGGAGTTTCTTGCTTAAGAGAAGAAGCCTAGACTAGATGAGAAGGAGAAAATCTATTATTCGGGGTAGAAAAATATAAATGCCTTTTTAATAGCAAGAACAACTAATCAGGTGTCTTGTGTGTGACATGAAATGACTGTAAAGGAAATGTTTCAGTTGGAACAGAAATTAATATTTGCAGCTATCCTTTTATTTCATATGTATTTAGAAGGTGACTCTTTTGGATGTCCATCTTAATGGACCCTGGCTTCTGGAGAACATAAGCCTTGTATTTCAAGGGGAATTTAACTCTCTGTCAACTGGGCTGCCCAGCAATAAGAGTGCTCTGTCACCAGTGTTTCTTAGTGATTGATAGTCAGTAAGGCACTCTGGAGTGACAACTTAATACTTTTCTACATATCCTTTAGCTAGCTTAGAGTGACATCCATGTATTGGCTCCAGAAAGTTATTTATAAGACTCTGTCTAGATCTCAGGCTAGTGCAAGATGAAGCTTTAGATGTCATTAACTGTGACAACCTGGTATCTAGATTTCCAGCCCAAATTTGGGCTGGAATGCAGTGTACATTTTGCTACATATAGGCATCAAGTACCAAGGAGCCTGATAAATTGCTGCTGGGGCTTATTTTCAGAGTAGTGTCTAGCAATGTAGCTGGGCAATTCCCATTAATATTAATGGGAATCTAGCAGATAAATCTCCTTGAATAACTTTTAGAAAATTTACCCTTAATGTGCCTTACGTTTCATTAGGCTGAGCTGTGTTTTGAAATTCCATTTGAGAAGGGTAAAGTGATAGATATAATAACGAGGGATATGCAGAAAACAGTGGGATGCATATTTCTTCATGACACTGGAGGCTTACAGTACTTTTAAATCAGGGCATCCTGGAATACTATTAATGAAATCCCCCTTAACCTTAAGGGGTAATTTTTTTCTGAGTGATCCACAGGGGATTTGGCTGTTAAATTTCCATTAACAGTAATGGGATTCACAACATTGCAGAGCAAGTTCCCCACCAGCCAGGCTGAAATTCTACCCCCCGCGGCAATTAATCATGCCCATTGGGCTCATTAATGGAAATATGAAGCAAATTATCTGGCTAATCATGATCTGTGATCAATTGACTCTCCTGCAATAATTGATTGCGGGCTGGTTAGAGCCAGCTCACAGCTTTTGTAGCCGAGCGATGACAGACGGGGTGTCCCTGTCACAGCTGTACATGCCAAGGCATCTGCAGCTCACAGGCAGCACAGGCAAAGCTTTCCAAGTGGCTCTTCCTCCTTGTGTTTCCCTGTCTTCCATCTCCTGGTTACCACTGCTCCAGTTTCCTTCCCTCTGACTCTCGTCTCTGGTCCTGCAAGGATGGTTCTTCCCCCTTTGCCTTTACCAGTGGCCTGCTGGAGTTCTGCCTGAGAGCATAAATTCATTTACCCTGTTTTCTTGACCTGCTCTTCAAGGAGTATTCTCTGAGGTGATGGGCTGGTTGGATGCATCATGCCAAGGTCATCCCTCAAAGTTGCTGGAAAGAGAAGAAGCACTTTAGCACGTCAGCTGAAGAGCTCGCTCCTTGTTGTTGCTCTACTTAAATGTTACAGACAGAAGGATACAAAATTTACCTTTTTTTTCTTTTTTTCTTCTTTTTTTAATGCTTGGTTAAATCTAAGCCACTTAGTTGATTGGTTTGGGGGCTCTTTGCCTTACTGGCATTCTGTGAAGGCTTAACACTCTGCCAAAATGTATCTTTAGTTGGGCTGCAAACTCAACTCTTGAGGGTAGTTTTTGATATACATTATAGTATTATAGTTAAGCTAACTGGCAAACATGCAAATCCAGGAGTGCCATGCAAAAATCAATAGCATCTCTTCAGGCAGAACACTAATTTATAGCCACACTGCATGACTGTGTCGTTCTGCTAATGAATTCTCCAGTGTGCAAAGGTGCACTAAACAACAAAGATAAATACTGGTGTACAGAGGAGCATAATACAGATTTATAGCCATAACAGCACACAGAGTACAGATGTTTTGCATACAACCAAGATTGGTTTATGAGCTTTTTGCAAGCAGGGGTATCTGTATTGTAACTAAGGACTGTTTTTTCAATGGAACTTGAAATTAATAAAGCAACAGGAAACTTCTTGAAATACGTTTTGGCACCATCCAAATGGCAGCGTGTCTTCTGTGTGCCCCACTACATGTGTTTCAGCTCTTATTGAGAGCTGTCTGGTGGCATAGGTTGGGTGTTGAAAAGATCACCTGAGCAGCTGTGAAACAGATGTCATTGGAAAAGGGCACTTATAGGAGCACTAAAGCAATTTTTAAAATCCCTCCCAGAATGTGTATTAAGTTAGCCAAGCACCAACATATTGAAGAGCTTTTCATTGCCCACTTTGTCATTTGGCACAGAAACATTTAGTGCCTTGTTATTAATTTTTATATATTCAGGAGCTTATTTCTGCAGAAATCTTGATTTTATTTTTCTTCTTACTGGGGAAAATAAACCAAACTGCTTCTATTATGCTTTGTTTCCATGGGGAGCCTCACTAATGTACATAATATACAACAGCTGACAGCAAGTGATGATAAGTTGCTGATACCACTGGGAGCTCTGGAATGAGTGGTTTACAAAGCCGAGTAAGTAATGAAAGTCCATAAACAAGACACTCCACGGAGCATCAGAGTGACAGAATTTTGGCTCCGAGATTGAGGCCGTTTGGCTGGTATTGGAAATCCATATAACATCCTTCCCTCCTGGCATCTGCTGCTTTGAGAAGGTTCAGTTCATTACAATAACAAATTTCAGCTAGGCCTGATTGCAGTCCATGGCCTGTTGGATGGATGGCCTTGCTCTGGAGCATCTTGTAACTTGGTCTCACAATAGTGGGTGCTACAAGAGAAGGCCTCCGTGGTCATTTGTCACTCCTTGACTCTTGGCAGGGTACATGTGCTGATTTGTAGTTAATGCAGGTGATCTTTGTAGCCTTTCTGATCAATCCAGCCTAATTAAAGGAGTAATTCCCTGGTTTTAGGGCCAATTTACCTTTCCAAGATGGTGTGAATGCCTGCAGCTCAACTAATAATGAGGTAGCATCTTAGAGCCAATTAAGTGAAAATGAATCAGTAGAGCCCATTAGACTTGGTACAGTTCGATAAGAGATGGAGCAGGTGAATTTTTCCTTGTTAGGAACTCTGGTGTCTTCTGGAAAGTTAGAAAACTCACAGCAGCTTCTCACACAGGAATGTCAGGCTCTGCATTCCTGAAAGCAGTCCTTGTCCTTTAGCTTCAACCAGCATCCTGGTGGCTTCCTAAAACGGAGCTGTGCTTCCTAGAGGTTAGGGATTCAGAGCAGCCTGTATGTAATATATCTCTGGATGTTATTTTAGTGAATATTCTTGCAAATCAGCCCTCATCTATGAAAAGATTCTATTAATAAAACCAGCTGTGGAAAAGGAAGACAGAATGGTGTTATTAGTAACTGCAAAACCCTTTCAAAGCACTATTCATCGTCCAAATAATTTACTAAATGGTTTCTGAGAAGAACTATTAATTAACTGGCAAGAATGAGCCACATTAACATTTGTTTATTGCACTATGTCTGTTGGCCTCTTGGGCTTGGACCAGAAGAGAAATCATTTGAAGAAACACAGAGGGATGAATTTGAGCTGTCCCTTCCATTGACAGAATATTGCAATGATTCACACCGTGAGAGCTGGTTTGGGTTAAGGCCACGTGTGAAGCTGAGGTGCTGTGTTTGAGACTCAGTCCTGCCCTCCTGTCCCAACTGATTCCCAGCCCTGCTGTGCTGGGGCTTCTCCCTGGAGAGCCATGGGCCACCTCCCCTGCAGCTCTGCAGGTGAGGGCACACAGTCACTCCTGGCTGTCACATACCTCTGCTTTTGTTGTACCCAGCAGGCACATTTATTCTTCCCAGCGGTGCCCAGAGTTAATTTTTTTTTATTTTGTTTCTAATGTGTTGTTTTAAACTTACTGGACAATATTTTTCTGCATCTGAGAACCAAATTGTTCTTGTAGATGGTCAGCTGTGGGAGCTGCTGCTGCCTTCACTAGAGGTGCAGGTGGACAATCTACTTGTGGCACTTAGGGCTGTTGTTGCAGAATGAATCTGCACAAAGGGTTGTTATTTATGGCTAAACTCCGTGGTACCAGAATGTAGCATAAAATCTGAGCTGCTGTGTGATGTGAGATGTAAGGACACTGAGCACCACTGGGTGATAATGGGTGATTTTTTTCCTCTTACCTGACTGGAGTTATCAGAAGTGTCCTGGCTGACATTGCACGTGCCTTGTTGAAGCTTTGTGAAGCTGTTCTTGATTGACTTGTCATGTGATGTCCTTCTGCTGCCTCCCTTCCCCTCGTGACACTTAAACCAACAGAATTGTGTTTGATAGCCCAGCATCAGTAACTCAGTGTCAGAAATGAACATCTCAACAGCTTTCCTTACAAGAGGAATTCTCTCGCTCTCCAGGCCTGAGACACAGCACAGCTTTCCCTTTAGACTGGTGAGAAGTTTTCCACAGCATTGAGAAGTCCAGTGAGAAACAATCCAGTGGCTGTACTTTAATTAGATATTTAATACTGTGCAAATCAATTTGATGAGAAAGAAGAAAGCACTGCCAGTGTAGTTTAAAATATGCATTTGTTTTTTACTTGTGAAATGGGACAGATTTGAGGCATCGATTCTTTTTATAATTTGGTTTTTCTCTATTGAAGAGTGCATTTCAATAATCATTATGATACAGAAGAAAATTCCTTTTTTTCCAGTCCTTCTCTCTTTAATCTCATGTATCTGTGTTTCTATCACATCTTTGCTTCTGTGTGCAGATCATTATGGTTGGTTTGTTCAAAGGCAGTGGGATGTGCTGGTGTTGGAGGAAACACATTGATGTTGTAGGCAAAGTGTCGTGTGAGGCAGAACTCCCTGTAACAAAGCTTTATATAAATCAGAGTAACTAAAAGCAGCCATAACTGTTCACTGTGTGCATCATCTGTGTCACAGGGGGTTTGCAGAGACGTATCTGAAGATGGTATTTGGCACAAAGCATCTGGGTTTATTTTGTTCTACTGCAAATGTTAGGCCTGAATTTGTTCTTGCATCCAGGTCATCACTAGAGCAAGAGGAGGCAACTTGCTTTTCGGTTTGCCCTTTGAAGCGAGGGAATAAAGAATGAAAAGTGTATTGTGTTTACCTGAATATTAAAAATACTGACCCCACAGTGGCAGCCTTCATTACTGTAACACAGGGTTAGAAAGGCTGTGGGTGTCTTAGAAAAGGCTACTTGAAATACTGATATTAGCCAGTGACATAAACCTAGGGCTCAATCCACTGAATCTTTCAATGTGAGATATCCACAGAGTCATTAGATGGATTTTCTCAGCATGTTCTGTGTCATCTGCACTGTTCTTTTTTTCACAAAGGGAAAAATGTTAATTGAATAATTCAGATGTGTGAACAAGGCTGGTTATCATGAGTGTCTTATGCTGCCTTGTCATGTGCAAATGGGAGAAGGTGGCTGTACAGGTGATGAGCTTATTAAATAGATCCATGACATTGATTTCAGTGACAAGATCTCAATCAGAAGCCTAATGTTACTTTACTTTATAGGTTGAGCTTTCATTAACACATTAAACACTTCTTGTGAGCAGGTGTTGTGGACAACAATTCCAGCCTGGTTGGTCTGGTCAGGTGCATGAGCCACTGTCAGGACATCTGGGCATCCACAGTCAGTGTTGATGCAGAGTTATGGGATTTGAATTTTATTTAAAAAAAAAAAATCCTGTATGGGGGGCAGGAGGTTGGCAAAGGTTGAAGGAGTTTTCTCTGAATTTATTCCAAGTGTCCTTAGTGAAGTTGTTTTTCTTCTTGTTTGTTGTCTCTGTGTTTACCAACTGCAGTTTTAGATTGCTTTAGATTGCTTCTCCAGACAACATAAGTGCATTTCACTGTTCATAGTGTTTCACTTCAGTGTTTCAAAAAGGTAGCACTAAACTACTTATTCATGTCAACACTGAAGACTGAATCACTTCTCTCACTTACATGTCTGTGACAAATTTCATAGTGTTTTCAGAATGTGACACATCCTTTCAGTGAAGATGTCAAAGAAACTAATGTCTTGCTGATTTGATTCAGAAAGAGTGAATCAATTCCAAGTATGAAGGTAACATCTGTGTGCAAAGTTGCTAAACCCAGATCTGCAATGTAAAGCACCTTCCACCTGAATTAGAGCTTTCACAGTAGTCCACTATGTTTATTTGATTACATACATTCACTTTGATATCTATTAATTGACCAGTCTTAATTATCTTTGTGTTGACAAGCCCTAAAGTATCTGGATCAAAAGATAAAGTGTTATATTGGGCCCTGCACCACTAAACCCTTAGGTGGATTTTCTTTTGTGCTAGGACCGCATGTTGGGCTGGTGGGAGAGGACTGGGCACAGTGACTTTAGTCCATGGATAAATTTATATACCAGACATCACAAAGAATATCTGAGGGCTCTGGGTTGTTTGTCTGGTAGTGAAAAACAGGAGAGCCTTTCCAGAATGAAGAATTTACATGACCAAGACTTAAAAACATAAGGTGTTTAAGATTTGATTCTTATTTCTCTCCCCAGTCCTAGGTTATTTCTTCTCATTCTGCTTTTTGGCAACCTCAGACTTTCTTAAAAACTTTCAGCCATCTGTGAGAGTAAGAAATATGTTAGCCTAACCTCTGGAGACAAGCTTCCATCTAGCATGAGAATCAACTCAAAGTTCTGGACTATAAATTTTGTTCTTGCCATTAGAGCTGAGAACCCTCAGCTGAAGATGGACTAAGAAAGAACAACATTCAGACTTTTGAAAAATTGCCTCTGATTTACAGTGGTGACACAAAGCAAAGTATTGAGTTATCAGCACATTCATCACTAGATTTAGTGCAGTATCTCAAGATAACTTTTTTTTTGAATGGTGTTACTGTCTGATTTTTTTGGAAGCAATCTAATGTTTCTTTTTCATGCACCTCAAATACCCCTTTGTGTGAATTATTACCCATCACTCCCACGAGGCTTTTATTTATCTGCCATGTGTAAACCTGCTGATATTGCATTTTTTTAAATTCCTGAGATATGTCCTAAAACTTGGTTATGGCCTGTGATAAAGGGGTTATGTCCAATCCTCAGTTGACAGATGAGTTTGATTTCCTTGAGGTTGGTAATGAGATGCCAGTCCACACCAGTTCAGGGTATAAAAACCAGGAAGCTGTATTGGATCCAGATTCTCATTCCACTTAAATTATGTTTATTTTTCAAATGTGTTAAAAAGCCTTGTGTGAAATGTTTCTGCCTTAGTAAGGTGAAAGCTGTTGATGTTTTTCCAGACATAGTCCTTTTAGAGGACTGTAATCCTGAAGAAAGCTGAAAGGTGCCAGACTCACTATTTCTGTAGTCATGTACCAGTGAATCAGAACAGCTTGAATTTAGTGCTGGGTTTCTGAACAGCTTGGAAATGCCTTATGCCATTGGAACTCATGCTTTGTGCATGTGATTCACTCCTTCACCTGCTCAGAGGACAAACCTGCCCACTTTGTACCTTGTGCCCACTGAGATGTGCAATAGGACCTTGTAACACTCATTTTTCCCCTCTCTGCCTGTTCTTCCTAATACTCCTGCCTTGAGATTACCCTAATGGCATCTTCCATGTTGCTGACTTGTGGTTTTATTTTCAAATTAAGCCTCTTGTCCAGAGTGACCTCTGTTTCCCTTTTTAAAGATCTAATGCAGGAGTTGGACCTGGGTGCAGAAACTGGGTCAGTTCCCAGGTAAGTGGCTCGAGGAGAAAATTTTGTATTCTGGAGAAAAATAAAGTCCTTATGACTTCCATCAGAATGCCAAGAGGCTTTCTGTTTTCCAGGGTCAGCCTTGCCAGGATGGGCAGACTTCTTGATCCTCCTTTATTTTACAGGGTTTGGTAACAGTAGGATGGGGCCATGTGGATACAAGTAAAGCCTCAGCACTTGTATTAAAGTAGATATCGAGGAGGAATTAAGAGAGGGCAAGGAAAGAGGTGTCAGTATTTGGGGACTAAGAAGCCACTTCAAAGGAAAATGACGTCAGGAAAGAAAATCTGAAGCCTCAACATTAAATTCTTTTGGTGTCCCTGCATTATCCTTCTGCCTTTTGCAGCATCCTCAAGTATTACAGCAGCTGAGACTGCTGAGGGGGAACAGCGTGAAAAAATAATAGAAATCTCTTTATAAGAAGTGGGGGCTAATGCCCAGAGGCATCTTGACAACAAACAAATAACAAATCCCTCACACAAAAAAGAGGTACTCCAGTAAGGCAGCATGATTCCCTGACCACAGCCCGCTGAACAGAGCTGCTCTTGTAAGCCCTGCCCACTTGCTTGCAGTGGATAAATACCACTAAACCTTTCCAAAAGGAGCTTAAGAAAACTAACAAACAAATAACAAACAAAAAGAGAAAAATGCCATGAACCTGCAGTCTTGGCTCTTTGCCCTGTCAAATGCCCAAGACGTATTTTGACATGCAGCCAGTAGAGACAACTCAGAAGAAAAATGAGAGCCAGGTCCTGTGCTGATGTAAATCCATCTGACTTGATTGCTAGCCCAAAAAATTGGGTGGAGTGGAAGCAATAAAGTAATTGTAATATTAAATGCCATTCTGGCTTGCAAATTTAGTGCCTTTTCCTTTCCTCCTTCCCGAGCACATGTGCAGTCACACTTCTGTTCCTATAAAGCTGGGTGTGCATCCAATTTAAGGAATGATCAGTAAAAAGGATGAAATATTCCAGATGATGTTCAGCGACCTGGATGTCCAAATGCCATTGAATTTCCACTTGAAAATTTCCCTGGTAACACTTTGACTGCAGTTCTGCCAGGTTCTCTCTGCAGGGAGCTGGAGAGAATCTCTGCAATGCTTTAGCACACCTCAAACTTAGTTTCATACTTGCAGTGTTGCTTTTGGTGAGGTGTTTGTTCAGTTGGAATGATCTGAAAGTTAGCACTCAGGCACTTCCCCTCCAACAGAAACTTTGTGGAAGGATGCCAAGAGTATAATGTCTTAAATATATAAACCCCAAATGTATGATAAAATTATCCATGTGTTTACATACTTCTAATATTTTGTATCCAAATATGTGTAGCCACACATAATTTTAATAAGTGAGAGAAAAACATGCTCCCAGAATTTAAATGGTGTGTCTGGGCACCTGTAACCTGTTTGCCTTCTTCATGATTGACACACAGCAATAACAGGATTCACATACACAAATAACAATAGGGAAAAAAAGTAAAAAGTCCTTTATATTAAAATTTTATTATAACTTGATTTGCTGGTGGGAGAACACAGTGTACATTGTTTTTTCATTAATTAGCTTGGAGAAGCTTTGGGATGTGCACTAAACCTTATTGCCTAGAGATCAGCCAGACATCTGAGCAGAACCCAAACTTTTGTTGAATCTCTGGGGCTTTGCCATCAGCACAACTTAGAATAAGTTGAGCACAACTTCTGGAATAAGTTGTATTCAGTCCTTAGAGGTGCTGACTGGGGCGTGTGGTCACCTGTGGTTAAAAAAAAAAAACAAAGGAAAAAGCAAGGAATTATTACTGTGTTTAGGAAGGCAAATGAGATTATAAAATCAACTGAAAATGTAAGTTGAAACTCCTTACTTCAGAGTTCAAAGCCTTCAATCAAAATTCAGCTCGGTCCTGAAGTGCCTCCTTAGTGGGAAGCACTTGTGCAAGTCCCCTTGATGTCACCAGGAATTGAGTGCCTGGTTAAAATTAAGCACGTGAAGGGCTTTGCAGGCGTGCTGAGAGGGCTCCTGCCTCAGCCTGCAGAATGAATGCCTGAAACCAACGGTGACATTTGAAAAATGTTGTAGCGGCGTTTTTCACAAAGAAATTTGAGAGAAAGCAGCAGGGAACTGCTCAAACCAACGTGGCCCTCCACGGAAAATGAAGGATACGGTGACTGGGAAGGAATAACAGCTAAGAAGGGGATGCTGACTGGGAGGGAGGAGAAGATCCCAAATCCATTATCCAGATTGGGAAGTGATATTAAACAGGAACAGCAGCTCCACGGCTGTCTCTTCCCTTAGACAAAAACTGAGTTTTCAGGGAAGTTCCTGCCTTTGTTTCATCTGTTTTCTGTGCTTGCCTGCAAGGACAGTGAGCACTTTGAGGTAGGAGCTGGTTTCCTCTCAGTGTGTTTACAGTGCAATGATGCCCTCGTGTGATGCTGTACTGCCAGGAGTGATGGTGTGAACCAAGACACCTTCTGAAAAGCAGAACAGTTGGAGCTTTTGTTCTTCACAGGGACTCAAGTCGCCAAATGCTGCCTCTGGCTTGTTTCTTTTGAGTGGTTTGAAAGAGTTGCAAGAGCCCTGCCCAAACAGGGATGGACTTTTGTAAGCTGGGTGGGTCATGCTACTCTCCTCTGCCTTAGTGGTGCTGGTTTTCTTAAGAGTTCATCTAAAATGAGAAAGGTCACAATGATTTTAAGAAACAGGTTCATGAGAGGTATCTCCTTACATTACAGAAGCATACCTGAGAAAGAGGGTTATTAATACTTGATTCTCATATCTTATGCCATTGGAACTGCTGACAATCAGATTTGTCTTCTGAAGAATGTCACAACAGCTGGAGTTTTGTCTAATACCACACTATCTTTTAGTAGATGGGCTGAGCAAGGCTGTGTTTCAATTTGTCAGGCAAAACTCTTGTCAATTTGTGGCAGTTGTCTCCCAAACAGCATTTAATTGCTCTTTCTTCTTTAAAAGATGAATTTTTTTTTAGGCAGCAAAATTCTTGACACACATTGCTACAGCCACTCCTTGTGGAGTTTGCCACTCTTCTTTTTTGAAGCATTATGCAGGTTATATCAGAACAGTAAGAAATTTGGGTTGTTCCTAGGTTTTTCAGCCACAATTTTGGTTTACATTCCTCTGTGTTGTCTTTATTGTGCACTTGGCAGAGCCAGGAGACTGGTTTCCCACTCATGTTATTTATGTCTGTGTTTGCATTGTAATGTCACTCTGTTATGCCAAGATGTGGCTGGATGAAAATTTGATGGGATCTTGGTTTGTCAAGTGCCAGGTGCAAAGGTGTGTGGGTCCAAGACTGGCATCCCAAAGGACTACAGAGTATGAAGGGAGCAGTAATAGTAAAAGAGACAGGGAAACATGTGCTTGATAGCTGAAACCACAGAAAGAATATGTTTCATGAGTTGACTTATATACACAGAACAAGTAGGAAGCTTTTGGGCTCAGAGACCTTTCTTCATTTATTTTTTTTAACCCTAAACCACATGGTTACAACACCACTACAGCATCATTTTACAGCAGGGGGGAAACTTGTATTGTTCAACTGAAGAAAATCAAAGAGAGGTTTTCTATAAAATTCTACAGCCTGGGGCTGCTTTTAAAAAATGTAAACAGAAATAGCAGATCTTGTTTTCCTGAATCCATTGCATATTTATTTGAGTTTTGAGGAGCAGCTTGTAGACACATGAGTTCCATGGTGTGGCGTGCCTGAGTACAGGACGTGGTCACCAGAGAATCACAGAATCAGCTGGGTTGGAAGGGACCTCAGAGATCATCCAGTCTAACCCTTGATCCAACCCCGCTGTGGTTCCCAGCCCATGGCACTGATGCCACATCCAGTCTGTCCTTAAACACCTCCAGGGATGGAGAATCCACCACTTCCCTGGGCAGCCCATTCCAATGGCTGAGCACCCTCTCTGGAAAGAAATTCTTTCTAATCTCCAACCTAAACCTCCCCTGGCACAGCTGAAGACCCAGCCCTCTTGTCTTGCTGATGGTTGCCTGGGAAAAGAGACCAACCCCCCCTGGCTCCCCCCTCCTGTCAGGGAGTTGCAGAGAGTGAGGAGGTCTCCCCTGAGCCTCCTCTTCTCCAGGCTGAGCCCCCCCAGCTCCCTCAGCCTCTCCTCACAGCACTTGTGCTCCAGTCCCTTCCCCAGCCTCGTTGCTCTTCTCTGGACCTGCTCCAGCCCCTCCATGTCCTTCCTGAGCTGAGTGCCCCAGAACTGGACACAGCACTCCAGGGGTGGCCTCACCAGTGCTGAGTCCAGGGGAAGAATCAATTCCTTGGACCTGCTGGCCACCCTGTTCCTGATCCAGGCCAGGATCCATTGGCCTTCTTGGCCCCCTGGGCACACTCTGGCTCATGTTCAGCTTCCTGTCCATCCACACTCCCAGGTCCCTCTCTGCCTGGCTACTCTCCAGCCACTCTGTCCCAGCCTGTAGTGCTGCAGAGGGTTGTTGTGGCCAAAGTGCAGGACCCGGCCCGTGGCCTGCTTGAACCTCATCCTGTTGGAATCAGCCCAACTCTCCAACCTCTCCAGGTCCCTCTGCAGAGCCCTCCTGCCTTCCAGCTGATGGACACTGTCCCCCAGCTTAGCATCATCTGCAAGAAGGTGAGAAGTGTCGGTGTCCCGGTGGCAGAGGGTTGGAGCTGGCTGGTGTCTGCAGCAGCAGCAGCACTGACATGTGCTCTGACGTCCAGTGCTGTCATTCCTGCCACTGCTAATTGCACTCCACAGGCTCCTGAGCTGCTGCCTGTCAGTGCCCAAGGTGTGTTTGGCAGAACTGTGATTGCCACGTGGACGTTCTCGTGTGCTAAAAGCCCTGTGAGGCTTTCAGGAGAAGAAAAATAGAGCGGTGTCATGCACGTTCTCCGTCTTCAGTGCCTTCAGATCCCCACTTTAAAATTTCATAACTGACAAATGATGCTGCAGACATTTCAGCAAAGACAGTGTGTGGCTCTTAGAAGGGCTTTTATCATTTTGAAGTCGTGATGTTTCTCTTGTTTTTTTCCCTTCTTTCACTTTCACAGAGCAATTGCTTTATGTTTATAGGTTCAGTTTTTGTATTTCAGCTGATGAAAATGTATTTTGTTTCTTTCTATCTGAGTGCAATAGTTGCCTGACAGTGTGCCAGTGCTACTAATCACCTCACTAATGGCACAACCAAGCAATTCCAGGGCTTCTGTGTTTGTAAATACATTTTCCCACACCAGCAGATGGACCAGACTAAAATAACTCGGAGCAAACTGTGAGTGCTCAAACCTACCCCAGGTGCCAGTGCTACCCAGGGGACCCTGTAGCAGCTGGGGGGTAAATGCTTTGGTTCTCTCCAGGGTTGCCAAGAGGTGAGGGAAGCTGGTGACTAAATTATTTTTTCTCTGAGCTTCACTGAATTTCCTCTTCTGTACCTACTCGAGAGTCAATTTTTGCAGAACTTGATGCCACTTTTCATTTTGATATAGGGAAACACTGAGAAAGCAGAGGATCACCCTGATGCTAACCTGGCACTGGGCTGTTCTGGGGCTGAGGATGGCTGAAAATCATGAAAGCTGTATCCACTGCTATGTTCACTGTATATAAATGGTTTAAATTGCTGTCCTTGAAGATCAAAGACTTAAAGAAATACAATCTACTTCACTCTTGGTGAAGACATCATCCATTGCAGACATAAAATACTGGTTTGTCCTAATAAGTGTCCTGTTCAAATTGCTGGGAGTAGTAACCATTTCACAGATGGCACTTCAGTTAAGGCAGAATTATATTTCATGGTATGTGCCCTTACACTTGTGATGATCCATCTAACAAAAGGCAGTGGTTACAACCTGACGTGCAGCACAGCATGGTGAAGTAGGCAGGAGCAGAAAGGGGGTCACCCTGCTCAGCCAGCATCTTCTTGCTCTTACTAAATTGGAAAATAACAGCAGGGGGCTAAAAAGAGGTGCATCCACTGACTCTAAGGAGTCCCAAATCTGCCATATGCAAACTGAGGCACCCCAATAATCAGGCATGGCTGGAGGACTTTCACTCTAAGTCAACACTGAAAGTTCTGTCTACTTATCCAGGAGCCAGAATTGTCAGTGTTTTAAAACACCTCTGTTGTCATTTTAAAAACCAAACAAAAAAACTCCAGGGTATTTAATTTCTTTGTGTATGTTTTCAGCTTCTGATTTTCCCGTGCAGTCCTGTTATCTGCACTTTACATGGGCATCACTGAGGTGTGGGGTGTCCTAATCTCACACTCTGCTTTTGGCAGCTCTGCTTTCCAGGCTTACAAAAATGCCCTACCCACAAGGTTATGCTGTCTTCTTACCTATGTATATTATGCACAGTTAATACCCATGAAATCAGTACCTGAATTTTCCACAGACTCTTTATCATCCTGAGACACATTTTTTTTTCCCCTCAACTTCTTGCTTTAGAAGACACATTTTATTTTGGTTTCTCTCGTAGTTTCTATTAGAAGTAGTCATGGTTTGATGTTAATGTTTGCAGTGCTTTTGACACAGTCTAAAGCATGAATATCTGAAACCAGCTCTGCTTTGTATATTTTGTCAGCAGTTTAATGTCATTTCTCTTGCTGAGCAAGTGAATTTGTTCAGAATACAAAACAATTGTTAAGTTTGGGTTTTTTTAAATAACTGCCTCCTGTGCAGCAACTTGCAGGTGTTGTGAAATATCAGAGAAGTGAAACAAGACAGGGTTGGGAGTTTTTTCCATTTGTACATTTTTTTGCTATCTTAGCCTACTTTTGCTAAGATCAACACTTTGGACAAATTTGTTCCAAACACCACATTTATCAAATACTGTTTGATTATTCTTACTTTGGTTGTTGGGTTGGGTTTTTTTTCTTGGTCAGATCCAGAATGTCCTTCAATGATTACATACCATTTCTGAATAACAAATTAACCATGTTATCTGCATAGAGAACTCAGAATTCATCAAAACAAATGATGAGGACTGTTACTTGTCATTTGAAAATTGTGTAATCACAGCTATGCTGAGTTGTGTTTTGATTAAGTGGGAGATGATTACAGAGATCCGTCATGCAAAGGTGCAAGTGCGGATTTAATTCCATCCCCATATAACAAAGGGTTTTGAGCACAGTTTTCAAGTTCCCAATCAGGGAAAGTGCTTAAAACTGTGTGTGTGTGTGTTTTTAAGGATGTTACAGGCTGTTGCTGGAAGGTGCACTCAGCTCCTGTGCTGCTGGAAGGATCACACAGGTACCTTGATATTTTGTGTTGAGACAGACTTTCCATTCCGGTTGTAGGCCCAGGTATGTGGTTTTACTCATCAAACCTGTTTGCCACAGTTACAATCTGGGTGGTTTTCTGTACTACACCATCAGAATAATGTGCACAGTAGCCCTGAAATGAGTAACAGTAAAAAAATGCTCTGTAGCACGTGCAGCTCTGCAGGGGTGCAAAGGCTGAGCAAAGGTTCACCCACCAGTTCCTTAATTTTAATTTTGCAACTGGAGTAATGCACAATGGAGCAGGATATGGACAGGAGGGAACGTGTGCAAGTTCTGTTACCATAATATAAAACACAGACCTCTGATACTCAACCAAGACTGAGTATCTCAGGGCCCCAAATTCGTTTCTTCAAGTTGTGATATCCAGAGCTGAAATGAAGAACCAGGGCTGGCATCTTCCACTTCAGTTTAGATAACTTATCTCGTAGACTGCTGTTTGAATTAGTCCTTGAAGCAGTCAGAGGTTAGAATTGAAGTTTTCTATCCAGAATGAGGTCACTCAGAGGTCCCTCCCTCTGTACAGTCATTATGTCATCGAGGGCTTTTTCTTCAAACCCCAAAAGTGTCAGTTGAGAAACTGAGAAGTGGAGTTAAAGTCTTATTGTCTGTGCTGTTTCCCTGGCAGCACAGGATCATCCTCTACAATACTTCTCCATAAGATAAAAGGGGTGTAAAATTTATTTTTTAAACTCATTTTTATTTAAGCTTAGAAATGTGAAGCCTGTCACTACAAAGCTGAGCGCAGCACCTGAACTGCTCCAAGAGGTCCATAAGACAAACTGCAGAAATACATGACTGGTGTTGTCAGCAATGGGCTCTTTTTTGTTTTGTTCATATGCTCAATTCATAGAGGATTCCTGGGTCCAGTTGTGATAAAAAAAATCAGGTGACAGGAGAGGAGCACAAAACCTGTTCTCATGGCCAGCTGCTGCCTTTAGGCTGGTGTAGTTTCAGACTAACTTCACTGAAGTCAATGACTTTATTTTAAATTTACAACAGCCAAACTGAAAGTACAGTTCAGTCTTGTATGAACAATGCCAGAGGAAAAAAGAGAAGGAAACAGAGGATACAGAGTGTATGTCAATGATGCATTGACAGTCATGCTTCCTACAAAGCTTCAAAAGGAGAGTGTTAAGCACTTAGGCAGCTTTATATGTAGAGGAGTGTTATATGATCAAAGAATGGGCATTTTTGTAGGCGAGGAAGCTTTTCAGCCTCTGTGGCTCTTGATGTTCTCTGGGAAATATTCCTTATGATTTTGTGAAGAGAGATAGATTGTTCCAGTGCATCAGACTAGGTACATAATGGAAAATTTTACTTGCACAAAAGATTCATATAATTCACTTGTGGCTGGGGTACTTGTGAGTTACTGGGCTTTCAGATGTGAGAAATAACCCTCATAAGTCATTGCTACTATTGTGACCCGTCCTCTTATCCTTTACACACAGTTTTTCTTCCTTACCTTACTAGCTGAAGCATATTACAATTATTTGATTAGATCTCTTACAAGCTGCTCTATGGAGCAAAATGATGAGACTGCTCTCCGAAGTGAAGTAATGTTTTCAAGAATGCCAGTTTGATCCTGGGGTTACATATGCTATTGTCAGTTTAAATGAAATCCAAAACCCATGTCTTCACAGGATGTTGGTAGTCAACATCTGAGTGCTCCAGGAAGTTCTTGCAAAATTAACTCTCATTTTCACATATCAGCACTTTCAGGCTTCTGCTGAACTAGAAAGGTGAAAGACTGTTTTTGTGCTTTTTCCAGCCTCACTGTTCTGAGGAAATCAAGTCTGTGCCTTTGGGAAGTTCACCCAAACCAAACCTGTCAGTCAAACAGCTACAGGAGCCTCTTCACTGTGCTTCAGTGCACTTTGACTTTCCCTCATCTGCATTAGCACACTTCAGGGCATTATATCTGTTGTTACAAGGATTAGTAATTCTTCATTAATGAACCCGTTGCTACAGCTTTGCCAAATCTGGCTGGGCAATCAAATTATCCTGGTTGGTTTGTGAGGTCTCTGATGTCCACTCTAAGTGTCAGCACATCCCCAAGGCTGCTACTTACAGACATGGAGCTTTTCTCCCTCAAGCATCTTTGGCTTGATTTCATTACCAAGAGGCGCTGCTTAGACACGTGCCACTTTCTTCATAAAGTTTATTAGGTATTAAATTGTTTTATTGGGTATAAAATTGGTTTAGAACATTACATTCCAGACTACTGTAGCTATAAAGATTTCAGTGGCAATTCATGAGATTCATGGAAAATTAGAGACAGCAAGGCTTCCCAGGTAAATCAGAAAAAGGAAAACCCACCCACACTGTATGTACTGCCCGAGGAGATGATTGCTAATGAGATAAGTGTGATGTACAGCTCTGTTATGAAAATTACATAAGTAGGCAAGATAGCAGGTTCTTCTGTAGGTCTCCTCATGGGTGTTTTCAGGAGCACATTTACTTGTTCAGCTTGGAGTTAAAAGGAGCTTTTAAACTCCAGGTAGCACTGGAGGAGCACTGCAGCGAGAAGGAGCGACAGTCTGAGCAGGTTCAGGTATTGGCAGTGAATTGTTAACAAGCCAAAAACCTACAAGGCACTTAACCAGGCATTTAATTTTAGCTGTGTGAGCGGTCCTGCTCCAGTCAACAGGATAACACAGAGCCGTGTAGTTAAGAGAGCAGTCAAGTGCTTGGCTGGGTCTGGAACTACAGGCAATTGCAAATTGCTTCCCTGCCCTCGGTGAGGCCGTTCTGCATCAGCAGCAAAGGCAGGAAGGGATTTCCCAATGATCTCCAGGGACATGGGAGAGAAGATTTCTGCCAGCAAGTTTTCCTCGTGTCAGCGGACAAAGGCAAAATGCAATCTAGTGGTTAAAAATGGGAAGCAGTTTGGAAGTGAGGTCCAAGCTGAGATGATCCACCCAGGGATAGAGGGAAAGTCCTTATGTCTGCCTCTGTGGTGGCCAGGAAGCTGCCTGTGGATGGGTATTGCTGAGGCTCACAGACCCAATGGGATGCTGTGTCCTGGGACCTTCTGTGTCCTGGGACCTGCTGAGTCCTTGGATCCTTCTGCGTCCTTGGATCCTTCTGTGTCCTCAGACCCTTCTGTGTCCCGGGACCTGCTGAGTCCTTGGATCCTTCTGTGTCCTCAGACCCTTCTGTGTCCCGGGACCTGCTGAGTCCCAGAGGCTGTGCAGCTGTGCCAGAAGGTGCACAAAGATAATTAAACATTGCACAGCTTAGTGGCTTAATGTGGCAAATTCTCCACTACTTTCGGAGTTTTTGCAGTGAGGGTAGGAACCTTCTAAAACCTACCACTTTTTTAACCTAGCATCATATGATGACTGTCCCAAAGGCTAGCTTAAAATTAAAATTTCCACTTTTTGTTTGAGGAAGACATTTACAGAACATTTGCTGCTTAGGTGTTGTCACACAGCGTGCTCAGTTCTGGCCACGGTGCCTATTTTGTAGTAGCTGTTACTTGCTGCCTACTCTTGAGTTTATTAATATAAAACCATGACTGTACCACTCACAAGTGCATTAACTTTGTTCTGCTTGATAACTTCTGGTTTACTGCACATCCTTAGTCATTACAAGCAGAGGAAGAAGTTGTTCCTTTGTATCTTGGATTACCAGAAATTGATGCTCTGTGTATTCATTATTTTTCTGCTCATGAAGGAGTTATTAATCTCCACCTGCATCTCTTGCCCTATAGTTACAGTAATTGTAGCATGAGAAGTTTAAGGAAAGAAATATTGTTTGAATAAATGCTAATTCTGCATCAAAGGATCATTAGGCTGAATTTATCCCAATCTAGGAAGCTTACCTCATTAGTTTTTAGTTTTATGAAGGTTTTATGTAATTTATAAACATTGCAGAAGTAGAATTTGCCAATTATCAGACTTTTGAGCCCTGGTATTTTCTTCCTCCCTCAATACTTTGTGAATTTGATATACAAAGGTTAAATCCCCCAACTTCTAGCAGGTTTCTTTAATTAAACTGGCTAACAGAGGGCCAAGGTCCTGACCCAGCAGGAATTTTTTGGGGGTTTTAGAAGGTTCCTACCCTAACTGCAAAAAACCTGAAAGTAGTAGAGAATTTGCCACAGTAAGCCAGTAAGCTGTTCAACATTTAATTATCTTAATTGTTTAAAAACTCCAATTTATCCTGAAGTCAGAATTTCTCTAGCATTATCTACCAATTACTGTATTTCATTATGTCTTCTTCTGCTATAATAAAGAGCTAGGACCAGGAATTTCTTCCCATGCAACTACTTATCAAACTCTCTCTTAGACTTCTCTCAGAGAATGGATTTGGCTTCTTAAGTCTCACTCTAATCAGGAAGGAGTATCCCAGTTAAACTGCCCTGGGGGAAAAAATATGAAGAGGATATTTCCTAATTGGAAGGCAATGATTCATTACATTCATCTTATTTCACAAACACTATTTATTTGCCTTTTCTTTGCTGAATTTCCCTGGTCTCTCACTAGACCCTGTTCCTCAGCAGGGCCCCCAGGAGCAGCTCTGGGAACCCCCAGGGCTCCTTGGAGCAGCTCCTGGCCAGGCTGTGTGTTCCCTGGAGCACTGTCCTGCCTCACCTGGGGCTGCCAGTGCTTCTCAGCTCCTGATTCCTGTCAGAGCACCAGGGTGGATTTCTCTTCACAGTCATTAAAGGTGAGAAAGACTGGGTTGAACACAAATTCTGAAATACTGAGCAGAACTGACGTTTCCTGGTCAGAAATCCTGCAGAGATGTGGGAATGAGTAACAGCTCTCTGCCTGTTCCATGCAGAGCCCAGAGACTGACCACAAATGGTTGCATTAGGATAATCTTTTGGCTGAGGCACCAGCCCCAGAATTGGAAAACCTGAGTTCAGTTTTCTGTCTCTGCTGTAGGTTCAGATGTGACTTTGGATAGGACATTTGATTTCCCTATATTCAGTCTCTGTTCTGTGGCAGATGGGAGGATATATTTCTGTCTGTCCATGTCCATCCTTCAGAGGATGGAATGCTCCTGGTATTTCAATATGAGCACATGCAGCATCTGGAGGTGATTGAAGCTTCCATAACTGCTGCCACATGAGCAGTCACAGTTCTCCTCTTTTAAAAACTGAAATTCACCCTTTACCAGGTCCATGCCAACAGAAATTACAGTCAGACATTTTGTTTCCAGCAGAGCTGTGTAAAAATATCTTGTCTGCTCTTTGTCTTCAATCTGAAACAGAGATTACCATTCCCTTCCACCTCAGCTGCATGCTTAGTCTTCCCAAAACTGTCAAAATGGTACAAGATCCTATTATTAAGTGTTTAATTTAGACTGTATCCTTTTGAATTATAATTTATCCAACTTACAGGGCATTTGCATGACCGGCTCAAGCAGCAGGAAGGGAGGGCAGGGGGAATGAACCAGGACTGGCACAAACACCTCTGGAATAAGGTCCTTACTTGGCCCAGCCAAAATAAACCACCCAGCCTCCAGTTTAGCCTGAGCAATGGGACTCAAGCAGCCACAAAGCCCTTTTTCCTGCTGTGTTACAGAGCACTTGAATTATTTTTTTAACACAGTATCCTTCATGTAATAATAGAATTGCTCAGCACAGTTCAACCGTGGAGCAGAGGCTGTGACCAGGGGTGGCTGGCAGAAGGTGACAGTGACAGGGGAAATGGGAAAAGGAAATAGTTGTTGCCATCACCTGACAAAGCAGATAATAAGGCTGGAATTCCTCTGAAAACACAACTGGTAGAAGCAGCAGAGCATGTAAACATTGACACAGGGCAGCAAGGCAGGATTTTGATACAGTGGACACTGTAGTTAGAGCCAGTGAAGAAATCCCTGGGGGCCTTGACTGTGGTTATTGCTTTTGTCTTACTTCATCTCTGTAGAGGTATTAGCTGCCTGTGACAGTCTGGCTCTGAGTGAAGATGGAAAGAGATTATTTAGAGACAAGAGGACAGACAAGTGGATTGTATTCCATGTTACTCACAGCAAAGACGCTCCAGGGCAAAATTAAATTAACTGAAAGTCCAGAAAAGTGCCTTCATAAAAATGATGTAGAGCTATATTTTTTTCAAATTTTCTTGTAGATGATAGGCAAAGCAAGGCAGCCCCTGTAATTGGTTGATTTGGCTTTTTTTATCATCTATCCCATTTTCCCAGAAAAGCTTTTTTAACAGAATTGTATTTAAGTTGAATAGGAAAGACTCTTGATTATTTCTTTGACAGTCCAGAATGTTTACAACAAAGGCTCTGCAAATAAATAGATGGATGAAACCTGGAGCTTGGTAAATGAAGAGCACTTTTGACCCAGCAGGGATAAAACACATCAGCCATGTGATGAAAGAATTACTTAACCCTGTGGCACTGTCTCTTGCAGTTCTTGGAAATTCAAACTTTAATGAGGCAAAGTAGCATTTAATGACTAGTGCCATTCTCCAGAAACAAAAAGTTACTGGAGTCACAGAGGGGTTGTTTTTATTTATTTATTTATTTCAGCCAAGATGTAGTTGAAATGTATATTTAGGACTAAAAGTATAGGCACTGTCTGGGAACATAAAATGCCGTGGGTCACGATATAACTCTGCATTTGTTCTAATGCAGTATTTTTCTGGTCACATCTGACGTGCTTTGAGGGTCAGTTTTGTGCTGATGCCTGTGTTTCATGGCTGTGTGATATCTAACTGGCCCTGTCAGACATGAGTCAGGCAGTGCCATGTTTGTGAGTGCATGTCTGCACTGTAATCCCTCCCAAAATCCAGTGGTTTGTGAAACCCAGAGGGGCCAAATGCTTTGCTGGGCCAGGGAACGGGAAATAAGGACAGGCTTGAGCAGGAGAGATGAGGGTGCTGTATAACCAGGCTGCCCAAATATTCTCTGAAATCTTTATCTCACAAATCCTAGTTGTTCTAACCCTTTCCATGCTAAGAAGTGCAGGGAGACAATGGAATTTCATAAGGACAGAGTCATCAGGAGGTGGCATGGAAAACATCCCATTTCCTAGTTCATGAAGCTGGGATACTGTTCTCCCTGCTCACAGCGGGTGTGGGCAAACCTCTCTCAGGTGTCAGGATGAAAGTCCTGGGATAAGAGCAAGGAAGGATGATACAAAACCACTTCTTACCTCTGGTGAGCTCTGTCCTCTCCCAGGGGCAGGGACAGAGCTGCTGCTGGTTCCCAGTGGGATTGCTGGCAGCACGTGGTGCAGCAGGGCTGTGTCTGACACAGGGGAGCAGAGTAAGAGATGAATTTACTAGAGAATCTCTTTGCAGTAGATTTCCTTTCCCTTTGGCTTAGCACAAAGTGGTAAGTCCAAGGTGGAGAACATGGATGTGGTTCAGAGGATGGGGCTTCTTGCCAGGAGTTTGTTTTCAAGACTCTCTGTAATAGAAGGATTTTTAAAAATCTGCTCACAGCAGAAATTTGGTGCTTAATTTCCCAGCCCGGGAGTGAAGAGTGGTGATGAATGACTTAATTAAGGAAGCTGTGAAAAAGCAAAAGGTAAATGTTAATGTTGTCTTTGTAACCAATTAATGATCTTTTTATCTATAATGGGACATTAATTTTCCAAATAATTTCTTCGAGAAAGAGTACAGATTTGGCAAAAAAAAAATTTTACATCTAAGTTCATCTGTTGAGAAAGGAGAACCCATTACATTAATTACATCCTCAAAAAGGGTATTTTCAGATGTGGTTGAAACAAAATATTTTGCTTGATGTGAAATGAACTTTCATTCCATATCTTGAGTTGTCAAACACCTCAAAATGCCGAGCAGAGTTTTGGTTCCATTTGAAACCGTATCTGTATCTCTACATATTTAACTTCTGGAAATCTCTTGCAAACAAAGAACATCCCTTATTTGCTCAGCACTTTTATAAAATGGGACACTGTCTTCCCAATAAGCCGAAGCTAATATTTACAGTGTTCAATTGTGAGGACATTTTCAGCTCTTGGGAAAAATCCTGCCAAATGTGTATGTGTATTTTCACCTTCTTGTGCTAGATGGAATGTGTCCTAGGTAATTTAAAGAATAAAAACATGCCCAGCAAACTCTTCTATATATCACCAGCAATAAATTTCTGTTGGTTTCATTATACAACACAACAAACAAACAACAATTTCAGAAAATCCACCAAACAAAAGAAGTTGTCAACTAAAGCAAACCTTAATCTAAATCTTTGTAAATGGCAATAACTGATCCTGAAAAAGTGAAATGGAAGGAGCCAGTACAAGGCTGTGTCTGGTGATAGACCTCACTTTAAATTTCCCTGGAGAGGTAGCAAATCTGCAAACGTGACAGCCTCCTTTGCAGTCCTAGAGATCCTTCAGGGAGCTGTCCATCAAAATCACAAACAGCCTTTTTCTTTTGTGTTTTACCTAAATTGCATCCAATTACCAGCTCTTTAGGTGATATACAAAATACCTCAGTTTGTCAGTCACTTCACAGCCTATGATTAATGTTAATATCTGTCCATTAGTGGCAGCAACAAAGCATTTAGGCAGAGTGAATCACTAGGACATAATAGCACTTTCCTCTGTGAAAGTTCCTTTTCTCTGCTCTTTTTTCCTCTTAAGGTATCCAAAAACCTTTCCAGACGTGTACTGTCTGAAAGTCAGAAAGGTAAAGTCAAAGCATGTTGTAACAGACTCACCAGAGGGGTTTTTTTTAATTTTTTTTTTCACGTTCTTCTTGCAGCTCAGGAGGCTGCCAAGGCTCCCAGTGCCTGGGCAAAAGGGCAGTGTGGGCAGAGGCATTTTTCAAACTTCAGAGGCACCTCTCAGGTAGCTTATTCCAGTCATTTATGGGCAATGCCCCTCCTTTGGCACCTTCCCGTAGCACTGGGAGCAGAATATTAATCATGGGGTTGTCATCTGAAGTAAATAAGCATTCCCAGTGAAAGCCATTCTCACACACATCTGCTTCTTATGTTTATTAAGGATTTGGCACTTACTGTGTGAAACAGGACGTTATCTGAATTCAGTAATCATGTGTTGGTTTAGTAAGCAGGTGCTTATTCCCACCAGATGAACTTGTCCATTATAAGCAGGTGATGATTTGTGGGTTTTTTAACATAAATTGCATGTTTAGTTCGCTGATCTGATTTAGAATGGGTGTGTGGGAAAGGATGCCTGGAATTACTGTAATGATTTGTTAGTGCTTCTGCTGGCAAACTGAGTTCTTTCTCACTGCTCACCTCTGATATTTGATTAATTATCCTCCTAGAGATGGGTTTTCAGTATAAATTCTATCTCCAGCTCGAGTTCTGCTGTTCAGAGTGCAGGAGAGGATGCTGTAATGTAGAGTCACTATCCTGGCTGGGTTCTGTAGGTATGAGAGATGGGTTCACACCATTCCTTGCAGCAGGATTATCTCTGCTGTACACCTAAAGCACTAAGACTTAGCGAGATTTATGGAACTATTAAGAAGGAGCTCTCAGGTGCATCTCTGGGATGATAATATCCATTGTTCCGTGTTCATACAACTGCTCCCTTGGGGAGGTCACAGAGGAGGAACAAGATGGAATTAATGCCTTGAAAAACAAGAGTGCCCCCCACATGTGTGCAGGTCACGGCTGCCCAGTGGGAATTTAGGGAGCTCTAACAAGGGATGGAAACTGCCACAGCTCCCCAAGTGCTGAGCACCCAGCATGAGGACTCTGGGTTTCTTCTGCTCACTTCTGCCATTTTTCCCATTTTTGCTTTGCTTTCTTTCCTGGTTTTCTTGTCAGCACTGCCCTGGAGATTGTTGTGGAGCAGGGCTGTGGAGAACTCACACCTCTGGCCTTGGGCATCTTCCTTAGAGGTCCTGGTGAAGGAGCATCTCTGGTGAGGCTTCTCTGCTGCCTGGGTGCTTCAGGGGCCAGTGCCTGAACAAATCAAGGCTTTGGTACCCCAGCCATCGAGAAGCCAGTTGACAAATGTGCCTCATTTCATGGTTTTGTCACGTGGCCTCTGAGCTCTGTGACCATCCCTGGTACTGCTTTGTGCCCGTAACACTTGAGTCCTTGGGACTTCTTGTAACCATGGTCAAAGCTGAGTTTAAGCTGAGACACCAGATGTTTTTGTGGTCTAAAGTATTAGTAATTAATCTGAGTTTGTAGTGTTCCTGCATTAGAAGAAGCTTTTACTGTAATAGCCTTTTTTTTTTTTTGGAAAATGTTATTCTAAGTAGATCAGCATGCTAAAATTTGCATTGTAGAAGATTGGTTTGGAACAAAGCAGGATCTAATGAGCATATAGTAAATCCCTTGGCTCTGCAGCAGAGCCACAATAAGCATAATAGCTCTCACTGAATGAATCCCTTGCAGCCTAAAAGCTTTCTTCTTTAAAATGAAATAGCAACCCTGCAGGATTTAGTGTAGACAATATGCAAAGATCACTTAAGGGGCTGCTGTGGAAAGAGAAAACAAATGAGGATGACTCCACTTAGGGTCCTTTGAAAAGACCCTTTGTGATCACTTCATTACTCAGTCTGTTTCAATATTTCTTGTTCAAGAATGACTTTATTCTAATGGAAGCATCAATAAATTCCACTCTTTAGTCTTCCTCCCTGTGGTCTTCAGCTAAAATGTCAGGAAGCATTTTATCATTTTTCAGCGTTCTCACTGAAGGTTGAGCACACAGTAAATATTATTTAATTAGCAAAAGACTGAAAGTGTGAACTAGTGGTATTGCACGAGAAAGCTGAGAACTCACTTTGGGGAGGAAAAAAAGTTGGACAGCTTTTACCTGTTGAACCCAGGGGGGATTGAACCAGGTGACCTCCAGAGGTTCCTTCCGTTCTGTGACTCTGTATTTCACCTGCCACATGCACTGGTGTGTATGGCTCTAAACTTGATGTATGATTTATTTTTCTTGTTTACTTTCTGAGTTCAAAATTTTTAAATTTGAAATTTAGTGATATGGATAGAACAACACCAGGGATTTCAAGAGTGGGTGTTTTAATTCCAGGACTTGGCTTTGCTCTTGGAGGCTTTTAATTTTGCTTCTAGGTTGAAAGTCTAATTTTGGCTTTAATTTGCTGGAAGAAATAATCTCTGTTCGCCAGAGATACCAAATTAAAATGAGAAGGTGTTTGAAACATAAACCAACTCTTCCCCTCAAATGCTACAAACTGAGCTTAGTGCACATAAGACTTTATCCCTTGCTGAGATGTGAATTTAGAGGGAGATTTTCTCTATGGTCTGTTGGGATAAATGAGGAGAAACAACCCAAAGCAATCACAAGAAGGGCAAGTAAGGAACAAGAATGACAGGCTGATCTTCAATGCTGTTTCATGTATCCCATATAAATTGTATTTTTGCAAGGCCAGTCTGTTGAATTTTAACAGTTACAGTCCAAACACTGTCTGTGCTGACAGATTTACAGAAGTGACTGACAGTGATTCTACTGATTTGGGGAAAAGTTGAGTAAATCTGTAAGAAAGTAGAAAATTATTCTCATCAAACACATTCTTAAAGAATATGTTATGGGAAGCATCTGCCTGGGACAATTACCAAACTAAATTAAGATACCAAATTGCATTTACTTTGTACAGGAAAAATGATTTGTAGTTGGAAAAACCAACACATCTGGTACTAGACCAGAAGAAGAGGTCTGCAGCCTCTTTCAGACTTGAGGAGAATTCAGAGAAAGTAGAGTTATTATCTCTAGTCTATGAAGTTTAAGGGTTTGCCTCAAAGCAGTCTCTCTTCTATGCCTGTCATTTATGTGAGAGGAGCTGTTAACATCTCCTGGAGCATTTTGAGGTGCCAACATTCATTAATTTGCTATGAAAAACAAGCCTTTGAAAATTAAAAGCTTGCCCTTAGGCTGTCCTTTCTCCCTGTTGCCATTCCTCAGTGCTTCCTCGCCTGTCAGACCCTAATGCCATCCCTAAGCAATGATGTCAGAGGGACTGAAGGTGCATAAACAGTGCTGATCTGCACCTGAGGTCCCTGATACAGAACATCCCAGTGGTTGCCAGACATGTGCCCCTGAGGTTGCCTCCTTTGTTAGTACCTGTAAGTTACTGTCTCCCAAAATTCTACTCCCTAAGTGCTTTCTGAGACTAAAGAGATCATGTTCCCCATCCTTCCCCACCTGAGGGATGTGCTGAGGGGGGACCTGCTGGCCCTTGTGCAGCACATGGTACAGTGCTGGATCTGCTGGGATTGGCAGAGGCTCTGGATAATTCTCTGGTGCCTCTCTGGGGCAACTGCTCCCAAGCAGGCAGGCATCCAGGGAACTCGTGCCAGCATGGGTAGATGTCGTGATGGCCAGAAGCAGAGTCTGCTTTGCAGCCACGTAATCCTCAGAGCTCAGTGAGGGAATGAGGAGCAGGCTCCAGAGCCCAGTGGTGGAAGTCTGGGAGCTGCATAAACTCTCCTGACATTTCTGCTAGTCCAGCCCTGGCTGTGTTACACCATCACTTTGGCCTCGTGCTCAGCTCCTGCTGTGCTCTGCTCAGCTGTGAGGCTCCTCAGCAGCTCCTCAGGGAGCAGTGTTATCAGAGTAGGGGGGGTTGACAGCATCCCTGCAGAGACAGGTGAACTGCCCCAGGGGAAAACAAGAGTTCCTGAACCACCACCTTCTGGAGTTTGGGATATTTTAGTTTTTGCCACACTGCTCCTGTTGCTCTGAATGGGTTTTGCAACTTCCACCCCCCCCTTCATCAAGACATTTCAGAGTGTCTCTGGAATTTTCCTTGCAGAAGGGAGATCTACTTCACACATCAAATCATGAGCTTCTTCCCTAGACGTGCTTCTTTCAAAGTTGCATTATCATTTGTAAAAGTTGTGCAAAATATGGGTTTATGGAGATCGGATTAGTGGTAAAAGCATATGGGACATTTTTAATATCATTTTAAATCCTATCTCCTCCCTTGCATAGCAACTACCCTATTAATTTATCAGACCTAGTTCTTTACACACAAAGTTTATCTTTACAGCAAGATAGCAGTTGCTGGAGTGTGAGTTTCTCTAGAACATGTTTCAATTTCTTTGTGCTTATCTATTTTCTTCTGTAGGAGGGTTAACAGAAGTGTTTTATCTTCTTGCTGTTGTCACATCTGAGATCTTAACTGGTTTGAGGTTCTGGTTAACCTCTAAGAAATATGTGAAGGACAGCCTCTAAATTTGCTCCTGAAGAGCCACCAGAGAAATTTAAAACACGCCTCAGTTGAGTATCTCATTGCAAGAGCATTTATCATTACACTGCCTTTGTTTTCTGAAAGCAGTTCATCTGTAAATATCAGAAAACCCCAAGGGAACACAGCTAAGAGGTCAAACTCCAATCAGTTCTAACAAATTTTGAAGGCTAATCGAATACCTATGAAAAAATTGTTTTGCTTTTCTATAAAGAAAAGGTGCCATTTGGAGTCTGCCATGAAACCTCACCTTAGGTGACTGTGCAAGAGGATCTACCAGCACACCCCTGAACACTGTTGTCATAGTTCTGGGAAAAACAGCAAGCTTCCAAGTGTTCATCATTGGGGCAACTGAAATATTGATGAAAATAGTAATCATAAAGCAATCATACTGGTGCCAAACATATACTAAAGACTTGTATGACTCCACCTACTCTGTCCTCCATGTCTCTGCTTCTCTCCTCGAATTAAGTTCTTGCTGTTTGAGCCAGGAAAAAAACATGAGGAGAGCCTCAAGTGAAATTCAGCCCTCTGAGATGATTAGTCCTCAATCACTGCTGTGTGTTCCCAGGCTCACAGGGCAGCAGGAGAGGGGGAGGTATTGACACACCTGGGATAAGAAGACCCGCTTAGGAACAGAATTAGCTTTTATATGTGAGATTTTATTCACACTCCCTTTGCATCTGCTATGAGCAGATTATCTGCAAACCGCTTTTAGAGGAGTTGAGAGCAAAAAGGAAGGATTGTCACAGGGACGGTGTCAGGATCAGTCAACCCAGGACCCTTTTGGGTCCTGTAATTTGAAAGTGTTGGTCAGAAGTTTATCCTGAAACCTTTGACAAAACAAAGATCTGTGGATCTTGAGATGTGATTTTCTTCCTTTTTTCAAGTCCTTTTTTGGCAGCTGAAAGTCTCTCTGATGTAAGCTGGTTTGTCCCAGCATGGAAAGATTATTGCTCTATAAGTGCACCATTAAATAGCACAGGCTATTTTGAGAAATGAGAGTTGGGACTTTTTTAAACCATAATTATGGCTGCCTTTAAAGATGGTGATAAAAATGTAGTTGATGAACAAAACAAGACCATGTGATTAATTTCTCGATATGATGTGTTTGATTATGACAGCTCCCCAGTCTTTAATAGCTTCCTATGTGAAGTGAAAAACAGAGAGAGAGCACTTTATCTAGCACAGCTGATTAAATATGACTCCCTAGGCAGCTCTGAGAATACGTAGAAGCAAGAATATCCATAAAACTCCATTAGAAAACAAGAAAATGTCAGGCTATAAATTACTTTGAAAAATCAGTTTTCAGTGAACTACATAAATTGTCCTTATCAGAAATGCAAGAACCCTAAATGTCCTATATTCATGCTAATTTTTTTTTTCATCTAGTGTGGGCACTAGAAGAGTTGCCACATCCATTAAGGGCTGGAGGATAACTACAGAGCTCCTGTGTTTCAGATGGGAAAGGGTTTTATTGTAATTTTTTCAAACGTACTGTGAAGAATCCCTTCTGATTTAGACCTTGTTGGTTCATGGCTGACTGGAGAGAGAGGTTGAAACCACACCATCATCTTCCTATGCACATCCTGAATGCTGAGGGCTGTCTTTCTGTTTGACTTCGTCACAGTAGGAATTTTACTGTACCTCCTGTAGAGGTGAATTTTATTTTACACTGGGATGTCAAAGGGGCTGAAAAGGGCTCACTGGTGCCTGCTGTTGTGAATTTACTACCTGGGTTGCATGTGCTGCTGCCTCTCAGGTGTTTTCAGGAATTACTTAGACTTCTTTCACCTTGAGGAACCACAATTCAATCCTTGTGTCAGATCCCATCATCTGCATGGTCTGTCACAGTGATTTAAGGCATTTTTGTCTCCAGGCCACATGCACTCTGAGGGGGCCTGGGAGCCCACTGGATCCCTTAAAGTTTGATGGGCAGGTTTTTGAGGTTTTTTCCAGCTGACAAATTAAAACAAAAATACTTGTGTTGAACAGGCAAAATTTCTAAATGAGAACAAATACCCGGTTTTAATGTTGTCAGAAGGATTGTGTTGTTCTATTTTTACAGCAAAGGTTTGGGTTTTAAGTTTAATCTGACCTTTCAGCTTGAAATATATTAAAACTTTTAACATCAAACTGATCTTCTGAAACTCATCAGTAACTCAGTCTCAGAAAAACATTTGGGGGGGACACAGATACAGGTGATAAAGACCATGTGTTTCAACTAGTGAAAACTTTTTAAATTGATGTTCTTCTTGAAAATTTAGGTCAACAAAATTTCTGAAACATGTGGAAATTCTTTCGTAATAGAGAAATCTTTTCCAGTCCTGCCGTGGGTGTGTGTGGGTAGTCTGGAAGACATCCATCTCTGGTAGGCTTTTCCTTGAGAACTGAAAAAAACTCGAGATGCCTGACTTTTAAGAATTCTCACACTGGGATATCACAAATGAGGGATATCTGAGATAGCTGCTTTAAAAACTCCTCCATCTCTTCTGTTGCCTTCACTTGGAAGAGAAAGCTTGAAATCTGCTTCTGTGAAGTGCTGCTCAGGTGGAGTTCAGCACTGTTTTATAAAACATCAGAGTCCAGTTCTGGCACCAGGGTTTTGTTTCAGGATGTGCTGAACAGCCACTGCAGCAATGCCGGGTGACACACTCGGCTGGGTGAAGCAGAAATGAGGGGCCCTGCTGCCACAGGGGTGTTTTGAAGCTGGTCTTTTCCGTTTTCTTACTGCTGGAAGATGCAGACTGAGGTTGTTCCTTTCAGCAAAGAACCACTGAAATGTCCTCAAGCTCCTGGAAACAGATAAAGCACAAAACTGCCACGACACCCTGGCAGGTTGTGCGGTGACACCTCCAGAGAGCTTGCTAACTGTGAAAACTGGGCTCAAAGCCTCAGATTGTTGAAAATTTAATTTTGATTTTCTATAGTATTAGAGAAGCTGGATCTCCTCTGGAGTTGCTGTGGCATCTGTAAACTTGCAGCATTTGGAGCAGGGGGTGGAACTGGTGTGTCCATTAAGAGGGTGTGAAGTTGTCAGCAAAGGGTGTTTCTTTGCAGGCAAATCCCCCACACACCCAAGTGCCTTTCCTACTATTACACATTCTTGGATACCTGATCTCTCCAGCTGCTTAAATCAAAGATGTATTTGATGGGAAAAATAGTTGTAACAGAGCCTGAGACTTTTCTTTTTCTCTCTCACTGAACACTGAGGTGTTTAAACTGCAAAATTCACAGCAAGGGACAAAGTTCTAAAGGATCGTGATCTTTACTTCCAGTCTAAAGTTTTCAAAGCTAAAACTGTCTCCTCAGCTTTGCCTTCATACTGATGCCATTTTTATTTTTACCCTCTGATTTCGCTTTTCCTGAGATCATCTGCACCAAATTAAGTAACCCTGTGCAGTCACTTGAGCGTACAAAATAATGTGATACCCAATTTACAGGGCCATAAGTCCATGGAGAGGGAAGAGCCCTCCCTGGAATCAGTGAGAGCCTCTTGGGAGCTGCAGCTGCCCTTGTGCAAACGGCTCACCTGAAGATTAAATCCCAGGATGCTTCTGAGCTCTGACATTCACTCTGCAGGTCATGATTGTATTGGAAAGGAGATCTCACCTGCAGAGCTGGAGACCACATCAGCAATGTTCTCTCTTTATATATATTGCCAAGAGTTGGGAATTGATTAGCCCAGCAGTCCAGCCAACTCTACATCCTGCTCAACGGTGACCAGGCTTGTTTAAAACTCTTTTTAAGTTTAATATTTTTTTTAAGTCCCATTAAAGGTGGTATTTTTAACCTTCAGTAAAAAGTGCTTGTGGGAAAGTGCATTTCCTTGGAGAATTTGTTCTTGTTTGTTCAGAGTTAAATCATGGCACTTTATTAGCTCTTCTAAATAATGTACCCAACCTGTGTTCAGAGAGCTTTGCTGATGCACAGTTTGGGTCATGGTAGACAAGACATGGTCTCATCTCAGATTTTCACAGAATATGATGTCTGGTTGACTGCTGAATAAATAAACACCTTGCTGTAGGACAGGCATATCTCAGATGTACAGGAACAGCTAATAATTAGTGTCAGTAAATCATTGTAGTGCAAACCACAAACATTATCATTCGGTTTGTAATTTACTCCTGATGTGGGTACTTGTTCTTCTCAATACTTAATATGTCTGTTTATAGAAAAGTTGATTGAGATAATTAGCAGTAAAAATGCTAAGGTAACGCGGCTGTGGTAACATTTAAATTGCTATCAATTTTGTTTATAGCAGCCTAAAGAGCAGTGCTGAAATTAGAAATTAGCTACAATTAGCAGATAAATTGAGTGTCTCTTGGAATTACTTGATCATGTCTTAAAACTCTGCATGGAGTGCTGGTGCTCAGGGAGGCAGAGCCGAGTCCCTGGGCTGGAGCAGCAGCACGGAGTCAGGGAGCACAAACTGCACTTTGCTTTGCTGGGAGCATCCACCTGGCCTTCCATGGAGCCTGGGCTGCTGCCCCACAATATATCTGATGAGTGCGTGCTGTAAAGCCTGACCAAAAAAGTGTGCTGTGAGAGATTTGCCTCTCCACGGGGGAAGAGAAGGCAGAGTTTGCTTTTCAGTGATGTGCACCCTCGTGGGGAGCAGCTCAGAGAGGCTGTGACACTTCCAACCTCCTCAGGAAATGAGCCCTGAAGCACACATTTAGTGTTGGCAGCTCCATATGAGAGGAATAGCTTGGGTTGGAAATGTGGTGTTGTCCCACAAGTCACAGATATGGAAGTCAGTTTTCTCGTGGATTTGAAGGGCCTTGGGCATCACTTTATGCTCTCAGTTAGAAATGATTTGCTTCCCCCAGTAAGGCACTTCAAGGATTCTGCTTGATAAATGCTTTATAAAGGCATGTAATTATTTTCTGGCATAATTTCATAGTTTGATGTGGAAAGAAATGTGTTGTCTGCTGCTGCTAAAATTGGTCATTAAATAGAGTTTTGAGGATGGGAAGAGGAGGAGAATCAACCAGGTTGAGGATCAGCCAGTGGGCAGTGGACAGGAGCACACAGGCAGTGGTTTTCTGCACCGTGAATGTCTTTCAGTTCTGTGTCCAGCAGGGAGAAGGTGCTGAACCTCCCATCCTCCTCATTCAGACACAAACCTTGAGCATTTATCTAAATCTCACGTGATGGCTCTTAACTCCTGGGATCTTGCCCAGTTTTGGATGCACATGTTTGATTGTACTACTGAAACTCTTCCATTTAGTGTAAATTTAAGCAATTATTGGGCTGGAAAGGGAGAAGACTCTTCACTCTGTACTTAGCTGTGTACTGAAAGGATGTGGGTATACAGAGTCATGTCTGTGGTCCACTGAACAGCAACTAACCTTTGTGAAGTGAAACAGGAGACCTTGTCTGACCTGAAAAGAAATGACCCATAGTTGAGTAGCATTTTTCTGGGATGTTGAGAAACGGTGGCATGGTGATGTACGTCTGATGATACACGACTGTCTGACTCCTTGCTCCATGTGCTGTACATACAGTTCTCTTTCTCTGGGACTGGAAATCCCATCTTTATCCTGGGAAACATCCCCCACTGATGTTAAAAGTTACATAATTCCCAGAAAAAGCCAAGTCATCTGGGTTAAATTTTTCTTCTAAGGAAAGAAGACTTGAAAAGGAAATTTCTTCTAAGGAAGAAAAATTTCCTTGACTATTTTCTGGTTGTTTCCTTCCTTCCCCCTCTTCAGCAGATGTTGCCTCTTTAAAGAGCAAAATGGGGCTGAGGGGTAGGGGAAGGAGGTGACAGCACAGATCCATGCTGAGTGCTGAGCACCAAGCTCCAGGCTACCTTTTTTGTTGTGTTTTCTCCAAAGCCAGGTGTCGGTTTCCCTGTGGATTTCATCTGTGGAGAATTTATCACTGATAAATAACTGTTTGTGTTGAATTTACCGATGAGCTAAACTGTTTTCTCTAATGTTGTTGCAGTTTAGTACCTTTTCCTTTTCAGGTTTCTATGAGCACTGTCATTTGAAGGAAATAAATCTGTCACTCAGATAATATATTTGCCCTTGGTACCAGGATGTATAAATAAGAGTTACAAGGTCATTAGCCATATCAAGAGAAAGAAAAATGTGCTGTGCATTAAATAACTGACTTCCAGGCTGGGTTGGGCAAATACCAGTATACTAAAGTGTACTGCTCATTTCCCCTTCTGATTGTGAAAATCAATTAACTCCTTTCTGGTTTTGTAGCCCTTCCCCTTTTGCACTGGAAAGCCTCAGCACATGTCAGTACAAATTTATGAGCAGTGTGTTTTTCAGTGTACTCCATTTGTCAAATGTAAATTCCAGTGGCCAATGATTTACTACAGAACTGTTGGGAAAACAGCAAGTAAATATTACCTAACAAAGTATTAAGAAAAAAAAAAAACCAGCCAAACCAGAGGAGATTTTATCTTCCCAAGCAGTTTATCTTTGTCCTTGAGAAGGCAGGTGAGGTGGAGAACTGCCCCAGTATAGTTCTGGAATACATTTTGTATTGAAATGTGCTTTTATTCGCAGTAAAAGGCAACCTTGGAAAGCAATAAATTATATATCTTTTATTTATTTCAGCTAGACTATACTACTAGGTGCAGACCTGAGGGAACTGAAGTGCATAAGCTTCACTCACCCTGCATCACTCCAAATCTCACTGATGCAAAGAGACAAGTGCTCGTTATTCCTCACTTCAGACAGTAAATAATCAACAGGGAAAAGATTGCACAGTCTGGGTGCAGTGGTGTCTGGGAAGGCTGGGTGATACAGTCCCCTGTACAGCCCCTTTTATCCGTCTTCATCCACTCAGAGTAGAGAGGTAAGATGATGAGAGGGCTGGAGCACCTCTCCTGTGGAGACAAGCTGAGGCAGTTGGGGATGTTCAGTCTGGAGAAGAGAAGGCTCCAGGGAGACCTTAGAGCCCCTCCCAGTGCACCATTCGTGTGCTAAACACAGACAGATGATACAGCTGATTTCTGTTGAAGTTTCAATAACAAGCACCAGGTTAAAATAGTCCCTATGACAGAGGTTACCACCTTATAACTTATCCTCTGCCTGATGGTTCCGAGAGCAGAGATACTATGGAAGGGACTTGGCTATTTATGGCTTCTAAACTGATGCACCTAGTGCAGGCATCTGCACTCACCTTGGACTCATCTATGGCAGTGTGCACCCCCAAAGCAGGTAAATGGGGGATCATTTTGAGTCACCCAACAGCCCCCATCTTCGACCAGCAAACACACCACACGCGGCGTCCGAAAAGGAGCAGCTCTGTTGCCTTTAAAGGGGGAAAAAAAATAACTTCTGTGGTTGTTTTCTGTCCCTGTGGCAGGTGTGGCAGTGTGGGGGGAGCATGGAGGTGTTGCCCTGCTCTCGTGTGGCTCACATCGAGCGCACCAAGAAACCCTACAACAACGACATCGACTACTATGCAAAGCGCAACGCCCTGCGCGCCGCCGAGGTCTGGATGGACGACTTCAAGTCGCACGTTTACATGGCCTGGAACATCCCCATGGCAGTAAGTACAGGGCACGCTCTCTCCTGAACACAGGCAGCAACGGTGGATGGCTGTTCCTAGTTAGCTCTTGGAGGTGAAGGGCGTTGCTACAGCCGGAGAAGCGGGCTAAGCTCAGGGAAGGAGCGCTGTCAGCTGCTGTGTGCTCAGCACGGGGAGTTCTGCCATAGGAACTCACCTCCTCGGTCTGGGTTTGGTTGTGTGCTCAGCACAGGTTGTTGGGTGCAGCGACACAGATTTATAATTTAACTAGAGCAAAATGTTTCAGGTTTATGTGCTTCCTCCGAAGTCGTTAATTTGGGGTGCCATTAAACTCTGAGGTGTTCATATGCTGCAGTGGTGGGGACTGCAGAAATGTCCATAAATAAATACCATCATTCATCCTGAGACTCAGTAGACCTCACCAGCATAAAATACAAAGTATGCAGTAAAAGAACCACATATTAACTGGCTTTATTGTCCAAAGTCTGAGAGGTGCCATGTGAACACATTCTGTTTCTCACTGCACACATGAATTGTGGATACCATGTGGAGCCCTCTAGGAATCCATGTAATATAAATATTAGATAAAGTGTAGGTTCAGTTTATCACTTTATTCTGTAAGTATATCACGTGCTACATCTCCACTGAGCATAGTTCTTGGAGACAAGGGTTGTGTGTTATATCCCAGGCAGGTGTTGCTGTATTCCTTAGTGGCATTTGCATCCAGATGATTCATGGGAAGGGGCACAGGGGAGCTGAGGGGAAGCATACACTGGTCTGCAGATAATGATGGTGTCATTAACCCTTATATCAGGGCTTTGTCCAGATCTGATTGAAGCAAATGGAAACAGGAATGTTCCTATCAGAACAGGAAAATACACAAATCCAGCAGTGTCTTTGGGAGTATTCAGTTATGACCTGGGCTTCATCAGAGTCATGGGAGTCTTGTTAAACACTTCATTGGATTTAGTCTATGTCCTAAATATCTATTTGCACTTTAGTACCTGGGAAATATGTGAAACCCGATTTTTTGTTCATTCCTGTTGTAGCTTTTAAAATATAAATATTTTAAAATATGTATCTAAACCAGCAATGTTTCCTCTTCTCCATGTGATGTGTGAATATGTCAGATGTTCTCACACATCTGAATTTCACGTGCTGCTGTTCAGTATTGAACACTGTGCAAGGTCTCTGAGATGTGTTTTTGGTGACTTCTTTTGGCATGAGAGGTAATTGCAGAGAATTATTTTGCCTTAACAAAAGGCAATACTGCATAACTTTTCCCACACGAGATTTCTGTGACAGTAGGAGGAAGACAAAACAGTGCCCATCTAAGTTTTTAGGGGCATTTTGGCCCTGTCTGCATCCACTTGCTGAAATGGTTAGTTTTCAAATAGGAAATGAAAAAGTAACATCAGAAAATTTGCTTGCTTGATGACACTTACAAATGAATTCTGAGAAGCGATGATATTTAAATAAGCATTTACACCAAAATATGATTTCCTTTAATCTCCCTGAGATTACTTATTGATGTAGTTTTATGCACTGAGCCATACAGCAGAGCTTTGAAAAAAAACCCAGGCACATCTACAATAAAAGTCATAAAATCAGGAGCAGTACTAAGCATTAAAATTTTCTTTCCATAAAATAAATTGATTGATTGATAAAATGTGCATCATAAAAATAACCCTATTAGCTCTCAGGAGAAGGAAACTAGTGTTAGTTATTCCACTGCAGTATTCAATCCAGATGGCTCAGAAGTCCTGTACTGGTATAAGCCATTACAAAAACCTTCTGCAGGAGAACTTGAAACCTTGCTAGCTGGTTGAAAAGAATATCTGTAGCCACCTCATTCTTGTGCCATCACTCTGTACCTGCACAGGACTGCAGCTGGCACAGAGGGTGAGCACAGCATTTTCACAGCTGCTCAATTTGCTGCTCTCGTGCTCTGTAAAAACAGAACTGCAAAAAGGGCATTTTATTGCCTCATTTAAGAATAGGGCAGAAAGGAGGCAAGTGAAATAATGTGGTTTTTTCCCCATATCACAAAACCGAGCTAAACTAACTCTTCTATAACTCCCACCATCTATGTCACAAATCACTCCCTTACCAGTTATTGAGGATCTGTGCATAATGTGTACCCAGATTAGCAGATGGTCTGGGCCACATCTGCAAGGTCATGTTCCTGTAACCTTCAGCAGCAGGTCAGCATAGCTTTATTTTAGTTAACCAGATATTTCAGCGTCCCCCTGCTTATGATCTATTCCTCAACAATTTTAGTGATAAAGGAACCTTACCTGGAATGATTTATTGCACTGAGTGCCTCAAAGGATTGCTCCCCTTCCACGTAGCCTGAAGTAGTATGTAAATTAACATTCATTTGAATGGATGCTGCACTGAGAGCTCATGACAGAGTGTGCATCAGCAAGCAGCAGTGAGCACAGCAAACTCTTTGTGTGGCAAATAGGAAAACCTGTTCAGTATTACACTTGTATTCTCTCCTGAAAACCAGGCATCTGTTGGGGGTTTTAATAAACGCAGAGCTAAGATTTGCTGCTGTAACCCTGCGTTAGATACAATCTGCAGAACGTACAGAAATCCTCCTGGAGGAAAAGTGCAAGGCACTTCAGGCAGATTCCATGCAAAACTCCCCAGTTTCAGTCCATTTGATTAATATAGTGTTGGAAAAGATTTTTTTGATGAGGTAACCCTTACTGTCTTGCTGTTGAACTGATGATTTATAACACTTTAAATCAACAGACTCTAAGTCAGCACCTGCCGTTTTTAAATGGCTGAGTTTGGTCATACTGACTTGAGTCTTCCAACCTCTGCTTTTCATGGGGTTGTATTTAAACATGAATTAAATTCTGAAGTAGAATAATAAAGAAGGTTTTGAGTTTAACTGTGTTTTATGGCTCAAGACTGCAAATGAGCTCCAGTTCCAGTAAAAACTGAATGCTGATCTGTACAAATGCTTAGTGGAACTTAATGACTTTTTGAGCAGCTTTGCTTTGAAGTTTTAACAGGTCTGTTCTGATGTCATTTACATTAGTGAATACCCAAAGCTCTTACTAGAGTAAACCATGACCTAGCTGCCATATTTTAAATCAGAATTACTCCTAAATTCCAAACAAATCTGAAAGCAAAGGCTTCAGGATTGATTGCAAACATTTAGAATTGCTGTAAGTAACAACATTCTTATTGTATTCTCATTGTTTTGATTTATGTTTGGGTTTTTGCCTGTTCTTTATCCTTCTTTTTTCCACTGGCTTTCATTAGTATTTATTGTCTACACTCAAAGGCAGCTGTTTGATGAGCTGCTACTCACAAAAGAGAAAGAAGACAGGGAAAGTACAGCTTGGTGTACAAAATGAACTCCAGTTTGGTTTCAGTGAAGAAAGCAACCATAAAGTGGGTGCAGTGAGATTTCTTTGTTCATTTTCTGCTTTGCAGAACCCTGGAGTTGACTTTGGAGACGTTTCTGAAAGAATTGCTCTGCGACAGCGACTGCAGTGCCGGAGTTTTAAGTGGTACTTGGAGAACGTGTACCCTGAAATGAGGGTTTACAATAACACGGTCACTTATGGAGAGGTACTGTATGCCTTTGAAAATACCTCATGGTGCACTTGAGAAGTCCTTTCATTTTAGTGGTATCAGGATGTACAGAGCACAGTCAGCACAGTAGTAGCAACAAAAATACCCTCCCCTGATTTTAATCAACACTAAGAAGTGTGGCTTTGAGAAGCCCCTTCCCTCTCACTGGAGCACATCAGGTGAAATCCTTGTCACTAACAAAGATATGCAAACTCTTTCATTTTAAAATAGAGCAGCTCTGAGAACATAAATTCGAGGTAATCATCTTCCTAAACAGGCTGCCACAGCCATCATCAAGAAAACATCAGCAGTCAAGAGAGCTAAAATAATTATAGTTGATGAACTATGAGAAGAGTTGAGTTTGCTGAGTTGTTTTTAGGAAAAGAACAACCCCTTCTTTGAGTTTTGCTGAACTGTTTGAAGGATTACATTGATTTTATTAATTCATTTTTGCAATCCTCCTTTTATCCTGTTCAGGATAAAAGGAAACATATCGTTGTTCAGACTACGAGGTGAGGATACCATTTGGCAGGTCTGTATCTCCTCATCAAAAAAAGTCATTAGAGGAAAACCAATTTTGCTACCTCGTGCTCAAATTCCATATTTTCTGTATTTTCATTTTCACTTGTGTAGCAGTATTGGGTAATACCTGGGAACACCAACTCAAAAGCAGCTGAATGGGGAGGTTATTCAACCCTCATAAACTGCTGGATCCAAACATGTTAGAAATTGGACATTTCAGTTCATCTCAGCTCTCTGGGTCTTTTCTTTCTCTTCTGTGAACCAGTCAAATCTCCCATATCTGCTTGCCCCCAATCTTTAAAGAGGTCAGACGTGCCTTCTATGACTCTTCAAATCCGTGTCACCTGCCTGTAATAGAAGGACTGCTGTCATTCATGATGGTGAACTGGGGTGAAGTTCTAGGAGCTCTCCTGCTACATCATGTTTTTAAGATTTTAATTGTCTGCTTGAACTGCAATTAAATCCACAGGCAATATATTTTCCCACAAGACAACTGAGTGGACACTTTTCCTTTCTGTTCCATTTGATTGACTTCGTGTAAAAATAAGCCAGGCACTTGAGATACTGATACAAAGTGCAAATTTTATTGCAGAATATCACTTTGCATCCTGATGTAACTATCCCCGTCGGTAACTGAGAAAAGACATTTAGTAAACTCAACAGGAGCTGTTGGTATCTGTCAGCTCTGAGAAAGCTGTTAACTGCGAAGAGCATTGGCAGAACTGCCAATGTTGTGTCAATTATAGCAGACACTGAGCAAGCTGGGCCCTGAAATGAAGTTTGTTTCTCCTGAGCGGTTGCACAGAAGGTTCTTGAGTCAAACAGAAAGCTCAGTGATGCAGATATCTAAAATTCATTAACATTTTTAATAAAATGGAGCCACACAAGCTATTTAGCTGGTATAAACTGGCACAGGTCCCTTTCAGTCTTATGTGCTCATAATGAAAAAACTTAAGGCTTCATCCTAAATGGCATTAGGCTTGTTATTAAATACTTTCTGCTCTGGTTATTATCCTGGAGGAAAAGATGTCTGGATTTTAGTGAGTTTAAAGGAAAATAGATGTATTGAGTAGATGTGAAACAGATTGAAACAGTAGTAAAAATATATTTCCTAGTGACTCAATTCACATTTTTAAAGCCATGTCATAAAGCTGTCTTCATCTTCTTTAGCCTTTATAGTGCCTGAGTCATAAAATAAACCTCCTGAAATTTAGTTGTTGGTGATCCCCCTTGTCCAATTGGATTCCCTGGTCTGCTTGTACACTGTGATATAAAGGATTATTTACAGATTTTTTTCTGACACCTTGTGCAGCAGCTGTTTCTATATTATGGGGGTGGCCAGAGAGATACTTCACAGTCTAAACCAAAACTGACCTGTTGACTCTTCCAAAGTGTCTGTCCAAATAACTTCTTGTTTATGATACCTGTAAAATTTTTCTATGTCCAAAATGTGTGTGTAATACTTTAGTCTCAAGAGAAAGGCCTGGGTTTTCACAAGAGCTCCATCCCAGTTTTTATAGACTTGTAAATTCTCCTTTTCTGGGGAGGCACAGGAATTTTTTACTTCACTGGATCTCTGAACCTGTACCCTTCTGTGCAATGTGCTTTATGTCACTCTTGTACATAACAATGTACTATATTCTCAGTTGAAATAATATTTTTTTTCACATGCTTTTCTGGTTTTATATAAGGGATAGGAAGACACAACACCTGAGTAGTTCCTATGCTGTTTGTTAAGTCAACAGGCTCAACACAACAGGCTCAAAATTTATGTTTACACAAGAGTAATTTGGAGCAAAATTTGACCTGGGTCAGAGTGAATTTTATGGCCTTTTGATCCTTGAGTAATTGCTGAAAATATAACTCTGACCCAAGGTCTGTGAAGACAGCAGGTTGTCCAAATGATGTCTTTTCCTGGAGCAAATTCACTGTTGGCATCTTGTCCTGTCTGAAGAATAAGCATGTGTTTCTCAGAGGGCAGTTTTACACACCGCTCCTGTCAATGGGGTAGCACAGCTGAGATTTGGCTGGAGGGGACTTGGATCACAGGGATTGGTTTCTAACCCAGCTGGGTTTGTTCTGCTCTGGTTCCAGGTGAGGAACAGCAAAGCCAGTGGCTACTGCTTGGACCAGGGAGCTGAAGAGGATGACAAAGCAATCCTGTATCCATGCCATGGAATGTCCTCTCAGGTAAGTGGTTCAAATCCCATCATCAGCGAGAAACCTTTAACTTGAAGAATTTTCAGAAGAAACAAAAGGTCATTTGGTGCTTTTGAGTTTGGCAGTGCATTCCTGAGTCGCAAAGGCAAATATGTGGCTTTACTCCAGTCTTTTTGGGTGCCCTTTCCAAGGTTGTTCAGCACGTGAATCTATGCATTGAAGAGACCAGTTAGGAAAAGAGAAGAATCGTGTTAATTTGTTTAAGTAACAGGGATCCACTGAAGATTAATTAATTTAGGTGGTTTGTGTGAATGAGCAGCTCTCCTTGTTATGACAGGACTTACTTTAGGAATTGTACCTCTCTAAATCAACTGTTCCTTGGTCCAATAGGCTCCTAGAGAGAAATTATTTAGCAAGCTGCTGGTGTGATTCCCCGGGTAGGCAAAAAGTTAAGCACATATTTAACATCAACATCAAAGGGAGGTAAGAATATCCCCTAAGTTAAGACTTCTCTAAAATAGGAGATTTCTTTTTTTTTTTGTCAGTCCCTGTGCATATTATTATTTTCTTACGGATGTCTGAAGATTTTCAAATGACGTTTCTTCTTTCCATACTCGAGGTGATTTCACTTGTTTTTTAAATATAAATTGGATATTATTTAAATCCAGGACTTGAGCTGCTTCTGAAATGTAATTCTAGTTTCTTTTGAAGTACCATCTGAATCAAAACTATGTTAATGAACATTCTCCTGTGTAAATAAACTCTGACCTTATCAGACTTAACAATTATCCAGAGTTCAGTGATACATATATTGATTTGGAGTCCTGGCTCGTACATCACCGTGGAAGCAAAGCGAGACAGACAGTAATTCCTGCTGACAAAATGTCCACCTTTGGCAGGATCATTATGGAATATTTGACTGACACTCTCCTAGTAGAGGTGGAAGGAGCAGCCTTTGAGTGAGGTAACAAAATAGCGTTGCTTAATTAGATGTAAATTACCTCTTCAAGAAGACTCTTGTTAGAGATGTCAAGGCACTCAGAGAGACTTTACTCTCTTGCTCCATTCTAATTCTGACCAGAAAGCGGCAAATTTAAGTCCTTCCAGAAAGTCCCTTAGCAACATCTCATCTCTGTCAGTGTGCTACCACTTAGAGGAGTAATGAAATAAATGGTTCTGATTGTAATTTGTTTTGCAATTTAAGTTCTTAACCTACTTGTTTTCCTCCATGACTTCTGTTTCATAGAATATGCTTTGACTTCTAGAAGAAAATAGATGAGAGCTTAAGTTACTGTGAATTTATTTGAAAGGAAGGATGACATATCCACCTTCTCCTGACTAACTTTTGATAATTTGGGAGTATAAAGGAGCTCACCTCTCAGCAGCCAACTCTGACCAATTTTATCCATTAAGGATCAAGTAATTTTCCTTTTAGTAAGATATGAATACATTGCCCAGTAGATTATGGCTTTTGGATTTTGGGTCCTAGACTAGACCCAGGGCAGATCTTCTCAAGTGCAGATAACAGTACACAAAGTATTTACTGCCCAGGAATTTGAAGTTGGATAGTGACAGTTAAATCACTGCTGGCTCGTTTCTGCTGCAGGTCTTCAGGTTCCTGTCTCTGTGAAATTTTCTGGAAAAACCTGAAAAGCTGATTTTAGACTTTACCTTGAAGCCACAGGCTAGAGCCCTTTTGTTACTAGCACTGTATAAACACATAAAAAGAGAAAGTCACTCTTCCCAAACCCTTAAAATCCAAAGCATCCCCTGTGTCTAAGAACTGTCAGAGTATGGGGAAGGCAAAAAGTTAATATGCTAAATCATCCTGCAGCAGTTTCCATTTCCCTTTAAAAACAAACAAATGAACAAAAAAAAAAAACAGGAAAAAAGTTTTCATTCTGCAAGAAACACCAAGCAAAGGCAAAGGTGATGGTTTATCTAAGTTGAGTATTTCACAGACAAGCATGGGTTGGAGCCACTCAAATGCAGCCAAGTTAATTAATGATTACACAGCTGGAAAACTTCTATCATCTCACCACAATTTACAAAATTAATTCAGTGTGAGAACCACAGCTGCACAAACCCTAATCAAGGATATTCAAGCATATTGCATGAAAGGTGTTGACAGCAAGTGTTTTAATATCTTAAATAAACATTTTTAGAGCCCCTCTTCTAATCAGCCTGGGTGAGCATAGTTGTCTGCAGCATTTAGCTTTCCATTTCTGACATTTTTCATCTCAAGCACAGGGCATAAAATACCCCTGCTGAGTCAAGATTTGGGTTATTTGTACACGCCTACTGAATATAAATTAATATAAATATGGAACTCGTTTTCCCAGTTGGGTTATCACTGGTGCTTCATGTGTCCTACTGAAGTGAAAGAACCCCCCCATGCAGCTACAGCCTTGTTTGCTTTTCATACTCCTCAGTTCTGACAAGCAGATTACCAGTGATTTTAGAGTACACATGGTTCCACTGAAACAACACGAGTCAGGCGAGTGGTTAAAGAAAATTGAGTTAGGAGGAAGATTACTGTTCATCTGGGATAAAATGTTCTTTTCTTCTACTTCTTGCCCTTCTGTTTCCCTTGGGTATTGCACACCTCTGAATGGTGGTGTCCTGCATTACAATGGCAAACTAAAACCACTCTTCTCCATGAGCAAAATGCCTTTTCCTGTGTGTATTCCAAGATCAGGTCTCACCACAATAAATCACGTCTTGTCAGTGACATCAGCTTTTAAATTTCTTTATTCAGACGGGGACAAAGTCTTTTATGGATGCTCTGGAATGCATTTAGCCTGAGTTTACATCAATTTGGTTTGATGAATTTGACTTGAGCTAAGGCAGTGTAAGCTAACAGCCAAGGGTATCCAGACGAGGTTTTGCATCAGTCCAAGTTGATTTGAAAACTCTTTTTACAGAAGAGTAGTGTCCTTTTTATATGTGTTCATTGGATCTGAAGTTTGAGTCTAATCACTTTCAGGAAAAAACTGTTTGCAAATACAGCTGGGAGAAACAGTCCAGGGCTACAGAAGATTAGTAAGAAAGGAATATATTTGGGATCTTGAACTGCCTTGCCTCTGCATGTGTCCTACCTTGTTCAATCCCCTGCAAAGCTCAGTGGTTCTGTAGCATTACATGAGACCCTTTTGTTGTAAAACAAATTAAAAACAAACAAACAAACAAGAGTGGGGTTGCGGGGGCAGATACAACCCCCCAAAAATGGAATATGTTGCTCTGAAAGCTTCTTAGAATGGCCCCAAGACATGCAGGTTTTGCAGGACCCTCTGAGAGCACTTTCACAGAGTCTGTGTGGAAAGCTGTGGAGCTGATTATATGGTGTGTGGAAGGAGAGGAGAACTAAATAAAATGGCATCCTAGGATAGAAGGGCCAGGGTGAACAGCCTCCTTCTCCAGCCTCCTCCCTTCCCTTTCCCAGGGAGAGAAAGAGGAGGCACTGCAGCTGTGAGAGCAAGGACTGCCCACGTTGGGATCAAGCAGAAAGAAGGGAGAGCTCGATGTTGGGATTCCCAGAGCTCACAGCTATGCAAACAGATGGGATAAGAGGAGATGAAAGGCTCTACTTAAACTGTTGCTAGAAGGCAGATATTTAACATCTTGCTTGGCAGAGCTATGTGACTTCCCAGATTTGCATGCAGGTAGTTTCTTCACTTGCAGGAAGCAATGGGTGAGATTCTGGAACAAACATGGAAATTTGGTGACTTGTGATTTGTTGTGTCTTGTGGTGACAAGTATCCTGGATGCACAGGGTGTTTGGGATTCCTGTATACCTCGCTGTTTCACTCTCTGTGTCAGCTTTCAACTTGCCTTAACCTGCAGGACTGAAGGATCATTAAAGATTTCCTTTTGCTTGGAGAACAAGGGTGGGAGAGAGAGGTTAAATTTAGTGTTGAACTCTACCAGGCCCCTCCATGTAACTGTTTCCTGCAAACAGTTATCTGTAATCATTCTGTGCTTTTTTCACTTGACTGTGAATTAGCAGGAATGGATTTTTTGTAAGTCAAACCCTTCAGGTGAAAGCTGCCATTTACTTCCCCCATTGATGCTCCTGGAGGATCACGTTCCACAGGCAGCAGCACTCACTATTTTTGAACCAGGTGAGGTGCTTTGATAAACAACCTTTGACGTCTTTTGCATGCTGCTCAGATTTCTGAATGTTGAAGGGAAAACTCTCCTATCTCCTCATCAGTACAGCAGATGGTATCAGGATCAGGTCTTGAGTATGTAACAGAGCACTTGGCTTCAGTGTCATTGATGTGGATCCTTCAGCTCTTCTCAGATAAAAAACTGAGCCAAAGTCCATCCCCATGATGTATAAAACTCTGTTTCTGTTCTGCAGCTTGCAGTGGGAGCATGTGGATGTCTAATGACCTCAGCCCATCAGAACCTGCACTAAGTTTTTTTTTTAAATGACTAGGATTTAATATTCCTTAATAAAGGAGATTTTGTCATTTGATTTTTGACTGTTTGGCATGGTGATCCACAATTCTAACAGAAATTCAGAGGCTGTTTCTTTGTATAGTAGTGACACTTAGGACCAAGTTTGAACACAGCAGGTGTAATTTTCTCACTTCATTGACTGTATCCCAGTTCCTGATTTCTAGTCTACAGTAATAAGCAACTTATTTTAATGCTTGTTTTATTTTCATAGTTTGTGTTGTCTCTAGGAAGTTAAGATATGAAGTCTTTGGAGGGAGATGTTATTAATCATATAGTAGTTTCTTGAACCTGAATTTCTCCTCTGATTTTGCAAAAGCAGGCACTAAAACTTTACTATGTAATATGGTCTAAACTGAGATAATTGTTTGGGTGTGGTTTTTTTAGAATTCTGTTTCATTGCAGGATAAGCCTAATGACTGCTGGAGTAGCCATAAAAACTTAACAGAAAGTACAGATTCAGGAAAATTAAGCCCATGCTGTTCCATTTGTCTGGTCGTTGTATAGACAGCAGCTTCCTGCACGGAGCCATCTCTGACCCTGTCGAGCTGTAACACAGCTGCCACTTTCAGTACTGGAGATGGTTTATAACAGTGATAATGTCCCTTCCACTTCTAAAGCCTCAGCAAAACTGGTGTGTTCTGCTTTGACAGGCTGCTGTATAACAAAGTCTTTCCCAAGTACGTGGCTGCTGTGATGCAAAACTGGTGCAATTCTGGCTGTTGAGATTCTGAAGACAAAGAATATTTGAGACTGTTTTAATGCCAGTACAGAAAACTGGCTGCTCATCTTAAACCACAGGGAAAACTGTTCCTGTGCTGCAGAACCTGTGGCCAATTATAAACAGTGGTTCTGATTATCTAGAAAAGGCAAAGCCAACAAGGTTGCTGGGTGGTATTTTGGGACTGGAGAAAGACAGTAAAGACTGGAAGATGAACACATTTTGTGGTCAGTGTTTCAGCCATACCTGCAGTTCATTTGAACTCTGCTGAGAGCCCATTAAATACACAGAAAGGTTTTACTTAAAAAAAAAAAAAAGGAAGTTTTGGGGTTTTTTTCCCCAGCTCCTTTATATGTGAAAAAAGAAAGTTAATTTGTCTGACCTGGCGGTTCATTCATATTTTTAATTACTTTGCTTGCTTGAGCTTCTTTTACATATGTCCCTCCTATCCTTACAGTGAAATAAAAACCCCAAAGTGTCTTGCTTTAGTGTGTACAGATAGTGCCTTGACAATGGCACTGTTCACATGGAGCATCCTCATGTGGTTATCCTTTTTGCTTTCTCTGATGTCGGCTCATTTCTAACTCGCTGCTTCACGTGGCTGCTCTGAACAGAAGTGGCAGGTGGGAAAATGAACACACACTATGTCAAAGAGCATCTGGTCTGGGAGCGAGTAGACCATGCTCTTTTTACCACCAGCAAGAAATGATTATTCACAGCATGATTCTTCTGAGGTTAATAAGGATGGCGGTAGAAAGCTGGACTCTAATTTGAGTTTTTTTTGATTGACTCTTAATGATATCTCACCCAGTGGTCAGTGGCATCCAATAAATGGCAGGCACTGCTGACCTTCCTTCCCTTTCTTGTTAAGTAATTTCAGCCCTATAACAGCAATGAGATCAGACAGGCAGTGAATTTCCTGGGTGGTAATTGCATTTCTGTGGTGGCTCAGATCTTCACCCCGCAGCATCCAGACTCACAGCACACAGGCCACGTGGCTGACTCCACTTTGCAGTCTTCTGGCACCTGGGTGCTGCACTTCTACAGTAAGAAGGGCAAAATATTGTGCTGGTTTAATGACTCTGCATTCAAACACAGAAGTGAGAAGTAGATAAGTCTGATCTGACATACTGGCCTGCTGCCAAATCAGCATCGTGCATTTTTGCTTTAATGTGCTTCACAGTAAACTGAAATATCAGTGTCATTCTTTATTATGTAGGCCTGAAGCATATGTTAGCAAATTTGCTGCCATTTCCCCTGTGATTTCTTTTTCCCCCTCATATTTTTGGATCCTGGTTGCGCGGTGGGATTTTTTTCGGTGACGTTTATTTACAAAAAACTAATTAGACTTGTTGCTCTCCATAGCCTCTAACAGAGCTCTTGAGGACAAACTGCACAGCAAAATTGACACCGTGTCCTTGTTAAATCAGCTCCTGCTGAGTGGGCATGATTTACATATTGATTACTTCACTCTCTTGATTGCCCTTTTCGCAGGGAAACAGTGGGCAGGGAAGGGTGGGGGAGCAGAGGTGTGACATGAAAGGAGGGAATGCTGTGTTCTAGGTGAGACCCTGTTGGTTAAACAGGGGTCCCAAGCTTTGCCCCAGGTGGGGACAGACCCCACGTGCAGCAGGACAAAGGGCTCCTCACCACCTCTGACTTTCCTTTCTCCCCCAGCTCGTCCGGTACAGCTCCGAGGGGGTCCTGCAGTTGGGGCCCTTGGGCTCCACCGCCTTCCTGCCCGACTCCAAATGCCTGGTTGATGATGGGAAGGGCAGGACACCAACCCTGAAGAAGTGTGAAGACGTCCTGAGGCCAGCACAGAGGTTCTGGGATTTCACACAGGTATGGAAGAGCTCAGGGAACCTTGCAGAGAATTATGTTTTAGAGTATATTCAATAAAAAACAAGGAGGTCTCTAGAAGACTATACTATGAATTCCCCCATATGCCTTTTAGAAATAGTTAAATATGTTTTCCATAGTTCATGTGCTACCCAGGAATAATATTACTATTATTATTATTATTATTATTATTATTATTATTATTATTATTATTATTATTATTATTATTATTATTATTATTCCTCCTAGGAATTCTTTTAGGAATTTTGGAGTATGCTTTCCAGGAATTTTTAGTTATCCTGGATTGGAATATTCTCAATTTCTGTATTGATTGTCAAGATTGTGCTTGTAATTTTTTTTTATTATTATTATTTTTTTTTAGTGTCTACGAATTTTTGTTTCTAGAACTTTTTCTGGCACCTTTCCAGAAACTTTTAGATCTGGAGTTTTCAAATAATTTTTAGGACTTCCAAAAGCACTATTGCAGTTTCTGGGGTTTCTAGTAATTTGGGGGGTATTTTTCCAGTGATTCTTAAATCTAGAATTACCAAGTTGTTTTGGTACTTTATATGTATTAGCTAGCTTCTCCTAGGAATTTCTAGCACTTTCTAAGGGCTTTTATCCCTTGATATATATGGAAATCTCCAGGCATTTTATCATGCTTTCTACAGATTTGCAGATCTAGCACTGTTTTTCTTCTAGACTTTTCACCTTCCCTGTTCCTTCTTCTAATCCTTTGGTCTTTTCTCTTGCTCCTTATTTTTTTTTCCAGAATGGCCCAATCATCAGCAGAGACACTGGCCGTTGTCTGGAAGTGGAAATGTCGAAGGATGCGAATTTTGGGCTCAGATTGGTTGTACAGAGGTGCTCGGGGCAGAAATGGATGATCAGGAACTGGATAAAACACGGCAGACACTGACTGCTGGGGCTGGGCTGCCCCTCCTGCTGTTGTCCCTTGCTCAGTGTGCCATACCTTGCAAGGCATTTGTCTTAAAGCAAATTAGTTTGAACAGGTCTTGGCTCTCCAGAGTCCTCCTCGGTCGGGCATTCAAAGGAAAGAAAGAAGGAGAACAAAAAGCAGACACACACATGCCCTGTTTGACTCTTCCTTGCTCCAGTAGATGATGTGGGAAGCCTAACAAGAGTTTTCTGTTGATTTGGAAATCTTGTGAAGACCAGAACACGACAGGGAAGCGGATTCCTTAAGTTCTCCTAGAGGAATTAACAGACAGATCTTTCTGTGATGAGTTCAAAGGAGAGATCCCAATACTGCCTCATAAAGAGAGTTCTCTGATGGGTAGCTTTTTAGCTTTAAGTTTTTTGACTGGTGCACAACTCCTATGGTGAATAATCATGTGCCTTTTTTATTGTACTTCGTATAAAAGAGGACTGGAAAAATCCTACCTTTTCAGCATGTCTGGTTCATTGTACTAAACAAGAAGATCTGTAAATAACACTGGAAATATAATATAATATATGATGTATTTCGAGGTTGATTGTTTAGGAGTCTCTGTTTCTAGAGAGAGACTGTTCCGCAAATGTTTACAGGTGGTTCTCAACCTTCAAGATGCTGAAAAGCAGCATTTTTAGAGACCTCTTCTAGACAGACACAGGTAAATGTTGAATAGGTAAAATAGCCACACGCTCTGTTATATTGCCACATTCTACATTTGTTGGCTGTGAAGGCATCACAATATAGCACTTGCATATTTAACTCTTCCGAGGCAGTAAATGTCCTGCTGGAGGGATGGATTTCAAGAGGCCTCAGTTGGCCCCCAAGCCCCGGGCAGGTGAGTGTGAGGTTCCCTTCCTGCCATGCTGTGCATGCAGGTGCCCTGCTGTGCTGTTCCAGGGGCTGCCTGGAAGCTGGATACTCGCTGCTTCCGAAAATGAGCCGAGTGGCTTCGGTGCCACCCGTGGAATTCAAAAACTTGAATCTTTCGTTTCGTTCCCCATCCTGTGGAAATGTCAAAAGTGAGCAAACACGCTTTGTGAGCACCGTCTGGACAAGGTTCCTGAGCAAGCCAGCAAAGGCTTTCTAGTGTTTGAAAAACAAACACAAACCTAGTGATAAGAAGGCAAATTAGAGCAGCAGGTAGGGAGCGTATATAAATACCGTTACTCTGAAATACGAATATTTTACTGTAGTTGACCCATCGACAGCATCTTTGTGAACCTGAAGTTAATAATGTGTCCAGTGGTTCCTGCAGGATGTGTGCACAGGTAGCCAGAGCAGTGACAAGTTCTTACCCCAAAGGCTGTCAGAGTTGATGGCCGCTGTCGACATCAGCAGGTTTTGGCTGTGGGTCCGTGTCAGGCAGATTTTCAGGGCAGATTTTCAGTACAGCAGATTCAGCCATACGTGAAGGAGACACACAGATGGGATCTGTTAATTTCGCTGTTTAATATTTTATGGAACTTTAAAAAACAAAATTGCTTTGTTTTTCCTGAGCCAGGTAATTGCAGTCACTGCAGTGCTGTTGAGCCTTGGTGATCTGTTCCTTGAATAGCTTTTGCCATCCCTATTTCAAGGCATGCTGAACAAAGTCGAATGGAAACAAAGTTAATTTTTCAAGGGCACGATATGTAATAAAATATTTACTTTTAACATGCAAAATCCATCCGTTCTTGTCAACTCTTGGTTAGTATGTGGAAAGCATATCACTGTATTTTGCCCTGATTTTATTTCTGAAACACAGCGTGCAAGATGCAACACAAAGCCAGTTCTCCTGGAGTTTATTTGTGGCTAATTGCTGAGCTCTATTTATGTCGTGTGGGCCTGGTTACGCATGAATACATATAAAAGAATAATTCTGGGTGAGATTCTGGATATAAAAATACTTCAAACTCTGTGTTTACGGTTAGTCGAACACAACCTTTTGAACAGTGTAATAAGACCTGCAGGGAGAATAGCATCTTTAATAAATCAAGGAATACGGTATAAAATCACGGACAATCTCAGTATTCAAGCCTTCCTGCAGGTCTGAACCAGGTAGGAAGCTTCAGGCTAAATATAGATTGGGAACAGCTGCCCTGCATTTAACCTCCTTATGTTGACTGTAGACAATTTAAAATTGCAGTTACTGTCCATGGAGCAGCTGTTGAAAGCTTTGCACAGGAGTGTGTTTGCAAGTGACTTCTCATCTTCTATCCAGACACAGTTGCCCCATTTTAAATTGTATGAAAGCTGTATTCTCCTTTTGTTTGCTCTGATGGAGTTTTGCTCCTTGAGGGAGGTGAGAAGGCAAAAGAAGGGAAAGATGATTTTGCCAGGTGAGCTTTTTGGGGAATAACAGGTCATTCACACCATTTTTAGTCTTTCCAGTGAGTAAGTGCCAACTATATTATATGAACAAGGCTGGAAGTTGAAAGTAATTATATATCAGTGTGACTAGTAAATGCCTAACTCTTAGAGTTAGGGTAGAAGAAGAAAAGCAGGTTTTTGTGATAGGTAAGTGGCTCTGAGATTTACAGACTAATGTAAAAAAATTCAGATAACTCTTAAAGGTGGAGTCAGTATTTTCTGTGATTGTCATTTTTTTTAAGATTTGCTGAAATAATTTCTTATAGTTGCAAAGCACATCTGTTGGATTATTTTTACTTTAGTCTTTATCTGTATGAACCACTGCTTTGGCTGTGGTATTAACATGGTGACTCTGCATGTGAGAGGGTCTTAAATATTCTCTCATCAAGGAATAATAATAATAAAAAAAGCCTTGAGTATTATCTGTTTTAATCAAAGTCTATGGTTCTTTTGTCAATATTTTACCCCTTAGTATTATCTGAAATCCTGCTTAATGTTGTGCAGATTTTCAGTCTTGTTTCCCACAGTGTAGCAGTTCTAGATATTGAAAAGTATTTAATGTAGTCCAATATGCCTTGTAGAGAAAATTCAGATCAAAGTCTTCATTTGCTATTTTGTTTGATTTGGGAGATTATGGAGCTAAATACTAGGTCATAGGACAGAAGAATAGAAGGTGAGAAAGAACATCAAGCCTGGCACACTGTTGTCAAAGGCAAAGCAGTAAAAATAGACTTTTCTGAACATGTCAGGGTCCCTAAAATTTAGCTTGAGTCCTGTGTTAAAAAAACCTCTTTCTCCTTTGAGAAATATAAACTGTTTTCCAAGCTGGATTTTACTTTTGGCTTGATTAAAGCTACTTGTTCCTCAGCCAAAATTTTCCTCTAGTTTTGCTGACTCACTGGTTCCTGAGGAACAATAACTTCCAGTGGAAGCAACTAAGAGAAAAAGAACTAAAGGTGTTTTGGGAGCACCCAATGGATTCCCTTGCAGTTGTTTAAGATCTGTATTGTGCTCACCCATGAGAACTCTTCAGGGCTCTTCCACATCCAAAAAGCCGAACTCAGGTTCCATGGAAGTGATCTAAAACCAAAACATGGAAACAAAACAACAGGTCTTCATACGTATTGGAACGTGTTGAGCTTTCTATCTCATTTCAGTGAATAATTTGGGGCTCAGTGTGTCTGAAGGTGAGGCTTTCACAGTCCTTTGTTTATACTCCTTTTCATCAGCCTGCTCCTTTTTAAAAACTGTGGTCTAGTAGATGAAAATCTCACTTGCCATGTGACAGGGGGTGTAATCTGTCTGACACAGGACAGCTGCAGTTTTAAGTGCTTAAGCCAGAGCTAATAAGATTTAATGAAATAGCACCAGCCCTAATCTGTTCTTTAGATCAGTTACACAGCATGTAATTCCTTCAGCATCCAGGATTCATTTGAGATGGTTCATTAACAGACATGCAGAAGCACATTATGGCCTGTTTAGGGATCCAGTGAGTTGAGTTGTAGGAAGAACTTTAATAGAAGTTGTGGTTCAGAGGCACTTTGGCATATTATCCTCCAGTTAGGACACAAATAGCTTTGGTTTTTTGTGAAAGGCTTGAGCAGGAAGAACAACTGTCAGAATTCACTTGACTGAAGATGTCTCTAACAATGATGTTCCATTTGTGGCTGCTGCTGTTTTGACTCTCTGCTTCTTAGCGCTGATCAAAGCCCGTGGCAGAGGTCATGCCACAGATCAAAGATGGTATTGCAGTTTAGAAGGTCTAGCTAACAAGCTGGACAGAAACCAAGGACTTATCAGGTCTTCACATGTCTCTAGATCTGCATGTCACCTCAATAAACTTAATATCATGTTCTCTTTGGAAAGAATCCCAAACTTAATAAATGTGTGTATTGCTTCATCAGGAAGAGCTGTTCAAGAGACCAGCCATACAATTTGATATTCTTTCCCTGTGTGTGACATTAGTGGACTTAAAGTGAGAGCTCTAATTACTGAATAGATGGAAAATACCTTAAGTGGCACCATGGTCTACTGAAGTGTGTGCATCACACATTTATAGCTTCCTGTGTGGTAACCAGGATGTTCTTCAAACACTAAGACACTGAGTGTGTTCTGCCAGAGATGGAGTCTGCTCACCTAGGGAACTAAGGGAACTCAAGGAATAAATACTGAAATTATACAGTTAATAATTATCAGTGAATGTGGCACAAAGTGCGTAAAAATTTACATCTTCTCCAAAATGTAATGAATTAGTTTCAGATACTTTCTTAACAATCTCTGTGTTCCTATAAAGATGTGGGATGCTTGTGCTGTGTGAAGATTTCTGCTGTGTCTTTACAATGCCCCAGCCATCAATGACATTAGAAGGAGAGATATACAGTGACTTTAGTACATTGTAATGGATTTCAGAATGGTTTCACAAATACATTGACTTATATGACAAAACCATTAATGACTTGTAACTAAAGGTGTTGAGTTGAGAGGTTGTCCTAAGTAAAAACAATGTTTCTTTGTCCAAGAATGCTTACTTAAAAAACACCCAGTGAAGCAATATATGGCAACTTGCTTTTGAAGAAGTTAATTTCTGAATCAAGAGCATTCTTCAAAAACGTGTAGAAGCACTGGTTACTTTTCATAGCATTACAGTTTCCTGTTGGCCACCAACAAGTGTTGTGCAGTTTTCAAACTCTTTGTAATGTTTAATTAAGAAAAAAAAAATAATGCAGCAACTAGAATGCAAGTTGTGACTGCGAATAATTTTTCATTATGTGGCACATCATCAAATCAATTTGTATTCACACTCGAAAAGTTAATAAATTACTATGCATTTTACTGCTGACATGAGCTGCATGTTTTATCATTGTACGTTTGGACAGTTGTATCAAAATTCAAAGTTGTCACACAAAGGAAAACGAGAAGACCAAAGCATATGTGCATTTTAAAATTTAAATTGCACATAATCTGTTCTGAAAGGTAGTCAGCCCATTTCTGAGAAGAGCACAGCAGACTGTGAGCTGTTCTGAAGCAGATGAGCTCTGTGCATGTCAGAGGAGGCACATCAGAGACTCAGCCCTGGGTGTGCACATCCAAAACTGGGCTGATGACAGTACAGACTACTGTCATACTTCTAACAGAAGTCTACATAGCCTGTCACCTCATCACTGAAAACAGTCAATAACTGATGGTTAGAAGAATGAAATAAGACACAGGGAAAATGTGGAATGATCCTTTCATTTTGTCTCTCCCCCTAATTTCTCAAGGTAAGGACATCCCAAACCAGAGGCTGTACATACCAACCCAACCTCTAGATTTAGCAACAAAAGTGGGCCTATATGTGTCTAATCCACTTACACCTCTGGATGCCACAACATCCTGCTGTAATAAATAGCACAATTGCTGCGAGTCAGCATTGCTGCCTTTCATTCCATAGGATGCCCTGTAGTTCTCTTATGGTGAAAAACTGTGAATAACTGCTGCCAGCTCTTTTTTAACACCCTTCTTAGTTCGACCTCTGTCATCCTGTTCTAAAATATATTTCTGAACTGGGTGTCTTGCTTTTTTAGTATCGCTGGCAAACAACTTTGTAACTGTGCAAGCAGATGCTCTGTGTCATCCCTGGGACTGGGTGACAGCAGGGTGAGAACCGAGCGGGTTCCTGAGCTGCTCCCGTGGTATAAAACATACATGGCTGGTTTTAACATTGATTTTGGATTTCAACCAGGCTGTGTCTCCTCTTTTAGTGTGTGTGACAAAGTGTGCAGTTTGTGATCAAAGAGCACAGAGCATCTGAGAAGGGATGCAACAACACCTTCATTTGTTCTGCAAGGAAGAGCTTCCTGCCCCGCTGCTCCTGCTGGGAGGAGGCTGTGGGGTGACCAGGCTGGGACATGTTGCCATATTCCTGGCTCTCTTGCACCCCTCTGGTTCAGCAGAATGCAGTGAGGAAGACCTGAGTGCACCAGCTTTCTCCTTCCCCATTTCTCCAAGGGCAGTGCCAGCCCCAGTGGGAGATCAGCCGCTGAGCGACTGCCTGGTTCACCCAGGGGAGGTGGGGCTGGCTCAGGGCTTCAGGTGGGTAACATTACAACCAGCCTCAGGAGGAGTGGCCTGGCACAGCCTGGGCAAATTTATCTCCATCTCCAGGATGAGTCTATTTTAGGGTGAGGCATTTCCTCCTAACTCCACGCTGAGGGCTCTGCGTAGGGACGCCGCTCTGTTCCAAGCCAAGGCAGTCTGTAGACTCAGCTTCCTCTTATCATCAAGCCAACATTTCTTGGAAGGAGAAACCTCACCTTTAAAGGTACCATATGCTTGCTAGAATGAATGTTTTGTGAATAATATCCAGCAAAATTAGGTTCATAGAAATATTTTGTCAGCAGTTCTGCATCTGACAATGGTTGCTCTGCAGAAGTTATCCCAAATCTCAGATTTTTCACTGTGAAGAATGTATTCCGTGGATGTAGCCACCCTTCTCCTTTTTTTTGTTCAATAAATCTTTATGAATCAACTGTGAATCATTAATATGTGCCTGTAACTGAGCAATGAGTGACAGTGATAATGATTCTTCAGCCTGTACGTGGCTGGCTTGGCTGGTTTTTGTTGGGTTTTGGCTGTGTGTTGTCACTGCAATGTCATTGAGCACCTGCATTAGTTAGAGTTGCCTTTGCATCCTGACTGGGGCCAATCTGGAAAAGCAGCAACTTACACTCAGCAGTTCACCCAGGGATAAGGCCCTGGGTTCTTCATGTGAATAACTGAGCTCCAATAAAGAAATTTTAATCAGGATTCAGGAAAGGTTTTTCTGCTTTTGCAGTTTATTACAGTGAAATCTGCCTAATCTGTTGACAGAGCTCCAAAACACACAGGTCAGTGCTGTGGTGTGTTAGCAGGGAAACATTTGCCAAAACCTATTGAAATTCCCTGTGCACTTCAAGCACTGGCATTGTGTGCAGAAACTGCTGCCACCTATCAGCAAGGAGGAGGAAATTAGGCAGTAAAATGATGTGTTTAAACTGAATAAATGCCTCCTTTCATTGCAAAGCTGCTTGTTTTGTGTTAAAGAGCAATTAGCAAGATGTTGAGCCTGTTCAGGATGATTCTGGGTTAGTGAGGTGCTGACCTGGCCACTCTCATCCTGCAGGGGAGGTCTGGGCTAGACAAGCCCTGGGTGCTCTGGTCTTGCTGGCCAAAGGTTGGGTTAAGAGGTGAGAATCTGCATCATGGGGTGCAAATTCAAGTCAAAGCAGATCAGCTGAGGTCCAGCTCACCAAAGGAAAGTAGGTAAATATTTTTGTGAATCTGAACCTAAATAACTTTGGCTCCAGTTTTCCTCCTTTTGGATGGTATAAGTCATTTTGAGTCGCTCTTGAGAGCAGAGTGTAGGCCCATTAAAGTGACACAGGTGTTTTGAAAATGTTTTCCCTTGTTTTTTGGAAAGGTACATTGTGGATGATAACCTTGTTGGAGTTCTGTTTTTTTTTTTTTAAGTACTCAGAATACATCCAGCATGTCCAAGCCATGTTTTTTTCCCTCACAATCTCAAACTATCATAATACTGAGGCCCAGGCTGCTGCATTGTGCCTTCTTTTTCTGAACAGAAATGAAGTTCAAAGCTCCAGTGGGCTCCTGAGGGGCAGTGAGGGATTTGTGTTGTGTTCAGCCTTATCAGAAAAAAAGTCAGGACACTTTTCATCTCTTAGGAGCCTGATTTCTGTTTTGATCCTGGAGTCAAAGCTCCTTTCTTGTCTGAATCAGAGACCCTTTTTGCTATCCATCAGGCCAGGGTGACACGAGGCTTTTCTCCTTCTTTATACCAGGGTTTAGTAGAAGGGGACTCTGTGTAACTATTAAACCTATTCAAAACCTTAGAATTCTAATTTTTTTGAAGCAAATTTTTAATTTCTTTACCTGAACACAAGTCCAAAAAAAAGAACTTTTAGGTTATTTTTCTTTTTTCTTTTCCTATAAAATGCATTGATAAATGCATGTGTGATGAATTTAGTCTGAGGTAAACCCAACATCAAATCTGTGTCTGACAGAATTGTTCTTTCACACACCAGCTAAAGATTCAGCTCAAGCAAATAGAAAAATGCTGGCTGCTTAGAAAAATTGTGCTCCTTATCAGTTAATTTATTCCAGACCTGAGGACTTCATGAAAATCTGGAGGTCTAATGTGCCATGTATACATATAGTGTGTGTATTAATAAAAGACATTCTGAAAGCTCATCTTCCTCCTCTTGTTAATGTGCTAATGTTCTGTATAAATATCAGTGTGACATGTGTCACAGAGCTTTCATGTCACATAGAAACCAAACAGCAGAAGAGCATCAGCACCATCATAATAGTGGAAAAGGAGATGAGAAGTAGCAAGTGGCTGGATTTAAACTTTTTAAGTGTATTTTTACAGTCTGCAACTCCACTATCCATCCTTCCCTCCCTTCCCCAAGGTGAGACTCCTGCTGCCAGAACTGAGAAGTTCTGTTCTAGTGGTGTTTTGTTGTACCTTATCACATAAAACAAATGTTTTTCCAAAAGCTTTCTTACATGAAGGCAGTGAAGTAAATCTAATCTCTTAACGTTTAGCCCAGGCTCACAGAAGGGCAAAGAGGACTCACTTTGGCTTGGATGGCATTTATGGTCTGCAGGCAGCTCATGGAGAGGAAAAGGCAGCACGCTGTTCTCTGTAGGGTATCCGATCTGAAACAATTTTATCAGAACTGCTAGATAGAGATCTTAATAAGCTGGAGTTAAACAACCAGGGTTTTTTATCTTAGAGGCAAAAAAAAATAAATAAAAGAAACAGTCCATTTAAAATTCACCATATGCACACAACTTGCAGTTAGTAATTAAATTCTCACAACATCTTTCCACAGTGCCAGGCAGAGCATATTGGCTTGGGTTGGCCTGGTTGTCGAGCGTGAACCAAAATGATTTCTAACAGCAATCAAATACATTTTGAAGCGTGCTCATAAAAAATGCTAGCTCAGAGGCTCAAAGCAATAATGATTCATGTATTAGCAAATGAACCTGTCCTTTGTAAGCTAGGCCCTGAAATGTAATAAGGGATCGGTTCAAGGAAAGAAAGGAGTGTATTTATTAAGATGCTGAGAGGTAATATTTTGTGATGGGAGTTTGGGGTGACATCTGTTCATCATCTGTGGAGTAGCTTTGGATTGAGGTGTTGGACTGGCCTCTAGAAGCCAGTCTCTGTCAAGGATGCCTTTATGAAATCTATGTTCACAGAGGGATTTAGGAAATGTATGTGCCAGAATCCCTCTGTCCCGTGGTAGTACCCAAGGTAGGCTCTTTGGTCCATGTGTGAGCCAGACTGGGAAGAGAAGGTAAAAACAGCTGTCCTGTATCTCCTGTGCTGGGAGGATGAACCTCTCTGGTCAGGAAAGGCCTGTGTGTGAGACCTGGGAAGTTTCAGATAAATAATGCAGCTCCTTTCCACTACAACTTCTGGAGGTGTCCAAAGAACACTCTGAGGAGATTGTGAATTTACAAAAAGTAATAATAATCTCCTCTGGAGCCTAACGACACGAGCATGGCCAGACACCTCCTTTCTTCCCTGTTTTGACCATGAAAGAGGGGTCACATTCTCCCTCCCCTTGAATGCTCATTGTGCTGGTCCTGGCACTCAGGCTGGAGTTCTGACTTGGTGAAGAAATGTGGGGTCCTGGGAGGCCCCTGGGCTGGGCTCAGCCATCGTTTATTCCTGTGCTCTCAGGCAGAGCACCAACAGTAAGAAAACGGGAGCCAGAGAGGAGAAGCAGCGTGGAAAAAGAATCAGTAAGGACTCGGGTATTTTATGGGAGAAGAAAAGTCTTAAATAAATATCTGCACAGAACTCCCACTCCATGAATCTGAGATGATGGTCCATTTTATCCCACTGGTTTTAATTTGTTGCCCAAGACCACTCAGCTACTGGCATTTAGTGAATCAGGGATGAAGGGGACAGCAGTACAGCTTGCAGACTTCAGAGAGCTGTGACCTTTCCAAGCTCCACATATAAAATCTGCCGATCTCGCTTACGCCGAGCGAACAAGTCCGGGCGCCGCAGGCAGAAACCACAAACCCCACCACTGCCACCATCTGCAGAATCAACACCTCATTAAACCCAGCCACAGCCTGCCCTCGGGTTGTGGGACAGGGCTGTGCCCCAAGGTTTGGGGGGTTATGGCTTGAACCCCACCAGGGAACCACGAGTGCTTGGAAACCGGGGCTCCGGCAAGAGGCTGCTCAGGGCTTTTGTTAAAACAGGCTCTGCTTATTCTCCATGGGGTGTGGGCTAGAGCAGTCCTAATGCACTTCATATACTGAATTCACTTTTCTAGCATTTAGATATGTTTGTTTTCCTTTTTAAAGCTTGTGTGTGTCTCTGTTCCTAATGCTGTTTTAAAGCCTCGGGTGTAATATCCCCGTCGTTCCCCTGCAGTCGCATCCACGTTCCCACAGGTGCTTTGGATGCAAAGCAACCTTTAGTCACATAAGGCTTGAGAAAATAAAATCAAGTTCTTCCTGAATTTCTTCCCTCTCCCCAAACGTTCATGATGGTTTCAAACTGTGAGACAGCAACCTGATACTGGCAGAGCCTGGAATTTTCTCGCATGAGGTGCTGCTGGGAGATATGAGGCAGAGATTTAATCAGGACGAGGGGCAGCTATCAGAACAGACTGCCATGCTCAGAAAACCTCAAATTATTCACTAATTATCCATCTACGCTGCCAGGGAATAAATAAATAATGACTTCAGATGACTGGGCTAGAGATAATTCCAGTTGTAAGAAGTTTGCAGGCTGGGGGGTTTCTCGTGGTGTGCTGGAGGTGCAATAACGAGCAGTGGGTTTGCTCAGGGGTGGGCTGTGAGTCCCGTGGGCTCTGGAGAAGTGGAATCCAAGCTCAAGGTGGGCACTGCAGAGGAGGTGACTCCAGGTCATTGCCTGCCTCCTGACAGGGCTGTGTAATGATGTGTGGCCGGGCATCTGCTCTTTTCTTCTCCTCTCCCTTGCTGTGCAGTGTTGTGTTTAATCACAGGAAAGGAAAACAGTTTGGGGGAAGCAGGCTTTGTCCTCACCTTGACCTTGCAAAGGAGGAAAATGCTGACAAGAAGGTGCTTTTCGAGTCAAGACATAAAGAAGTGTAGTTCAGAGCTGTAAATTTCTGGAGCTGTGATCAAACCAGATTATGCTAATGTACGTGAGTGAAAAATAATGCCAGGGAATGTTTTAAAATGGATTGATTTAACCCTCAGACCACCTTAGAGCAGCGGACTGTAAAAAAATACATCCAGACATTTTGGCTCCTAAAGGCTTTCTTTTCAGAGAAGAGGATTTGACCCTGTGCCCTTCAAGTTTGCTCAGGTTTTACTACCTTTGGCACTAGCATCTCCCACAGCCTTAGTTATACCTTGCAAAAATACCAAGAAGAAATAAGAGGCTCTTTCCTTGTTGAAGCCAGTCACGGGCATGGCTATGGCAATTTTTAACAGTACTTCCATTTTCCATAAAAATATCATTTTCAATGGTAAAGATGGCAATAATGGTTTAAAAAGAGGGGGTTTAAACTTGTAAAAATACAATTTTCAATTGCAGTTCTCCTCCATTAAATGAAGTCAGTCCTCAGTGCCTGTAATCAACTCTAATTTCATACTTGGTCTGAGCTTGGGAGCTCTTTATTTTTTAATAATACCTTCCTGTTTATAAACACACTCAAGGTACCATATTGCTGCAGAATGTTGATTTGCTTGTGTTAGTAATCGCTTTCTCCTTCTGAGACTGAAAGCCAAACCAAAGCCAGGATTTGCATGTCCAAAGATGGTTTTTAATTAAATTATTGAGATGTCTCAGGTGAGATGAATTTAGTGTCTCATTGTCTCTTCAGCTTTAAATGGAGACTTGTTAACAAAGCATTTGAGAAGGGAATGGGTGTAGGTGGCTGTTACAGCTTTGAGTGGATGCTGAGATTTTATTTTTTTGGTCGATGATTTAATCTGTAAGAATTGGTTGAAGTGTTTTGCACATCATTAAAAATAGATTTGGATCAAAGTTTTTTAAAATTGCAAAATTTACAGGTTCTTGTATTAAACTCATGAAGCTCGTGGGGAAAATGCAGTACATGGTTTGGAAGGGGGGAAAAAACAGCCAAAGCAAAAAAAGACAAGTCTTTCAGAGCAGTGGGGAAAAAGCCAGACTGGAATGCTGCACTCTGTAAATGTCTTTGTGTCTGCTTTTTTTTTTTTTTTTGTCTTGCAGAAGAAAGCAACAGCAAAATTTCACTTACTTGTTGGGTACACAGAGATTTTTTTCTTGAATAAAATTATCAGTACTTCCAAAATGAGCTTCTAGTTGCGTGTATATATATAGATGTTTTATATTTAGATAGGAATCTTCCATGATTGAACAGTCTGACATGTGAAGAAGTTACCACCTCTGTCTTTTGAAAACTGTTTTATGCAAGATGAGCAGCACCTTTCTCTTTGAACTCTGAGCTCACCGTGCCCTTGGGTGACTCTGATGACATTAAAGCCCAGCTGATCAGGCTGTGTGGGGAATGTTAGTGCTGCTGGTGCACTCCAGTGATGGTGGCCTTTGAATTCCACCAGAGAAAGTCCCTTTACATCAGCCAGGATCGTATTGCTGATGGCACACATTCACAGACAGCAAATTTGAGTGAAAGGAGAGTGGGGGGGGGAACTATTATTTCAGCTGGTGTGTGCACCTTTTATCTGGTATTAAGGACGAGAATACTAATGACAAGTAAAATACCACTGCATTGCTGTGTCCCAGAGTGCTGTGACCAACAGGGACTGCAAAGAAGGTTAAGATGCAGCCTTAATTTTGCATATATGGAAGACAAGCAAGGAATGAACCAGAGAGACTTGAAGTACTTAGTTTTTTGCTCATTCGAGCAGAGCAAAGAGCAAGATGCAGCTACCTTCTTGTTTCCAGCAGTTCTTAGGCCTCCAACACAGGAGACAGATAAGCTGCCAGGAGTGGAACTTGAAGGCATAAACCTCAAGCACGTCATGTTGTGACTGCTGTGCTTAAATGAACAGACTGTGTTTAGCTGCTTGCCTGAAGACTGATGGGAAGGTGCCTCAGTGTGTCCAGCAGTAAAGTATTTCCACAGGGGCAGAAGGCATTCCCTGGAGTGCCTGCATCATGCTGTGCAACCATCCTTCATCTGGAAAGCCCGGGTTTCTGTGGATTAACCCACTGTTGAACCTGCAGCCTCCTCTGGAGTGTTTTTTTCTGTGGGATAATTTATGCAGGCAGGGATTTTGTTGCCTGAGCTGTACAGAGATGAGTACCTGCTGAGTCTAGTGGCCTCCACCTCTTGCATGACAATGTGGTCCCTCTCATTTCGACAACAAAGCCTCCTGTTTCTCCATACTGGTAGGAGTGGAACAGCCACTCATCAGAATAACTTTCTGCTTTAATTAAAAGAGACACTGAAGTCTGTGCCTCATTATCTTTCTTAGAGCTTTCAAAATAAGACTTTCTTGGTGGGATTCTACACTGGCCACTGTGAATTCTGTGAGATTATTTGTACTTTGTGTGGAAATGTGGTTTGCTTCCCCTCGGGCTCGGAGGCAAAAGGCTGAAATCAGGATCAGGATGAGGGAAGTGTGAGCCCCAGGGACTGTGGTGTGGTCAGTGTGGCCCAGCTGGCTGTACCCCTGCACTAAACTTTCCTCTGCATCCATTTTTTTTTCTAAGCACTTGAAATGAAAGTTTGTTTTCTTGTTTCTCTTAAAAAGCAGGAAAAGTAGCAGCTTTTCCATTCTAGGGGTTCTGTGTTTATTTTGCTCAAGTACGGAGGCTGTTGGCAATAAGTGAAAGTATGAAAAAAAACAGTGAAATTAATTAAATGGAGGCTTCAAGAAAATACCAATATTGTTGCAATCCTCAAAGCAGCAGCATAAAGCAAACTTATGACATTTTACCAAATGTTGTTTTTCGTGAGTAAAGCAAACCTAGAGGTTTTGCTGAACTCTGAAACCTGAGGGCTTGGTTTGATACACACTTTGAGGGTGAGTGTTTGTTGAACTGCAGGCAGCTTGGACATATTTCTCCTTTCCTGTAGCTGTCAAATATCTAACTGCTCCTGGCATTTTTATTAATGAATTACCATTAAGATTTAAATTCAGAATCTGACATAACTTATTTGATTGAATTTTCTTTTAAAAAAATACAGTGTATGCTATGAAAACCATACAAAACCAATCCCAGTTCCTTAAGGATCCCAGGTATTATTAATTAAATTTGAAGGACATTTACCTCTTATTGTTGCTGTTTAGATGTTTTTATCTCCTCTCCTAGATTTTCCTTCCCCCTGTTTTAAATTTGGAATAATTAGCTGAAGCTGGTGAATTTAATTTACACCAGGAATAACTCTGTCTGGATTTGAGGAAGAAGAGAAGTAGGGAAAGACTGAGAACTAGAATATAAGCAGATTAATGTAGGTAAGAAAGACTGATTATTCCCACCTTGCAAGTCATGGTTTAGGTGGGAGTTTGTTTTGTTGTTTGGGTTTGTGTGAATTTGGTTTTTTTCTTTTTTTAACACTAGCCACTAAGCACTGATATCTTTTTCTACATAAGCCTTTTTAATGGTGAAATTCAGAATCCTGTACTAAGCTTTGCTTAGGGGTGAACAGTATCTGTTGGATGAAACCCACTCCTGTGCAGAGAAACCAGCACAGGAGTTCAGAACTCCAAAGCAGGGCAGGATAAGCAGATGAATTTTAGCAATGGCCTTGACTTCAGGGGTGAGGTTTTTTTCATGCTTCATGGATCTGGAGACCTGGATTTGGCCTATAAAGTAATGAGAAAAATGGCCCCCATGGGAGACCATTATTGATTGCTTCTTCTGCCCCTCAGTGATAAATATCGCATGACTATCTGCTCATCCTTTGCATTAAAGGAACAATCCAATATCCATTTTTGTTTTCTACACTGTGCCAGTATGAGAAACTCTTTCCTAGTCTTCATGAAAAGCAAAATCCAGAGAGGTTTCTTCTGAATGCTGGATGACAAATAAGAGAATAATTCCTTCCACAGGAAATATCTTGTACTTGGTTGTTTGTATACACTGTTAGGATTTTTTTTTTTCCAATTGATAGTGGAGAACATTTTGAAGCCATTAATGTGGGGGATAATTTTATACCTTGAATTTGTTCTCACCCTTGGGATCCCCATGTCAGCTTCTGAAAAACACCTGGAAATGTTTATTTTGTTTGTCTGCACATTTGCAAGCAAAGCTGCAGAATCCTCACCTGCAGGCATGTTCTCTTAAAGTTTTTTGACATATATTGACAGAACAAAAGCAAAACTCGTGCTTCCAACCCCAGTACTAATCTGAAAGTGGGGTTTTTTTTCTTTAGAAAAATTTAAAGGACCTTGGTGATCTCAATGAGCAAAATCTATACAATAAGTCAGGGGGGTTTTTTATTCCCCTGAACAGAGGCCAGCTGTTGAATCTTAAACCAATCATTTCTTTCTTCCACAACCCCCATCTGTAATTTCACAAATCATTATGAACTATCCAGATTTTATATTTTAACAATAAACCATAACATTGCTCAATTATTTCCACACTTTAAAAAGCATTAACAACTGAAAATCAATAGGACAATGACGTGGGGGTTTTTTTGAAGCCCCCATCTCACAATTTCACTGCTTGCTTCGTTGCACTTGAACTGTGCTTGTAAATCTTCGCTCCTTTGGGTGAGGGATCTGTTTGACCTCTGTGTTGTCCAGCTCCGACCCCCATATATTTTCCTTTTATTCTTCCATCTCCTGAGGTGTTCTGCACGTTACTGTGCCGTCCTGGCTGGGTTCTTAATACCACCCACATTGATTTCTAGGAGATAGATGTCAGGCACGGTCTGGGTGTCACTGTGATCTCGCGCTTCTCCCGCCGCTGGTTAGCTCAGGTGAACAGCAGCACAGGGGAGGAGGAGTGGGACAGCCCTTTCTGTGACCTGCTCCTTCCCTGGGACAGACAACAGCCATGCACTAGGATGATCAAACCCTACATGAACAAATCCCAGAGGGTTCAGGGAGGTGTGGGTGGAGGAAGGCTGCTGAGGAGCCGTGGGTAGGTGGTACCATGAGTGCTCACAGATGGTAGGGAGTTCTCACCTTGAGCCCACTGTGCTTCACTGTGGGCTGTTTGCACTGGTGCTGCTGCTGAGGGATGATTTATTTCTTGCTAATCAGCCTGAGATGTATCGGATGCATCAGTCTTTCTCCATGCAGCTCCTTATAGCAGAATTTTAATGAAACAGGAGTGTTGAGGGTGCCGTTCTGGGCTGGCTGCTCTGGAGATGCTGATTGACTGCCCTGGCAGGGCAGGACCTTCCTGAAGAGCAGCACTTGGTGGAAGCAGAGCACAGGAGGCACTGGAGCAGCTGATCTGGGTCCCAGGAACTTCAATCACTTTGCTTAGGCCATTAGACTGGGGTCCAAGTTACTGGGTCCAGCCTGTGCTCCTGTAGAAAACTGCTCCTTAACCTCGTCCTACTATTTCATCCTGGTGTCTGTCAACAGTAAAGTGGGGAAAATGCACATGCTTTGTAAAATAATTTCAAGACTTGGGAATAAAAATGTAAAAGGAAAAAAAAAAAGATCCACATAAAATGCTGTTTTGTGCACTTCTGGAGGCTGGGAGGGAAATTTATGCCATATATTCATTATACATATGTTCTTTCCTTTGGCCATTAGAATACAAATATCCCGGGATAATAGCAAGGGAAAATATTTCAGCTATGCTAAATCCCAATGTGTTGTTTGAAAGGACAAGGCCTCAGCATAACCAGATGAATTTTTAACCTCAATATATCATTTTGGGAAATGTTAGTTGAAAGAGAGGACTGTAATATTAATCTTGGGTTATTTGTATCATTTTATCTTGTCAAGAGTAAAAAAGAAAATACTGTCCTTCCCTATTATGCCATGTAAAAATACATAATTTAGAAGGTTAAAAATACATTTGATTTCATTTAACATAAATATTTCTTTTCTTCTGAAACTGTTTTGCAGAGTATAGCATTACTGAGAGAACCTCTGTTCTGGCTTTTGTAGCTCTGATCTATTCTCGCTTTTGTTTTGGAATTGTTCTTAAAAAAAAAGAAGGAAAGGAAAGGAAAAAGATTGAGAATTGAGCTATGGTTCATGTATACCTATCAGTAGTTTGTAGAAGAGCAGAGCTGAGGTGATGGAAGAAGACCTATAGGATTTTTCCACTCTAAAAAATTGTATTAATAATTAAATGATGAAATATTTAAAGAAAATGGAATTGCTTATGTTCAGACAGTGTATCACTTTGTCAGTCATTCCCAGGATGGTTATTCCAGAATACATTTTTTCAGCCTAAGCTTTACTCCTGAGTGAAAAGGAGAGAAGGCATGTGAAGAGTCAGAAGCGAGAAAAACTTGGAGAAACTAGTGGGGATTCGACTATTGGCCGTGGTACTGCCTGCTGCATTTGCAGTTCTAAACAGCAAGAAGCATTAATAGTTAATAATTGTATGTTATTGTTGGACTAGCAGTTACAAAGACACACTGTTTCTTCAGTACTGCCATTTCTGAGCCATCTAATGAGAATGTGTTGCCACGGCAACCAATGGCATAAGTATTTTTTTTAAAAAGTAATTAAGCTCTCTAAGTCAATTTGCCCTTACTTGTCAGGTTAGGAAATGGAATGTTGTTTATTGCTTTCTGCTGAGGCCAGGAGGTAGCTGGGAGGACCAGCAGGGTTGGAGCTACCTGAGGAGACATCAGCTCTGCAAGTCCTTTCGTTAATAAATTATTCTTTTGCTGGTATGTGGCAGGTGACTAAAGGCTCCATGAAAACTTCTGGATACTTGTGCTGCGATGGGATTGGTGTGGGTGTTGCTAAATGGGGACGTGGAGTTAAAGACAAAGACTTTGCTTTGTGCCCAGGTGAAGGTACAGAGCAGGATGCTCAGAGGCCACTGAGCTGGATTTGTGTGAGCATGGTATGGAAAACAATCTCTTTGCCAGACTGTGAGTGGAATGAGCCAGACAGTGCTGATTCAAGCTCTGTTTGGTGCTGTCAGATTTATTTACCAGCCCTCATATGTTGTACAACGTGGGAGTTTGTTTCCAAGGCACACTGTGCCCTGAGAACACAATGGAGGGAGGGGACCAAGCCTGCTCAATTCCTACAAAACACAGGGATCTGAAAAATGCCCAGTTTCCTCTTCTGCAGCGTGGTGCCCAGAAATTATTGGCTGCTCAGGGCATTCTCTGCTTGGAGGCAGCTTTGGGAATACCCAGAACATATGGGCCAGCCACACAGCAGGATGGAAGGATGAGGCCCATTTCATGCTTCCTTTGATTTTGTTTGAATTTCCTGAAGTCACTGGAACACTTTTCCCAATCCCTGTCAAACCCCATCTTAAAAACTACAGCTGTCAGCTATCAGATCCTACCAAGTTTATTTTAGCACACTCTGCTTGTGCCCTTTAGCTCAAAAGAGAACGAGGCTCCAGCAGAAAATGAAGAACCTCTTAAGTGTTTTCATTTTTAACTATGAAAAGGCTCTGCTCGAGCATCAGAGAGAAGCAACAGCCCAATAAGCTGCAGAAAATTTAAAATATTTTGGTTTTGTTGGTCCTGCTGCTTGGTATTCCATTCAATTGATATGAAATAAGGTATAAAGAGATCTTTGTAGATTATTTGATAGCTTGTTTTGTCTAGTACAACAGAAGATCTATGCCAATAACATTTTTTTTATGTTTACTGACTGAAACTGGAAACAAATTTTCTTTCAAATTCTGCCCGAATGCCACATTTCAGTTTTTCATACCAAAATGAAATTGGAGACAAGTAATCTTGGTTTAGGAGGAATTTTGTTACTGTTGTGACTTCTTAATATAACACTGAACGTAGCGATTAAAAATTATAAAGCCTTCGTATTTTTCCTTAAAGTGTAAATTTTTCCTTATTTTTCCTTAAAGTGCTACCTAATGAATAACTTTAACCTGTCCAAATAGGTTTGAAGCCTTATTTGTATATCCCTTTGGGGATGGGGGAAAGGCTCTGCAGCAGGTTAGCCATGTTTGCTCATGGAAGGGGGAGCCTGGCACCACCAAAGCTTCCTTGGACATCCCTTAGCTATTAAAATGAGGAAAAATAGAAGAAGAAAGTAATAATAATAATAGTAGTCACAGATACAAGACCCAAATAAGTAAGAGTGAAATGTGGTGCAATTTGACAGCAGTGAGGAAAATACTGAGAGATCTGTCATATCTGTGCTCCTGGTGTTGAGAAGGCAGGGAGAGCTGTTAGGAAGGCACAGAGCATGAACTCAAAGTACTTTTATGCAAGGACTACAGTAATGAATTCCAATCTTGCCTGAGAGCAACTCTTAAGATAAGTACAAAGGTGAGTTTGGAGTATTGATTTTTTTTTCGAAAAGACAAGGAATTGGAGTGAGTCGTAAAAAATTAGTGCTGCCTGGAAGAGTTCACGTTAAATCAGGGCACAAGTAAAGAGGTGCAGGCTCCAAGGGGAGTATATCAGGATTGAATTTTGGATCTTGGAATCACTGCTCAGTAGGATCACTCCTTCTTCCACCCAGTTCCCTTTCCCCTGCCTCCTTTGTCGTAGTAACCCCTGTGGATGGAGCTCCAATTAATAAAACTTACCTTTATGTGTGCATTATCATAATACAAAGGCTCGAGGGGCACACAATCCCTTCATGCCTGAGCAGATTTAAAACTCACCATTCTCCTGGGATGCTTGCTGGGAAATAGAGAATGGGAATAAAGGGCATTCTAACATTTCTGCTGAATGATTGCTACTCTTTGCAAAGTGCTGTGAAGCCTGTTAGATTGTGAACATTTATGGGAACCTTGTTGCTATTAGATAGTGTGAAACCACTATAATTAAAAAATTCTGGGCCTTTTTACATGGAAGATCTGCACTGTGTGTTAAATCATTTTCTTGGAGGAGCCTGGGAGAAATTGGGATTGTGGTTGGTACAATAAGAGCAAATTACCAGAAATATTTAAATTACCTGTATCTTTTAATGGACAGTACAGTGAATACCAGGTTTGAATGCACATATACACTGGCCCATGTTTTATCCTTGGGACACAACTGTGTACTAGTGATTACTGTTAAAAATCCTGCTTTTTCATTGTTTGGTCTGTTGTGGGATTGGAAGGCTGAGGCCCATGGTAGTTTGTGCTGTACAGAGCATTTACAGAAAGGCAGCTGCCCCAAAATACTGTCAAAATCTATCAGGGATGTAGTGACAGAGTCAGTTAAAGAGATGGGGTGAGGGAGAAGTCACTAGCCCACTAATGCAATTATGGCAGTTATAATTAGTGATCAAAACACTCCAGCTTCATTGCCACATGGCCTTCAGTGTGCCAAAAAGAGCAACTGGAAGCCAAGACTGGAACAGTAACTTAGTGGTGGTGGAGGGTTTGTGTGAATGTGCATCCCACACATGCATATCCAGTGCAAATTGCTGCCCATCAACAAGATTTAATAATGCCCTGCAGAACTGCAGCTTTCATTAACAAGCCTGGAGTGCCAAAGGGCCAAATGACAGGATGAGCACATTAAATAAAGAGATTTTTACAGTTTGGCCTTCTGTAGAATATAGTAACTTCCAACTTCTATTATTCCAGGAGTGAGCACAGCCAAGGAATGTTTAGGGCTGGGAGGAGCCTAAAGGAGCATGAGTTGCTTGCTCATGATGCTGAGTGTGTATCCACAAGGAAATCCTCTTTTGCCAGAAGAGAAACCTGTAACCATTTATCATGAAGTACCTATTTGACCAAGGGAGGCTCCCAACAGATAGCAAAGACTTTTCACTTTGATGTAAAACCCTGCACACGAGCAAGACATCAGCTCCTCGTTTGTAATCCCACACTGAGTGAGAAGCCAGCCACAGATTTATGGTCCAATTTTTATTTTGTTCTATGTTTCCTCCAGTTCTGTGTGAACTTATTTATAAAAGTCCCAAGTGAAAGTGTGGGGATACTTCTTCTTGGTTTTATAACCTGAGTTCATGAAAGATTTTTATCCCAATAATTCTGAAAAAAAAGACCCTATCAAAGGTTTTTCTTCACAATCCCAAACCATTCCTAGAAAGACAAGGTCATTCCTTAGTGAATTCCTGTACACATTTATTTTTAGCAATACTGGATAAATTCCTACAGGGACAAGTTTAATTAAACTGCCAATCTTGCTAAGTCATGTAGTTAGAAGCTGGTAGATAAATAACGTGAACTCAGACTTATTTGTTACTTGTTCTCAGTCTTTAATCACCCAATAGTAATTCCATAATTGAATTAAAGTACTTAACCATTCTAATGCAAATTGTCTGGCTTACAGTTCTTCAATGAGTAAATTATTGCAAATCAGGTACCCATGATATCAACATTATTCACTTACAGTTGATTTACTTTCATAATAATTGAGCTAATATTTATTTATTCTAGAACTGGATGTCTTTTTATATGTGAAGATTGAAAATTTAGAACTAGGGTGGCTTCATAAAAATAAACTCTCATTTCGTTTTCTCTTTTTCTTTTTTTAATTTTACCCCAAAAAAATCAGACAAGAAAGGGAATCCAGGAAGGATACAGATCACAGCAGTGGGCCAGCTTCCTCTGCAGTTTTAATAAAGTGCAAACAAGTGAACTGTAGACAACAAGAGCATTGCTAAATATCTGAGAAGGAATAGAAGAGTCCTTATCAAGGAATACAGTCTGTTAAGAATTCCTTTTTATGGTTAAAAAGAATAGAAGGACTTGCCTACAAAGAGGAATTGTCCTCTCTAAAAAAGGCATTTTAATTAGAAAAATGACTTATGATTTAACAGAATATTTTAGCAAACTCCTGTGCTGCTTCAAAAATATGTTTATTTTGCTTGTAAATGCTGAACAGGAAGAATGTACTAGAGAAACTGTGCACAGGTGAGTCTGTGAGTGCAGCAGACAGAAGAACTGCAGGTGACAAACTCTGTGCTGTGAACCAGCAAGGCAGGAGTTAACTTCCAACAGAAAGTCAGCTTCTTCCCTGGTTAGAACAAGGTAGTTGGAGGAGCTACAAGTACAGGGGATTTTGACCTGAAACAGTGAAAATGCAGGTTGTCATAATTGACGTCTAATTAACTGCAATTAGCATTGGGTAAACAGGTGCCCTTAGCCAGGCAAAAAGGGGGTGGAGGGATAATGGTCGTGCTGCTCTGTGTTTGCCAGGTCTGTTAAGAGCTCAGAGAAGCCTTCTGAAACTATAGAGAAAGGTAATTGATTTTTTGTTCGGCTCTTGTTGTATTTAAGAGCTCTCTAGACTCTGTCTCGCAGAAGTAAAATAATGTAATATGAAGTACTTTTTGGAATTAAAAAATTGAGAGTTGCTGAGTGCTCTTGAGGCAACTCTTGTCAGTGTTCAGGGGTCTGAACTATCGCTCTAATATATGGGAGTTGTACTGATAAACAAGCTCATAAGGGCTGCAACCATTTTATTTTCTGTTATAGTTGTTTTCCCTGGTCTTCTGCTTTGTTTATTTTGCAGTTCGTGTTTTTAGACCCTAAAAAGCTTGTTTGTTCTCTGAGGATCGCCAAGTCTTATGATGACACGAGTCTAATTTGATAGAAAGCTGAGGATTACTTTTTGTGGTGATAGCAAAGTACATATGGTCTCACTGCTCTGTTTGAATCAAAGTGATAGGTGACTTCTGATGTGAATTCAAAGCCTCGAGTTGAAGTTAAGATATGGGGATGGGAGGAATGTGGTATTTGTGCACTGAATTGTGCTTTAAATCCTGTGCCTGCTCTGGGGTGCTCTTTGATGCCTGAGTACTGTATGTGATCACTGTTACGTGGAGGCTTTCAGTAAAAAAAACAGTGAGGAGCTTTGTAGATCCCAGTATCTGTTGTATTTTTGCTGCCTGAGAGGTTTCAGACAAGTTCACCCACAGGTTGGTGAAACTCAGAGTCAGGTGTGAACTTCTGACTAAATTAAACAGAAATTGCTTTCACGATTTCTGAAATAGTAACCAATTGAATTTCATTGCGAGAAGGAGACAGCAGCCTAACATCTTCCTTCCCCTACACTCTTACAGTTACATGCTCTCACTGTCTGCTAGATGGTTTGGACAAAACAGTTTGAGGCTCCAGAGCACAAACCTGTCAGTCTGTTGACTGGCTGCTGGAGCTGGGCTGATGATGGGAGATGACTTGGTGCCTTTTTTTTTTTTTCTTTTTTTGCTCCCTTGCTGGGATGACTCGGAATCTTCTTAGCTTGCTCCTGCTCTTCTTGGGTGTCTGAATTCATAACAGATTTTTCCCTAACAAAAATCCTTGTCATGTGATTGCTCAATTATACTTGTCTGTACCAAGTCTACAATGACTAATCCAATGGAAGCCTGGAATGGGATTGTGAGTGCTGCTGCAGTTATTAGCTGCATTTGTAATACTCCTACTTTTTTAACTTTCAGAGTTAATATATATTAGTTTCTGGTATTTTTTTGACAGTGATAAATAAATGCCAGGCACAGTGGGAGCTCAGAGAACAAAGTGGCTTATATGAAAGAGTTTTACCCAAGGTTAGAAATTAAGGTTACCATGAAAGGCAGCTAATTGGATTGCGAGGGTTGTTTCCTGTTTAAGTAACATCAGACGTGCAAATCCCCCCATTGTTACACTTGCCACGTACTGACAATTAAAGCTTTTACCTGAAAACACCAGGCAATTGTAGGCGTGTGAAAGGGGGAGAGGGGAAATCTTTCTTTTTGCAGTATACTGGGGAGAAAATGATGGCTGATACCTGATTAGTGTAACAAATGTACAGGAGCTGTAAAACTCAGCTTCTACTTTGTCTGGATATTCTAAATGAATGGCTTAATTTGAAAACGTTGTTACAAATCTGGCTGGACTTTAACTCCCACTAACCTCTGGCTCCTTGAGTCTCTGCTAATGAGGTGCTATTCATCAAACTCTATCATGAGCTATACTTTCTTTAAAATGGTTCTGCTGGCAATATGATTATTTGATTCTAGGACTGTCACCTCTGCAGTCTCTGATCATTAGAATTATCCTCTTCTCACTTGCTTTCACTTTGCAGTTAAAATATAATTTCTGTCTTGACAATGGATATGTGTTGGCTTAACCCAGAATGACCCAACCAACAATTCCTTGAGTGTATGCTCTTTTTAATCCTATCTGAGAATAAAACATCTCAAATATATTCTTAAGATCTGTCTTAGCTGGGAATTTTCTGAAGATGCTGGTGCTGTGATCTTACTTGAAAGTACCAGCAGCTTGTGGAGTGGAATGATGGGAAGTGGGTGTTAAGCATCTCCCAGAAACATGGGATGCCGATTTGTTAAATATCTTCTCTTATTTCAGCACATCTGTAACAGTGAAATGTTTATTAATTCCCAGTGCTTCTGTTTGTAAGATACAGCAAAAAGGTATTTTTTTAACCATTGAAGGAATGAAGTTCTGAACCAACCTTGTTATACCTACAGTGGGGCAAGCAATCTTAGTAGCTCTGTCTCCAGGTAGTGAAATTAGGATGGTAATTCCTTGTCAGTTAAATGAAAAGAAAAAAAAAAGAGTTGCTTGAGATTTGCAAAAGGAATGATAAAAAGTCTATGAAAAAAAGTTGTAAGAATCTCCTGAAAAATATGATACAGTCTGTTTAGGATCTGCCAAATATGTTTTTGGGAACAGTAAAGATGGTTGTATTTAACCAAGCATTAGCATGATCTGTGAAAACAGATGCTCTCCCTCAAGGACAATGATGAAGCATTAATTACAGGTAGGGATGATTTGAAACAAATCCTGGAAACCTGCTGCTACCAGAGCCTTGTTTTGGTAGAGCTGATTTATTGTAGCTAACCGTGGAATACGAGTCCTAATGAAGATGAACCTTGAAACCAGGCAGACAAATGTATTCTTCTATGGCCCAACATGATATATTGGATTTACATCATGTTGGAAATTAGGCTTGGTATGAGTTGCAGTTGTAATGAGTGGTTTGCCCTGTGATTTCAGTGAAGGCACCTCGTGGTGATAACTGCCTTGCAAATGCCAAGGACTCTTAGTGCTCTTCACAGCAAATGACTTCCTAGGCCACATCAGTCACAGCAAGGTGGAGGTGCAGCCTGCCTAGACAAAAATTAATAAATGCAAGTAGGTGATTAAACGTTGCTGCCTGTGGTAGCTGTAAAGCAGATTTGACTTAACTAAGACTGAACAGGTCAATTTGTGGCAGACAGTAGAGACAGAGAATACTCACACCTGTACTTGTATGTGTGAGAGGTGGTGGGCAGTGTGTGTGTGTGTTACAACTGCAACTTTTGTTTGTAAAGCAAATAAATAAATAAAGGCAATCCAGGTCTCTACAAAATTCCATTCTAGCCTTTTCTATTTACCACAGTCATCTAATGAAGTCATTTAATATTCAGATCAAGCCAGAGTGCAGAAAGAGTGAGACATGTCAAAATAAGAGATTAAAAAGCAATTATAATAAGTGAAGCACTCCCTTCACTTGTTTTGTTCATATAAACTTGATTCCCGCATGCCTTGCATATCTGATAAATATCCATTCATGTTTACCAACTGATTTAATTCTGAAATAAAATCATATGGAGTGATTCTTTCATAGAATCTACTTATTTTTATATTATGAAGACAAAAGTATCTTCAAGAATTTCTCGGTCATGAAGCCATTTTGCAGGGAAAACCAAGGTCCTGGTGGGAATTTTATATCATTCATCTATATTGTTACCTGTTTGCTGGCCTGCCAACGTTAGTGACTGGGTGTGCTACATGTGTAACTAACAGCAAAGTGTGAAAGGATTAAATACAGGTATTGATCATGCATCTGGAACTATTGGCAAAGCTGATTGTAAGGGGACAAGGGTCGTGTATTGATCAGATTATAATGAAGATTTATTGTGAAGAAACTGGGAACGTAATAATCAGTTCTTAAATGGAACAGGTAATTCTGGTGTGAAGGAAAGGTAATTAAATGCTGCTTAGAAGTCTTTGCCCTTTCCCATATTCTGTGATTCAAGGCAGTTTAGTACATCACAGTTCTCCCACTGGCATTGGAGGGTTTATACAGCAAGCTTTTATTTGTGATAAATGTAAGAGTACTTAAAATTCTTCCAACACGAGTGCTCTGACTCCTCAAGGCCTGTGTGGTTCAGGTTACACGATTAGAGGCACAGGAACTGCATCCCTGGCAGAACTAAATCTGAGTTTCCTTGCCATGGAGAGGCTTCAGAGCCTCCAGGAATAGCAGTGCCCTCCATGGGGAAGAAGTGCACGTTTGTCTTTTGATGGCAGACATCTAGCTGGGCATCAGGCTGATCCATCTTCTCTGAGAGAATTCCCAGGACTTAGTCAGACAAAATTTTCCTCCTGAAAAGGCAAAAGCTGCCCTTCCCCAAAGCAAACCAGCAGCTCTTGCAGAGGACAGGTGGGCTGAACCTTCCTTGCTAACAGTACAAATCTATTGATTGATTTCCAAGTGGTTGAAAATGGATTAATGTGATTTCAGCTCCCAGTGGGTTTTTCACAGGGATTTGAGTTTAGTTCAGTGCTGTAATAGCTGCCTGTTCTCTGCTTCTGGTCTGTGTGTGCTCCTATGGCATCAGAGCTCACTCCTATGGTACTAGAAGAAGGGGGGGTGCCAATGAAATCCCTGCCACCTCTTCTAATATCTCTGGGTGAGATTGAGCTGAACGTGCTTGCTGGATAAAAAATCAAGGGTAATTTTAAATATAATTTTTAATTTACAGCAATACAGCTTAGAAATGCACAGAAACAGGTCTCTAGGCTACATGTGTGCATGTGTGTCTTACACTATTTTCTTTCCAGCTGCTCCTGTGCAATTGTGTACTGATTCCACCAAGTCACAGACCTAATTGAGACAGGCTGGAATCCCTTTTTTGACAGGAAGTGTTACCAGATGCCAAGATCCCAAGGGGGATTTTAGAATTTGCTACAACAGGTTAAGACATGGAGACTGAGGTAGGTAGGAAAAGAAAAATCGAAGATGACAGTTGTCAGATAGAATAGCTTGCCTGCCTGCACATCTGCATTGGTGTCCTGTGGTGCATTCCCCAAATAAAAGCTGACACTGCAACAATGGATTGGTCATTCCTAGAGGAAAACAGGAGTTCTTGGTTGATCAGCTGCCACAAAAACGCTGTTCTTCTGAAAAACCTTTTGATGGGTATTTACACTGCACAAAATAGGATTATGGAATCAGGCTTGGCTATCATCTTCAGCATCTCCCATGGCGAAAGCTGGAGACAATCTACCTCTAAAACAACCTCAGCCCCAAAGGAGTAGCACCACTTCATCCTCTCCTTACTTTTCTTTGCTGATTCCTGGATAAATGTAAACATTAAGTTGCAAACTTGTTTCTGCAGATGATACTGATTTTTAGTTTTGGTTTGTTTGGTTTTTTTTTAGTTGACACTCCTGTGAATCTTATAACTGCATCAGCTGGCTGTCAGCCAAATGCAGGCATTACTTTAGTTGTCACAACAAGTTATTCCTGATTTTTAGGACTGCCACTTATGTTCTGTGAGATGTGCAGTTTGGATGGAAGCAAGATAGAAAGGCTTTGGATGAGAGCAGCCAAAAGTTGAAATGTAAGCCTTTTTATTTTTTTTTTTTTTTTTTTTTTGAAGTGAACGAGAATAGTTCTTCCTAGAATGTCTTGTTTCAGGGAGCAGCATTCCCTATGGAATGAGGGGCTGTCCAGAGCTGCTCAAAAGACAGATTTACTCCCAACTCTGCCATTTCCATCACAAATGGAGGCAGATGGTGCAGTGGTATCTCTGGACCATATGTTCTTCATTTGCTCAGTTGGTTCCTCCTTTGTCTGTTTGTGTAAGTTTGCACTGGTTTCTCCACCTGCTCATTTGTGGAAGATGAATGGGCTCTTTGCTGAGCCTTGTCTGTTGTTTTTTGCTTTATTTCCCCTGGACACACTTTTAAATGTCACTTTCTTGGAATTGCCAAGTAGTGACTTTTTGAGCATTTGAGTCAAAAAGACGTAGCCAAAGCAGCATAAGTTATTAAGGGTGCAGATGTCCAAGCAGTTGCAGTGTAGTCCCTTCAGACTGCTGATTGGTACATGTTTTCACTTGTGCTGATTTAATTTCAGTGACTTTGCTGTAAGTGTTCCCAGTTTGTCACTTGTTAATGTTTCAAGTCTAACTGCTGATAGATTGAAAAGAATTGATTGTAATTGTTTTGGGTGGCATTTTGCTTAGCTACTGTAAGTTGAGTCTGCACAACTTCGACATCATTAAAAAAGAAAATCCTGTGTTCCATAAATATTTCTATTAAAGCTTTATTCCCCAGCTGGAAGACAGAATTACCATTCTAAGATAACTGACAGGCACAGTGCTAAATCAACATTACACTGTCAGGATAGAGAGATAAATTTACTCATAATAGGCTGTTGCTACTAAAACACTCCCATTCTATAACACGAAGTAATGTATATTCCTACTAACATTGAGTGAGCTCTTAAGCAAGTAATTTCTTTTAAAATTCCAATTAGAGTACATTGTTGCTACTCAAGATGCCCTGTTTTATCCTGTAGCTGACAAGCAATACAGACACAGTTTATCAGTATAATGGAAGCAAGCCCCTAAGATGGAGCAGCGAGTTTCTGGTGGCCTGTAGGATTCCCTAGTGCCTCTTTCTTTCTTCTTCTCTGCTACATGATATTAATAAACTGCAGTCCTGCCACAAGGCAAGTGATTCCTAATCATCCCATTGATTTTTAAACAGGAAAGGAGATGTGAGAATTAGCTGAGGAAGTTATGCAAAAACTGAACCAGTTTGCTGTGTCCAGTGGCTTCTCTCCAGCACTGGTAGCTGCAGCTGCTTTGGTACCTGCAGAAATTCAGCTCTGAGCTCCATTTGTTAGGGTTTGGCTGCTGGTCTGTGACAGGATTAAACATCTTTAGCAGCTCCTTTAGTTCCTTTAATCACTGTTAGGTTTGGACTCGGGCATTCTTCTCACTGGCATATCCTTGTTGGAGAGCGTGTCCTGCTGCTGGTGTTGGATCGAGCCCTTGTCTGTGTCTCAAAAACTTCTCCCTTGTGACTTTGTTCAGACAGCAAAAGGTCGAGTTAGCAAACCTTTCCAAGTGCAGTCAGAGCTGGCTGCTGCAAACGTGCTTTCTGCCTCTGCCAAGCTGGAGGCAACCAGAGAGATGCACCAACGAGGAGCGACTGAGCAGAGCAAGTGGCTGTCTGGCCACAAACCTCCTTTTCCCTTCAGCTTACTTAGGGCTGTGACAGATGTTTGCCTGCACAGATTTATGAGCAGGCTTATTCAGAAAGATTTGACCTGGCACTCGAACCACGTTCAGAACTGGGAACATTTTGGAGGATTAGCAGATGAACAGACCTATTTGTCGAGCCAGGTAGGCTGAGAAGTAGTTTTGAGGTGCAGAAGATTTATCTAGAAGGAACTACAAATGTAAGAAATATCTGTTTGAGCTAGACAGTAGTGTTGACAAAAAAAAACCCAAACCTAAATCATATATAAATTGGCTCTGCTTAAATTTAGATTGGAATTTGAAGACTAACTATTATATCATGGTTTAAATCGAATGGTTCACTTTAGCAGGGTTTTTGACAAAATTGGATTTTAGAGAAAGATGGCTGAAATCAGGCTTCTTGACAGAGGAAAGCTCATGTGACACCAAAGAACAAGCTGTTGTTCTTTCAAGCAAGTTGCAAGAATGTCTCAAAACTCAGTGGAAGGTGCTGTTAAAACCAAAATTTTAAAGAGAATCAACTGAGAGTAGCAGAGAAATCAAGGCTCCAGTATCCCTATGATTTAATCGATTTATGTTTGTGTTGGGACAAACACTAATTCCTCTATAGTTCCATGATCTTTAATATGATTTCATTTAAAATTATTCTATTGGACAAAAATTATATCTTTTTGAACTTAGGAATCACAACCTGATGTTTCCTGAACTTCCTTCCCACCCCAGTGAATTTTGGAAGGCACTGTTTTATAAGTTTCAACCATTGCAAAGTATCTCAGTTTTGCATTTTCATATTGTCAAAACTAATGTGCAATCACATCTTTCCAAAGTTCAACTGTATGTTAAAATGGACTTTCTAATAACTACAAAAATCTGACCAGAGACTTTTATGGTAAAGTAAGCCTTTTTTTTCTGAGAAATGTCATTTTTCCACATTTTCCATTTGGGGCTGTAGGGATGGAAAATGTCAAGAAACAGCCAGCCAATTCTCCCTACCACCACATGAACGAAAACCAGTGGAGAAAATTAATCTGGTTTTATCAGCCCTTATGTACAGTGTGCAAGGTTAGGGCAAGTACTTTCCAAAGGAAAATTCTTCACTAAGATATGTTGTGTGGTTTTTTGTTTGGTTTTTTTTTTTTTTGTAATCTTCATCCATCACCCCAAGAGATGAGGAACAAATAAAGGATGGAATAGAATATCAAAATAATGTTGAGAGGATGTTCTTGCACGGCAGTCCAAGGGAGGCTTTAATACCTTCTGTGTAGCTGATGATGTATGTTGATTAATCCATATCACTTCACTCACAGATGTGCAGAAATTCCATCAGATGCTTTATTGCCTACAGAGGGAGTTGCAGTTGGAGTTCACCTGTCGTCTCCTCAAAATTTATTTAACTAGGGGAAACAACAACACTTCCCTGAAGAGCTGCAAAAGTTGAAGCAGGTTCCACATTCCCTCTCATTATCAGGAGCACTCAGTCCCCTACCAGCCATCAGCATCCTGTGAGCACGGTGGCATCCTCTCCTGTTTTCTTCAGGAAAGGATTTTCCAGGATGGGAGAACCTGAATGGGCCGGGGGAATAAGTGTCCACACTTGCTGGAAAAAGAGATTTCCTGCAGACCAGAAGATGGGCTAAAGGGCAAGTTTAGATCCTGGTAGGGAGGGAAGAGGACACAAGGCAGGGAAGTTTCCAAGGGGGGGGAGTATGGAAGTGTGCAAAAGGCATGAAGTAGTTCTGCACTTCGGTGCAGGTCTTCCAGGTCACATGCTGCATAGATGAATAAAACAGTTCAAGTTATACACAGTCACAAAACCAGAGGGAAGACACTCAGGTTAAGAATGGACTTGAGAGCCATCTGAGTTCACTTAGTGAAGCACTAATTATGTTAGCTTTGAAGAGGGTGGGGTTATTCCAGGAGGACATTAATTTTAGGCATTCTCATACTACAGAAAATAATTTCCGTTCCTTTGCCAAAAAATTCAAGGATTCAACTTTTTGTAGCCCATTCTACTTCTGTGGTAGAGAATAGCCCACTTCTTTCATTTAGATAGACAAATTAATGCCAAAATAATACAGAGAATTGAGCTCCTTGAGCAGCCCATTGTTTTCCTTTGTGCTTTCTGACATCTGTATGTACAGATCTTGCCTAGTGGGGAATCAGACTGAGCCCTCTTAGACCTTCCAAGGAACTGTGGGGCTGAGAAGTTGCTCTGGGTGTTTTTTTCTTCTCAGTCATCAATACTCATTAATATTGCTAACCTAAGTGTCCACAGTATGGCTACCAAGCTAAGCTTGTATGTTTATTGCCTCCTTCACTTTCCTCTCTTCTGGAGAAAAAAGGGACTTTCATCAGAGTAATTGTCATGAAGGTGAATGTCTGAACTGGCAGTTTCCTTTAACAAGCTCTTTTCAGAAGATTTCCTTCTTGTAGTAATGAGGAATCAATAAAGATGTTTTATGCAGGTTGAGCAATTCTGGCTGATGGTTTCCACTAGAACAAAATGACCAGCTTGTTAGTTAATGATCCCATTCCAGAAGGACATAACTACAGATTATTATACTGAAGTGAGAGAGAAACAAGGCATGATTCCCTGACACTCGTGACTGGATAACCCAGAGAACTTGTGATTTCAGAAGCAATGCAGACACGAGTCTTTCCCTTTTTCTGAGCTGAACCTTTTCCTGTGCTCTCATAGCTGGGGTGGGGATTTTCTGTTTTGTTTGGTGTTTTTTTGTGGTGAGAGCTTTTTGTCTAGGGGAGTTGGTTTGGGTTTCTTTGGTTTGTTTTGTTTTTTTTTTTGTTCTTATCAAGGTTGCACTTATTCCTTGCAGGCAGAGAGAACCAAGTTTTGTTCACAAATAATTTTCTTGTCATGAAGTGTCTAATGACCTCAAGTGGTCACGAGCTTCATTTATATTCTGTAAGACTATCTACCCTAAAGCTAACTTCAGAATTAAAATAATTATCATAAATGAAAAACTAGACAGCGAAGGCAAAACTTCAGGTGAGACGGAAAAAAAGGGCAGTACAAAAAAAAACCTGTGTGTAAATAAATGGCTTGTCATAGGCATAAATAACAAGAAATTATTCTTCTCTTGCCAGCAGGGCAAGGAATTACTGAAGCTGCAGATATTCATGTTCCTTGTTCACAAGCAAGGATTTATGTGAATGTGGGTGTGCATATGTATGTATGCAACTGAATTTACAGGCTGCCTTCCTATGGAGATTGGAGGATTAAATGATAGTTGCTCCAGTGGAAATAGTGTTTGGTTGGGAATTGGTTGCCTCTGGTCTGATTTGCTTGGGATTTTGTATTTGTTTCCCTTCCTCCTCCACCTCCATCTATGAGCTCACTTGCATCCACCCTTTAGTTTTAGTTGTAACCTGCTGAGAAAATGCCAGCTGACCGGGCTGCTTGCTGTGGAAATGATGTTAAAATACCCCTGCCTTCTGCAGCTTCACGTTTGCTCTTGTGGTTCCCAGCCTGTGGTTTGTCACTGGGAGCTGTTTGGCTGCAAGGCAGAATGGGGCACGTGGACCCAACTGGTCCAAGGCCAGATGAGCCTCCTGACCAACGTGTTCTCAGTGCCATCACTCAATGCTCTTGCTGGCACCACTGCTGGTCACTGTGCTGCACCCAGGAGCAGGAATTGCTTCCAGAGGTTTCACTCCTCCTCTGGTACCCCTTTCCTGCAGCCCAGCACATGTATTCCTGTTTATATGGAATCACATGGTCAGAAGCTTCTCTTTCCAGGGAAATCCCTGTGAAAGTCTCTGCCTTGTATTGCAGCAGCATCAGCACCTGTGCTGTGGACATGGGAGAGTTATGTGTGTGACACAGGGTAGTACAGCTGGTTTAAGTTCTTCTGAGTGTAGTCCCTGTGGTAAGGAGAAGAAGAAAGCTAATATTTCAGTCTCTTCTTTGGATAAATCCTCAGCCCACTACTTTTGATTTGTCTTCCTGCACCAGTGTCTTCTCTCCCTTTGGGACTGTGGCACCTCATCCACGCAGAGTTATGTCCCCACGCATCCTCTCCCCGTTGTTTTCTGATGTAACTGGGCAGGGAAACAGGTCACAGAACCACACAAGGCTGCTTGGAGTCGTGCCCCTGGGAACAGTTCAAGGTGTGCACAGAAGAGCATTGCTGTCATCTAGTGATGAGCAATGACAGCCTTGCCAGTTGCAAATTAATTGCACGGATCACAAGCACAGCTCAGGCAGCTGTTACCAGGTTTACTGGCCAAACCTGTTATAAAAGAGCATTAGTGAGCTCTCTAACAGATGACTGGGTCTGAACTGTGGCCAGTTCTGCAAAAAAGAAGCCCACCAACCTTTCCTCTCCCGTGATCCCTCCAGCTGGAAAGGGGGCAGGAGTGCCTGGGGGAAAGGAAGGAAGAGACCTCGTTACCTCGAGTCACAGCTTTGCTTTAGCACAGACCAGCAGAACTTGCACTGCCTGAATGGGGTCGTGGAGGCTGCAGAAGACATTGGGGGCTCTTGTTCTGCATATGGCAAAGCAGCAACTGTGCTTAAAAACCTGCCTGCCACACAGGGGGTGCAGGGTATGGGCTGCTTCTGTGTCTGCTGGAGCAGCAGCTTGTGTGTACAAGGAACAATGCCACAGTGTATCAACAGGAACCTGGGGGAATTCTTTGTGCCTGTGGCCATTGCCAGGCTGTGCCTCCCTCCAGTCAGTACATGCTTTTAAACCTATGAGAGTAGTATCCTGACCTGTTACATAGCAGTCTGGAAGAAAACTTCCTTCCCTGTGCTAGGAGGAGGAGTAACCTGTACTGCCTCTTCCCTGCCTTAAAGCTTTGGTCCGAATGTCTACTCACAAAAAAAAAAAAATTGGCTTAAGACCAGCAGTGAAGATTTAGTGGTCCTCTGAAGTGTTAGGGTCATCTACACTCTTTGCATAACTGTCTGATGCCCACTCCCTCTTCAACTTTGATTGATGATTTCAGCCCTAATGAGCATCCAGTGGCCAATGGAGTTCTCAGCCTCATTATGTGCAGTCAGATGAAGTGCCTGCATGGAGGTTTTTTAATTTTTTTATTTTTTTTTTTTTACTCTGCCACCTTGTAACTCTGATTAGTGTTGGCTACCCCCACTAACTGTAGGATTGGTGTATGCCAGCCAAAGTCTCAGATACAGAGGGGTCTCTTTTCTTCCCTGTATATCCAATTTTTGGAAATGCACTTATGATACAATGCATGGGCTCTCAGGCAAAAGCCAACCTGCCTTGGATCCTGACTGCAGGAAGATACAGGGTAACTCCAGATTTATAGCAGTAAACCCTTTGTACCCTAGACATCAACAGTGTAATACAAATCACATCCAGGAGCCCTAGAAAAGCTTTCCCTTGATTAATATTCTGATGTCTCCTGGCATTCTGTTTGACAGGGGGATTATCCTTTTGTGATTGTAGGCTCATCATAGCTCTTTGTTGTCTATTAGCACTGTTTCCCAAGGGGATGGGAAGAGAACTTTATCAGTCCTTTCATCTCTCCTCCAAGCTTTATTGATTATCACTTTCACAGGGACTCTGAGATTTGCTCTGTGAGGAAGGTGACCCTCACAAAGGAGATTCTGGTGTTGAGCAAGGTTCACTTTGGTCACTAGCTACCTTTTCTTTTTTTGGGTTTGCTGCTTGATATGTCAAAGGAGAAGCTCCTGACCCTCCCATTCCCTGCGCTCATATATCATTTTTGTTTCACTGAAGTGGGGGTGTGTTTCTCCACAATTAGTAGATGTAGAGTTCATGCTCTGCATGATTAGATCTCCCCACTCGATCCATGCACCAAGATCTTAGAAATGACCCCCTATAACAAATGCTGAACATTGCTAGGATCTGAATACCATAGTATTTCCTGCTTTTTGACCCATGGCTCGAATGATTGGTTGGGAGTCTAAATTGCAATCAATTGTTTATTAAGAATAAACACTTTTTTTTCTTTTTGCAAGCTACTTATATCAAGTTTAACAGTCTAGATACTGGCTGTGAGAATAACTCTCAGTGCATTCTGCTGTGTTGTCCATTGTTCATTCTAAAGACACCTTGTAGTTTCCAGGTTTCTTTTCTTCTTTTTTTTTTTTTTTAATGTCATAGCTGACAGTATCTCCTGACTGAGTAACTTCAACTGCATTCCAGCTTCTGGAGCTTGAGATCTACAGCCTGGGAGTGGAGCCTAAAGCAGGGAATTGATTGTAGCACAGCTATATAAAAATAAATTTTAAAAAGCTACAAACATGAATCTGTCAGAGGAGAAAGTAATAATCTTCTTCCATCTTCTTGTGTGGAATCTTATGTTCTTTATTGAAATGAACAAAATATGCTTTGCTTCAAGGTCTTCTGTTTGATAACTTATCCTCTGTGATCTCTTATCTTGTCTAAGCTTTCTTTTCACTCCCTGTTTTCTTAGTTGTACATCAAGTTCTCTTGTTTATTTAACATGAAGACCTCAATGTGTCCCCTTGATCATTCTTAAAATTTCCCCTGCTGCATTTTAATGGAGACAAGTACCTATCTGCTGCAAGTATCTTCCCTGTGAATAAATGGTTTGGAGCAGTGTAAAAGGAAGGGATAGAATGTCTTGTCTAACCCACTTCCCCCTTTTACCTTTAATTATTGAGTTTGAGCAAGAAAAGGTTGACATTACTTGAAATAACTGTTGCAATGATGTCCTTCTGGGGCATATGGTGAAGCCAAATATCCAAAACATACAAAAAATGCTGAAAAAACAGGGCACTAGTTTTGAAGCATTACGTGCCTTAAAGAATTTTTACAACAAATCACCAAAGGCAGCTTCAGTCCTGCAGAAAAAAAAAGTTCTGGAACTTCTTCCTATCACATATCAAGATGTCAAGATGGAAACTTGTGCTTCTTAACCAACTTTCTGAAAATGTGTTGTGCATCAGGGCTCTCTGTGCAAGCAAAGGTTTTCCATGTTACAAAACTACCATGTTGTTTGTTTGGCAAGACACAGATATTTTCTTAAATTTTCCCACTCAAAAAATACTACCCAAAAGTATTTTAAAAATACTGTCTAGCCCATTTTCTGATGGGGAGAAGTTCATTTTATTTGTGTTCAATTTAATGTTATTTGTATTGATAACACTAGTCCATAGAAAGAGACAGTATGTTTATTTCAGGATTTCTCTCAATGAGAGACAATTCATAAATAAAAGACAAAGCTTATGGTTTGTGTTTATAGAATCTCAGCTCTGTGGGAAGGAGAACAGTGTTTCCATATGTTGTTGATTTAGATATGACATCTAACAGGCACTTTAGTCACCAGCTATTTATCTGCAGTCAGTGCTATCCACTTCAGTTTTCAGGCAGAGCTGTTTTAAATTCATCAAATGAGAGACTTGAATGTCATGTGACCATTTTACAATTGATAAGAAGTTCCCTGATCTTGAATATTTGGTTTTTTTAGACCACCATATGAAATAGGGTCTTTGCAATTGTTCTCTAATGCTTTAAAAGAGGAGCCATGTCAATTGAAACTTTTTCACTAAAAAAGTGAATTCTAATTTCTCATTTTAATGTTTATAAATGGATTTTAAAAAAATTTTTAGAAGAGTTCAAGTGAAAAGTAATTTTATGAAAAGCTAAAAAGGAAACTTCAAAGTTGACATTCGAGGCTGGCATCTGAGTATGTACCTGTCTTCAATGAGAAAAGGTGAGGACAAAAGCTATGATAAATCCTGAGGAAAATTGGACTATCCAAGTGAATAATGGGATCAGAGGATGGAAGATTTTATTCTTCAAGGTCTAGAAGGGGAGAAAACCCTTCAACTGATACTTGAAAAGAGAAGTAAAAAAAAAAAAGAAACGTGCAGTAGAATAGGAGTCTTGCCCTGAAATTTGATAGGAAATGAAGGATGATGCTGTGGAAAATGGAAGAGGAGGGATACAGCGTGATCCTCAGTGGAGGGATACAGTTTGATCCTCAGTGGAGGAGCCCCTCCAAAGCTTTGGGAAGTAAACTAATTTCAAGTTTTGGCCCTTGGCAGAATAGCAAGCCAATAGGTGTGATCCTGTGTGCTGTGTAGGGGTGGGAAGGTAGGGCTTGAGCCTTTAGGAAATTTTAACTTCAGCTGCAGTGAGGGTTCCAGAGCTCTCAGCTGGCTCTTTACTGCCTGCTGCAAACTGCAGAGCTCAGCCTTTGCTGCCCCAGGGCACTGCCTGTTTACAGGACGTGTTTAACCTCTCCAAGGTGAAACGCTGGAAGGGTGGGAGGTGTGATCTGACACTGCAGATTGATCCAGCAACGAAGATCTGCTGCCCCGGCGTGTAAAAAGCCTGAAACCTTTCATTCTTGTTTTCCAAAGTTTCCCATATTGATCTCTGCTGTTTAGCACTGGTGCCCACGCAGAGGATCAGCTCTGTGGGAAGCCCTGATCGATAGCTCAGTGCAATGGCCTGACAGTTATTTACTCATCAGCTCATTAGGGTGGGAAGAGTAGATTACACTTCTCATAATTTCGCTATTGACTGGCGCGCTGCACTATGGTTTTGTTGTTGCCTTTTTTAAAAGCACCCTGTAATGAAGATGCCTGAAGGAGAGGAGAAAAAACCACAACCTTTTAAAATGAGAGATGCTCGTAAAAGCTGAGGAGATTTTTTTCTGTGGCAAGGCAAAAAGCTTCAGCCGTGGTAAAGGACAAACAGGAGAAGGGAGGAGCAGCACGGGCAGCTCAGCCCTGGGTAAAACCAAGTTGCTTATTTGCATTATATTGTGCAAACCACAATCCTTCCCTGTGCTCAGTGAGGGCTCGTGCAGTGCTATCAGCTGAGGTGGGAAGAAGTGAATTTAGTTTGAGGTCAGTGGTGTGTGACAGTGACCAGCAGACTTGTACTGATACCTGCCTGGAAAGGCTCCAGCATGGAAAAAGTATTTTAGGGAGCCTTAGTCAACAGATGTGCTGCTTGCAGTCTCTGATGAGTTTTACAAACTGCTGGTGGCTGTTAAAAAGACAGCTAAGACCACTTGCACTTCCCAGGAGTGTCCCACTAGGATGATCTCAGGAGTGGATACCAAATTTTTCCTGGTTTTTGGATGAAAACTTCACTCACTTCAAGTGAACTTGAAAGGCCCAAACGCTGAAGAAGAAATCAAAATAAATTTAAAACTTTGAAAGGTGAGCATAATTACCAGTTAGAACAAGTTGTTCAATAATAGGTGACTTCTTTCTCTCTCTTCAAGCCTTTGAGACACTGTGGCCTGTCTGGCCAGTTTTGGTTTAGATTTAAGTGAACAGAAGTAATTTGACCTCTAAAGGAATAACTGAATAAAATTCTGTGCCTGTGTTCTACTAGTAATTGAACAAAATAATGTCTTCTGGAATTGAACTCCATTTCCCTCATGCAATTTTTCAGGGAATCTGTCAAATTTTAATGGAATTTAGTCACACTGACCAGGTAGAGCTGGGGGAGGACTGGTAGATGTGACTTCTGTGGGTGAACTTTTCCTCATCAGTTGTCAAATCCAAGTGGGGGTGTGGAATGACTCCTTCACTAATTCATGATCTGAGAAGGAGAGATCCCTCCTTGGCTCTGACACCTCTAGTTCTGTGACCCAGCAGAGGAACAGAAGTTGGTTTGAGTGAAGCTGAAAATGTGACATTTCCAAGGCTACCAACCAGTGAATTTTCTCTAAACATTCAGCTTTTGCTCTAGTCCAGGTCAATGATTTATGAAGTTGGAGCCTCCACCTGAAGTCTTGTTCACCTCCCTGACATCCTTGTGATGCAAAACATGTAAGCAAGGGCTGCATCCAGTCAGAAAACAGGGGATTTATGCCCACATTTCTGTACTCCATGGAATAGGAGCCTCATTCTTCTGCTGAGCCAGCTCAAGCAGACCTATAAACCAGGGCCACAGTTTTCTTGACTGCTTGCCAAGTTGCTGCTTTTTCAATTGCCTGAGTGTTTTCATAATTTTTGTACCTTTATGATAGGAGGTATTAATATTTGAGACCGACTCTCCTTGGTTTGATATGATCTTGCCTTTTTTAATTTGCTTTCTATATAACTCTTCTTGGGATGAGCAGGTACATTATCTTTTGGGGAGTGACTAGAATGTTGGATCCAGACAATGCTGAATCTTTTGTAAAGCAGAGCACTCCAAGAAGCTAAAAAACTAATTTATGAGAGCCATTCAGAAAAGGAAAAGTGTCAAGAGAAGTGTTCAGCCCTTGCATTGATTTTTCTGTAGCTGCTTGTGTTCTGAACTGGTGCTTATATGCATTGCCTGAAAAACTGTCTCCCTTGCAACTCTCCTCCAAGGGTGTATTTTTGTATTTTTCACTGTAGTCTTATAAGATCCTTTTCTCTTCTGTTTTTCACTGCCAGGAAAGAACCAATTTCCCCATTGTGAGAGCTAAATGGCACTAAGGGCTTTTTGTAAAGGCATTAACCACAAGTTCTACTTGCTGGATTTTGTGAAGTATTGAGGTTGGCTGATTATTGCTTGCCTCCAAAGCAGTCTTCCAAAATCATACAGTAGGCTGTGTAAATTGGCAGGTTGATTGTGAAAACACTTGAAATGACCCAGTAAAAGAAGCTGTCAACGGCAACTTTGCCATGAGTTTCAGTAAGCCCTCATCAAGCCCCTGTAATAACACAGCACTTGTGAAACACGCTGCCTCAGGAGCAGTTGTAGCTCATCTGTGGAGAGCTGGATAGCAAAGATTAATAAAAAGAGTTAATCTGTGAAACATTTTATACAGGCACATCTGTAAAGGAGCATGGTTTCTGTTGCATGCAGGAATTCTTGTCTATTGATGCACTATGGTCTTCTGACAGCTTAAAAAAAAATAAAATATCCAAAGCCCTGTAGCTTCCCCAAAGGAGAATGTGATGGCACGTTGTCTTGGTGCAGAGTTTTATATTTTAGAGAAATAAGTCTTGTGTCAGAGCGTGTGAGCCAGGGCTGAGAGCAGTAACAGCTCCTCCAGAGTGCTGTGTTACAGTAACCCTGCAGCTGTGGACATTCTGGGCTCAGCAAGGTGGGTGAGGATCAATTAGCACTGAGTGATCAAACATTCTCTCCCAGCCTTGCCCCGTTCCCTGGTCAGAGCACAGCTGCCTCTGCCTGACTCTGCACAGCCACCCCACTTCAACTGACTGTGAGGGAAAGGGTGACAGCTTTATTTTATACACAGAGAGACAGTGAGACTCTCTAAAATGCAGGCAACCTCAGGTTAAACACTTAAAGCCATGTTTTAGCACCTAAAATGGAGCCAAGTTTACTGGCTATGCCTGAAATGAAGTGGAGGGAGGTTTGGTTTGGCAGCTGAGTTGGGTGGCTGGGACTTCTGGTCACTGGTTTTTTGGGGGGTTTGGGAAGACCCCAGCAATGCAAGCATTTTACCATGGGGTAAAATGCACAGAGAGGACTCCTACCACAACATTCTGCTTGTGAATGGACACACAGATTGTGTCCATCATTCCTGCTTGCTCTCCTTTAACGTTTTGGAATGTAAAACATCACTCTTCTTCACAGAGCCCTTGAGGAGTGTCCTGATTGACACCACAGAATAAATGTCAAATTCTGGGACTAGTGACATGTTAGCAGTGAAGCTGAGGAGGCACGATCAGTGGTTAATAAATTATAAACACCTTTTATGGGCCCTAGTTACTCTTTGATCCCAAGATCATCTTGCTGGGATGCTTTTAAGGAAAAAACAGCTTGAAAAGTAAACACAAATGGCAAGCAGGGCTGTGTTTTTTAGAAAATACATGAAGAGAAATATTGAGAGCATGAGTTACCAAAGGGAGCAGCTGTGGGGCTGACAGCAGGATGACTCTTTGTGTGGTTTGATTACCCTGTTGTATATTAATTTTTGAGAAACATTCTCTCTTCCTACTTCCCTTTTCTATTACTTTTTCCTGCTCTCTCCTTGTCTCTTCCAACAATTAAATGGAAATGGATGCCTGGAGCTCGCTGCTAAGCTGCTCTGCTTAGGACTCACCAGTGAGAAAAGAAGCACATAAATACAGCAGTCTTCAGCAGAAGAGTCCTTTGTGTGGTGGTCAGAATACTGGTCTCTGTACCACTTCCCCACTGATCATCCCTGCTCATTTTTCTTCTTTAGTTCAGCATGACCTTTAGTTTAAATTAATATTGTGTGATACATTCTAGAGGAAGTGTCTTCTGAGCATTAGTGCTGTGGCAAATACAGTGCTTGCTCTGGGAAAGCTCCATAATTTAAGATCAGCTCTGGGAGCATCAGACACTTTAATTTTTCATGGGTTCTTTGTCTCTTCTTTGGATATAAATGTGAGACAATGACTGTAAATGCTCTGGGGTGGAATAATAGAAAATTCCTGGAAAATGCAGTTGTGAACAAGAAGCACAGTGGGGCCAGAGACTAAAAGTATAACCCAAGAAGGGCAAAGCTCTGCCAGGAGCCAGCTGCTCTTGCCGGGTGAATTCACCTGGGCGTGTAGGAACTGCAGAATCTGTTTGGAGGCGGAGTGGATTAAATTTAGAATCTAATCTAAATGTTGCTGCACTGCATGTCTCTGCCTGGAAGAGCTGTTGTAGTGCTAACTCATGGGAGCCCTCAGACACAACACTCAGCTCCACTGGTGGCAATACCTGTCACATTCAGTTTATGAGACACAGTTCTGCCCACCTGTTCTACCCTGGGATAAGGCATTTCCATAGCGTTTGTGATCCTGTTCTTAAGAACTTGAGATAAATTCCTCTTATTAGGTTACTTCTGTTATTTTCCCCTCAAATTTGAAATAAAAAGTGGTAATTTAGCACCAGTCAGGTGGACAAATGGATTGCTCAAGAAGCTGGGGTCGTGGTAACTTTTTCCAAAAACTCCTCTATGTGAGATGCTGCAAAGGAGATAAAAAGATAAAAATAAATTGCACTCCTTGTATGAAAGGAAGTGGAAATACATGTTGCTGTATCCCTTCTTTGTGCCATGGATGTACAATTTTAATGCTTGCAGGGCTAAAGTGCTTGAATTGCTCCCAATCTGCTGATGAAGTCAGGACTTATTCATTTCCATGCCCTTTGTAAGTGGCTGATAAGCACATTCACTAGAGGGCTGCAGCTCTGTTGCACTTATCATGTGTTCAGTCTCTAAAGAAATAATTTTTATTAGCCTTTCAGAGGAAGAGAGGCAGACAGAGCAGACAGCAGGCTGATCAAATGGGTGACACTTGCTCCGAAGCTTTTTCCCTGAAGGAAATATTATCTCTTTATTACCATCTTTCAGTTTTGAAAAAAACCAAAACTTTCCCAGCTGGACCTCTGATTTGTAACTTCTCTTCTGGACTCTCAGCAATTCAGATAGAGATTCTAGTGACATACTGAGAATGGGATGGTGGCTTTGGCTTTGTGTGGTATTTAACCATTTTCATACGAGTTCTTTACTACCCCAGGGAAAAAATGATTTGTTTTAAACCAAGGTTATTCTGAGTCTCCTGGATAAATATAGTCCAAAATTAAATTGTCTTTTGACAAACATTGATTTGTCCTCACATAACCTGGAATCAGTTTGTCTGAATAGATCTGAAGAAGCCAACACAAATGTGGAGGTCATGGTGCCCTTTCAAAGGTTTCCTTTTGAAAGCTGGTGGAATCAGAAGAAGAGAAAGAAATTGTTTGCTCAAGGGAGGACATGGAAAGAGAAGAGAACTGTAAACAATGCAAACTTATAAATAGCTGTTAAACAATCCTTTCAGAAAAGGAAGGGCTCATGCCTTGGAGGGCAGGGCACTCATGGTTAGAATGGGGGTGAGGGGTTGCAAAGGCTCCGCTACTCCTGTGTCTTTTGCTCTCTACACGCTACAGACGAGAGGGGCACAGAGGCACTTCAAACGAAGTGCTGTCTCCCCCGAGCTCCTGTGTTGTAGGCAGAGCTTGTGTTCTGCATCTTCGCAGTGCCCCGATGCCTCCGAAGTGCAGCTGACAGCGAGCACCACGAGAGGGCTTGTGAACTATTTCCAGCCGTGGCTTAATGTGAAGGGGGGTTTTTTTCTGCTTCAGTTGTAAATTCCACAGGCCAAAGAACAGTTTAGTTTGAGCAAAAGTGAAAATGTGAACCCCTCTTGACTTTGGTACAAAGGGAAAAAAATGCAGTTGATCATGATGCAGATCTTACTCAAGGACACTGAACCTCCATTACTTTTGATAAGCTTGAAGAGAATAAGCTTGATAAGCTTGAATAGCATGAAGAGAATTCAGCGAGCAGATAGTGAGGCTGCAGTCCAACAGGCAGTATTCTGTACCACCACTAAGGTAGCTATAAAAAAAAACTATCCTAATTCCCTTAGCTCTTGAACAGCTCCAGAGCTCCAAGGAAACGCTGCCCTCTAAACACACCCAGACACTGTGGGAGGATCCATGATGTGTTTGTCTCCAGAACTGGGTCCCTTTCACCTTTCCCACCTCTCTTTGTTCCCAGTCCAGATTTGTAATGTTGATACTCAGAGGTATCATCTTCCTTTGCCCCTGTTCCTCTCTACAGCCAACTTTGCTCAGTGACCAGTTGGCTTGTTTGCTTCCACAGCAGGTTCTCTGTCTCCCACACCTAATGGCACTGAAAAAACCTCACAATGTTGGCTCTGATTCCAAATATGTGATATTCTGATACCTGTGAACAGGCTGGGGCAGGCAGGGAGATCAAAGTGCTGGCATTAAGGCTTTCTTTAGCTCACGTGTTTCTGAGATGGATGTAGGTCAGCACCTCACCACTCACTATTATCACTGATGCCTGCCAAGGGCAAAAGCTTGCTTCCTGCTTATTGCCCTCCTGGGAACAATTTTGAATTTAATCTTGCTGGTGCTGGAGATGCTGCTGGGTAACTGAAGGATAAGGCTGAGCAGGAGCAGGATTTATTAATGGACAATTACTGGGATGTAAAAAAAGTAGGGCAATCTGTTCTGATTTAGTAAAATTAAGTGTTAGGTTTGGGAATTGCAAGTGTTGAAGACATTTTTTTTATTTAAGTGCAGCTGGGAAGCAGTGGTGTAAGTAAAGCTCACGCTGAGCTCACTGGGGAAGGTGGGAGCTGTCTGTGCTCCTCAGTGCCAGTTTCCAGGTTTGTGTCTCTGGGAATGGGACTGGAAGAGGAACGTGGGCAAAGTATGAAACGGTCAGCCCAGGCTGGGACTGGTTATAAATAGGAAAAGATGTCTCAAGGCCCTGTGCAATATAATATTTAAGAGGAAAGCTCATTAAATTTGCCTGATAGGTCAGTGACAAGGCACTCTGGGGATTCATCTCACTGTCATTAAAGCTGGTGAGAGAAGGGAATCGTCTTCACCAGCAAAATATCCCAAACCACTTCAGTCTTACTGAGTAAACCTAATCTCTGACTTGTGAAATATTTGCAGTCCTTCGTGCTTCCCACAAATCCCAGAACTTGCCCATAAGTTATGTATTCAAATAGAGTCCAAAAGTGTTTTTCCCCCACAGTATCAGAGCCAATAGGGTTTTCCTTTTTTAACCTTGCAAGACCTTAAAGTACTCAGAAGACCAAACTACAGGATGGGAGCAGAGTGCATTCAGAAGCTTATAAAAATAATTAAAGAGAACTTAGATTTTGTTAATGTAAGTGACTGGAGTTCTTATTGCAGATGTAGAAACTCTAGAATTAGCAAAATGACACCGTGCACAAACACACTGAGTTTGACTTCCTTCAGTGAAATGTGAGAATATATATATAGTGTTTATTGAAATCTACTCCTGTTGATGCTAAAGGTTGTGTTAAAGAAATCCAGTGTTCCCTGATGCTTTCCATGAGTGTACAAGCAAAGGAATTAATCTATTTTAGAAGGTACTTGAGAAGTTAGTGGCTTGACAGACTTCACATAGCAAAGAGGCAGCTGCTTGCCTATGTTATAAATAATATAAATATTTAAACTCATGACGCACGTGTGGTTTTATCTGTAAACCTCAGACAAGAAAACCATGCTCAGTGGTCTTCCAGATAAATCTCTTCTTACACAGAGAATGGTGCCAGCTGGATTAGCTATCCATGTAATCCACTGCAGAGCTTGGAGAGATGCAACCTGTGCAATCTCACAACCCTTTTATCAGTGGCATTGATGACAAAACTTGCCTTATGTTTTCGCATTTAAATGCCAAACCCTTCTTCAGCTACATAGAAATCTGGTTGGGTGCAATACAGATTATCAGGCATCTGGGCAAAATGTGAAGCATTAATTGTGTTAGAAAGTACTTCTGTCTGCACTGGAGCATTGTATAACTGTGAGCTCTGTAGTTTCTCTGGCTTCCCTTGAACCATCTGGGATTATTGATTGAAACCCCATACAGGATTAGGTCGAAATCTTGTGTTATAAGAGATGGTAATTCCTTTCTTTGGTTGTTTTTTTTTTTTTTTTTTTTTAGACCAGAACAGTGGATGCCTTTGTGAGGAAAAGGTTTATGCACTTTACAAAATCCAAAATTCAGGTTGCTTTGCAAAGCCTCAGGTCTTCATTCTGCTTTATTGGTGTTACCTTCAGAACTTGGGTCATGTAAATGCCATAAAAATGAATTCAGACCAAATATTCAACGTTTTCTCTCTTTACTCCTGTCTCGTGCCCATGTGTTGTTGTGTACCTTGGCCACCTTCTTTTCTAACATGAACCAGGTCTGTGTCTGTTTCTGTGCAATGTGAGGTGTCTTTGCTTTGTTGCTCCATGTCCTTTCACCTTTACAGAAACTCAGAGTTAGTGCCAGGTGTCACATCTCAAAAAGTGTAACTATTTGCTGGACTTCCTATCACAGTGTGCGACTTCTTACTTCATCATTGTTTTTAAATTTTTTTGAGAAACTTCTCTTGTTTAATGTGGAAGGTGATTCACATTCAAAACCAAACTCTGATATGTAAAAATGTGTATTACTCACATTTTGTGACAGTACAAACTGATTAAAAAAAAAAAAAAAAAAAAAAAAAAAAAAAAAAAACAACAACAAAACCTTGTTAAATGGATTTTCCAGATCAAGCATTACTTTTTGCTTCTGAACCAGTAGAAAATCAATCACTGTAGCTGCCAGGGAAGATGTGATTTACAAATGTAGATGGAAGAGAGTGAAAGAAAACACGGCTCTGAACTCTGCAAAGACCTGTCTTGCTAGAGCAGCCTGCTTTGTTTTGAGAGGTGTATCCAAAACTCAACACAAAATTCCATATGGGAGGTGAAATTGTTATAAGAAAAGTTATGGAAATAACCCTCAGTATGGGAGGTCAGAACCAAAACATCTTCCAAGTGCTTTGTTTATGGATTATCTGGTGGACTGAAACCACACAGACAGATGCTTTTAAACGTGCTAAATTATCTGTTATAATTAACTAGACTGGTGACTCCCTTGCCCTTGGGTAGGACAGCACATGTTTGGGCTAGGTAAGGGTCTGGCTCATACCAAGGTCATCCTTCCTAATGCTCTGCTGTCTCCAGACCGTTTTTACAGTTCTGAAATTGTTTCAATTACCAGCTTCTGTCAGGCTTGTGCCTCATTAGGCTTCATGACCCTTTGCCTGGGAGCAGTGCCCTGGTTTGCATCCCCTGGAAAGCAAAACTTTCCCCAAGTTTTATGTGTTTTTTATACAGACTCCTCTTAAAACACCACTGCTCTTTCATTTTCTAGATCAAAGCGCAAAATGCAGGCATTTTTCCAAATTACAGAGTTGAGCACGTCAGAAAAGCTCCTTGTTTTACAGGAGACAACCAGTATCAACCCACTGTACAAAGCAGACAGAAAGCAGAACTAACAGGGGAGGCAGCAGGTCAACCTTCCAACTCCTTCTGTTACCTTTTACTGTACACAATTACAATCCTTGCAGTGTGTGCTTTTTCCCTATTCTTTGGTGTTGAACTGAAATTTTACAAACCATTAGTCCTTAGAGAATTTTTAATATCTTGAAAGCAAAAAATCAGAAAGGCTTTACGTACTGTGTCTCAAAAAAATAGTGGGTGTTTCTGTACAGAAACAACTCTTGCATAAGTATTTTATAACACTGAACTGTTTCAACCTGATGGACTGTAAAGTTTATTAAAGATAAATAACCCATGCACTAAATAGTTTCTATCTACTGATGAACATGGTGCATACTAAGGATCTCTGCAGTAGTTTATTTCCAATAGGAAAAGTCCATGAGTTTCTTCAGAGGGAAATGAAGGGGGCTTTCAGATTTCATACAGGATATTTGTTTATTTAGTTAGTTAGTTAGTTCTAGAACTATAGTTTTAGAAGAAAGTACCCACCAAAGTAATAATAGGTGAACACTTACAGGCTCGCTGACAGTAAATGCATAAAAGCCAATGCTTAAAGGACAGACCTAATTTAAAGCAATCAGTATTAAGCATTCCTTGGCAAAGGGCCGGATTTTCTAGCCCACTAAGTTCACTTATGTCATTGAAAACTTAAATTGTCTGTAAATGATAGCCCTAGAACTGGCTCTTACACCGGGCACTCACCACGCACGTTTCACGATTCCCAACTTTCTGTCTCATGCCAGGGTCAGGATCATGTGGAGTGTGACTCCGACCCGGCATTACCTTCTCTTTTCTTCCACGGGCAGATGGCAGTTCCTCTTGTGCCAAGTTCAGGAGGTAGCAGACTGTTGAAAAGCACCACCTCTCTTCTATGCCTAAGCTAAATACAAAATGAAGCAGCTAATCTTGCCCTGCTCTGTTTGGCAGCTGGCTCGAGGAGCAAAACCTCCTGCCTCTTGGGGTGGCTCTTTGTGACAAAGGATGGGGACAGGATTAGGAACTGCAATCGGGGTTTTGGTCGGTTTGGGATTTTTTAATATCATAGTCATTATATGCTTCATGTATTTTGATGTCTGGCTGTTGTTTCGATGTCTAACGTGTTTTATTGTGGGTGATTTGAATAGTCCACATTCTCACAACTGGAAAATACCACCATGTAGTACATCAGAAGGGAGAAACCATTACACCAGTCATTGCCTGGATGTAATGTAGGGCTGCTTGAATATTATCTTTCTGCTGTTTCCTGACTAAGTAGATGCCTTTTTAACCAGACTCGTGTGCACAATCAAAATGTTCTTGACACACTCCATCGCTGCTTTATGGATGCCATGGCTGGGACTTTGCAAAGTCTCTGAACACATGGAGGGATTTGAGCTCTATGGTATATCATCTTCTCCTTCCACCTGTTCATGCAACTGCATTCCATTTTATTTTAATTAAAACCCAGCAGATGTTTCATTAGGGTTGATCCAAACAAAAAGAATGCCAGTTTCTCAGCAAAACAAAACCAAAGTAAACTGCAACATCTTGTGCTCCTGTCACCCGGTCCAGAAGGTAGTGTTTTTGTCCATAGCACAGATTATATGTCTAGAAATTGGTAGATTGCAGAGATTTTATTCATGACAGCTGGTTAACACCTCATGAATAACTACCCATAACCATTAACTGAGCAGCAGAATGTTCACCTCTGCTGAAGAGTTCCCAGCAAAGCTTGTAGCCACACTGGTAGCTCTGTTAAATCACTCTGCATCACAACTTCAAATTCTTCCCTATGTCATTACTTAGCTTGAGCTGAGAAGTAAATAATTTAGGAGTCAGTTCTGGGCTTGTGAGGTCTGAGGCTGGAGCTGCAGCCTTGTGTCGATGCCATCAGCTCCACAGGGATGCCTCTCCTCCTCCACCAGCAACTCCAAAGGCAGAAAAGCAGCAAAATGGTGCTGTCAGACAGGGCCCTGGGTCCTTCCAGTGCCTGCCTGCCTCTAAGGAAAAAAGGCTCCATGCAAACAGTCACTCTCAGTATCAGTTCACCAGGCAAGAAAGATAAACAAGCTCAGAACGCTGGGTTTTGTCTCTGTGTGCACACACTGTCTTGTTTTAGTTAAGCAAAACTGCATAGCACAAGTTTTACAGGCAGGAAAAGCATTTTCCACCTGATGCAGTCAGCAACAGATTCTATAAAATAACAGAGGTGGGATGGTTGTTTTTTTTTTTTTTTAAATCTTCCACCAAACACATGAAAAGGCTGTGTAGTGGCTGCCCATCTTTAATGTTTTAGAGGTTGACTGCATTTTTTAAAGCATCCATCAAAGCTGGGGAAGGTTGCAAGCAAACCTAAGCATGATTTCCAAGACAAAATGGCTTTCAACTCTCCTGTAATTTCTTTAACCATGTATACACTGGTAAAACATGGCACCCAGCAATAATAAGGGTATTTAAATATGAGACCACCTGCTGTGGTAGCTGAAGAAGAATCAGACCTAGAGGTTTTTATCTGATGTGTGAATCAAATCGGTGAATTATTTGGTATTCAAATGCAACAAAAAGAACTCCTCACAAAAGTTGTTCAGGTTCCCACTGGATCTCTGCATGCTGGAAGAGGACTCTGAAATAGCAACTGAAATTGAATTATAAGTTCGATACCACCTCTGCTGCTGGGCATCTATAATTCATGAACTCAGGAAAATTCAGTTCAGACACAGCATCTGGTTCTCATTAAAGTTCTTCCCTTAACCTGGTTTTCTAGTATGGCTACTCAAAGGTCAAGTGTCTTCTTCAAGGTCAAGTAAAAAGCAAATTCTTCACTCTGGCTTCTGTCCCAGAAGGCTGAGTTTGTCACAGGAGTTATGCCAAGGGTATTTGCTATATGTATTTTTTCCAAAATGAGCAATTGGTAAAGCCTGGAGCACCATTCCAGTACATCCATGGGCAGACTCATAATCACCACATCACTGGGGTTAGTCATCTCATAAAGGATTCTGCAGTTTTATTCTTTGAAGGAGGCACGGATTAAAAAAATGGCCATGAGTTTTCTTTGGTGTCTGATGCACAGTAAAAGGCTTCTCTCTGTACTCATCAGTAACTACAGAAGTCACATTGGTAGCCACATATACCTGGAGAAGAGGATGAATTGGGTCTCTGGAGCCAGAGACTGCCTGCTGGTTGTTATTCATCAGAGATGGTCCAAGAGTGGGACTTAAGCATCCAGGAATTTCTAATTTTGAACAAGTTTGATTTCAAACATCATTTGGGTTTATTTCTCTGTAATGATGGAATACTTCTTCAGAAATTTCTCCCTTCCCTTCTCTGCCTTCATTCAGGCAGTTCACATCCTCTTAATTCTGAGTAATTACAAGTAACTTCTGGATATCCCATGCATTCCTGGTTTGGAAGAGATATGTATTTTGCAGAAACATGATCTCCTATGTAAATATTTCTTTTCAACTGAGTAGAGACTCAGATCTAAAGCCACATAGTAGAGTGGAAATCCAGGTTTATAGGACCTGAAGAGCATTTTTCTCTGGTTTTCTGACAGCAGTTGGAAGCAGTGAACAATCACACCTGAGACTGTTGTGACAATCTGTCATTTTTCATCAACTCTGGACAATTGTTTTGACATCAAACTTACCTTTCCCTCTTACAAAATTCAAAAAGGGCAAGTATATGAATAAAGAGCAAGTCATCATACTTCATTGCAAATCTGAAATCTTTGTTGCATTAAATTCAGGATTTAAGAAGACCGAGTAGACCAAAAACTAACAAATGCCAACAAGGAATATGATCAGTTTGCCACTCCTGAGCAGTGTTTTCTAAACTTACAGAGGATGGATAGTGCTTTGTGCCAACATTAGATGTTGCTCCCACTATTCTGTTCCATGCCTGCTCAGTGCTGCTTCTCTTTCCCTGCCAGGGGAATGATTCCCACCTAGAGGTGATGATGATATCTGTGTAACTCAACAAGAAGCACTAGAAAATTCCAGAATTCAAGACAAGTGCACTGTTTCCAGAGGCTTAGAGTGTGGCAACACCAACACACTGCAATTTCTCCACACAGCATTAAAGAGAGATGAAGTGAGGTTGTGAGTTGAACACTAAAAGACGGGCTTGTGGGTTCTGGAAATGTTATTCACTGGTTGCCAGAGTTTCAGCTGAAAGAGGTTATGTGCTTTTGTGGTACAAAGAATTTGTGAAGAATTTCAGACAGATATCCCTGTGTGCAACACAGCAGCTTGGTCCCAGCTATAGCATGTGCTGTAGGAGGATGAGCAGCTTTGATTTGAAGGCAATGAGACTGAGAATCAGCAGCTTTCCCTCACAGTACCTTTCAAAGGTTAATCACCAATTCATAGCTGAACATTCTGAAAAATGACTGCGTGTGGATTCATCTGTTTCTGTCTGTACCAAAGCAGCAGCTATTCCAAGGTTTGGGTGACCTTGCAAAATAGCTAAACCACAACTTTTATTTGATAATTGCATCGGTTTCACCTTTGCCATCTCCACAAACAGTAAGAGACAAAAAGGAAGAAAGAAAAGAACATCACTACAGTTTATAGTGTGGATAGTAAGGAAGTGCTAAAAATCTTTATTTCAAGTTTGAGGGTTTTTTTCTTCCAGTGTGTTCTGACACTGAAATTTTGATGTGCTAAGACTGTGAACTCTGAATCCTTTTTTTCACGTGTATGAGCTTGTCCAGGAAACAGGAGTCTGAGTGACATTGTGATCTCCCACCTTTCTGGGGAAATTAGAAAGGATGAAAAGAAAAGAAATTGTATCTACTAAAAGAAATACTCCTGTTTCCTTGGCAAAGAGAGAATTTCCTCCAAAGCGAGATGATTTACTTGGGTGTGGATTCTTGCTGCTTCCTTGTATGGGTAATCCATGCTGGGATATAGGAGAGATTTAGCATCTGAAGACACAAGTTCAATTCACTTTCAAGGTCTCTCTTAGTGTCTCCTCAGTGCTAAACACAACAAGGTCTGTAAGAATTATCAACATGAAAAATAAATATTTGTACTCTTCGGAGCCCTGTTCTTATTGTAAGGGCTGAATTAAAGGGGCAGGGGCTGAAAATGTTAGTATTTCTATTTCTTTGGTCTTCTTGGCTTTATTTATCCTGTTTTTGAAAACCTTTGGGTATTTTAAGATGTCTTTCTCCTGAAGTTGATTATATAGTTGTGCAATGAAGAAAACAAAAATAAGACATCATTTAACTTTAGAGTGAGGACTTGAGCTTCAGCTTCTGAAACTGAAGACTGACTTGAGCAAGATGTAGTGCTGTAAAATAATATTCTACATGCAAGGCCAGTCATTATAATACCTGGGAGCCAATAAAAAAAAATGAGGGGTGGGGGTTTTAACAGCAGAAAAGCAAAAAGCTCCCCCACTTACGTGACTAGATGATAGTAGATTGAAATTCTGTTCATTAATGACTGCAGTGCTTCTTAAAATGCTCAGCATAAACCCAGCAAAACAACACACACACTGGAAAGTTGTGAACTGCAGCTACTTGTGTTCTGAGCAAGGTTATCAAAACAGAGAGACTGAGCCAAGACAGCCCTGCTGAGGGAAGAACAAGGATCAGGTTTTCATCAAAGTAAACACTGAGATAGCTGAGCTATAATTCTATAGTGGACTGTTCTTGCCTAGTCATGGGCACTTTTGTAAGTGTTCTAGATGATTTTTCCCAAGCTGAACTGTAGCTTTTTGGGGGGATGGAGAGGGAGCTGTCCTGATGTAATGCTCAAGTGAAAAGAGAAGCACTGTGAGTGGCTGGATGATCCCACAATCCAGAACTTGCAGCCAAATGGCTGAAACACAATGATTTCCACAAATATCCTTGGGATTCTCTTTGTGATGTGTTCCAGTCTTAAGCTTTGCCTGTTTGTTCTTCCTCCAAGTTGGGTGATTACCCTTCTTTATTATTAGCTTATATTTGAGGTATATGCAGCTTAACTGAAAGGTATGGAGTACTCAGTAAGAGGCAAGGGGAACTGGAGTAAAATCCTTGAGATTCTCTGACATGGCAAAGAACTTGAATGTGTTTTTTAAAGCTGCTTTACCATCTGAGGCTGCTGTCCTACACCAGCGAGAAGGATGTTTGATTTTTTTGACCTGGGGATCAGTCACTCATGTTATTGACATAGTTATTCTATTCAGAGTGTGTGTATATATATATATATTTAAAATCCATTCTGCATGGGAAAGCATTTTGGTTTATATCCCCCTTGTTCTGCTCTAGGAGAAGCAAATCTGCAGTGGGGATCACAGGATTCTTCCTGACACAACACATTGCAAAAGTGGCAAATGCAGCAGCCTGTCCTTCAAATGCAGGTTAGTTGAGGTTCCTGGAAATTGCACTGTCCAGAGCAGTTTGTAGGTCATATACTTGCCAAAATAGAAGATGCTTTTTGTAAAGCTCAAGGCAACCAAGATAGGCATCACACAAATGGGCTTTGCTCATAGGAACTTACTTGCTTTTGTGTGGGAAAAGTAGGTTTAGATACAGAATATCACAGTGCAGAATTTCACTCAAAGGGAAATAATATAATTTTGAAGAACAGATGCAATTCTTTGGAGTCTTAAAATGGGCTGGGGCAACGAGGCTCTTGAGATTTGTGCAAACAGAATGAGCAACCTTGAGAAAGTCACTACAGGTCATAAAATCCACTCTTGCTGCTGAGTTCCTCAGGTTTTACCTCACATGTTAGAACCCTTTCCCAGTCACATTTCCCAGTCATTCTTGCTCAGTGCAGCAGAGGTTCTCCTGCATTGTGTGCACAAGGCACCTGGGCTCATCCTGCCCTTGAACTATCACTAGCAGTGTGAGTGCAAACTCTGCTTCCCAAAACCAGGGGGATTTCAGTTCTCTTGCAGGCACTTTTTTTTCCTAAAATTATTTTTCTTCAGATTATGCTGCTGGAGAAAAGAGCCCGAGCAGAGTTTATGGATGTGTTTGGAGTGCAGATGTTAATCAGATTGATGGATATTGTAACAAAAGCCAGCTGTTTGGGGTGTGGCTGCCCTGCCCTGCCCGCTGCCAGCCGGGGTCGGGTGTGGGCAGTGCTGTCACACCTCCCTGCTCGCTGCTCGAACAAAAAAAACTCTTTAGTCCCAGCGCATTTGGAGGCACGAGGGGATGTGGATTACAAAGTAGCATTAGTGTGCAGAATAGGAATCAAATTCAGGATTTAATTATTCCCTTTTCTGCTCATTACTGCTCACTTGCTGAGAAGCAGGAGAATGCATGCGAGCTATTTCCATAACTGGGCTGGCAGGCAGGAGCTTCTGCAAATCTTTTGAGACCAGGTGATCGAGTTTCTTCTGTCAGAAAAGCACAAAAGGCTTCCATATTTTCAAGGAAAATACATTTGGGACAGCTCGATCCACTGGGACCCACAGAGCTGCATTGTACTGAATAAAATAATGTAAATATTCCCGGAGACACAGGTGTTGTGCCAAGGAGCCTTATGGAAGAGTTGGGGCTTTCACAGACATGGTAGTAGGCTATTATGTAAATTACTACTTTGTTTGACAACTGAATGGTATTAAAACTGTCTGGAAGTTTATTTCTTGGAGCAGAGAGCTCCTAAGAGCTACATTCGACATCATTTAAATTACAATGGTGCTGTGTGGTATGTAAAATAACTGTCTTTGTTCAGAAAGGTGTGTGCTCCTCTGCTTACCTCCTCTCCCCCTGCAATTATTTCAAACCCAGGCAAGATCTTTTCCCCTAAAATTCAGTGTTGAGCAGACAGGGGACTATTAGAGAATTTTCAAAAGAACTTGATAACAACAGGAAGAGCCTCGGTGAGCAGCCATGTGGCAGCCTGGCTTTACCTGCCTGGGGGGAAACTTAAAGCTCCTCTTGGGAGAGGAATTGTGTGGAGGAAGAATGTTAATGGATCTGAACCTCAGCAGGAGGAGAGTGCTGCAAGGCCAGGAGAGGGGTCCTGCTGGGAGAACACAAAGAGCTCCTGGGAATTTGGCACGCTTGGGTTTTTCCTGCAGCAGGTCTCCATGGTGTAACTCTGGAATACAAAGATGAGGATCATACCTGAGGTATCCCACTTGTCAGCTTCTTCCATGGGAGAACTTGTGTGCAGCTCAAGTATTTCCCTATCCAGCATCCTGGCACTAAAAATAAGTCATTTAATCATAGGACAGACAAGCCTCTGGTCTGCTCAGGAGGATGCTTTTGCTTCCTCACTCATATTAAGGACATTGAGGGCTGAGAACCAGTCAGTTCCTCACTTGGACCTTTAGGAATCCTATGAAACCTCTAAAAATTGCCTGGCTCTGCATTTTCCTCAGATGACATTAATCTACCTCTTACACCAAACTGGTGAGAAATAGGTGCAAGTGCCAGGTGTGGGACCCTGGGGACACTTCCTAGGCTGGGTTGGATGGTGTGAGCCATTGGCATGAGGATAGGAGGAGAATACAGCCCAGGGCTTAGCTTTTGCTGTTCTGGTTCCCCTGTGCAAGCTCTGCCTCTGTAGAAGACCCCAGTGCTGGGCCTTGGGACCTGGTGGTCAGCTCTTCACCCAGGGAGATTCCAGCCTCTGTGGGCACAGGGTTTGTACCAGGTTACAGCTTCTGAGTCTTGCAGCAGGAGCATTATATTTTGTTTTCAGAGCACTAGCACTGGTGGGTGAGGCACAGCCAAGGTTTCCTCCAGCCAGGAGAAGGAGAGTCTGACAGAGGCAGCAGCAGTGACTAATGAGTGACCTGGAAATGCTGCCCTTGGACACTCACTGTGGAAATGGGAGCTCTGACCTTGACGGCCAGAAGCACATTATCTCTGCACACAGAGCATGGAGATGATGAGAGAAAGTTTAGAGGGAAACTTGGGGTCCACACAGTAACTGCTGAAGGAGAATACACATCAGATTCGTGATTCAGTGTGCATATATATATATATTTACCTTGTAGAAAAGGATGGGCTCTTAGCAAAATCTTCAGAGGCAATCTCCTGATTCTGAGTGACTGCCCAGATCCTGACAAGCTCCATGTGTTAGCAAACAGGAGGTTCAAAGCCAGCACTGAAAGCAGTCTTCTGTCAAAGCTCTGAGGTAAAGAGTGAGATCTTTTCCTATTCCCCCACGGGGGCCTTTTCAGTCATCTTGTTGGCCCATAGCTCGATTTTCCTGCTCTCTCTATGGAGAGAGCAGCAGGGAAAGAATGTCTGGCATCTGTGAAAGCCTCAAGTCTCAGATGTGAATAAAATTCATCGTGAGGAAGCTGAGTTTTCTCAGGAGCCCAGTTTCAGTGCTCCTGTGGGGACCACTGCGCTTGGTTCTTGGTTCCCTCCCACCTGGGAAGTTATGTGACTTGCAGGTTTAACAGGGGAAACTTAGCAGCCATTTTCTTGGAAATAGCTTTATTTAGACCTCGTATCATTCTCTGAGTGCCCCAGAAGCATAAAACCATGCAACCAGGGACTGAAAGAAATATTCAGCCTTTCCATTCTCCTGCAGTTTTTCCTGCCTGCCTGGCATATGGAAGCACTAGATATGCTTGCCAATAAAGAGCTCCCCTGGAAGAAATCATTTAACAAGGGATGAAAATGTGATAAATGTTTTATAATCAAGGTCCCATAAGCAAAAGCGAGTGTGAGGTGGCTCTTATCCGAGTGGGAACTGGCTGGAAGTTTTAATATTCACTTGGCACTGGATTTTTCTGGGTTTTGATGTGAACAGACTCTTCTGGTAGGCTCATCTTTACAGGCATTCATCTCTGCTGCAGCTGTTCCTGCTATAATTTATACAGATGCTATTACTCACAAGCAGTCTTGTCCCCAGTACTTTTGATGTTCAAATCTTTTTGTTGTTGTTGTATTCCAAATCAAAGGATCTACTTCTCCAAAGTGTAGGTAATTCATGCCGTTCCACTTATCTGCACGCTGATGCTAAGGAGCCTCATCTAATTAAAAAGCTGTTATCGAAAGTCTCTTCACCCCACAGAGAGCAGATAAAGTTGGTTTACCAGCTTCATTTCTAAACTGCAGGCTAATGAATATAATTTTACTGAAGAGGGATTTCTGTATGATTCCCCATATGAACTGCACGTATAATGTAACGGAGGACTGGCTGAGCTTGCAGCGACAGTCAAGTCATTTTTCATACTCAGGCAAGCCAATATCTTTAGAATCAAATTGTTACTCTCTATTAATTACTGCAACGTGTTTATCTGAAACATAACAATTGGAGTGACAATGCTTATTAACAGCCAGGCACTTGTAAGTATGGTGGGAAGATCATAGATGGCAGTTGTGAGGAACACTCATGAGAGACGGGGGGATATTCAGTTATTTTCAGCAAGGACCTTCAGTGTGCAGCCCCCTGGCTGCTGATGCCAACATCTGTCAGCAGCCATGGCACTGGATCAGCTCACAGGGCATCTCTGGAGGCCTTGTGCCAGTGATGGACTGAGGATGCTGCCACGGCAGAGACTTTCGATTTACCTCCTCATCCAGGGGTTCTCAGGGCAGGACTGATCAAGACATTTTCCTGCTTAGAGAAAACAGGAAAGTTTCAGCAGCTGATGGAGGGGGTTGTGCCAGTCTGTGTGAGGAGTTGGGCTCACACTCAGAGGTGGGGTGCATGTGTTGCACGTCGGGGTGTGGCAGCCTTTTCGCCCTGACCTTTGAGGAAGGATCAGGCTGCTTTTATGTCATGATAACTGCATGAAAACTTGGCTTGGGAGGTGACATGAACTGAAATAGCAGACCTTATTTTTTTTTTTATTATAAGGAACTCAAGGCTTGTAGAAAGATATTTTCCTCCAAATGCTGGGAAGAGCAGAAATCTCAGCATGTTATTCTAGGAGAGGCTTTTGTTTTGGAAAGAGTGTTGAGATTTGAGGGGTAAAAAAAATATCCATAGCGTTTCCCAATCTTGCAGTGCATCACAATTTTCCTGGTGCTTCATTATTCAAACCAAGGTTCACATAAATCCAGTCATCTAAACCACCTCCTCTGCTTTCTAATCAGAAAATCAGCATGGTCATGAGCCCTTAATCTGCTCCTTATTTACTTCCCCAGGCTAATGCCCACAGAAATTGTCACTGCTGCTGAAAAGTCAGCAGACTTATCTGAGCCAGGGTTTGTTCCCTTACTGCAGCTGTTAAATATCTGGGATGAAGGAAGAAAATAATTGTTCTATCTCTCAGCAGTTAAATGCTGCACTGCATGGCCGTTCAGTCAGGTCACAGAGACCAGAGTCAGTTTTCAAAAACCAGATGGTTACAAACCTCTGTAAAATCTGCATGTGTTCAAATGTCAACAGCAGCACCTTTTTGAAAAGTCAGGTTAATTAATACCTGTGATTTTGTGGGAAATGAAATGCAGGAAGCATTCCCTCATACCTTGCTTCTGGCTGGACGGCTGAAACTACAGTAATTACCTTGTATCAGGAACGTCATTTTTCATTTCTAGCAGGTCTGGCTTAACCAGGCAGGTTCCTAAATTACTGCTCATTGTCTGCTCTGTAGTGAAACAAACCTTTCAATAGTGTTTTTCATATGTGGAAGCACGAATTCAGAAGGTGGCTGACACGTACTTTGCGAAGGCACGTGCTGGGCAGAGCCCTTTCAGGCTGTGCAGCTCCATCAAAGGATTGTTGTCTGCTAACAGTGGGCTGCTGTTTGTCTTTCTGACTGATCACAGCAGGAAGGAGAACATGAAAAACATTCTGCTGTTTAACAGACTTCAGAGATGTCTGTGGTTCTGTTTTAACCCATTGCTTGAGTCCGTGGATGGTTTGTGACTGGGTAGAGAGGGCAGAAGCCACTGATACTCACCTTATGCTCTTGGTAAAATCTCATGGGGGCTTGGTTTAAGGTTTTGTCCTAGAAGCTGACTCATTAAGCTGTTACTGACTAGTGAGGGGTATTTTTCAGGGACCCACAATTATCAGGAAACAAATCCAAGGAGACTGGGAAAAAAATATAACAGGTCCAATTCTTAGGCCAGGATAATTCCTTGGCCTTAATGGGGTTGCCTTTTTCCAAAAAGTAACTCTTAAATTTCCCTTTTGGCTGAACTGAGCATTAATCAAATGTCCAGGTGTACCCAGCTTTAGGTATATAGGATTTTCATGGGACTTTAATAAATTGTGGGCTGATGTCCCTGAAAAAAATATTATTCTTCCTCTCTTTTCAATGTGAATAAATCCTTTATACATACATTTCCTTGCACATACTTTTCATTAATTCTCCTTCCTGATCCTTATGTTCTTTGTATCCTATGAATAGTTTGTAGACCATGTATATTTTTCTTCACCATCACTGCTGTAAGCTCTGCTGTGTAGTTCACCCATTTAAAACTCTTTAATCTCTGTGCAAAAAATGTCCCCTTATGTTCCATGCAGGCAAGGTTGGGCTCTTTATTATTATTAAAGTCTAACATAATTCTCATTAAAATTTTAAAACCTGCTAATGCAGATGACTAATGCGTGACAGATTTTCATCAAATATGCTTTATTCATTTACAGATGTTTAAAGGGATGATGTGCTAAGGGCACTGAACTGATTCAATCCAGTGCTAAGCCCTCTGACAACAATGTGAATGGATAATTGAGAACTCAGCAGAAAAGTGTTGCCTTTAATATCTGTCCCTGGCATCAGTGGGGCTTAAGAAATAGGAAACTGGCATATTTATTCACCTCCTAAATTTTTAAACAACAAAGGTTTTTAAAGAACTCGCTGAAATATTTAAGCCAAGCAAATAACAAGGAGATGATGTGTGACAGGGAGAATAAATGTCCTGATTTATTGGAAAAAAAAGGGAATTTAGGAACTTAGTGTGAAGAACATTCTAGTTAAACTGACTGGAGATGATTCTCTAATTGAATTGTTCATAGTAGGTTATTGAATTGGAGAATCTGTAGAGGGGTTCCAGCCCAAGGTTGTAAATCTGAGCCAGCTAACCCTTGTGAATGTCATTCACTGGCAGAGATTAGTCTAGAAAGGTTTACAGAGCTGTCAGCAAGTTCGCCCAAAATCAGCTGCTTGGCAAGAATAGATTAAGAAGGCACTTTAATGTGCTAACTCTGCAACCTGCCATCTCCTTCCTTTTCTGCTGGGAGTGGGAGAGAGAAGTCAGGTTTCAGGCTGGTGAACTGTCAGGCTCACAGTTCTCTATCAAAAAGAGTTCAGAACCCGCGTTTCTGATTTAAAGCTCTTTGTTCACATCTCTTTCCCCCCTCCCCTTACTCCTTTCATTTTTGTACAAGAAGGAACCATCTCAAGGGCATCCAGGAAAGATAGAAGGGAAAAAGAAAAGCAGCAGATGTACAATTCTTATAAACAGTCACTCTTCCTTGGCATTTATGGGCTGCATCATTTTAACAGCTGGATATATATTCCTTTATTTGCAGTTGATCTCTTAAAGTGGCACTTGTTCAGTGACTTTTATGACCCTCAGACTTCAGAAGTCTATATGTATTTTGAACAAAAGGCAGAAATTAATAAACTACATCAGTTGTCCTCAGAAGTTCCCCAATTTCCTAACTCTGCGCTTCAGAGCAGTAGTTCCAAGGTTTTGTTAGCGAAGCATTCTGTGGCTCTCCCAAAAACACTGTGAAAGGAGCAGGTTACATTGATTTCCATTCTGGTTTCTTATGCCATGGAGACTAAACTGAGGGATACACTGGGGCTTTTCCTGCCAGCAGTAGAGCTACTAATGAAGCTGTTTTCACTTCACCTTCCAACCCCGGTGCTCAGGGCACTGGAATTCATTGCATCTGTGGCAGGGATGGAAACCAGGGAGAGACACAAATCTGAAACACTTTGCAAACTTAATTTGCCTTTTCTATTTTTCTTTGTATCTGGGACAAGCTAGCAGATGCTCGTTCTAAGATAAACAAGCCCACTGAATTCTCCTGGGAAGGAAGGGTGTATCTGTCAGGAACCCTAAGGAGCACTTGGCTGGTTGGCTCTGAGCAACACTAGAGCAGCTAGATTGAGCCTGCTCTTTACTGTTTAGCATCACATTGCAGCTGATGAGAAGGAGGGTTTAGTGAATTTGGGAACAATCCAGCAAAATTCAGGTTGGTTCTTTATGCTGCAATTTCAAGCTGTGCTTGAAGCAGGTTGTAAGGCTGGTGACAAGTTAATGATACTCCAGGATCTAATCACAGAGCAGTTCAGATGAACTGTGGAAGAACTAGAAGACTTCAATGATTTGGAAATAATTAGGCAGATGACTCAATACTTTTGTGATAGAAACTGTAACATCATATGCTTACATGACCACTCACATAAGAGTGAGGGGGCTTTTTGCTTCATGACTCTTCCTTAGTCACGTATATTTGGAAGGAGATGATAAATAAGATATAACATGCTATTTATTAGGCTGGGAGCCAGAAGTTTTGCTTCTAGTTGGCAAATACTATTTTTCACTTGAGGTATTCAGAAAAATCTCCCTGTCAGAGTTGTGAACAATTTTGCAACGAGACCCAGAAGTCTCTGTGCTCGTGTCCAGTTTGCCCCAAACACCTCTCCAGCAAACAAGTAAATGGAGGAGCTCACAAAGCAAGAGTATAACACCTTGGTTTAATACCTATCAGCTGTCAACCCTGAATATCTTAGGTTGTCTTTTCAAGTGCATGACTGCACTGACCTTGCTGTGTCAGGAAACTTCGTGTCCAATCCTGTAATTATGCATTAGATGTCCTGGCAGGAGAAAGGCAATGGAGTTTCTTTGCTGAACTCCAAGTGCAGCCTGTCATTATTTATTAAAGAGCAAGCAGCTGAAAATTCAACTATTCTTGACACTGCAGCTTCTCCCAGCCTGATTTGTGCAACATGATAAAGTCATTTGCAGAGAAAGACATCTCCAGCCACTTCTGAGGGAGCTGAAATGATGCGGTTTTTCTTGGGAAGGGCACCTGGTTTTATTCTTGTCTAAGAGGTGGGACAGTGTGGTCCATTCCCCAAATGCCTGCAGGTGTCAACTCAGCATGTCTGAAAAGGGAGAGTCCCAGCAGAAATGTGGAGGGTGAGCTGTAATTAATTGGAGCAAGCAGATGGCTCCAGCTTGGTGTGCCTTCACGACCTGACAGCGTCTGATGGAGGAGCTGTGGCAGCAGAGGATGTGTGGAGGAGAGGGAGTGGGATGGAAGCTCTCCCTGTGCACCTGCAGCAGGCCCAAGCAGTGTCTTTATTCAGCCAGGTGTTACCTCACCACTCATTGAATTCTCTCTCTCTAAATGGCCTTGGATAAGGGATGGCTGTAAGGGAAGGAGAAAGAGGTGAACCAAGATTCGCACTCATGCTCAAGGATGTGAAGGATAAGAGGAAAAGTTCGAGTGTCAAGCCATAATTGGCTCCTAATTTGGTCTGTGGGTTGTTTCTCCTATTTTGGAAGAGGAATGCCTTTTCTGAATAAGACTCTCTTCTAAAGGGATTAAACAAATTCAATTAAAAATCTGAAAATGTTGTTAAAGGATTAGCACATTCTCATATGGAATCAGAGTCCAAAGGAACTTCTGGCATAAATATATCCTTACAAGCAGTTTTGTGCCTTTACTGAAGGCTGGGTTTGGTATTTAAGTCAGGGCTAGCACTGTGGTTTTGAGCACAGAAATTAAGGAATATCTTTTCTTTAGAAGATTCCTTATGGGTACATACAGGGTGACAGATGAAGAAACTTGCTGAATCCTGGATAAGTTATGAGATATTGCAGAGATGCTGTAAATATTGTAGGACCTCATGACAGTCAAAGAAGATGAAAAATGACATCTACCCAGATGGGCTGCAAGTGGTTGCAAGCCTCTGACTTTTAGGAAAAAATGAATATCCATCTGCCTACAGTTTTGGGTCCTAAGACCACAGTCCTCTAAGGAGAGCTCCCAGATGTGGCAGGATCAGGCCTCTTATTCTGTTTTTGCTGATAATTCCTAAAGTCTTCCATCAAAACTTCTTCTAAGTTCAGCATAAGCATAACTGATGGAGTCAAACCCAGTTCCCTGCTAGTGCTAAATTAATGCTCATCTCTTCTCTTCTGATTTCAAAGAGATTGTTGGATAAACTTACATGTCCCTTGCTGCAAATGTTTTCCAACTTTCTTTCTCCTACACACTTTCTGTTTTTTGTAAATGCATATACTTCTCAAGAAAAATCTTGCTTAGGTGCCAAAAAAATTTCTATTGCTGCTCTTTCTTTGTTCCATGGTTTCCCTTTTTAAATTGCCTCACAGCAGTTCCTTTTCATTCACATGTGTTTATCAATTTTTAACAATTTCCAATTAGCATATTCATTTCTAGAATTTGCAGAAGTAATGTTGCTGATAGGAGCCTTATATTTACTGCATCACTTCTAGCCTGCCTGAAAAACAGTGAAAACAAGTGTGCTGTTTGCAAGGATGCACAACTTTGAGTCAACAGTGATCCAAACCAAATCCTTACACACTGACATCTGACCTGAAAGAACCTGAACTGGTCCTTGCTTTGTAGCCTGCACCCTAAAGGTCTTTTCTGGGAAGGGTTAATCTCAGTTACCTGAGGGAGCATACTCTCAATTTTCAGAATATAGCACCTCATCCTTGTTCTGTGCTCACTCTTATAAAACAGAATATCTCAAGCCATAAGAAATTATCTGAAATTGTGGAAAACTCGACCTGCACGTAGTTTTCCTTTCAAACTCTCCTTTAATTTTAAAAAGGTCAAACCAGTTGGAACAATAATTAGCAGAACAAACACTGCTGTCCTCAGAGGAGATTTTGTCTGCCAAACTCCTGACTCAAAAGAATGGCTACAGCTGGGTTACAGCCCAGACTCCTTCCTGCTCTGGAAAACAGACCTGACTTAGACTGGAAAATGCTGACAGACCCTGAACCAAATCTGTGCAGGTGGGTGGCATGCTGTAATAGAGCACACCTCTGTCAGGCACATAAACCCAGGATTTAACTCAGAATCTGATGCTTAACTCTGCATCACCACTCTCCCCTTTCTGTATTAATCACACCAAAACACACACTGTTTGCATCTGTTACTACTCCAGAGCCTGTCTGACAACTGAATGCAGCTGAGAGCTCTTAATTCTTGATTTCTATTTCGATTTTTGGGGGGATGGGCCTTTTCTTTCCACGCATGGCAGTTAGCACAGCAATGCTAGATGCTAAGAGCTGGCCTGTCTTCCACTGAAATTGGTCCAAATCAGAAACACAACTCATAAGAGCAGGTTTTACTTGAGAGCTTATTCAATAGAATTTGAGTATATTGACATTGTTGGAGACTGTTGTCTATTTAAAAAGTACCCTTGGTGAATATTTAGGAAACACTAATTTTCAGTAAACAAGGAAATTGGCAATATTATACAGATGTTAATGAATGGAAATTCAGCTCTGTCAGAATCAGTCAAATTCATCACTGCTACATAATGCCTAATATTTTAGAAAATAGTGACAACTCTGGACCATTTTGAATAAGAGATTTGTTGTGTAAAGCCCTGTGAGATTTACGGCCACTGTGAATCTTGTCCTGTTGCAATCCAGAAAAGGGGCAGGGGGGAACTGATAGGTGTAAAAATATGCAATGATGAGGGGGCTGAAGGGCCAAATCTAATCACAAAGCCAGGCAGTAAATGCATGTGTTGGCTCAAAGCCAACCTTCACATGGGCCTCCAGCTGCCTTCATCCCAACTGTTCCATGCAAGGTCACAGAAACTGGAGGGTTGTCAGTGCTGTGGTGCTGACAGTGCAGTGCTGTCCCCTTGGACCTGCTGCTCTTCTCTAGGCAACACTTCTCAAACACCCCAGATTTTGCTAAGATTGCAGGGATTCTGCACTTCTCTGTTTGCTGGCTTGGTGTTGCTGCAGCTGTGCTGGAGACAGGAGCCCATGAGACCAATGCTCCAGGTCACCCCAGCATGGCAAGGAGGGAGTTTGGGAAAAGTCAGCTGAGGAAAGAGAAAAGTGAGCTGAAGGCACAGCAGGAGAGAGTGTTCATCTGGCTCAGCCACCCTGTAGCTGATTTCCAGGGTTGCTCTGGCAAATACACAAACCTTTTGGACAAGTGGGTTTCCATAAAAAAATAAAAAAAGGTCTGGCATTTCTGCACAGCAGCGAAGGTTTTCTCAGCTGCAAAATTCCTTCATTTCCCTTGCAGTTGCTTCTCTCCCGACTGAATCCAGTGGTCAAACCTGTGCTTTACCTCCTTCTAAATCATAGCACTGTTTTGTAGAGTGAAGGATTGCAGCCCTCAGAGGAGCAGCGCTCTGATGGCTGCTGGGGGAGGCAGGACACCCAGCTGGATGGACCCGTGGGGCACCACAGGTCATCTCTTCCTCAGCAACATCTACTCGGGTAAATGCAGCTGTAGCAGATCTGTCTGAGAGCACAACTAGAGCAGAAATCCCATCTGCATGCTGCAGAACCATGCAATGGATGAGAAAATCTGGTTATGCTGAAATTTCTCTTGCTCTCTGTCTTCTGACCTTTTGTGGTACCTGATGGCTCATTTGTCTCGCAGCACTAACAGAAATAGGAAGGAGGAGGCAAATGAAAGCCAGAGCACTCACAAAATTCAGCATGGATTCAGATGAGACTAACAGAGCCGATTTTTCTTGTGGAGATGTCCCTTACCACTCTTTACTCATCTGAGGCAGGTCAAACTTTTTAAATTGGGAAAATATTTTTTATTTTCTGTTGAACCCAATCAAGCCACAACTCAATTAACTGGATTGAGAGAGATGCTAGTGAGTTATTTGTGCACCTGGCAGTGTGTGCTGAATACTAATAGTCTGGGTAATGTTCTGCAAGTTCTTGATCAGCAGCAGCTGGAGCAAATTTTTTACTTTGATGAGTAGGGAAAAAGAAGAAATCTATTTCAGTGCAGCGACAGTAGTAAATTTACATTACAAACACGGCAATTGCTAAGCATTACTGGAATTCAGCTGTCAGAATAAAGGCAGTGGCATTCATTTAGTTTCATTTCCAATTATAAGAGATCCTGATGGGTTTTTTTCCTCCAAAATAAAAACCTTGCAAACCTAGCTTAATTACAAAACTACATGGGACACTGCCCTTCTTGTCTGGTGATGGCTGTTGTCAGCTGTCATCCCGAGCGTTTTGAACTCATCCAGCTTTGCAGAGGGAAAAGGCAGGTTTGGGCCCTGTGATCAGTGCAAAACTTCCTTTATTTCGTAGCTGAGCATGGAAGTGGGCAGCCTGGAGCCGGGAGGGATAGCTCTGCATGAGAAATTCAGAACATCCTTCAGCCCCTTGTTCACCACGGGAGCTGAATCTTTGGGAAGCAGCTCCTCTTACCAGAGCAAACGGTGACGTTTGTTTAAATTCTTTCAAACTGGCACTCTGTGAATTTTTGATACACCTGCCTGGTGTCTGATCCAGCTGTCACTGAAGCAAAGTCAGTGGGAGTCTTTCTAGCTTCACTGTAAGAAGTCAGTCACCTGCTGCATGGTTTGTACAGGCAGCACACAGAGGGGTGTTGGGATAATTTACTGGTGGTTGGGGGATTTCTCACAGCAGCAGCATCGCAGGGAGGGCCAGGGAGGACACAGGCTGTAGGACAGCAGTGCTCTAGGACAGCAATCAGTCTGGTCAGCACATTGCCTGCAGCTCCCATTTCAAGGCAGGGGACATGGTAACAAACATTATTCGAGGAAATTTGATGGGAACAGATATTTGAAAAAATGAGGCACGTTGAAAAGAATCCTGCTGTCAGCACAGGAGTGATTTTACTGGAAGGACAGGGTGGAGGGAGACTTTCTTTTCAATTCTGCTCCAAAGAGATTACTGAGACTGTACCTTTTCTCCCACACTGAAGCAGAACATCCCCAAGCCCTGCCTGAGACCCCAGCCCCTTGAGTTACTTGCAGAGGTTTTGGGAAGCAAAGGAAACTGAGATGTTGCAATAAGGTACATCATCTAAAATCTCCAGCCTGGGGCCCGAATTGCCTCTCCTCAGTTCAAGGAGAATGAAATATTTCAGCTGTGGCATAAAGCTTCTCATGTTTGTTGAGCAGAGCAATGCAGGGATTGGATCTGATTAATTAACAAACTTTTGAGTGTTGTAGCTCTGTTGTTTCTTCAGGCTCCTGCTACTGTACAATGAAGTGCATAATTAAACCCAGCAAACATCAGCTCAGCATCAATCTGGTTTGAGTAGGTGCTTTTAAATACAAGTTACTTTAGTGGCATTTTCAGTTGCCACTTGCTGAACAGTTGGAAGGTATTGGTTATGTTACAATCCTCAGGAAAAATTAATTCTTGTTCAGACCTAGTGCAAGCAAATTTTATTGTGCATGCAGCTGCTCAAGATTAAGTAATTATATGATGAAGCTTTGGAGGCAATGAATTTTAGATGAAGCATGTACACATTTTTATTATGCATGCATTTTTCTTGATCAGTTTTCTCTTCATTTGGTCACTCGCTTATGTGGAAGCAATGAGCAAAATCTGCATATTTCACTCTTCAGAAGGAAAATTTCCATTTACATAGCCTTGATGCTTTCAGCCCACACATCCTTCAGTGAATTTTCAAAACCCACTGATCTATCACTCTCCACATAGCAACTTCAATAAACAGGTCATCTCGAAAAGACCAAGGTTAGACCCTGAGCTGGCTCAGCAGTCTTTTCTCTTTTGAGCTCTTTTTGAGCTCACCTAGAACCATTTCACCACCAGGGGTGGCATTATGACTCTGGTCTCATCAGGGGATGTTCTACATGCTTTTTCCTTGTTTAGAAAAGGTTATAAATCAAAAGTTTCCTCCCTTTGTTTTGTTCTTTCCAGGCAGCTGAAAGCTCTCTCTGTTAAAACAGGTTTCTGAAAAACAGCAAAAGATGATAAAAGGGAGAAAAGCACTTCTGAAGCAACGAGCAAAAGGATGTTTTCAGAAAGAGCAGCAGGATTATTGTTTTTAAGCCTTTTAAATACCTCACAGTCCACATTACCCAAGGTATATGTATGTAACTGGTCCAACCTTAGCAAAACCTGCAGCAGCTTTGGGTTTCAGGCCAGATCTGTTCACCACAATTTTGGCTCCAGGTCCCATAAAATTACTTCTCCTGCCACCCTGAGCACTCAACTGCCCCCCTGCTTAGAGCAGAGGCTTTGCCCTTGGGTAATACCTTCTGGAACTGTTCCAGCAAAGGCTGAGGATGTTATTCTCCAGTCGTTATACCAGATTCATGCCCTTATGGGCCCATCTAGCCACATGGATTTGAACCAAATCAAGCATGGACATGCAATTGCATGTGTAGTGAATTAGGCAGAATGTAAGATGAGGAGCATATGTTTATTTTCTGGTAGTGAAGGTGGTATGGGATCTCAGAAAATGTTAAAGTGCTTCAGACAGCTGGTACAGGATCCTACCAGTGAAAAGTGAACCTGCCAAATTCTTTTTTAACAAACCTGGAGGAACAGAGAAAATTCATACTGGGTCAGTGCTCTGTGTCTCACAGCTGCAGTAGGTTTGATCTAAGATGGATTTATTATATCATTGAAGCATGATGTGAGTTTGCAGATGTAAAGAAACCTGAGGGAAATGTGTTTCTGTGAGAAAAACACACTCCACAAGACACCTCACCCTGAAGCTGGTTGACTACATTACTTTTAAGCCTCTGTTTGTGACATAAATAAATCCAGTACAAAGCTGTATAAAAGAGCTCTGTTGGTTTCTTTCACAATAGCCCACATGGTGCCAGCAAGATCCAGCTGTGGTGTTACTCTGGTTGTCCTTCCAAAGGGGTATTATCTTTCCTGATGCCCCATGCAGGTACAAGAATGGACTGAGGTATTCAGCTGTGCTCAAAAAAACCCCTTCTCATCCTCCCAGTGCCCTGTCTGAGCCTGGAGGAGATGAACAGCAGGTCAGTGCTGAGTGTGAGCTGTTTTGAACACTTGTGGCTTTGCTGTTCCTTGTTCCTGTCCACTCACATGGCAAAATATCCAATATCTGATGCCTGGGTGGAGCATGAGTTTAGCCTGACAGCTTCAGCCAGGGAGGAGACTGATTTTTTTGTAAATGCCAGCCAGGATTGCCATCACTGGCAGACCCCTTCTCGTTGATGAATGAGGACACCATAAACAGGTGCTTTTTAATGGTGCTATGAAGAAGTTTCTGTGTGCTCAGAAGTGCACATTGATCAGGCAGGGATGAGAATATTCCATAAGACCTTGCTAAGGAATAAGAGCCTGGTCTGTAATGCAGCAATTTGGAACTAAGGGCTTTCCAGCCATGCAACAAAACATTGATGAGAAACACAGGTGAGCCTGATAGACGCTGCAGTAATCTCACTATAATGTTGTTTTCTGTCAACAGCTCCTGAGAAAACACAGGATATCATTCAAAACCAAGGCTATGAAAAGCTATGTGTCTTCGTGGTCCCATGCACTTCAGTACTGTATACTTAAAAAAAGGACAGATTACTTTTAGACTGTATTTTCTATTGCTTGGACTGTCTTATCTGTTCAGACTGATGCCTCTTGTTCTGTATTTTATCTAAATGTACATTATAAACTGCCTCATATGAGGGCAAGAGCTGCATGGTGCCAGAGGAGCTGAGGGGCTTTGCTTAAATCAGTGCTTTGTTGACTTTTGTGGAGTAGGGTGTTGACCCCCTAACAGGACTTTTGATAGTACATCTAAAGCAATTATTTGTACAGCAGTTGCCAGTAAAGGAAACCAGCAAATTCTTTATCAAATGGGCCTTCAGAAGTGAGAGGAGTTTTGCAATGATGAGAAGTGGGGTCTGAACTGTTCAAAGCTCAGCTGTACTCATTTTTTCTTGGTCTGTCACAGCCATGGGTAATGAGAAGTACATTTGCTTGTCCCAATTTCATACGCAGGGAAAACATATGAATAGTTGGAGGTACTGTTTTTTACTTGCAGACATTGTAAAATGAGGAGGGGGGAGAGGAAAGAATCTTGTTTTTGTGAACAAGGGTCATAAAAACTGTAACTGGAAAGAATAGCAGAACTCAGGACAAAAACATTTCATTTTAGCTTTTGGCACCTTGTAAAAAAAAAAAAACCTTTTAATGAAAAACCGTTCTGCATCAGAAAACAAAATAGCAAAGTGAAATGTTTTGGCTCCTTTTCATTGCTTTTTTAATGGAGCTAAATAAAGTCCAGAAAGTTGTACAAAATAATGCCATGGTGCCCCAGTGCCAGTATTTCTCACTTTTGGTGCTTCAAAAGCATAAGGAAAAGAAAATAACCTGGTTTTCCTCTGAGGTTTTCCTGTTTAGGACCAAAGCATGTGCTTCAGATTTGTCTCAGTTGCCTGGACTGGGCTGAGCTGCTGCTGTGTGGTCCTGACACACTGAGTTTGTCCTCCCTGGCACAGCCCTGGGGTGGGAGGCTGTGCTGGCTGTAAGGGTGGTATTTACTACTCCTGCAGTAGGAATTTCAAGAGAGACACACCAAAGGTTTTGTTTTGTAAGATTCAAACCTTCTAATTTCACAGTAGCAGAACTCTGCTTTTGCCTACAAGGTGTGTGTGAAAGAAAACTTCAGAACAATGACTTTTATGGCATCTGCCATTTTCTTTCATTTTAGCTTAACGGGGGATTTAAATTATTATTGAGTCCTATTTCCTGAAGAGAGCAAATGCTCTCTTTGAGAAATTTGATTATATTGAGCCTCTAACTGCATAAACACAATACCAGCCCCAGTGGACTAATTCCATTAAGATTTGAACTATCCACCTTGAAGTTGCTCATGAATACCAAGTGCCAGAGCTGCTGGCATTGCTGGGCTTGCAAAACAACTTGTACTTTCACATGTCAGATTATGAAAGCCAGATGTATGTAGGGAGATCATAAAATAAACAACTTTAACAATTTATTTAAAAACTTCATTGTTGCTCATGTGGTTTTTTCTCTCTGCTTGAATAATATTCTTTATTACAACCATATATTACCTTCAAAATGCTTCTTGCTCTGGACCTTGCAAGGTGCTGGCTCTGTGATCTGTAGCATAGGCAGGTGAAAAATTTTAGTTCTCACAGCAGAAAGGTCCATTTCAGTGTTTTGCCTCTCCAAACTATGCTCTATCTTGCCAGTTTTTTAATTCTACCCATCTCTTAGATAACTCTTTTCTATCTAAATAACATATTACTGCTGAGGTTTGGGAGTCATTAGGGAAGATCTGCCCAATTAGCATGTTAATTAGGACCTACCCAATTCGGGGATAGGGAGGTGATTGTTTTATTAGCATTCTGTGAGATGAAAGAAAGATTAATGACTGTGCCTGCACCCCTTGAGGGGTATAGAAGTCACACTTCTTATTTGAGATATCTGAGTGTGTGAGGAGGTGTTTGAAATGGCTGGGCTTACTGAGGGAGTTGCCTGCTGATTAGTTACGCCTGGAGCAGAGAAAAGTATAATTGAGTTTGTTTCTTGATGAGAAGAAAATGATAGTACAAAGCAAACATAACAGGGCAGGGATGTCTGCTGTTGTAAGTGAAGTCCCATGGATGGATGGGCAGGATGAGATTCTTGGCTCTTCTGTGCACTGTGGCTTATGGAGATATTGAGGTGCTCGTGGCTATGGATGGAAAACTTTGGTTTAAACACAGCACCTGGAAGAGATGTTTGTTATTCTCATAACATACAGCCACAGACCATGACCCACAGGTATCTTGAACAGGTTATGCCCAGAGCATGAAAATTCAAAAGTCTTAAAGTAAAGTCATCTAGAGAAAAAAAAAAGGAAGTGCAGGCAGGAATCATATTGAAATGGAGAAAGAAATAATAATACTAAGCAAAAAAAGAGCTCTGGGCAACATTATCGGAGACAAGCATAATCTTTCTTATAATTTTTTGTTCACTGTTCCTTCCCACAGCATTTTACATTAAACTAATGAATTCTGCTGCAAGAGAAAATTCTATATGCTCATAATATGCTTAAGAAAGAAGCAAAGTTGTGTCATCACTGATCTTTCCACCAAGCTGTTTAATCATTTCTGTCTTGTGCTTGGTTTCAGACTTGTCCTCTCCTTCTTTGGGCAATGAGCTGAGTTCTGGGAGAAGTCAATAGCATGAGACTCTCTCCAGGTTTTTTTTTACTACTGCTTCTCATGAGAGCACCTCCAGACTCCCAGGTTTAGCCCTTTGCACACTGATGGGGCTGCATGCAGAGGTGAAAGGGCTGAAAGCCCTCAATTAAAAAATGAAATCATGTAAATAGGGGTGAAAAAGTGGTCTTTTTTGAGTCCTGATCTGAAGCTGTCTGTGCTGCTCCTACACCCTCACCATGGAAGTCCCTGAAACCAGGACCCAGCCTTTCAGTAAGGACTGAAAGCTGCAATGGGTTTGAAGTATTCAAAGACCCAGTGAAGAGTAGGAAGAAACAGCTCTGACTAAATTCTTATAACTGACTGAGTTCTCTATGAAAACTTGATCTCATGTAACATATAAGGTTGCCTAGACAACCATCTTACTTCTGGGATTTGGGATGTAAAGACATATTCTATTTTGTAGTCCTAGCTTAAAGGTGTAGTTTAAGCAAAGCTGCATGTGATAGTGTGTAATAATATCAATGAATCCATAGGGAGAATTGCTTTCCAGGATCTCATCTGGGTCTTTGGATCTGGACTCGTGGTCAGAATACATATCCAGAGAAAATAATATAAATTGATAGCTGTTTTCAGTTATTATTAATTCAGAAAAGTTAAGAAAAACATAATAATAAAAAAGTCAGGTCTTCTCTCACTGCATCCTGTAGATATTAAACTTAATAGCCACAGAGGGAAGCAGATACTGTGAAGCTGGCTCCAGGAACCTTGGGGGATGTGTTCCTGTTTGAATGGCAGTTGGTGCTGTACAGATTTGCTCCTCTTCTCCACATAATACTGTGAAACCAATGCATTCCAAGATTCTTTGGCAAACACGACTCCTGCCTGTCATTTTGTTGCAAAACTCCAGCACTAATTTATTCCAGGCCTCTCAAATACTCCTGTACCGAGGGGAAACACCAGAATGTTGGTTTCTTTTGTTTCCTGTGAGTTCTCCATGGACAGCAGCTATTTTGATGCAGCTCTTTCTGATGTGAAAACTTTGTTCTTTGTTTCCTTTGTTAAATTCTCCAGTAGAGAGTACTAGCTTCTCAAAATTTAAAGGGCTGTCAATGTGGTCCCATCCACAAATGCACGGGAAATTGTATAACTGACCTTTGGATTTGAGTATATATTCCTTGTAAAACAAAGGATACCTTCTTCCTGAGCTTATCCTCAAAAGCATAGAGGAGACCAAAACAAGATCCCTGTGGGTATTATTAGTTTACCATAACTTGATTTTGTTACAAATGAAGGCTGTTCTTCAGGCCTTTGTTCTGTTGTTGTCTGTGGAGCTCTCACACAGTCTCCATTCATGTGTCACTCATGCCAGTCTTAAAATTTCCCTTTATAAATTGATGCAGTTCCAGGTAGATTTTCTAGAGAAAATTCTATTATATTTCAGTTTCTGTTGGCCCTGGATGTCTCCACTGTTAGATGATCATAAAATACCATTTGAAGTGGTAAATTCTCAGTGCATGAGCACAGGCCTCATGCTTTCAACATTTCAGTTGGCTTAATGGTAGGATTTTTTTTTAATCAAGCAAAGCTGGGATGAATTACTTTATTCATAGATTTTTTTTTTCTTTTGTGATCCTTATCCACATGAATGTTTCTGGATCTGGGCTGTAAATTAATCTCTTGCTGACTTTTAAACTGGGGGATGAGCAGCTCATTCGTCTCCCTGAAAATGCAGAACCCACAAGACAAGGGTCTCAGTGCCCACGTGAGTTACAGCCAGGCTGCTCAATAAACAGCTGCACACAGCAATGGGATGGAGTTTGCTATTTGTCAAACGACAGCATTTTGATAAAATAAAAGCCACATAACGTTATCTTTCGATACTACCAACAGCACCTGTGGGAGACACAGCCCTGTATAAAACAATGGATTCTACTGATACAAGCAAATCAGGTTTTTGTGACACAGGGAGGAGTTTTCCTTTTAGTTTGAAATGCTCCCCACTGAGAACTCCCACCAGGTGTGCTATGCTTTCTGAAGTCATTAATGTAGAACAAAGAATAATTAGGCTTTGGCAAGCATAAGGGGGTTTGATTAATCAGACTGAACAGCATCCTTTTATCTCATAATTCCAACTGTTGAATCAGTGTGGCGTGGCCAGGCTTTAAAAGGAAGTGCTTGCACAGTTGTTTTTTCCTCTTGCACAAAAGCCTGGCATTAAGATGAAGCAGAATCCATCCTTTTGTTTCTTACCTTCCTCAAAAGCAGGAACCAAGGACAAGTGTTTTTAGCAAATAGCAGATCCAATGTGGAAATAGCAAAAGGCTGTGATGAATTTAAATCTGTTTTTACTGGTGGTTTTACACTGCTGTTCTCCAGGAGACAGCAAGGGGGCTTTTTTTTTTAATTTTCTGATACTGGCAGCTGACTCATGACAAATGCTGAAGGGTAGTGGAGTCAAGTGCACGGATCCAGAAGGTGCCAAATCTTTCAGCATTATGGGATGGAATCACCAAGACTTTCACAACCTTGTGTCCTCATTGCACTTTGAGGTCTGTGTAACCAGAAAATTTAAGATTTTTTTTTTCCTTGTGAACCAGTGTTTTGTAAGAAGGAAATCCAGTAAGTCTTCTTTATTGTTCGCCCTACCCATGTGATATTTCTTGGAATCTGCAGTTAGAGATCAGGTCCCTGACCTTCAATGACAAATGGAATAATGTGTGGGAGTTAGCCTTGCATCAGGCAGGTAGTATCAAACCTAAAATACCTGGACACAAGGTATTTTTTTTAGTTTTTTTATTTTTTATGATAAGATGTTAAAAATCTTGTGAAGGCCAAATTGAACGATCATTCAGACACAACACTGAACAGATAGAGGACCTGAACACCTAATTCTTCATGACTGATAGAGACCATCTCACCACACAGATGTGAAAAATACGTGTAGTAGATTCATTTCTTGAGGACAGTCCTGTGCAGTCAGAGACTGGTTCTTACCTTGTGTGTGTCAGAGAAAAGACTGGTCCTTTCTTGCTCTGTTAGAGGAGTTTGATTTACTTTTTGAAAGCTCTGTTTGCTCTTCATACTCCACTTTTCCAAAGATTTCTGTGCTCCTTGAAGACACCCATGCCATAGCTTGGTAAAAAGGGCAGGCTCTGATCCCTCTGCTTGCAGATGGCCAGGGATATAAATGTTTATTTCAGATGAATGAAGAGGGGCAGGAAGTCAAGTATGTCAACATGATCTTGTGTCTGTAGAGCATTAGTAAGACTGTCTGGTATAAATATGATCAGGGTTTGGCCCAGAGGCTCCCTCTGCCTTAATTACCTGGTAAAGCCCTAGAAATCTGCTATCAGCATTTTAAAATACATAGATTAGGTTAGTCAAGGGACAAAGAATGTGACCAGAATTTTTTTAAATGCTCCTGTTAAACAAGAGTACACAGTCCCTCAGGAGAAGGCACCTGCTCAGGTCTCTTTTGTTGTGCAGCCCTGGAGAGAGAAGGGAAGAACAGGTTTTGTTCTTAAAATTTGAGGTGGCTGTAATGGCCATTCACTGGGCAAAGAGAAAAGGGGAAGACTCTTCTCTTTCTTCTGAAGTGATGCTACTGAGAGAGCACCCTGAGATGCAGAGTGGAGAGTCTGGACCAGCAGCTCCTGATCCATTCCAGCTGCTGTCAGAGCTCCTTCCAGACACACAAGGAAAGAAAATGTTACAGCAAGTAGACAGCATTTTCCTAATGATATTACACTGTTTGTCTCCTTCACTTACATCAACGTTTCAGGGAGGAAACAACACAATATTTCCTTTCACCAAGCAGTGAAAGATATCTCAAATAAAATGGGGCCAGTAATGCTTTTATTACCAAAGTATCTGTGGAAAAAAGGGCTTCCTTTCTCCTGTTTATTTCTAAATCACATTCACACTAACTGTTGCATCTCTTTTCTGCATCTCTGACTGTGTGAAAGAAACTTTGGGAGAAATTACCTCAATAATGTCTTTCTAATCTTCCTTGTTTACAGCACACTTTTTGTTCAAAGTCATTATGACAGTCATGGAAGATTCTGAGTATGATGCAGTTATTGAATTTTAAATGAAAACTAAATTGGCTGTGGTAGAGGGGAAAAATATCTCATAACACAGTAATTTTTCCTCAGGGTACAGTTGCTACATTTTATTAGAAATAAGCAATTTTCACCATGTCTCCAAAATGTATAGTGCAGATAAATGTGAGATATTAATCTAAGGGAAAAAAGGCTTTTACAAGTATTTAATACCAAATGGTGGTTTAAAGTTTGCATGTTTTCCACATTTTTCTGGTGTGCTGGAGAAACTATTTACTCATCTTGCTGCAGTAAAACATATCTCAGTTCTCCGCGTTGGTCAAAAGCCTCCTGTGGTGTGGGTTAGATGGGGTTTAATTGAAGTGTTGGGAGGTTTTCTTCTGCTTGATTTGTGCATTTGGGGAGTGAGGGGCATTATCTGTGTGTGAAGGGTATTCAGGTGGCTGCCAAAAAAAAGGTGTCTGCTGAGCAGGCACCGCTTCTTCCATTGGGATCCGCCGGCATCTCCCACCGCTCTGTCCCTGCCAGCCCCGTGGAACACCCCAAGGGTGCCTCCAAGGGGCTCTGCTAGCAAGGCCAAGGGGAGGGCATTTGAGAAGATGAATATTGGGATAAAATAAATGCCCCTTCATCCCAGTGTTGCAGCCAGGTGGCAGGTATTAATTCCACAGACTGCCTCCGTCAGCTGGCAGCTCTCTGCAGGGAATGGCTCTCACCCCCAGCAGGGATGGGGAGGCTGCCAGGAGGGAGCTGGGAGCAGCCCAGTGCCACAGGCAGCCCCCTGAGCCCTGGCCCTGCGGGCACCTCCCTGGCAGGGCCTGTGAGGAGCAGATTTCTGCAGCTGCCCGAGCTGCTCCAGCAGCATCGTTCATTCTACTGCTCCCTGTGAGCAGCACTGATGCCCTGGGTTTGTGTTCATGAGATTTGCTCCATCCCTTCGGCAGCTCCCAAGCTCTAGTTAGGCTGCAAATGAGAGCAACATTGATTGGAATGTTTAGAGAATCCTCATTAACCAGTATTAGCTCTTGTTCAGCTTCGGCTGCAATCGCAGTTTGTCAAACAGGAAGGAGATGGGAATGAACCGTTGCAGAGGAAGGAGTGTATTTTATGTGGTTTCAAAGTGTACAAATTAGAGTGGAAGATGCATCCACTTATGGTTAGTGGAGTTAGTTAGGGGTGTGTTCAGAAGGGTGTGGGTAGAGGATTTTGTTAGAGCCTCACAAACTGGGGCCGTTTTCAGAAAATCTGGTTTAGGGTTTGATTTTTCACACTTCTGCCAGGATGCAGAAATAGAAATTCAGGGGAGGTTTACAAGCGAGCTCCCAGCAAACCTCACACTAAGTAAGCTAATTCAATTTATCAGTCCTTCTCGGGTGCTGGATTGAGAGAACATTTAGAACTGAATATGTTAGTGTAAGTCTCTCCCCAGATTAATCACAAGCAGTTATATTTTTATGATTTAGCAGTGTTGTTTATGACTAACATTTACAGAAGATAACTAGTGTATTTTCAATAAAAGCCTTTCAGCTAAAACTAAGATTATAACAATTTTAGGGGTAATTGGGTAACTGTTGAATTCAAAAGCTGATAAATATAGGGAGTTTTTCAAAACTGTATATTGCCTACTGACTTAATGGCAGGTTGGACTTCCAGATGCATCACTCTATGATGAATGTATAACTTGCTAAAAATAACATTGCTCATCAGTTGAAATATATCACAGCCTATAAGGAAATGAAAGGGGTTCCCCCCCCTTCAAATTAAATGAGTTGTGAAAAGCATTTCCTGCTTAACAAGTCTCTTCATTTTAGAGCAAATAAAAAAGTCCCTCATAGTGGATTTTTCACTCCTCTGTATTTTCTCTCTCTAAATATGCCAGCATGTTGCCACTGGTTGCTTTGCTTCCCATGTTGCCTGTCTGGGCTTCACAAACTGAAACAGGAGAGACGTGTGTATTAAGAAAAACTAAGATAAGATCATTGCAAAACTTGGAGGAAAACTTATGGGTCATGTGTAATTTCTGATAATAACCTTCTTTTATGCTAACACATGATATACAGTTACCAGTGTCCCTTGGGGGTTCTGGGCCACAGTTTTAAGTGGAGTGGCTGGGTAGGAGCAAGGCTAAAGTAACCAGAAGCTGGATTTATCCAGCCCTACAGGATAATTTTGTACCTCTCAATATGATCTGAGAGCTGCCTACAAAGGCAGGAAAGGAAGGTAACCTTCTAGTCATCATGTCTTAATAAGTTTACAGTAATCTGCATAAGCCTTGAAAAATATTTATAGTTAATAGGTTGAGAAAAGTCAAAAATCTCTGTTTTAGGGGAAAATTTTATCTCCCTCTCCTTCCCAAAGGGAGTTTTGTGGTCTTTACATTCTGCTCTCAGATTTGCCATTAAAGTGCTTGAATTTTACTGCAACTGCTGCTTGCATTCACTTCACACAAAAGCACCCTTCAGAATTTTTCTACACATGTATGGGTGGATCTTCACTCAGACAGTGTTATGTAAGTGTATCCTCCATTTAATGATATTTTAATTAATTGCTTCCTGGTTTTCAGCTCTTCACTGACTGCCAGCCATTCAATCTTAGCTTTGTATTTTGGACAAACCTCTCTGTAAATAGCATTTCAATTTCTACACAAGGAATGTAAATGTTGTTCTCATTTCCAGCATCATTCAGATGCCCACATAACAGTTATCCCTGTGAAAGCAAATAGAATCTGTCATGTCATCCTCTATGGCAGCCTGATTCTTGGTAACAAAAGATATTGCAGCTGACAGATGGAGCCACACACTACATAATTAAGTCTCCAGTGTGTGTCAGCTGTAGCATTTCAGACACAATTAGAGTCTGACCAGTTCACCCTTTAGGTGTTTTACACAGAACCAAAAAATAACTCCTAGGTGGATGTGGAGGTTTCTGTGGAAAATCAACTCCAAAATGCACTAAACACGAGAAAATAGGATCGTGCTCATTGCCAGAACTTCTAGTGATAAAATTTGATACAAGTCTTTAAATCCTCACTTCACCTCCTTTTGTATTGCATTTATTATGTCCTGAGTGCAGCTAAGCATAAACTCTTCTCGGTAGGGAGGCTCATGGAGGCAATGGATAGAAAATACATTTTCTTTAGGAAACTAGCTTCAGGAACCCCCAGCTGTGCAGGAGATACAATCATGTTAGGTTTGTAACAGAAGATTGTAAAAGTTAGGGAAAACTATGAAACAACACAAAACTTTAGGAAAAGACAAAAGGGATTCTGTGTTTTGTGATGCATCCAGAATTAATGATGAGCCTGATGCATGACCCTGTGGTCTGGTCTCAGTGTCTGCCATGCTCAGGGATCTCCATATTTTTATGACTTTTCTTCAGAGTCACAAAGATAAAGACTGCACTCATGATAAATGATTAGACATCTTGCAGTAATCACCTCTGCATACACGAGGTGCTTTGGTTTATAAGGACACCTGAGCAATATCAGTTCTCAGTGATTTCCTGTTATACCTGTATTTTTTACCTTCTAAAGTTGATTCCATTATTTCCGACACGCACTCTTCTTTTCAGTCTGTCTTCCCTCACTAAAACACACACAGCAGTTGCCTGATAGTCATTATGATGATGCACCAACAGCAGCAAAAGCAGCTCGCAGAGTACAACTGCTTTTCCACATTCCCCTTCGCATTTCAGGTATGTTTTGTTTCATTAAAGAGAAGTTCCATGCTGCTTTTATTGCTCGGACTACTAATGAAGGATAAGCTTATTAATTCAGAAGTTTTAATTAAATCACTTGCAGAGGGACCTGCTTGGCATGAAAATATATTCAGTGCCTGACTGTAAGGAGTCCCCGGTGCCACAACCTTCCTGGCTGACCGTCCGTGCCATCGGGGCTGGTGAGGAGGTCGGGAGGCAGGAGACACCACAAAGCAGCACTCCCCAAATGCAGGGCTTCAGCCACCAAACCAGTATTTCAGCTTTCTGTAGCTGCATCAGCAGACATCTCAAATGTAAAGACCCACCCAGGAATGGACCTGGACCACGGAGAGCAGTCTCACGTGTACTGCTGGTGCCCATCCCACAGCAGAGCGCAGGGGGTGAGGTACCCACACACAGGGCAGCTTCTCTGGGCATGAGGGAGGGTGGTCTAAAAGAATTCTGAACTAAATGGGGAAAAAGAGGTTGCCAAGAAGCAAGTCAGTCAACTCTTCCTCCAAAAATACATAAGATGGGATGGACTCCCTCATGGTTGACCCTATGGGATGACTGCTTCAGACTGGGGAGTCACTGGGGAGTCAGCAGTTTAAATTAGGACTGGAGAGGGATTTATCCACTTTTCTTGAGACTGGAGTCTCCAGAAGGCACATACACCTCTGTAGTACCTCTGCATTCAGAAGAAAGCAAGCTAGATCCCAGGGCTTGGTTCAGCTCTATGGCTTATATCAGATAGATTTGATTTTAAGAAATAAATCTTTCCTTGGGAAAAAGAAAAGAATTAATCTGTCTAATTCTGGGGACTGTAATTGGTGGGGAATACGGCCTTTGGCTTACCTCTTTCATGTTCCCTGCCCCACTCTGGCACAGATTTACAAAACTGATTTAAAGACTCATATTTCTTATCCCATTTCCATGCTCTCCCCCAAAGTAACCAAGTTACAGAGCTTTCCTCAGACAAAATGTATTATTGAGAATGCCATTACCACAGGTGGGGTCAGGCAGGAGATATCTTTCCTTGCAGCCATCTAAAGAATAGGAAAAGATGGAGAAAGTGCCTTGATTTCATCTACTAGACCATACCCTGTTGCTCCCCTTGAGCCTGTGCCTCTCAGATCTGCTCTGTAGTTTGGGTCATTAAAGTCCTGGCCCTGACAGGGCTGCAGTGCTGGGAAGGTCTGGTTTGGATTGTTCCCTCTGGTGTAAGGCAGGAGAAACCCCACGGGCAGGACTCGTCCCTGTGAATCCAGCTAAAAGCCATAATAGCCACAGTACATCAGGTGGAGGACCTGAAGAGAGCAAATGCTCTTATCTCAAACACTGAATTTACAGTAATTAACAATTGTAAATGCGATTGCAGTCTTTTATAGGCTGTCCTTTCCACGATTGTGGGGAATAGAAGTTAATGGAAATACACTTGATAATACTTGTCGGCTGAAGGGCTTCCATTAGCTGATCCAGTACCTCCAAATGCACACTTAGGTAATAATGTAGTAAATGAATCTGGGAGAAATGAGTTGGGTTTTTTTGTTGTTGGGTTGGGTTTTTTTTTGAGAAATAATAAAGATGTTTCTCACTAGGCTCAGCTGGGATATTACTGCTGTTCATATAGCCAAGTGTTTTGTTGGAGAGATGAAGTGCTGTGTATAAACTTGTTCATTACCAGAAACCTGACAAATACTGAGCTAATATCATGTCAACAATAAACTGGGGATAATGCATTTCCTCTCCTTTTAATAGGTTTTTCCTTACACAGAATCATAAGCATTACTAAAAAAAAAAAAATACAATGGGAAAAAAACCAGCGTCTGGAAGATGTCTGTTTTCTGTGATACACCACTGGTCTGATTTGAAGTACTGGGGGCAGAGAGGATGAAAATAATTTGTTTGGGGATTATCTACACGCAGAAAAAAACTTGATGATTGCTCGAGTGAGTAACTGCTGCATTTGTTTGCTATTCTTTTGCCTACTGATCATCGTTCAATCCAGTGAAACTGTTGTTTCCAGTGTTGGGGAGAGAAGGAGTGTTCACTGAGATGCCTCTGCTTCCCTGTCGCAGAAGAGTTGGCAGCCACTTAGCAGGGATTGCGCTCAAGGAAGGGTGTTATACTGATCTACAGTCACTGACCTATTAATGTTGTTTGGGTTTTTTTCCTTAGGGAAACACAAACACATCAACACAAACAGAGAGGTTTAATACACAGACCAGCTTAGTTCCCAGAAAAGACAGTGCATTTCCAGCGCAAGGTAGCACTTAATGGCACGTGTATAATTGTGTTTTATAAAGATTTTATAAGAATAGCCGGAATAATATTAACCATGTGTGAACATAGGTGGCAAGACTAAATTTATGTTTCAAGCAATTACATTTTACAAGCTGAAGGAGAGGACAGAGGTAATTAACAAGAATAATGAAAGCACTACCTTCCCATAAATCACCGTTAAAAAAGAGTAAATAATAGAAGACAAAGGGATTATGAGTCAAGTTGCGTCGTTATTCATCAATTTTAGAGCAGAAGGGTGGGTTTAATTAGTGAAATGGCAGAGCACTTGTTTGGCACTTTTCAAGTAGTCTTGATGCTCTTCTATCAGGGGGGTAAACATCCGACTGAATGCAAATGGCAGTGATTGCTTTCTCCACGTCCCTAACCAGGGCAGGAAATTTCCTTTTGTGCTCCTTTCAATGGAGCGAAGGCAGCTGGACGGGGGACCAGTGGGTGAGGGCCCCCCTAATTCGCGAAGGGTAAAAGTGCCCAGTTCTCCAGCACTTTCAGTCTTCTGCGAATTTAGTTCCCTTTTTTAACGTGCAGCGCTTTGCGGATCAGAAAGCAAACCGGTCTCCGCTGGGAGGAGCCTTATCTATTAATTAATTTGCCTCGTCTTATCCTTGGAGAAGACGTTTCTCATGCCGAGCCACGGGAAGCCGGTGCTGAATTCAGCATCATGAGCACCGGGACGTGGTGAGGGTGAGCACGGGGTGACTGCTGGCAAAGCAGAGGGTCAGAGCTGTCCCAGCCCGGGGTCGGGCTCACACCAACACGGGCACAACAGGGCAATGGGAGGGCTCAGAGCCATCCTGAGCAGGGATGCGTCCTTTCCAAACTAGGACATGCCACTGGCTTCTAACGTCATGTCCCCACCGCTGAATAACGTTGTGAGAGCCCCATCAAATTCTCTTTCACCTCCAGTGTTTCAGGAGAGATAAGGCATCTTTTCAATTGGAACCTTTATGGGTTGGGTTGAGGGGGGAAAAAAAAAGAAATAATGTGGCAGATGTTTGCTCTCAGCCCAGAGGGGATGGAGGTGACTGTGTCTATGCCATCATCACCTGAATCAAAAATTAACAGTGTGTGTTTGGGGACTAAGCCCCCTCCCCTGGAAATGTGGAGCTTGGAAGAGAGATCCCAGGGGAAGCAACAAGTCACAGTGTAAATACAGATTTTCCCACAGAAGAACAAAATATATAGCAAAGTTTCTCAACAACCTGTCCTAATATTTTAGTTGGTACAAGGACTGTTCCTTTGAAAGTTGTTTTATATTCCATTTATTCCTCTCAGGGCTGAGCAAATACAGCCTGAAAACATGACTGACTGGAGAGAGGGCTTTTCCATCCTGATCAGTTTTGGCTCTGATTTTGACTGGCTTTCCAGACTAAGGGATAAGACAGTTGCTACTTGTAGATGCATTTGATCTCTCACTGCCAAGAGGACACGCTGCCATTCTGATAAGGAGAAGTAACGCTGAGTTATTTCTCCATTCACAGAACACAGATCTGGTTTTGCAAGCAGTTTCAGACTGATATAAATCAGTATAGTTGCTTCACTAATCCCGAGTCCAGGGCCCTCTCAGTGCCCTTGGTGTCTGTCTGAAGGGGGGGTGGTTTCTTTGCACTGCTGAAGATTTGTTACAAGGCATCACGAGATGACTGCTTCACAGCTGGGGGAAAAAACCCAAACGTATGCAAGATGTTTTGTGGAGCATTAAGGCATCCTTTGACTGAAAAGTAACAAGAAATGGACTATTATCTATTATTCATTACTGCACATGCAAAGCTTGCGAGCCAAGTTTAATTAAATTCAATAAAGGAATATGCACTAAAAATGAACAATTAACAGCAGTGAGGGATTCTGATCTGAATCTGTGAAGACTTTCATCCCTATTAGCATAGTGGGAATTAAAAACACTATGAAACCTCCACTTTGACACAAATAGAGAGGGAAAGCTCTACATTTCCTGTCTTGCAAGTGTGTAAATTCAGTTTAGCTGCATTTGTCCTTGATTACACAGTGTGTGCTCTGACTACAGACCTCAGCATAAATGTCTGGCCTCCTAAGTCACCTCCAGATAGTGACAAAATGCTCCATGTCACACAGAGAACACACCTACTAAATACAAGAGGTTGCAACACAACTCTAGGGAATACTTACAGGGTGTTTGCAGATCTGTACAGAGTCATCAGTGACAGGCCAGGACGTGATAAATGATGCTGGAAGGATGGAGAGCTGAGCTGGGGGAGGAGGTGCTCATTCACTACTGCAGATTCTCTGTGCCATCATCTCTAGAGATGCTAAGATGAGGGTAACAGTAGATCCAGTATGAAAAGGCTCAATATTTTCTTGGGCACTGAACCTGGGAAAACTCTCTGTGTTTCAGAAGCTGCATTGACTGATCAGGGTCATGTTGCAGCTCTTTGCATTGCAGGCCTCAAGAAATTTGACTTTCCAAACCCTTATAGACCTAACTGAACTGGAAACATAGCCTGGAAAAGATATTTTGTGATGGTTGAATTAAGAAATAAACAAAAACAACCGACCAAACAAAACCCCCAACACAACAAGAGAAATTATTCCCATCATTACAGGAAATTAAATCAAAACCTGCACATCCCACAACTCTTCACAACCCAAAACCCAAGTGTAGGTTTTGATATTAAGCTTCCTCCACATCCTCAGTTGGCCAAAGAGGAAAACATAGAAGGTCAGCTGTGCTTCTCAGAGTCCTGTCCCTGGACAAGGGGTTTTGTGGGCTCAGTTTTTCCTGCACAGGGATGCACTGGGGATGCAGCACCACAACTGGTACCTGTCCTGCGACTTGCTTAAGCTGACACGAGCTCAGTGCAAACCTGAACTGCTCCAGACATGTGTGGGACACAGAGTCAGAGCTCAGGAGAGCACACCAGCCTCCTCTGGTGCCCTGCCTGCTCCAGTGCATCGCTAGAGCTGGTTGGAAAATGTCCAAGAGAAACAGTTCCCCTGGCAAATTCCTGCCTCGTTGAAAGCAAAGCACATTATGAAAATGCCTGTTTGGAAGAAACAGGATGATAACTTTCAAGTCTGAGCTTCTTGGAAAGTAACATGACAATTTTTTCTTAAAAAAAGAACCTCCCCATTTCCTTGGTTTTTATTACTTGTACTTAGTATGAATGTATATATAGTGCAGAGTATGGAAAAGTTGAAATCTGTCATTTCAGTGATAGATTTTTTTCTTGATTGAAATACAATGTTCCAGTGGTCTGAAAATAAACCTGAAGTATTTTAACTTATGGCAAATATATTTCTTTACAAATCATAGATGAAAAGAATATGAAAATGTGACAGTTTCAAGGAAGACAGAAAATCTGATTTCAGCTCAGCTTTGCAGACAGCACCGCTCACGGATCTGTAGTTTTGTAAGATGTTTTCATATGAAAATACTCGTGCAAAACTGATATTGTTGTATCCTTTTCTCCAAAGATGAGTCTCTGGCTATGGGTGCATTGATTACTTTGAATCTCAGACCTAATGGATAAAGGTATTATAGGAGTTTTCCGAGAAATCCTTAGAATTTTCAGTTTGTTGGGGGCAGATTCTTATTCTTCATGTTCACCTCCCTTTTTGTCTGTGTTCAGGCTTGGTGAGTAAAGCAGAGCTACCTTTAAGGATGCCACTGAAAATCAGGGGAGGGAAGAAGTGTCTCAAGGCTAGTTGTGGGTGGGTGGGAGGGAGGGGGGAATTTTAAACAGGATTTAATGGAGCTGGGAGCTGGGTTATTTAAAACTGGTGCAAAGATCCTTTGTATTGACAATTCACTGTATGAGCCATAAACTCTTCACTGTGTGCATATAAAAGATGAAAAGACCAATTACTTATTGAAGCATTAAACACCCAGGGGACAAAGATGCCTGTCTAGCAATAGTAAACATATTGACTGAAACCTATTTGAATTTCAAATTGCCAAATGTCCCAATTTTTTAAAAGCTTCCTATGATAACCAAGGTCTGGAAAGTCAATTGAAACTTAATTCTCCTGGATATCTCGTGGGGGAAAAGTACATGAATCCGGACAGATTCAATTATTTAATTTTAATGAAAAAATAGATAGCTGCTTTATAATTTCCTTATAGAGCAGTAGATGGGAATTCAGCTCCTTTTTCTAAGATGTTATCCTAGGATAAATGGCAATAGTGGTCTGCCAAACACGGGTTGCCAAGAGGTTTATGTCCAAGGGTTTTCTGCTTCCTCTTGTCCCTAGATCTTCTTTTTTCCCCCTCCACCTGGGATTAGGACTTTCTGATGTTCCAGCCAAGCCCAGGCGAGCATTTCCTCTCTGCCCACAGCTAGTGCAGATGGTATTTATAAAGCTTGGCACAGGGGATCTGTTACAGGCTGCTGTACATCCACACGCTGCAGAAGGACATGTTTACTGTCTTGTCTCTTGGAAAAATCCTCACAAAGCAAATCAGCCACAGGTCAGTGCTGCTGCCACCAGCTTCGTGCCAGTAACATATCCTGTGACTGCCACGAGGACAAAGTGAGTCCTGACAGCAACTGGGCAAAAGTAGCCCCTGACCATCTTCTCAGGGTGTTTGGAATCCCCCCACCATCTCAGGACTTGTCATGACCATCAGCTTGATCGACTTGCCATCAGCTACTTGCCACGAGGCAGCTGGGCAGCGCTCCGCTGAATTAAAAGTTACAACTGACTCTCCCTGACTTGCACTGCTCTCACCACATTAATTAGTAGAAGAGTTCATTGTATTTAATTGCCATTACTCTGAATACCGATGGAGTTAATTACTCGCTCTGTTTGGCCAGCGTTGCCTGGAACGTGCACTCCACATAAACCCGTGAAAACAATTAGTGCGGTGTCATTGTGGGTATTTGCTGCCGAAATAATTTTCCTTTTGTGTTTACTGTAGTGTCATACACAGAGCAAAGGTCCACAGCAGCAGCAGGGCTGTTATCAAAATCTCAGAGGAGTTTATCCTCCCTTCATATGCTCTGCACACGTAGAGGGAACATCCATAATCATAACAGCTGGCTGCGTGTGTACTGCCGGGCAGGAGAGACACCTACCACTGCACGGCCGTCCTTGACCTTGGCATAGTAAGGCTTTTATCAGATACCATCAACAAGAACACACTCAGTGCTTCTGTCTGAGAAAAACTGGTGTCTGTTGTTGCTTTTGTTCTAATAGAACTCATTGCAGGAGGACGAGTGGCTGCACATCAGCTGGGCTCAGCTGACTGTGGAAGAGATTCCGCACCTCCGCCTTTGTCTCGGGTGGTTTCTGTTGGGATTCCCATCAGGCAGTCATTTTCCTGTATTCCATTTTCGCTCTGTCTTGGTGTACAACCACCAGTGAAGGCAGGCATTTATCACCGCAGCAGCTTTAAATATCAAATGCTTGATGAATTTACCCTCAGCTGGCTGGAAGCAACACTGTGATTGCAGCATTTTATAATCATCAGGACTTGTTTCTCTAAGCTGAATTAATTTGCATGAGCAATGTGTTATTAGCAAAGTTGCTGGTAACTAGCATGTCCAAGCAAACTGTGGGAGAAGGCTCTTTCTGTCTGTGCCTTCCTTGGGGAAACCTGACCTGGTGTTTTAACGAGATGGGTGAAGAGTTATATCCAAGGGCAAAGGTTTAAAGTGAGTGCAAGGAATCTGACCCCATGTCCGATGGATCCTGCAGAGCCAGGCCCTGTCTCTGGCCATAGAGGGCATTCCCATGTTTCTATCACTCTGATCTCCAGCAACAGGGTTTGTAATGCCGAGCCAAAAATGCAGAGAGAAACATTTTTCTTGTATAAACTCAACTCGTCATTCAAGAGTGCTCAAGAATTCTTGGTGAGTGAGTTGTGCACCAGCAGATCAGGTTCACCTGCCCTCCTTTATGCAGCCAGAATAAAGCCAATTGATGCTCTGTATCATGCATGCCAGCTAAATCAACTGGAGTAAACTCCCTGTTCATCCTTCCCTAAACCTAGTATTCACATTTAGGTGGGCTGGTAGCATATGGATCTGGAGGGATGCTCCAGATATTTGCTTCAGTTTCTGATCCATGGTCAGCATTTGTCCTGACTGTCTCAGATGGCTTCTTTTTAAGATGGTGGAAGGTTTCTCCATCATGGCTGGGGGTGGATTTTTGTGTCTGCAGCAGAAGCCTCGGCTGTTCCTTTCTGTGAAGGTTCTTAAATGCTTCTAACAATTATTTTAAGTGGAAGGCAGTGTTTACACTTCCCAGCCTCAATGAGGTTTCTCCAGCTCATTGTGGTATTTATTGCTGTATTAATTGCTCCTGTACAAAAGCCTGTGGTGGTGTGCAAAATGCTAATGATGAATCTTAATGACTGTGCACCTCCCTCTCCTTCTCCCATCCGTGCCTTATTGATGTACTCATTAAACTGTCCAAACAGCAAGGCTAGATGCACATACCAAAATATTTCCTTTTCATCGGAGAAAAAGACAGAGTCTAAGAGAAATTGGTGGTTGGAGGATGCCAGACAGTTATCTGTGAAGGATGAACAAAAGCACTCTGAATAAACGTGTGAGACCTGACAGCCAGGAGGGATGGCAGAGCAAGAGGCTGTGCCTCACAGGGAGAGGCAGGTGGGGGGAGGATGTTAAAAGGCAATTTTTGCATTTATGAGAAACTTGTCTGAAAGCGGGTCCTGATCCTGTAGGCATGCTAGGAGACATTCAAATGGACATGTAGCACACTGTGTTTGAGGGAAAATGCTTATGGAAAAATCTGGGGGTTCAGGTGCTTCTGTGTAATTGTAAAGGACATGGAAACTAAATAACTGGTACTGAAGTACATCCCTTAGGAGGGTCCCCTCATTGCTTCGGGAGGAAGACACTGGACAATAAGAGCTGCTACTGGAATTTCCAGGAAATTCTTCCTTAAGTGTGCTGAGAGGAAGGTAATGAGGAAAGTCTCTGGACATCTTTGTGTGCATCCTTGTCATTCTGTAGCGTTTTCCATCAGACACATTTCAGAGCTCCTTAGAATGGAAGTGTCATAATCTCCACATACCAAATGAGAAATCAAGGCACAAAGCTATGCAGGAGATGAGAAAAGACATCCAGGTCCCCCAAGACTTCAGTGCTTTGTCAACTACATTCTGTGTTGACCTTAAACTGTGTCTTGCTGTTATTCCACCCTTTCTCTCTTCAGTCTAGGGAAGTACTGGGGAGAAGGCAGTGAATTCATATCTTCTTTGTCACTGTCTTAAAACACATTTTATGAAATAACATTTATAACATTATAATAGTATTCTTTTAATTCTTGATATGAGTTTACGTTAGAGCTCTGTAGAAATAATTGATTAAATTTCAATTTATACTCAGAATGGTAAGTGACATGGTAGTAAATGTGCTCATTGATATCTAATTTGGTGTGGCTAATTTCCTCAATGCCAGCTAAATGCCTGGGTATTTCTTATCACATTAATGTATTATCTGAATCTTGTTGCACATTTGTTCAGTGATTCTGTAACTATGACTTAATTACATGGCAACTGAGCTTACACCCTGGCATGGAAGGATTGCTCCTCAGACAGCTTCCTCAGATAAACAATAGATAATTGCCACGTTCCTGATTTAATTAATGTAAATTATAAGATTATTTGAATGATCTTGGGTAAGACACAGGTCACTTCTCCAGTCACACTGAGCTCCCACAGCACCCACAGTCCATCAGGAGGGGCTTTCTTCCAGCTCTACAGAAATTAGGGCTTTTGCATAAGAAAATACTGTCCCTCAGTATGAAGGAATGGCACATGCATAGCAATGTTTAAAATTTTGCTCCTTGTGGTAAGAATTCCCTCTCCCCAAGCCTCAGAGGACGTGCAACACGATCCTGCTCTGTGTGACCCACTTAAAGCAAGTGGGAGTCAATATCTATTAACTTCCCTCTGTTCCACCTGTCAATACTTTGTCCTTAAAGCAGTTGTTTCCCCCTCCCTGCTGCACAACTCATGACCAGAGGAAAAAAAGAACTTTTCTCACCTTCATCCCCCAACACTTTTTCCCATTAATACAGTCAAGTGAGCGCTGATTTCCAAAAACACCCGGGAAAGAGCAGGCAAGCAGGAGGGGGACCATGGACACCCTTGCCCTCTGAGGGAACAACTCCAGGTGTGCCAGAAACTTGTGTGAGGATTCAGCTGTGGGTGTGTGGTGCAGCCCAGGAGCACTCAGAGGGCTGGCAGGAGCCGCCGTGCAGCGCTGATTCCTGGGACGGCGGAGGGAACGCGCCTGGAGTCGGAAATACCGGGAGAAAACCTGAGTGATCCTTCAAGATACTTGAGTGACGTTTCACAGCTCAAGTGAAATGCTCTCGTTAGGCCCTCTGGAGGAGAATTTGACATTTTCTGTGCCACCTGCAATATTAAAAGAAAATGCTGTTGGCTTCTGCATTGTCTCCTGAAAGGCACAGGGGCTGACAGAAATGTAATTAAATTACCTGCAGCATTCATCTGTTGTCATAGCAGCCCTTGCAATGAATATAACAATAATTTCATCTATAGCTTAGCTTGATGTAGCTTTGCCTGAACCAACCAGAAAACAGTTTTCTGTTCTGTATCTGACAGGGAGAGTTCAAGAGTTTCCATTTCAGTTCCACCAACACTGGTCTACAATGGTGTAAAATCACAGACTGTGCCTTTGCTGCACTTCTCCAAAATCAGACAGCACCCACTACCTGTGGGTGATCTTGTGTGGTTCAGAAGGTCAGATCAGATGATTTTATTTTTTTCTAGCCTTAAAAATCACGGAATCACTGCACCAATTTATATGCACGTAATAGAAGTGCAGTGCTGTGGTTTTCCCATCTTGATTGAGTCCACCAGGAAGTTCTGGCTGTGCTGTAAACATATGCCCTCGATTTTCCTGGAGCTGTGTTTGAGTTTGGATATGTGGAGCACGGGGAGGACACAGCAGTTTTGGCACTGATGGAGTGCACGGGAGACAGGGTAGAATTCATCTTTTTTTTTTTTGCTTTAACTTGGCAAGGAGTACATTTCAAACTGAGAGGTTATTGATGGACCCAGGTGGCTCCAAGTGTCTCCTGACTGTCCTTTGTTACATGTGGAATGAGCTCCCTGGCTCAGTCCAATATCCCATGGGTGAGTGATCCCTGTTGCTGTGCTTAGGGGACAGCAGACTGTCTCTGCCCAAAGGCTAAAGGATTGAATAATTCTGAACACCTGGATGATGTCTAATACCTAAAGGTGGATCATCCATTAAATCTAAGAAAGGCTAACGAGCAACTCCTAATTTTCACCACTTACCCTTCTTTGCATATGAAGGACTTTGTCATTGATTTATCACCACAAGGCATTTCAGAAAACCTCTTGCTGCTATTCAATTTTATTTTACTTTTACTGCTATTTATCTACTACTTTCTTCTAGAAATGACTACTTTTCTGAATTAAACAGCCCCAGAATTCAGATATGTAGGAATATCTGAATATTTCAAGAGAACAATTAAAAACAAGTCAAGAATAGAAGAATATGATAAATGAGACATACGACATCTGCAAGAAATATGTGGCTCCACCTAATACACCTGGGAAATATCTCCTCCTTTTTGCTTCTATCCATTCCTGTTTGGGAGATTTAGGGAACCGAGGTTCGTCCTGTAATGACTTGTTTTTATCTCACACATTCAGGAATGCACAAGCTGAAGGGTGTTTAAATACCTTGTGAAAAAAGGGTGACTTGTGCATGGCCAAGATAAGCTGATTTGTAAGCTGAGTCTTGCCTGAGCCTGGTGTATGGAGTGTTCTTCCTTCGGGCATGCTCTGCTCAGAGCAGTGGAGTTTTCTCTCCCTGGAGCAACTGTGCATAATGACCTTCCCAGGCTAAACAGTTCTAAAAGGAGTTGTTGCAAATTGCTTATGCGTTGTCATTTTACTTCTCCATGTATGAACAGACCTAATAATACAGCCACGTGCACTGTACCTTTCCTCTGGTGCTCTCAAATGCTTTGCAGAGGTGCATAAAGAGCATTTATTGCTGTTTTTCAGATGAGGTCAGAGGGATGGCAGTAGCAGGAGAGCTGAGTCTCACGCAGGGGTAGCAAGAGTCAGATGTGCCTTTGCTGTGCAGGATTGTACCAATTAGGGCTGTCTGAGATTTTGGTGTGTATCAAATTAATATCAAAGGCAGGTCTTGCATCAGGTTATAGTCTGGAAATGTCCATCCCTTTGGACTGACTCAGAGGCAGGTAGAGAACATCTGTATTCCTTGAGCTCGAGAGCAGGGGAGAAATGTCCCCGACCTCTGCTGTGCTCCCACCTGCAACTAAGAAAAAGCTAAAGTATTTTTCAGAAAGGCATTGGGAGATGAAGAATCCATCATTTTCCTCAGTGCTGTGTTCCCCTGCTTTTCCCCTCATTTTCTTGTGGCTTGAAATCTGGGAATCATAGTCATGGAACTCTCACACCCTCCTACAAGGGAGAAAGTGAGCAGGAGGGATAGACATGAGCACCCCTCTGTCCTTTGTCCCCTGCTTGAATTGTTGTTCATATACAAAATTTTCCTTTTTTGGGTTCAGATATGAGCTGGTTGTTGGACAGCTCCAGTTCCCATTTGGGTCAAATATGGTTAATTCAGAGCTGTAAATGATTTTGAGATGCTCTCAGGTGAGCTTGGATCTGGGCTTGCTGGCTGGGAAACCCTCCTGGGTGCCATCAGTCAGTGCCTACAGTACAGAGCCATGAAACCCAACCTCTGGCACACAGGATTTGCTCTGAATTGTGTTGCAGAGGCTGCAGGAAATAATGAAAATATCGAGTGGCTCAGCCATCGTGGCCTGGCTCACCTACAGATGACTGATTTTCCTGTGATTCGCACGTTCCTTTGAAAAAAGCTCCAGTTTATCCTTCAGAGAATATTACAGCTTTAAATCAATTAAATTTGACTTAAGTAACCTGCCCCTGAGAGGCACCAGTTCCAGTGGTTCCACAGCTTGCAGAAGCTGCTCTCAGTGGCTCCTGGGTTTGTGTCCTGTGGGGCTGCAACCACGATGCCTTGGAGCATCACTCTACGCCAGGGAATGTGGGGAAAGGAAAGAGCTGGCTTCCCACACCTCCTTCCCAGTCCCAAGATTCCTTGTCTATTTGGTTTATAACCTATTAGGGAGCACTGGAAACGGAGAGCAGATTTCAGGGTTTAACGAGAGGAGCTGCTGATGAAAATCAAGACCTGAGAAAGGATTGAATGCCACCAGTATTTCTTATCTGACACAAAAATGAGGTCGGTTGTGAAGGAGTAAATTAAAGAAAGACACGATTTTAAAGATCCAACAGTAAATATGCTGAAGGTCATGGGACATAACAAGTTAATAAACTCGACTGGATAATTTAATTCAGCACAAAGAATGCATCTGTGTGCACTGAATAGTAGGTAAGAGTTTGACATGACGAGATGGAAAAGCTTTGTTATCCTCTTGTCTTGCCAGGATTTGCTTCAATTACGCCAAAGAATGTTACTTCATTCTTACCCTAATAACACTATAGAGGAAATTAAATTACTCATATATAACAAAAGTGAACTGATTTTGACATCTCTTCTAGGCAGACCTCCTGCTGTATTAGCTCCTAAGCACATTCTCCCTCACTTAAGGTCTCATGCATATGTATGATTATCACTCATAGTAAATATAAGCACTTTGTGAGAACGCAAATTAACTGCAGGATGTAATGGGGGTTGCCAAGGGTGGTTTTTATTGTTGACTGTAACATGAAATCCACAAAACAGGTGCAATAATGGATGGATTGTGAGGCGTGGAGAAATAATCCCATCACAGGGTGCTCTGACATCAGAAGACACAACAGCAAACCCACTGTCACTCGACCTTGGGTTACTTTTGTTATGTCTGTATTTAATTTCATTTTTAAAGGGATTTCTGGTTTAGCTTGAATTTTTTTCTTTGTATTTTTATAACTCATTGATTGGTGAAAATAATTAAAGGCTGTAGAGCTAAGAAGGAATTAATTTTATTTTTAAGGCTGACAGACCTTAACCTTTGATTTTAACTGGATTCATAATTCTGGGTTGTCTCTGGTGTGACGGCTATTTCTTAAAGTTTGACTGGTTTTTCATTGCATTAGCTAGGCTTTGGAAAGTTTTTATATAGAAAATTTAGCCTCTAGAAATAAACCTCACAACCTGGAAACTAGGGTTGAGCCCTGCAAGGCACAACTGTTGCATCAGTGATTGGCTCTTGCAGGCTCTCAATAGGAGGAAGGTGGCACATCTCAAACAACACAGCATTGAAAACAATGGAACCTTATTTTAAAAACCCACTGTTTCTCCCAGGCCACTCCAAATGCAGCTTACAGCCTTTGAATCAGAATTCCAGACACCAAGAGTTATATAAGACACAGTTACAAAATAAATGAAATACAGAAACTAATAGAGAATGGAATTTCTGCCTTATTTACCCATCATCATTTTTGTTCCTAAAGCGAAATGATTCCGGCACGGAGACAAAGGGAAACACAGTGTTTTAATGGCACTTACAGCATCCCAGAGGACCATTCAAAGCAGCAAAAAAAACCTGATATGTCCTTAAAGACGGCAGATGGTTTCTTCAAGGTGAATAATTTTATTGTTTATTGCCTGCTCTGTGTACTGCGAGGAGTGACATTTAAGAAACTGCTCAAAGATGGTTTTTTCCAAAGCACAAAGCAAACATTTAGGAGCCAAATTATCTATACCAGTGACTGTGTCATCTCCAGAGCTTGGAGTTTGACTTAAAGGCACGTAATAGATTTAGGGCTGTGTGCTTTTAGAAAACATAGAATAGAGGTCAGATTTGGGCTTCTGCCCACCTCACTGTCTTTGCAGTGACCTCTGGAATGGGCTTAAAATCTAAAGAAGAGGGCTGTCAGTCCCTTTGGTGTCACTCACTGGAATCCAGCTTGGCTGAGGAAGCATTTTTAAAGGCTGTGACCAGGTCTTTGTCCATGGAGGGCGCAGTGGCTGAGCTGATGTGTGTGACACTGGCCTCTGTTGGGACAGGCATGATGGGCTCACTCAGGTGGGATGCTCCTTCCCAACTCTTGGAACGTGGTGGGGTACCCCAAAACGCATCCAGGTTAAGTCCATCATCTGGGTTTAAATGGAAATAGGCCCTGAGATTCAGGTAGTGATAAAAAAATACCCAAAGCTTCAGAGAAAATGCCTGAACTGGAATGCTTTTACATGGCATATGAAAATACAGCCTGTGAGGAAAAAGTGCTGCTCTAAAAGCAGGAGCCTTTTATCATACAACTTTTTTATTTTTTTAGGAGAATGAAATACCATTCACGAGCTTTCCTTATTCAAGATATTTCAAAGCTTCCAGATCTGACCAAAAAGACATTATAAAGTGTAATTACACGTGGAAAGTATCCTTAAATCTCCTGTAAGCTTGTGTTCAAAATTTCATCAGTAGTGAAGATATTAATACATTTATATTTGGCCAAACATTCCACTTCATTTTCAGGATTGGGTTGTTTAATTTTTATTCACTTTTCCTCTTCATATTCATACTCTCCCTTCAGACCCTGTCCCAACAGATATTTGTCACTTCTTCAGGGAGTATTAACACCAAATAGAAACTCAAGAGTGACCTTTTCCCCAGGTAAAAAACTTACTGCTCATTAGTGCAAACAGGTTTGAGACTGCACCTCCCTGATGCTCAGTCCAAAGCTGTCTGCTGCCATGGCTCTGACCATTTGATCTCATTCAGTTGGATTTGAAGCCTGTAAAGCAAGCACATGTTTTGTCAGGAAAAAAACCCCACTACCTGAAGGAAGAAGAAAGAAAATATCAGTTTATAAACCCTTTTGTTTGGCTTTGGGGCCTTTTTTTTTCTTTCTTCTTCTTTTTTTTTTTTTTTTTTTTTTTACCAGTTATTTCTGGAAGGATGGTGAAAAGGTCACAGCAGAATTACAGGAGAAAGCTGTCCCTAGATCAGCTGTGCAAGCTGCTTTCAAAGCAACTTCTCGGGACAAAAAGATAGAACATAATCAAAGCAACAACTTTCCTTTGCTTTTACCTGAAAGGCCATGTAAAATTTCAGCCTTTAGAAGGATTGAGGGAGAGACAAGCCCTTGGATCAGGCAGAGCATCGCTCGGTACCTGCCTGTGACAGCTCCAGACTCCTCCTGTGTGCAACCACAGGGACTCACTTGGGGAGAGTGACTGTGTTGTTTGTTCCATTTGGAGACCACTGTTTTTAAATTTAGACCTGTGTTTTTGTTTTTCCAGCACAAAGAGAGAGTTTCTCTTGGAGCCAAAAGTCTGGAGCAATGGCCACATGCTCAGAGAAATCCGTGAGCTGTTAAATGAAGGAGCAGCAGCAGGAAGGCAGAGAAGACGTGGGCTTTGGGGATATTGCTTTCCTTCTTGCTCCTTGTGCTGGAGGCCTGGAGAAGGGGATTGGCAGCTGGAAATGAGTCAAGCAGAAGGTGGCCCTGCACAGCCTGACGGTGAAAATTAGTTGGGGAAACACTGTTACATCCAATAAGCAGACACACAAAATCTAAGCCACAAGCGTCTCACCACAAGAGTTATGTGCAAATTAAAAGACGCTGAAGAGAGGAAACTTTGGACTCAAAGTCAAGAAACACTGTCAGGAATGGTTGGATTCCTGGGATCACTGGGCTGCTGCTGTGAGGGCAGGCTCAGCTCTTCCTTCACATCAATGCTGTCCTGCCCTGGCACTCAGCAGAGTGTGGAGTGTATGACCAAACCTGCCAAGGCGTATTTGATTGTATAGTTGGCTTTTTTGTTTGTTTGTTTTTAATGTAAATTTCAGGGCTTTAGCAGTGAGAAAGGAAAGTAGCTGGGAACACTGTTTAGAGATATTAAAATATCGAAGAGAGAGAAAATTCCTTTCACATCACAAGAAGCTCTCCCAACTAGGACTTTTAATATAATTAAGGATAAGAAGATTTTGGTGTGAGTGCCTGACTGGTGTGATTTAACAGGCTGCAGAAAAAGTAGCCGTGGAAGATAGCAGAATCCCATTGGATTATGGTGTAATTGTGTCTCGTCTCCCATCTGTCTCCCAGATTTGGGCTCCCATATCACAGGGGGAGGAAGGCAGCAGCTTTCCTTCATGGCTCATCTTTCAGATTTAGATGCTGGTCCTCAGCAGAGCTGTTAAGCCAGGGCTCCCTTCACCTGAGCACGTATAGTCCAGAAAAGCACACGCTACCTTTGCCTTCTTTAAACCCTTAAAGACATTTTCTTGATTGATTACAGCTCTTGTAGTGTAGTTTTAGCACTGCGAATGAAGATTACATATGATTAGATAAGCAGTTTAAAAGCTCAGAGAGCTGAATAGTTGCATTTGTTAATTGTGCTTGCTCATTTATCCTTGTGCTTTATTTATGGTACAGTCCCTGAAACCTTAATAAAACTGAATAGCAAAGAAAAGCTCATTTCTTGAAAAAAAACATGTACGTCACACTTTTAATGAGCTCAGTTTCTGTGACCCTGCACGAAGGGCTCTTGTTGTCACCCAGGGGTGGGGCAAAGGTTCTGAGCTGTCTGTGTGCACCTGACCCTCTGGATGCAGCAGATGGATCAACTCAGAGAGGATCACAGGTGTAACTGGATAATTTAAACCGGCAATTTGAATCATCAAATCTGCTAATTTTTTTTTTTTTTTAGACAGTTTCTAGTCTCAAAACACTAAAACCCACTAGTCTAAGCAGAAGCATGGCAGTCTGGCTTTAAATCCGAGGTTAAATCTTCATGTCCTCCCTCTGTGTGAAGGGAAGGGTGAAGTTTTATGCTTTGGTTTGTTCCCCTGGCTAAGACATCACACTAAACTGTAAAGAAAGACTCAGGTTTTGGCCTTGTACATACACATTTTTAAAGAAGTGGCAAATTAAAAGTAACAACTTGGGCATTTTGTGTTTGCTCTTTCAGCTGGGCACAATAAATCTTTACACAGAACTGTCGGAAATACTAAATCACTACAGAGCCTCTTGTCCTTGGTCTTCTCTGCAGCAACAATAGGATTTTAATAAACAATATCTTTGATTAGGTTCAGCAGAAAAACCAAGGATAACGAGGTATTTGTTTCTGTCAGGGATTCAGCAAGAATCCTTGTAATTCACCTTGACTGCAAAAGCTCTTGCAGTCTCCAGCAAGACTTGATAATAGATTTTGGGTGTTGGTGAGAGGGGGTTTATCTGAGTCTCCACACTTGTACTGCTGGAAATTCACCTGTGTGGTGGCAAAGCCTTTTTTGATTTTCCCTGGTATGTTGTAGAAAATACAGAAATAATATCCCACCCAAAGCCTGTGAGCTGTAAAATGAAAGCGTCCTTCTAAAAATGATGTCAGCTCACCATCAGTGCACTAAAGCAAAGCAGTGTAAGGGATGCCCATAATTCACAGGGTCACCCAGAGGGCTGTGATCCACCAGGGAAGGGCTGCTGGAGGACTGTGGGTCCCTCTGTGCTGTATAGTGGCACAGCTGAGTGCTCAGCTCAAGGACTTGCTGTTTGCTCTCACAACACAACCCCAACAGCCACCTCATGCTGATGTCAAGGAATGACCAAAAAATACAAACAAGAGCTGGCTGATACTCAGCAGATGGCACAGAAGTCCTTATCTTGCTTTCAAATGGGCCTGGGGTGCAGAGCAGCACTAATGTGGTGCCCAGATGTTGCTGCTGCCAAAGAAGAAACAGCTCTGGGCTTGTCAAAGCAAGAATAAATATGACACTGCAGCTTTTCAATATCATTACAAACTGGGACTATTTAGGCCCTTTGACACAGAGTTTGCTTGGTTTGAGGCTGGCTTCCCACTGGATACTAATACTACAGAAGTCTCAAGCCGCTGATGTGAGTCAGTCTTCATCATGAAAAACATTCAGCTTGTAGGAGTGAGGGCAGGACCCAGGGCTGGGAATTCCTCTCCCAGCTGTGTGGGATCACTGTCTGCACAGCCTGGTGCTCACAATGCACTGATTTTCCTGCTGCCAGGCCAGCCTCAACATCCCTGCTTGTTCCCCTGTCCTTTCACATGTAGATGTCAGATGGTGATTTAAGCCATGGATGTGAGGAGTTGTTGTATTCAAAGCTTCTTGCTAACTGCTCCAGAGTCTGATTCCCAAGGCTCGTGTGCAGAAGTTAAATACAGGGATACATCATGTACAGCAAGGCCATCCCCTCTGGAAAAAAAAGAATTCTTGTCTTAAATACAATGCTTGAGCCTGAGCAGAGAATATGATGATAATAAATGCTTGTTGTGATAGATGGAGTCATGTTCTCAGAAGAAGGAACTCACAAAAAAAATAGCCAAGGAAAATCAGAGTTGATGGGCTGAACTGGCTTGATGAACAGTAATTATATATAGTCATCAATACAGATTTGCAAAAAAATGCACTTAGACTTAAAGTTGCTTAATATTCCTGTGATATCTGCAAAAGGTTCCAAGACAGACTTCACACTGCTTTAAACATATTATTATTTATGTTCCAGGCACAGTGAAAAGGGATGGAATATGTGGCCAGTACTTAAAATGAAAGAAATGCCCAAAATGAAAGTGGGCAAAGAAAACTGAGAGCTTTTGTTTCAGAACAATGACTGTCCAACATTGGGATAATTAATTTCCCTTAGAGCAGCTTGTTATTTATCAAAGAGATTATACTTATGCAGATTTAACTATAGAAACATTATATTGTTGTAATTTCTCCAGTGTGATGCAGCTCTAATTACTCACTGCTGAGAGCATGAAAAGGAAATGAAAGATGAGCAGCAAGTTAATTTTTATTTTAAAAACAAAGATAAGTTTTAGAAGGAGAAAAACAGACCATTACGTATTGGACTGGAGACATTTCATGGAAAGAGGAGCTGCAGTAGTTCCTAGGAGGATGTTGCCAGAGGTGGGACACAGCCTGGAAAGAGCTCGAGGTTATTTACACCCGTGACAGTGGGATGAAAGCAGCAGAGCCTGAAGTACATGCCACCAAGTGCAGGAGCTAATGCTCTGTGCTTCTGTCACCTGTTTCTTTGGATTTACCCTTAATCTGGCTCTATACATCAATTTTGACAAATCTTCAAAACTAAGGATGCTGTGGTGCCTATGGGGGTGTTTGGCTTAAGGCTGTTGGATCAAATGTGCTCCCAGGACACACCACTCAGGCACTTCAGACAGCAAACCCGTGTGCACAGGCTGCTCTTCGTCTGCCACTCCTCTGCTTTGTGTCTGGGGCTTATGCTCTACCCTTTAAGTGATCCAATAATTTTTCCCAGGCTGTGAAAGCCCTTTTCTGCCTCATTTTTCCTTTCCTTTCCAAGGCCTGATGCGACAGAGAGCTCAGTCAGTCCCTGCAGACACGCGAAGCTCCTGAACCCTCTGCGGGTCGGAGCAACAGTGCTCAGGGCAAACAAACTCTCAAGAGCTTCAATACACGTGGGGAACAGCTCAGACACTGCCTCCTGCCAAAGCACAGTCCCAAAGGCATAGGGGTGTGAGCAGGGAGCAGTGGGAGAGCTGCACATCTCCCACGAGAGCTGCTGGAGCCTGTTTTCCTCCTGGTTCGCTCCCCCGGGATTGCAGGCACATAGCTGGTGTTCCTACAGCAAAACCCCGGAGCAGGAGGAGCAAACCAGAAAGTCTGACCCTGGAAAGCATCCCTGGTTGCAGCCTGGAGCTGCTCTGAAACACCCAGAGCTGGTGCTGCTGAGGCAGCCCTAAGGAGGGTTGTTCAAGCGCTGGCCATCGGGGTGTCACAGGGCACTGACAGTTCCCTGCTTTGATGGGAAGTCGTGGCATATGATCATCAGGAATATCTTTAAACTGGGCACTAGAATGGAAACTTGCTATTCCTGGTGAACAGGACATCAAGGTTATGGTTCACACTGCAGTTTAACTCACTGTTCACCCACATAACACAGCCTGAAGCGGGAGCAGAGCCTGTAAGAATGTACAGATTTGGTATTTGAAGACACCAATGAGCCCATGTGGAAATCAAGCACAGTGCAGAATATTCCAACCGTGTCTCACATGAGCTGTAAGCCCTGTTGGACACTGCAGCCCTCTCCAGTGTCCCCAAATGATGCCAGTGTTGCCCAGCAGTGCTCAGTGCCCACCCCACTGTCACCAGTGCTACATGTGGGTTGCCTGGGTCAAGATTATGGGGCTGATGACTTTCCTCCAGTCCTGCCTGGACATCTGCATGGACTCAGACATTTCAGCAGCGTGCAGCCAGGAGGAGGGGTGAGTCTCTGTGTGCCAGCTCTTCCCAATTACCTGTTCTTCTTGAGCTCTAAGTGCAGAGACCCAGCCTGCTCCAGAGTCCATGGTCAGCTGGGTGCTCCCACCAGCTGGCAAATGACTCAGATATTGGCCAGAAATCTCTCCTGGCTCCAAACAGCCCTTTACTGGTGGGCCTGCCAATGCCAGAGCTGTGAGAGGCAGCTTTCCCAGGGAGTTGCTGCACAGTGCTGGTGTTTTGAGGTGCCGCTAATAGGTCAAGGATGTGGCTGCTGCATGAAGGCAGCTAATTAAATGTACAAATCCAATAAAAATAAACATGCCACTTTAATATGCAGGTCCTGCTGTTCCTAAAGATAACAGGATGTGAGGTGGTGGCTGTAGCTACCATGATAAGGGCAATAATTCCCCAAGAAAGCCTGAGGAACAAACAGCATCACCACCGAATCCTGCTCCAACCTGTGCTGCACTTGGCTCCCTCAGGCTGCTGCCTTGGCTCTGGCTCTGTGGGCTGAGTGAAGACAGGCAGCATGTCCCTGGCCATTAGCTGTCCCTTGTCTTATTTCCTTTTGTTTTGCCTTCAGCACTGCTCTATTCACAGTGACGGATGGCTTTGCTCCGGAGGTGCAGCAGGACTGATGCTCCCTCTGCTCCATCCTGTTGGCCACCACTGCTGTTACTCTCATTTACAAATGACAAGGGGATGGGGCATTGCAGACCCAGAAAGGGACCTGCAGAGCACCAGGTCTGCCTCTGCTTCACACCAGCCCTGCCTGCCCCAAAACCAGCCCTTGCCCACCCCAGCCTTGGCTGCCTGGGGAGGGGAGACAGCTGCCCTGGGCTTTGTCTGCCATGTTAGGAGTCAATACAGAGGAAATAATTCCTTAGAACTCAACACAGAGAAAAAAGTACCATCAGCTGGGCTTTGACATTTGGGATTACTGTACCCAGTAAACAATTAAAAAAAAAAAAAAAAGCACAAAGTGGTAACTGCACCCAAAATTAAGTTTTTCAAACCAAAGGGATAAAATGCCACCTGTTGGGCTTTCTAACACTCCAGCCCAAACTGTACCAAGCAGGATTGCTTAAGGAAAAGAGCAAAAAACGTTATTCTGATGGCAAAGGCGAGGATAAAGCAGGAAGGAGCAGAGCCCTGAAGATGTGCCTCCTCAATGACCAAAGCAATTTGAGCTGCAAACACGTGTCCCGCTCCTGGTTTCTGAATTCCAGGTCTGGGGGGGATTGACACAAACTATGACTTCCACCTTATTTTTTTTTTTGCAAACAAACTCCATTTCTGAAGATGACCCCTTGTTGTTGCACAGTGAAGCACAGACCCTGCCAGGCAGCAGTCTCAGTGTCCTGCAGAGCTGGCAGTGCAGCTGGTGCTCCACATGCTCTGGTGTTTGTTGTGGTCACTTGGACACTTGTGAGCCAAGAATAGCCCCAGCACTCGTCAGCAAGCTCACGGGGAAGCAAAGGCTGCTAAACCCTGTCAGCTAATCAGAATGAAGCCTCAGACACAATTTAAAAAAAAATAAATAAGTAAACACTTTAAAAAGGAGACAGAGTACAGAGGCTGCCTGTGGGCAAGGCTGATGCTACAGAGTGTGAGTGCTGACTCATGGGCGTGTTGGCACAAATAAAAGGTCTGTCTTTGCCTTGCCTCCCAAGTCAGCTTGGACATTGCCTTTGCAGCTACAGGGTTAGTTAGCAAGGCTGCAGCATCAGGATCTATGAGCAAAGCCCCCCTGGGAACACTGTGGGGTCATTTTGACTTTGGGCTGCAGCCACGCTCCTGCTTCAGCAACACCTGCATGGTTTAGGTAAGGTCAATGCTGGGGGGGTCAGAGGTACGTTGCTGGTACCCTGGGGCTTCACTGGCCCTCTTAAATAACAGGCACAGCCTGTACTTATTCCTGGCTCCTGGACAGACACCGACACTTCTGGCTGCACCCTGTCCCTGCAGCGTCCACACTGCTGTCAGAGCCACCTTCATCACAGCCCCCTGCACGTCCCACACTTTGGCCAAGAGCTGTGCCAGGACAAGCCCCCAGCTCAGCAAACACTAAGGTGCAGCTCCCATAGGTATTTATTTGCCTTTCCACAGCCAAAGCCTCCTGTGTGTGGACAGGGTGGGATGGGGCTGAGCTGATATGTCAGCTGGGTGCATCTGGGGCTGCTGATGCAACAGCAAGGGACTGATGGCCTCACCCCTCAGATCTTCTCACTTCCTCGAGCATGTAACAAACAGAAAGTAAAGCTACACTGGAATTTTTAAGCCCAATTAATTCAAGTGGCCAATAAACAAGCAAACGCCTGAGTAGTTTGTAAAAACCCTTCACAGCCTTTCTGCTCCACCATGGGTGAGCCATGAATCAGCAGCATTCTGAGCCTGCATGGTCACACACACAAATCTGGGGGACATGTCACACACCCTGAGCCATCCCAGTGCTCCCAGGCTCCAGCTGTGTCCTTCAGCCCCTGACAGACAGACAGACAGACAGACAGACAGACAGAGCTGGCTCAGCTTGCTGGTTTTTTTTGACACCCCCACAACTCAGGAGTGCTCCTGGTTGCTGCTCCTGGTGTCAGGGAGTGCATTAAAAGCTCATTTACAGTTCTCAAAATAAAGTACCTGAATTCTCTTGTTGTTCACTTTGTCATCACGTTAATGTCACCAAATCCATCAGGAGGGGAAAAAAACCAACAAAAACAAACAATCAAACAAACAAAAGGCAAAACAACACAGATCCTTTCCTGGAAATGGGAAAAACCAGTTCAGATACAGGAAGATGCCAAGTGTTCACGTTTACAGCACCTGAATCAAGTGCAGGGCATGAAATGGAGCACATCCACAGCACAGACAGAAATTAAACGGCGGATTGAATGCCATGATTCAATTCTCACCTAACAAGGGCTGTAACAAAGGCAGGAAAAGGAATTCCTTGACCCAGTTGTCATGACAATACTCTAGAAAAATACGTGCCACAGGACAAACCCTCACTGCCTCTGTGTGACTCGAGCTCACGTTTCTGCTCCTCTCTCCCCCATTAATGCAGCACTTTCTTCAGATCAATTCCAGGATGGAACAATTACACTCAGCTGCTGGATGTGGAGACAGCAGATACCAACGGTGCAGTTTATAATGCAGTTGCTATAATTAGTTTTTGAAATGAGCACTGCATGGGGAACTCCTCAAGCCACATCATTATACATAAAATGGGCTAACTGCGACGTGGTCTCATTGTATTTCTTTTTTATTCACATTTGTCATTGCTAATGTGCTTGTTAAATAGTGACAAGTACAAATGTTCATAGCAGAAAAATTAAATGCAAATGTTATTGCCATGCTGAACAAAAGGGAAAAAAAAAACAACAAAAAAAACCTGCTGTATTTTTTTTTTTCACTTACCACTACTTCTGTGCTGGCCTTTGGAATTACACTATTAGGATCAGACTGCAGCATGTTCCTTGGAAAATGAACTTTGGCTAGAGTAAAACAATAGTTTTGGCCTTGTTCTAATTATATATTTTACATATGTATATACATATACACCTATATCTATATAAATATTATCTATATGTTATTATACATACATATTGCATTTATATTGATTTTATATATATAAAATAAAGAGAAAGGGGGAGAAGAAAGAAACAGAGTGTCTCCACTGTTCTGTGTCAACTTAATTTTAAGAGAAATTTAAGAACTAACTAGGCAGCAAGGGAAAAAAATACACACTTTCATCTATGAGCTAATATAATTCCCCTCATTGACTTTATAGCAAATATGTTACTAATATCTCTTCCAAACTACTGATAAACTTCACCAGTGTGGGATTTGGCTATTACTGGTATATTTATTTCTGAAAACAAATAGAGGGAGGGAAAGAGAGAAAAAAAAGCAAAGTGGAAACACAAGAAAGGGCCCTGTGGGGTGACGGAGAGTTTGTCACAGAAAGAACGGGACTGAGGAGTCTCCAAGAGCAGAGTGTGGCCCAAAGTGTGTAGCAGGCACATTTTCTCCTTGGATCAGCATTTCAAGGGCAAAATGAGGCAGAAAGCCTCAGTGAGTTCAGTTCTGGAAGTGCACCTGAAGTTCATCTGAGGCAAAGCAGCAGCTTTAACACAGAGATCCCCACACTGTGCTCAGAACAGTCCATTATCCTTTGCAAGAGATGCCCTTGCCCCTTTCCCGCTCGTTTATGAGCTGTTTTACACCCACCCAGAGGTCACCTTCCCTGCTGTCCCCTAACCCAGCAGCAAACAAATTGCTTTGGAAGAGGGGGCTGCATTTGAATCCTCACTTGACCCCCCAGGGCAGCCCTTGCTCACCAGCTCACCCCCTCTGCCTGCTCAGCACAGAGCAGCCCAGGAGCACTCCTGCAAACATCTTTCTAACCCAGCTCAGCTCAGCTGAGGGATGGGAAACCCACAGCCCCTCTTTCCTGAGCTCCTCTGTGCAAGCAGGGGCTGACTTGGCTGTTAAAATCCTTAACACTGGGGCAAAGAGTGCCTCCTCCTCCTCCTCTTCCTCCTGTGCTTGCAAGGGAATTACCACCTCAGACATGAAGCAGCAAGGGAGGAGCAACATCAGCTGCTCCTGATTTCCACCCACATGCAAGAAGAAGTGAGGGTCCTAGGGCTGGGCAAACCTGTGAGCAGTGTCTGCACTGCCCTCACCCTCACCTTTTACTGTAAAGTTTGGCATAACCATAATTATTAATTGCTGGGAAAGGCATTGACTCTCTCAGCACATCGATGCAGGGTGTCACTGCACACAGTAAGTGTCTGGGTTACAGAGGCAAGTACATGGAAAACTTTTGAACTAAGCAGATTTATTTCTGTTTGCACTAGACTAGACTGAAGCAGCTTTTGGACAAAACACATGATATAAGCAAGCAGCAGGACTCCACGCTTTTTCCATCTCAAAATCCTGAGAGCCACTTAATTCCTGCTTAAGCCAGACCCACTCCCTGATGGAGTTTCATCACTGTGCTTTGGAGATAAGAGCAAATAGTACCTCAGTTGATCCAAATATGTTCCATACAGTAAGCTGAAAGTTCAAAATAAAAATTAAACTGAGACCTAAACAAACAAACAAACAACCTAAAAAATAATCTTGCTCTTATCTAGGATGAGCTGAAACAACCTAGAGGAAAAATGATACCATGCAGTAGCAGTGTGGGGCCCTGTGAGGATGTTCTCATGGTTTGGCAATACTCCCTGGGTTCCTTTCCTTGCTGTAAATGAGTCAGGAAGAGCAGTAACCTGAGAGCAAAGCCTTTGCTTCAAATCCAACCAGGACAGGGTTAATGTGGGAATGCTTTCCAAAGACACAGGAAGAAAAACCCACCAGCTTACAAGAGGTGATAACTTATTTCTCCAAGAAACCTCTGGTTTGACTAAGTACAAACTGCAAGACACGGAGTGCTGACCTGCTGCTCCTCAAGGTCTATTTACCATCTTCTGGTCCACCTGGGATGAGCATGAGCTGGCCTAGGATGGTACCCTTGATATTAAAAGTAAACAATTAATTAAATGTGCCTCTTGACATCCTCCAAACCTTGCTGATGATCTGAGGTGACCCAAGCCCACCTCTGCCAGCTCAGGGAATTAGTCATACAAGTGGTCATCAGGGATAGCAGGTTCCTGAAATCCTGCAATTTGCTGGCCATCAAATAGATGTGGATGGCTTGGCAGATCCAAAATTACAGTGCAAGTAGGAACTGAAAGTTTTACAGGGGAAATTATTATTGCCAGGGTTTTATGGAGAAAATAACCCTGTAGAATGTATTTTAAGGTAGTAGTTTAGACAGGAGCATGATAACATCGTAAACCATAAGAGGAAAACTTGAGGCATTTAAAAACATCAGAGGAAAAATGAGACTGAATTACTACTGCCTCTTCTTTCCTCGTCATTTGTTGTCTTAAATGATATGTGTGTGCCTGTGTGTGCATTTGTAAATATATCTCTCTCTTTAGATGGGTTTTACAAATGGAACAACTCACAGAGTTGCTGTATTAAGGAGTAAAAATAAAAATCTATGAGTATTTGTAAACACCAGCCAGAGAGAACAGGTAAATAACCACATCCCTCCAGAAGATGAAGGATGCTGTCACACAGCCACAGACACGTCCAACTGCAGCCACCAGAGCCAGCAAACTCCCTTTGGATCCCTCCCACCCCTCCTCCCTTGTGCTTCAGAAGCCACCAGAGCCCTGCCAGAGCAGGCACATGCCCCAAAGAGTAGGTTTGGTTTGTTATGGGTCCTTCTGAGTTGTCCTTCCTGCGTCAGAGCTGTCTCCATAGTGAGCTGCAGGTGCCAGATTGGAGCTCGGGGTGTGCAGTGAGGTCAGGATGCACCAACTTGGTGGCTTCTGCTGTCTCTGTGGAGCAACCCAAGTCCTCAGAGCACGTGGGCAGAGCCTGAATTGCCTTAAATTCACCCTAAATTGCCCAGCCCTGTGCCATCCCACACAGGGATGGCCCTGCCCCTGGAGCAGTGTTCCTAGAAAGTGGGAGAGCCAGGCCAGGGCTGTGAGATGTTCATTATGCATTTCAGCATCAGGCAGCCACGTGCTCCACTGAGCCAACAGGGGTTACACTCCATATGTCTTCCATTTATCATAATTGAATGTCATAAACAAATGTCCTCCAGAAAGGAACCAAACGTCAGCATTTCCTCAGCCTCAATAACCAGACACTCACGCTGTGCCAAGGATTTCTAAAGGAAAGCAGAAGAGAACTGCATGGAGAAAGGCAGTGGGATGGGAATCACCTCATCTTTCCGAGGTGGGAGCCTGGGAGGTGAAGGAGCAGCTTATTCTGGGAGCTGTTAGCTGAGCTCTCAGCTCTGCCTACTGGTATATCACTGAGAGCTGGTGTCTGATGAAAGAAGACATGAATGAAAGGCGTTTAAGCAACTTTCTAGGAAGGTTTTTCTCTCTTTTTCAAAAACATAGTGAGGATCACTCTGTTTTGAGACTCTAGTTAAACATTTTCACTGCAAATCACCGATGAAGTGGGAAGCTGATGAATGAAGTGTCTGATTGACACAGAGAGGCATAAAGTGATTTCACCCTTCAAGGAGCTCTCGCAGCTTTCCCCTGGAGTTCAGCTTTGTAACTTCTGGAAGTTCTGAATTACAAAATCCTGCGTGCTACTGCAGGATATGAGGACAAGGCAGAGCTGGGCATCTCCCAAGGATGTGAAGAGCTGTCCCCCATGGAGAGGCTGGCTGTGCAGGATGCTCTCCCTGCATCCCATCCCCAGCAGGCCGTGTGGGCAGCAGGAGCTGCATGGCACAAGGTGCCAGCCTGGGAGGGTGAAGCTGGAAAGGCTGCAAAAGCCCCCACATCCAGCCCACCATCCTACTCCTCCTCTGCCTCCTGCTAAATCCACAGCTCATGGGCTCTGTAAAGCACTGAGCAGCTTTCACAGTCTGGTCCCTCTCAGACTCACAAGCAAACCCCACTGACACGTCGTGGACTGGCTGTCACATATGTCACATGTAAATAAACACAGCACAGCTGGCTGCAGGCACAGTCTGAGAGCAGGCACTTCTAGGTGTATGAGAAAAATAGTTTCTTCACAGAGAACAGATTCCCAGGGGGTGTAAACCAGCCTGGGTGCTGCTTTCAGTGGGACAATGCTGTTTTCTATCATTTCAAGATCTGTTCCAGACTATTTAGAAAGTGGGTCTCTGTTAAAGCAGCTCCCGGGGTATCTTCATGTCATAAAATCCCCTTCCTAGGAAATCATCAGCCAGGAGCATGAGTTATTTCAATGGCTACATCACTTCAGACAAAACCTCACCATCTGCTCTACCCTCTAATTACAAATGCAGAAAACATAATTCACAATCAAATCACATATAAAAGGAAAGAAAATGAGCAATTAAAATGCACATTCTGCCAGGCAAATCAACCTTCCCTTCCCAGCCACGCTGTACCCACCACTGCTCTGGCCTGTTACAGGCAGGGTCAGGATTAGTCCCGGACCACTGGAGACCCTGGTCCTGCTGGTTTCTCTGACAGCTGCCTTCCAGGCTTGATCTTCTTGTCTACTGGGAACTCTCTCCAGCTCTAGCCTGCTGCTGTACTTACTGGTGACTTGATAACCCTCAGGATCATTTTTTCTGAGGTAGAAATTTACCTTTCCAGTGTAGAGACATATCTTTGTTATTTCCTGCTCCCTGCCTCTATTCTGGAGTCCTCCTGGCTCACGAGTCAACACAAACTTGAGGGCTTGGGGGGAATAAGCAGGGATTGATGGTGGTGTGTTTGCCAGCCAACACCCCAGGCTGAATTCATCTCTAGTGCAGCGTGGCTGCACTTAGTGAAGTTATCATCCCCTCAGGAATGTGCTGAAATGTACATTAACATTCAGGCATCATTTATACTCTATAAGTAATTCAAGCCTACAGAGGCAATTTCTTGCATGTTCAAAATTCAGTCTCCTTCTCTAACATCAGCCACTTCAGAAGGGCTGAAATGCAGTTTTGAGGCCCGAGAGAAGGGGGGTCCTTGGAGAGGGATGTTCCACTGGGGAGAAGGATTTGACCCATGAGACTGGATGACAGACAGCTCTGTCCATCAGTCTGTCCATCACTGATGCAGGGGCTTTTAGAAGCAGCCCATCAGGTCCATCCCAGAGGGATGGGGTCAGCTCTGCAGCGGTGCAGAGCTGGGGGAACAAAACTCTGCTCTATTAATGTCACTCAAGGAATTCAAAGCTCTGCATCTGACATGTCTACAGAGACCTTTCTCATGGCACATCCTCCACTCCTGGCTTGGGTGAAGGAAAACCCTTTTGTGAGCTGGCACTGCAGTCTGATCCTCCCTTCTCTCCCTGCCCAAAGCCTGCACAGGGCTCGTGCTCGTTTTTTGGCAACACTCAGGTTTCCATGTTGGGCCCCAAGGAACACACAGCGATGGTCCCTGCTGTACAGATGCCATACAATGGGAAAGGGATGGGGCTTAGCATGATAGACATGCAGCCAGCACTGCCAGCCCTGCTCTCTGATGGGAGAACCCCACCAAGTGCTGGGGCACTTTGCCATTGCAGGGGCACTTTGCCATTGCAGGGGCTCGTCGAGCAAAACTCCAACAACAAGAGGGCTGCTATGGACCCAGGCTGAGGGGGATTCCTGACTGGATCAGATTGCTAAATAATCTCTACTTTTCCTTCTAAAAACCTGCTCCAGGACCCTTCCTTCACTCCTCCCTTCAGAGCTGCTCTGTGAGATGCTCATTGGCACAGAGAGCATGAGACTCTGATATTATTTCGGAAATGTTTCAGGGCTTCACAACAGTTTTACAATATCTTGCAGCAAAGTGGCAGATGGGATTCTGGACTAATCAATACACCAACAGAGCCAAGTGCCGGATCACTGAGCTGAGCTGAAAAAATAAACACTAAATCCAAAGAACACAAGAATACCATCGGTTCTGTAAAGCCAGATGATCTGTAACTTGTTCAGTGAGAAATTCAGTTCCCAGCTTTGCAAGTCTGAACCATGAGCTCAGCAGATGAAAGGAGGAGGCATCTCTCCTCCTGAACCAGTTGCTGTACCCAAGGAGGAGTCACAGCCTGGATTGCTGCTGTGGGGAATCAGAGCTGCAGCTCTTTTGTAAGGCTGAGCACAGGCAGCCCGAGCTGGGCCTGGGCCTGGGCAGCTCCTGGTTCCCAACGCTGTGTTCACCTTCCCTGGCCTGAATCTCTTCTTGATGAACCAAAACCATACAATGCTGCATGAGAAGAGCTGGATGAAAGCAGCAAGCCAAGGGCCCTGCAGCTGGCTAGTGCATCACTCCAAAGGCAGCTCCACGGCCTCCTCCCTGAGAGCAAACTGGGTTGTTTCCATCACAGCTCTTTCTCAAGTGCCCTCAGAGCCACGACAAGACCTCAGCCAAAAGCCAAGGGTTACATCATTGTGTCTGGCAGATGGGAACCGGGGGCCAGGAGGCTGATCAGGCCATGGGGCAGCTTGCCATGAAGGGACAGGTGACCAGTTGCCTGGCTGCAAAACCTGGGATACGCAGCTCCATATGTGGGAGACAGGGCAAAGGGGAAGTTAGCAGCCTTGGATTGGGCACTGACAGTCCCAGTTGCTCAAAATGTGCCCTGTGACCCCCTGCCTCTCTCCCCTTCACAGCTACACTATGAAAATCAGGATTGAGGGGGTCCCACGATGAATCCAGACAGCCAAAGAGCTCCTGCCATGGGAGAAGGAATCTGTCCTTCCCATTTTCTTAACAGCCTCTGTGCTAAGTCAATACCCATCACCTATTATCACACAAAAAAGCTTTTTTTTTTAAATAATTTAGAGATTTTAAAAGCCAAACAAAAGGCATGCAACAGGCTATAAATTCAAAGGAGATTTTTTAAGGTGCCAATCTGCAGCTGAACTCTAGTTATGGTTATTATACCTAAACAGACATAAAGCTCTAATGTGGATCAACACATTTTATCACAGTCATTCACTGAATACTGAGTCCATGCAGCTTAGCTATTACCTTTCTACAGCTCTGAAAGATTTACCATAGTTTCAGATTAATCTGGAATTTTATTATGTAGTTATTTTAATCTCACTTTATTTCATCACTGCTTGGAGTCCTATTATCAAAGTAAGAGCCTGTTAAGATATAGCAATGATGGATAGTGTTAGAACCAGCTAAAACAGAAACAGAATCCAAATCTGCTTTGCTATATGCAGAAAAAAACCTAAAGAGAGCCTTTATGAAGCATTATAGAGGGATAAAGGGGTAATTCTTACTGGGTGGCTGGGACGAGTATTTAACTGGGTGCCCCCCTCTCCTCATTATTTATCTGTATGAGCATCTCTCACTCATCATCAGATTGAAAGACAGAAGAGACCATGAGACAACCTTCTCTGAGCTCGTGGCTGAGTATCAGGCACTAACCTGATTTTTACATACTCTTTGCTGAGGTAAAGTACTTGTTCAGGCAGGACAAACTCACTCTGGAAGATCCCTCTCACCTCATTCTCTCCAAAACACTGAAGTGAGGCTGGGGCTCTTGGACTGCCAATCACCACGAGAACATGACTTTGACAAAAGACACCAGACTGACAGAGTGGGAGACTAACCACAGCCCCAGTTCAGAGCTAATGGTGTTGGCAGGGTCCCAGCACACCAGAACCAGCAGCTCGGGGACAGAAAAGCCAGACAGGTACATTCTCTCCAGCGAGCAGAGCCTCTCTGGCAGATTTCCTGCATGATTTTGCCATAATGTTTTTGGAGATGGAATTACTGCTCAGGTTGAAGGATCTCTGAGAGCAAGCCTGGCACTTGGGGCTGCAATCTTTGCCCTGTTGGGATGTTGTTCGGACATTCTCTGGTGGGTGCTTTGCAGCCCGGTTCCTCAGCGAGGAATTCAGGGGAGTGTTAAAGAGAGTCAAACGCTGTAAAGCACAGATTTACATATCATCTGCCGACACCTTTAAAACATATATCTAAATGCTATCCTGAATCAGAACATCTTTCTAAATTGGAACTGAAAATCTCTAGGGCACGGTTAAAAACGCAAGGATGAAACGCCACACGCGGCAACTTCGGGAAGAGCCAGGGGAAGGCTGTTCTCGCAGCAGGGCAGAGCAGCATCAGCCAGCTCAGCGCTCACTGCCAGGGGCTCAGACATCGCAGCGGGTGACACGCGGGTCACCCGGACCGCAGGAGGGCTGGGGTCCAGCTGCTCACAGCCTGTCAGCGCAGTGCTGGCAGGAAAGACTGGCACCGTTCACTCAAAGTGTGATCACCTCCCGCCCCGACCTCGCAGCACCTGCTGACACACCTGAGACCCCGACACGGCGAGGGGACGGAGGACATTGGCCCGGGACACCCCGAGGCACTTCCCTGCAAACCCCCTGCACCCCAGCACAACGGGCTGCTCCGCGATATCTGGTTTACCCTCTTCTCTTTTCATCATCCTCAGCCCTGCAAAGCCACCGTGCCCCTGGCACTGCGGGACCCCGTGGTGCTGGGACAGGCCCTTGGGCAGGGCCACCGCAGGTTCCATAACCCCCTCGGCGCTTTGGTTCGCTGCGGGGTTTGCTCTCCTACGTGGTCACACATCCCCGCCGGCGATGCTCCAGCCCGGGGGGCACCTGTATTCCCACGGGAGCTGCAGGAAGGGGTCGATTTAGATCGGATCTAGGGAAGCAGCCGGCAATAGAGCCGAGCCGCGGCAGCACAGCGGGCACAGCCGCCCGGTCTGCACCGTCCTCTAGTGGCCACCGGCCCCGGTTCACTGGTCCCAGGGCAGGGAGAGCGGGCAGAAACCCCGGGCAGCCCCGGGCAGAGCTGCCCGCAGCCCCCTCCTCCATCGCACTGTCCCCTCTTCTCCTCCGCCTCCCCATCAAGGTAAGCCTGGGACTGTCATCCTTGCCAGAACGACCGCTGCAGCTGCCACACTAATCACCAGCAAGGCTGATCCTGCTCGGGATCTGCGGTTCTTGGCCATCAAGACTCTGTTTCAAATACCACAGCACGTGGTATCTCCCATCTCCAGCCGACATGACTAAAATGTAAATCCTCACTCAGTCTGCAGGAAACTGGTGTAGGCAAAGGGATGTGATTCATTTGCTTTGTATCTCAGAGCCCAACACTCTTTTTCCAAGAGCAACCCAAGAATGCACTTTGTCACTCAGCTAAATATTTGATAAAAGTTAAGCACACCCACCTGTGATTGATGCTTCTCCTCCCACACTCCAGCCTCAATCCGGGTAACTCATGGCATTATTGAAGCATCAGTTATTTTTAGCACAAGCACAGCTCCATTAGCAGGCCTGCAGTCTGCTCCTTTTGACAAGGCTCACTCTGTGTGTTTATCAACAAAACAGGGATAAACAGCAGGACACAGAGTCTGCAGTTCTTAACTCTGTTAGGACAGAGCTGACGTTCACACCTCTGTGTGCACCATCAGCCAGAGCATCCTGTCTGCTGGGGTTTCTCTCTCTGGAAGAAGAAGGCTGGCACTGCAGCCCCTGAGGAACTCGTGGCCACTGCTGGCAGATACCCCCAGCTATGAAACACGGGGTGAGCTCCCTGGGTTCCACTGGGTGCTCGTGCCTGACAGAGAATGCTCCAGGTACCCAAGGAAAGTGGTCAGAGAGCTCAGGGTTGCTGCTGAGCGGGTGATGCTCTCACCTAACAGCTCAAATTCTGCTCCTCTCATACATACAGGATGGTGGCTTGGAAGATTACAGGAGGCCAAGACAGCTCTTTCTGAAACTGGCCACACACATTGCAGGTACCTTCCACGAGCTCTGAAGAGAAGTTTCCCTCTGTTTTTATCTCTTTTGGCTCTATCTACACAACTCCAGAACTGCCTTTTTAGAGATGCAAGCATGGCCCAGGGACAGGGCAAAGAAACTGCAGAAAAGCAATTCTTTTTATTAACAGGTCTCAAACTTCCTTCATAAACTACACAAAGATAGACTCTTGGCTTATTAATAGCAGTAAATCTCCAAGTCCAATAGGCTTCAGTTAATGAATATTGATTATGATAGCGCTGGAAAAGGCTGGTGTCAGTTGAACTGAGATCCTGTAGCCCTCTTTGCCTGAGCTGGGCTGTAAATTAACTGAGAGCTTGTTTTTCAAAATTAGGTAGTGGAAAACACAGGGGTTATGGCTGCACTGTAGCTTTCACTACCTCAGGGCTGTGAAACCACCTTGATGCACCTGGTCAGACCGGCTAAGCACTTTTTACTGTTTATTTAAGCACCTGGGAGCCTGTGGACCTGATCCCTTTGGAGCCAAGACAGGATCCTGTACACTGAGAGGAGCTTACATGCAATCCAGAGGAGCAGGAATGGACTCCAGGGTGGTTAAAACAACAGGCAGGGGATGTGTGTCAAGTAGCTTCTAACACTCCCTTGAGACACCTGAATGTGTGGGGTGAAAAGTGAGTTATTTTACACTCACAAGTCTCATTTCTTGGAGGACCACTGCCAGCCTGCAGCCAAGTGTACTTATGTTCCACTGTGCTGGAAGAGGACAGGTACAGAGCAGAGATCCTTTCACTTGAGGCAAGCAAATCTGCTTTTACTCAAGCAGACCTGCTGGTGTTTGTACCTTCCCACCTATTTACAGATGTAAATTTACACTTCCCTTTATCCCCCAGTGAGCATCTTAAAAGTAACAATCTAAGCTGATTAACACAAACACCACAGTCACCTCAACCTTTGACTCCCCAGATAAATCTCATCGTGCTCTCAGTGAGCAGCTCTATCTTTTCCAACCAGTCTGGGATGACTTTGAATGGCCTTTAAATGAATGGAAGCTCAGGAAAATAAACCAAGGGCAGTCCAAAGTCCACTGCAATAGAGACCTTATCGCTATCCTCTGGTGGGGGACCGAGGTAGTGATGGGTGGGGAGGCTGGGGGGCTATGTCAATGTTTTCATAAAACTATCTTTTATGCTCACTGAAATAACCCAACAGCAACAAACCCCAGAACAGCCCTCTCCCTCCTCCCCACATCTGATAAAAATCAAATAATAACAGGAGTGACTTATGCACTCTCTGCCTGGTACTTCTATCTGGCCTTCCAGTTAATACACCCCATGATTAAAGCATCTATAATCTACAGTCTGTGGAGACCTGTAGAGCAGGAGCAGCAGCAGGTGTGCAGCCTGATAAGGGCTGTTCACTCTGTGCAGATGAAACTTTTAATATTTATAACTGCTGATTTTTTTCCTGATGCCTCCCTATTGAGGGGAAAGGGGTGAAAGTTTAAAGATAAAAGCTTGATGAAAGACCCGGTGGAATGTTTTTCCAAGGACAGGCAGGGGCTTAAAGCTATCTCCACCAAAGAGCTGGTTTAAGAATGCTGCTCAGGCAAGTGCAGCATCAGAGATGGGGGATGAAGTCTCTGGAAGACCTTCAAGGCTTGTCTAAAGTGCACCCAGGCTTCAAGCTGTAAGCTCCTCTGAGCTGTCTGGTTTGCTTGTCTGCACCAAGCACAGTGGGACTGTGCTGGGACTGCCAACCATCACCACAAAAATAATTAAGTCACTCCAGGTCAGCTGCACATGCTTCAAGTAAAGTGCTAAGAGCATTTCCAGCTCAGCACTGGAATATGCTGAGATCTGAAAACACACAGCGTCAGCCCAACCCTCTGTCTCAGCTGCTGTGGGCAGCACATGGGGCACTGGGAACGAACTGGAAAACATAAATTGCATCCTGCTCCAATCAATCACCAACTGCAGTGTGGTACTCAGGATCCATGGCTGGTAAAACACTGAGGATGCTGTTGCCTTTGCAGCTTTCCTCCTGGGAAAGCATCCATTTCCAGTGGCATCCCTTCTCCGGGTGTATGGATATTTTAGTCTGTGGTGATTTGGTGTCAGGGACACAAGGCTCTGCCCATGGGACAGCAGCAGGCCACATCAGAGGGATGCTGCTTTCCTGTACTCCCAACCAATTCAATCTGCCCCAGATGTAGGGTATCCCTGTTTGGTGCCAGGAGACCCCAGGATGACAGGCAGGCCCCCAGCTCACTCAGCCCTCTGGATACCTTGCTGACAGACTCTGCTTACCCTCTGTCCAGATTTAAGAACCCAACCAAACTCCCTCATTTTCAGCACCATGAGACCCCAGACTTGCCCCATGCCCAAATGGTGTAATATTTGTGCATTCAAACCCCAGCACTCCTGAGTGTATTATGACAGATATGAATGATACAGCCCACCAGTAACTACAGACAGATATACCTGGGCTAACCTGAGTAGAATCAAAATATGCAGAGAAAGGTATTCATTCATTTAAATATATTCATTTATTTCATCTGAAAGATGATACACTGACATACTTCTTTCAAAGCAAACCATGTGGTCCTCACACCTATAGCAGAGCCCTTCAAAATGTTTACCAAACCCATACATACAACACACCCTGACAGAGGGAGATACATCTTAGAGCTGAAATACATGGCTTGGCTGAACCTGAACTGAGGTCTCTCAAGTTGAAAGCTACATCTCAATCATTCTGCCTTCCTACCTCAGATCCCAAAAGTCAAAGAAAAAAGAAAGGCAGGCTGGCCAGGGAGGAGGCAGGGTTGCCTTTTCGCCAGAGAACAAAGAGTGGGACTTCTAAAAAAAAAAAAAGAGAAAAAAATTCAATCCTCAAAAACACCCCACCTGAATTCAAAAGCACCAGAAAGAAAAAAAAAAAAGAAGAGGTAGAGCTCTGCAGTCTAAGGACACATTCCACTGTTTGGAAAGCATGAGGAAAACTGGCTGAAGAAAATGTGACACTTCAGTGTCTCCAAGACAGCTGCAGTTTTCCTTGACTTAAACAGAGTTCTCTGAGAGAAATTCGATTTCTTGGCCTCCACTTTCTTGACTCCTCCACAAAATATGATTTCAAGTTATACAAGCAAAGTTAAAATCTAAAGAGGTAAAATTAAGTTGCTGAAAATGAGTTTAAAAAAACAGTCCTGACTTTGTTAATAAGGAGTTTATCTCAAACTTAAAACCTGGGGGGGGGGGGGAGAAATCCTATCAGATGGAATTTCTGTGTGAAATCTGGAAGTATATGAAAAATCCAAATTAACAAAAGTACCCAGTGTCAGTGGACTAGTTAAAACTGGATACACACTGGCCAGAGCTCCTACAACACATGCAGGCTGCAAGCAAAACCACACCAAGCTGCTTATCATTCTGAAGCAAAACTCAAGGATTAGCCTCCCACTGCACATCAGCTGGCCTCCCTGGCTACAGCAGTCACCAGGATTATGCTCATTTCCAAAGCTCACGAGCATTTGGAATTAATCACAACCTTAGAGCATGAGATGGATGTACATGCAGGAACACCAGCACCACTCCACAGACAGAATTACTGAGCATCATCTGAGTTGTTTGACAAAGCAGAGCTTTCAGTGCCTCGAACATGGGAGTAGTAAGACAAGTGCAAGGAAGCTAAACACCCCTCTGAAGACTTGAGCTTAAAAATGCATATAAAAATATAATCAGAATATCATCAGGTGTTTACAGCTATGTGCTGAAGTCACTTGCTACAAACAGGTTGTCAGCTCTAGTATAAAAGCAACACATCTGAAAAATAAGAGTAGTCAGAGACTGCAGTTCCTTTCAGTGCCATGGAACAGCAGTGAGATGTCTGTCCATGCAGGCACCAGGCACAGCCAGCACCAGCAGCTCTGGGGGAAGGGCTGGAACCCCAGCCATGAACCAGTCCAGAAAAGCTTGCTCCCAGGAAAAATCCCTCCCAAATACCAGGTGGCAGCAGTTTGCAAGCGTGAGAAACGCAGGGAAGTCCATCCAGGGGTAGTGGTAAAGGTCACCGAGGAAGGCTGCACCTCTGCCAAGCAGTCCAGCTCCATCACAGGGAAGGATTGCAGAGCACATGGGAGCTCTGTGAGTGTCCCTAAGATCAGGGAGTTGCACAGGTGTGTTTGTAAGAGATGGCATCAATCTAAACTGAAGTGCTCTGCAAAAATATCATTTTTCTTCCCAAACAAACCTCGTACTTGCTCAAACTCCAGGGGCACATCGGTAGCCTTTTTCTTTACTTCTTTATCAAAAAGCTACAAAATAAAAAATAGAAAATGTTGTCAAAACTCAGTATAAGCTCTTCACCCTGATACCACTGTTCACTCTCACCTCTTAAAAGATCCAGCAAATAGGGCTTTTTAAAAAAGCCAGCCCTGTCACCACTGCTGCTCATGCTCTGTTATTTAGCACACATTTTCCTGGTTTTCCCTGGTTCTGGGTAACCAAAAGTCAGTTTAGCTCCCTCCCAGCAGCAAGGCAGATGAACAGGACATGGCTACTGTATCCAGAATCTCCTTCCACCTGGTTCCAGTCATTCCCAGAGGCACAGCAACATTACCTCATAACCTGAGAGCTCCAGGAGCCCTGATATGTCATCCTCCATCTCAGACAGTGACTGATTCAGGACAGCAGCTGCTTTGGCCACATCTGGGTGATAATGGTTCTGGAGAGACTGAAAAAGCAAGACAAATAGGAGATGGTCTATTAAGTACAGGGTAACACACATCCATCTGGAGTCCCACACAGGTGTCTGGTCCTTTGCTGACCAGAGCTTAGTGAACATCAAACTGTGGCAGAGGCAAGTTCACTGTACTGTGCTACTACAGAGCTTCAAGAAATCCTGATTTCAGGCATCTTTCAAACACGTAGAAGGTCCCTCTCCCCTCCAAAGCAAATGAAAAGCCTGGTACATTTGCAGCTATTTAGACTGTTTGAGCTGTTAGCTGCCCACTTTTCAGCTGCATGGTCAGATGTGTGCTCACAAGCCACCTACTAAATAGCATGTACAACTTCTCCAGGGTATGGAATCATTTGCTAGGACAGAAAACGATGCAGACCAAAAGATCAGCCAGGAACTCAACTCATTTGCAGGACACATGTCAGTATGTTCTTTTGAGTGGAGCTGCCCACTGCCAATGTGTGTCAAGGAAGCAGCAGGGGTGGAAGAGACCCATACCAGATGCAGATGTTCATTTTTAGATGACATACCTGAATCTCCCAGAGGGAGCTCTCCAAAGCTCTGCTTTCAGATGGCTCCTCCTCCTCCATAATATATGGATCTTCTGACATATCTAAGAAAACAGGAGATACAGAGCTGATATATCCTGTGTGATGTGCACAAACCCAAAGGGAACACAAGAGGCCCAGAGCAGTGCTGCAGTCAGGATTGCTCTTTCCCAAGACATTTATTGTTCAGGAACAAGCTGGCACATTCCAACATGACCTGAGTTACCCCGGGCAGCACTACAGAACCATGTTACTTTTAGAGAGCATGGGGGGCATTTGTAATAGTCTTGAAATCACAGCAGCAGCCTGCTGACTTTCCCCAAACTCAAGGGATAGAGGGATCCTTCCAAACCTCCAAACTGGGATCTCCCTTCTTCCTCTACAGGAATCCTGCTCTTTATGCTGTCTAAAGGCATGACACAACACTCCCCTCTTACCTGCTGGCCCACCAGGTCTGTGCACCAGCACTCTGCAGGCGGGGTGTCTCCGGAAGAGGTTGCAGATGAAGGGAATGATCATGAGGAGGGACTCGGGAGGAGCCGTGAGGGCCAGCCGGGAGAGCCGCTTTATGAACGCTGCCACCAGGTACGCTGGCAAGTGACTGTGGGAGAACAAGCAGAGGGGAGCAGCTTGGTAAAGTCCTGGCAAGGGAAAGAGCAGCTTCACCCCCCTCAAAACAGCGTGGCAGGGTAAAGATCAGTGGGGCTCTTCGGATTTTTTGGGCTATGGAGTAGCCCAAAATGGTTTCAAGCGGCAATACAGGGTCTTGTGCGCTCTCTGGAACAAATCTGGGGGCACTTACACTCAGTGCATGAATAACCTCAAATCACTCAGACTCTGTCCAGAACCATGGCACCACTCCAGGCACTGGCCAAGCACAGCTCCTGTACACAGCCATTCACATGGCAAACTTTATTCAGTCCTTTTATAAACTTTTGAGTGCTTGGCCAGGCAACCTCAATTATATTCTTCTAATGTCATTTTGCTGATTTAATTAATGCACAGACCACGGTGTTAAATTTATGTAGTATTTCCAGGACTACAGCAAGCACTGCAGCTGCTAATGGGAACATAAAGCTGCTGTAATGTAAATGTGTAGGATAATTATTTTTTTTTTTTAATGGTAAAAATGCAAATTTCTAACAGCAATCAGCTCATCTAGGCGCCTTCTTCAGGTCAGAAGAACTGGGATGAAAGATGACAATTTTCAGCCACTCAGCCTTCAGCTCAATGGCTCACTACACAAGCAAAGCCATCCCACAGTTCTTGTCACTCTCTCCAAAGCACACCATGAATACAAGGGGTTGGATACTAAGTGCCTAGTGCTGAACTGTAAAGTGTTACTCTTGGTTTATTTTATAACAGATGATGGCAACTATATGACCAGCTGCTTATCTAGTTTCTTCCCTGTGTACAATGAACTGACAGCATCAAGACAGACTGTCAAACACTTTACATCTCAGTGTTCTGTGTCTGCAAAAGGCCATCAATTTATGAACAGCTTTATAATCTATAAAAAGCCTGCAAATTTTACTTTTCCATATTTGCAAAGACAAGACAGAGAATTCATCATTTTCAGCCATAGTGGAACACAGATCAAAATAAATCCATAAGCACTTGTAGCTCAAACTCTGGTAACTAACTGCAATTTTTCCTTTCTGAAACTCTATGGCTGCATGGCAAATCTCCAGAAATAGCACATGAAAAATTACACAACGCTACAATAACACTCTTGGATTCAGTTTTCTTGGTAAAAATGAACCTGATCCAGTAGGCACATTGATTACATTATATCCAGACATGTGGGGGACTGCTCAGAAACAGACTCTGGCCAACAGAAAAGCAGGAGGAAAATATGTAAGCAAACATAATGAAGATGTTACTTACGATGAAGACAAAAACAGATCAGTCAGATGGAAGAAGCGAGCTCGGTACTTCACGTGATATATGGAAGGGTCTAACAGACTGTACAGCTTTTTGTAAAAGTCAGGATACTCCCTGTTAAAAAACAGGCAAATACAACATCCATTAGTGGTGCACAGGGAGACTGCACCGTGTTTAAAGGTTTCTGTGCTTTCATTAATGAAAGACTACTCCAGATCACTGCTGTGCTCTGTTTAGCTCTCTTAGGTTTCTCTCTACAGTCCCCTGAAAACAAGATGTAAGGTGAATTTATGGCTCTTGCAGTGCCCAGTCATTTTTGGGCTGTGAAGCCATGTCCACTGACTGCAAATGGTACAGGATCCAGTGAAAGGGACACCAAAGATACGGCTTCACTAAGTAATCAAATCAATGGAAATTGATTTTACAGTGCTGAGCAACCACAGTCTGCAGAAGAGGATATTTAGGCTCAGTTGTAAAAGGAGTCAAGACTATCAAAAGAGCTCAGCATCCAAACAGCTGAGCCTCTTGGGCAGAGTTTGGCTTTCTCACTGGGGAATTTCTAAGCCTGAAGGTGTGGCGAATCCATTTCAGTCCCTCTTACATAAAGATATAAATGCAAACCCCCATGTTCCTTTAAACAGTATGCTCTTTTTACTTACAAATTATGCTGATGAATCAGAATAAACAATCCATTTAGGGCTAGAAGACTGATTGCTCCACCTGTAAAGGAAGCAGGCAGGAATCAACACAATAAAAACAATTAGAAAAAAAATCAGCTTCCAATCGTTTGTATAATAAAACCTTCCCAGAAGGAACACAAAGCTGAGTACCTGAAATTAGAGCCAGTGTGATGGTTGAAAGGTGAAACAATTTCATCTACAACCTTCCAGAGGCTCCCAAGTTTCTTACAAAGATTAAGCTGTACTTTAGGAGAAAAATCTCTGAATGACTGAGACACAAAAATGTGCTCCTCTAAATCCCAAGCAAAGCCACACTGGAGAGGCAGAGGTCTCCTCAGAAAGGACATTTCTATAGGAATCTGTGTATCTTGTGTCTGGATGCAGCCCAGGTATCAGCAGTGCTGGCTGAACTCTATATTTAAAATAAATCAATTCAGTATTCTACTATTCCCAAAGTCTTAAATAAAATTTTCTTTATGCATAAGGGGCAACAACACTGACAAACACAGGTAAAATCATCTCCCTTTCAGGGACAATGGAGTTCACCCTAATTCCTTTGCTACATCCCAGCCAAAAGCACATCTATTCCATCCTCTAGGTCGTGGTGCTGCAGCCAGCAGAGTTTCCAAATCCATATGTCCCCTGCTGCAGGTATGTATGACAAAGGATAAAAGCCTGTTCTCACTCACCTATGCCATAGGCCACTGTCAGGAAGTCCATCATGAGAGTGGGTTCGTTCATGTAAGGCAGGACAGAGTCGTGCAGAATGACAAGAACCTTCTTGTAAAGGCCAGTGGGCAGCTGTGAAGGATGAAACAACACAGTGAAACAATCACTGCAGGGAGAACTGAGAGTAACAGCGACCTGTGGCTCAAGAAAGCAAGGCACAAGCAAAAGGGAACGTGCCAGGACAATACAGAACTGCTTCCAGCAGCAGTTCCCAAATGGGAGAGTTTACAAGTGACACCTGACAACCAAGTGCATTCAAAGAGGCAAGTGCTCACAACTAACAGTGTCATCACAGCTCAGAAGGGAAAGTCATCACGAAAAAGACTGTGGAAGCTTCAGCTAGTGCAGAGAAGTTGTTACACTGCAAGTCACTCTTATAAGCAGACAAGTTTAAGGTGGAGAATAAAGGCTGGGAGTAAAGAGAAGAAATGAACCATATATGAGGTCAGGTTTCTTGGCAGAATGATCCAACAGAAATGGTCACTGGGCTGCTCCCATCTGACACTGAAAGCACACTGTGGTCCTACCAGGAGCTCCATGCAAGGATGGCCACAATTGCTAAGGATCAGCAATCCTTTAATTAAAGAGTAATACAGATCAGTGGCAGAAGCAACACTCACCTTGTGCTTCAAAAAAGTGAGCCACATTTTCTGAAACATCTGCCTGTGTGCCTTAAAAGAGAATTGCAAACAGTGAGTAAAACATGCTGGTGTAGATAAAGCTCTATTTTAAATAGATACAATTCCAATTCTAAAGCACCAAATGAACAGTTACCTGCAGCTTCGACATTTTCAATTCCTCACGATTTTCTAAGGACAAAGAGAAGACAGATGTTGAACTTGAAATGGATGTTCAAAAAATTAAGATCTGCCTTTTTTTCCTTAGCCCTTTGATAACCTAAAAATTTGGGCTTATGTCCTTGTCTTGATACAAGGCCATGACAGACCCCTCTGTAGACTGAGGAATGTGGATTTTTGATACTGCTCAGAATCATGGTGATCACAGAACCAGACATTCTTCATTAACAAACTTTACACAACGAAAAACTTAAATGTGATTTTCCTTTTCACCCACAGTTCATCGTGTTGAGCTTACTAACCTTGCTTCACCATAAACTTGACCATGTCAGACTCCTTGTTTGGCATGTTAATGGGTGAAATGAGGGAAAACACATTCTGCTGGTAAAAGGGCAGCGGCCTCTGAGAAAAAAAGCAAACATATAAACATATCAACCACTAGTGTTTTCCTGCTTCAGGCAAAAAATATGCAATCCAGAGCCACCTCTCCAGTAACAATTTGTTACCTCTTTTGTCTTCTGCATGACTTGTCCAATATTGGCAGTGACTGCCTTCATGACAAAGTACCGAATGTCATCATACTCCATGTACTCTTGGAAGCGAGAGATCAGGAGTGAAGCATCCTCATTTACAGCAAGCAAACCATCAACAACCACCTAACAAAGGGTTTGTAAAGGAAAGCACCGTGTCAGTCTCTTGCAGCACTGGAGCAGAGAGAGAGCTGAGGTGGCTGAGGGCACATGAAGCCATCAGGTCACTGACAGGAGGAACTTTTCAGTTCTGCAGCTTACCTTAAGGAGGTCAAAAGGAAAAGTCAAAGTCCCCTTCCACTCTATTTTGATCAATGGATACTGTGCCTCTAACTCAACAAACTTCATGAGGGTGCAGAGTGACAATTCCTTTTAAAAAAACAACACACAAAACCCCCACTTCAGTGAGGACACCAGGGGTCAGACCCAAAGGAGGTAACTTCAAAAGGAGAAAGAATGAACTAGGATGTTGTTCCCCGAGAAAGCGGCATGCCCGCAGGTGAGCAGAGGTGAGCTGGAACACAGGCGATGTCCTACAGCCCTGCCTGCCCTCCCACACCGAAATATCGGGCGATAATCGCCAGGGACCCCCCGTGCCAGCAGCGGGCTCAGGACCCACCTTGACCTGGAAGGCGTCGTGCCCCATCAGCTCGCCCAGGCAGCCCACGCAGTCCTGGTAGCGGTGCCTCATCCATATCTTGTACTTGTCCTCGGCGCTGTACCGATCTGCGGGTGGGACAGACACGCCTGAGGCTCGGGCAGGGCCCGCCGGCCCCGGGACCACCCCCTGGGCAGCGCCCGCCCGGGCTCACCGGCCAGAGCGGCGTCCTGGGCGGGCAGCGGCCCCACGAACAGCTCCCGGCGCTCCAGCAGCGCCCCGAACAGCCGGCTGCAGGTCCTGGCGGCGCTCACGATGTCCTCCTCCTCCTCCTGGGCCTGGGGAAGAACAGCGTGTCTGAGCCGCGGCCGCGCTCCCCTCACAGCCCCGCTCCCCCCCGCTCCCTTCCCGTCCCGTCCCGTCCCGCACCGCCAGCGGCTCCAGGATCTCGAAGACGCGGTTGGCGTTGGCGCGGCTGCCCAGCACGGCCTCCAGGCTGGCGGCGAGCGCGGCGGCCCTCGCCATGCTGAGGGTGCCGGGCCGGGAGGAGGAGGAGGAGCCGCGGCCGCTCCGCCCGCAGGCGGGGCCGGGGCCGGCCCGTCCTCCCGCCCGCGGGCCCCTCCGTGAGGGGAAACACCCCGAGCCCCCCCTCCCTCCCCCGGTACAGAAGGGCAGGGCGAGGCTGCGGTATAAAAATGTACACTTTATTACACCTTCAGGTAGGATACAGCACTATTCCTTATCATCCTACTGGGTCGAGTACAAATGCTCATCACTTTATGTACAGGTTGACTTTCCTAACACGCTCTCCCGGGAGAAAGACACATCGAAAAGGAAAAAGTAAAATTGAAAGAAAAAAAAAAAAAGGGGGAACAAAAAAAGGTGACTTTTATCTTCATCGACTGACCTAAACAAGAAACGATCGCTTCTTTAGACACAAAATCGGACCAGCACAACGATGCACCCAACAGCTGGAACTGTTCCCCCCCACCCGCCCCCCCACGACGTTCATGCACATAATAAAAGCTAAACACTTAAAAGTAAAACTGGGGCTAACTAAGCAATAGTTTTGGATGAGCAAGGCTATACTGTACACAGTGTCACTATCCATTACCACTGCAATTGCTTTGCATTTTAAACTACTCCACTGCCAGCAATCCCAGCTCTGTGGCTCGCCAAGGAGTTCATGGCACCGGTGGTTCGGCAGGGTCAGGAGAATACTACTGCATGCAAAAACAGCTTTAAAAAAACCCAAATGCCCTTGTATTTGCAGACCTGAGGGTCCAAGAAAAAAAAAATGATGCAGGACAAAAGAGGTATAAAATAAAAAAAAAAAAAAATCAGGAACGCTGCCTGAGCCAATGTTTACATTCGCGATGTAAACATCCTAACATTCTTAGGATAGGCTGTACCTATCCTAACGCAGAGGAGCTGGTGGGTATTCTTTCCTGTTTAAGCCACGTGGATTGCCAGGTACCAACACGTGTGGACATACAGAGGTAAAAACAAAAGATATGCTTTTCTTGCCCTTAAAATCAGGCTGCCCTCCTAAAAGAGTAAAAAGATCACAGAATGGAAAAAATAATTTTAAAATCATCTCAGAAAAGGAATGTTGTAATTTTGTCTGGATTTTACACATTGAGCAGTCTTCTTGCCAAAGTAAAGTAAATCCCTTCAAGCCACCAAGAGCTTTTTGATTCCTCACTCAGTGCTGTTTGCAAAGTGTTTTTCATTGTAAGCAAGAAAAGTAAAGAAACCCCCCACAGTTCTATGCAGCTTTTTGCTTCTTTTTTTCTCCGTAACAATAAGGCAAACTGATTTGGAGGAAGAGGCCACGCTCTGTTCCCATCCAAAATACCCACCTGAAGTTACATTCATCGTTAGCTTTAGTAAAAGAATAGTACAAAAGTTAGATCTTACTCTTTACACAGTTGAAGAATTAAGTCTTAGATTTAATTTCACTATTCTCCCTTCCCCCAGCCCCCCACCCCCCGAGCTGAAAGCCGAGTAAAAAGTACTGAACATTTAAACATGTTGCAAGAGCAGAATGAAGCTGAGAGATTAAATTTTATCAGTTGGAGATTTTCCATGACAGAAGTCCCATGAGAAACAGCTACATCTGTTTAGCTGTAGCCACTGAACAATTCTTTTACAAAAAAAAAAAAAAACAAACAATGGGCTACACTTCAATACACAACTACTATCAACACAGTATTTACTCAATTCATGCCTAAAATATCCATTATCTTAAAGTGAAATATGAGAGTGAGCACACAGGTTGGGTGATTCAATAAACTGTACACAAAACTACTAACAAACCTTTTAAAAGACTTACAAAAATGGAGAATGAAACTTTTTTTTTTCCTTTTTTAATTACATGTACTTACAGTTTTTCACATTTACTGGCTAAACTTTGCAGGGAGCACTTCAAATCTGTGTTAGGTCTTTCAGAGGGATTTACCTCTGGAATACCACGCAGCTTTTGTACTGATGGAAAATACTGTGCTGTATCAGCCACACTTGGTTCTTTGTGTGGCTTCACTGTGGATACTGAGCACACACTGAACTACAGCAAAGAGCTGCATATTCCCATGGGCAGGTGTGGTAAGTTAACACAGATGGATTTTACTGACATTTATGGCATATCACCATTTCACTTTGGAGAAGCCGGGCAGAATTTAGACCTAAGTAATGTTTGCTTTGTCTGGTTTGAATGAGCACAGAGAACACAGGCAGAACGCATCTTGTACAGAGTGACACCTTTGAGTGCTAAACAGCTGCTAATACACTGAAGTTATATGAGTTTCCATGTTTAAATGTTCACCAGCAAGAAACCTTCTGCTACAAAAAAAGAATAAAAATAAAGGTGGTTTGTGTTCATTTGGATGTTTGGAGTAGCTTCTCACTTGTTTCAGCAAACGAGAAATGCTGTTTTCCCTGTTATTGCATTATTTCAACTTGGTTTAGTAGGTGCCTTCAATCTGACAGTCGGCGTCCTCATCTGTACTTTTGCCTGCTGGTTCTGGGCCTCGGGTGTTGCTGGTGTCTGGGCTGGGTTCTGTACACCTGGAGCCTGAACCTGGGGAGATGCTGTTGTCACCACTTGCTGCTGGATCAGTTTCTGCTGGACGACCTGAGCAGTAGCAGTTGTTGCAGGGATCACCTGAACCTGCTGTTGACCTGCTGTCGTCTGAGAAAGTGTCACAGTTTGGGGCTGAGCCTGTACCTGGACATGAGGATGACACGGCAATTACAAAAGAATGGTTTGGCATTAAACTGAGCATTCATTACATTTCTGCTCTACAGAGGGAATCCTACTCATTTAGGTATTTTCTCTCTTAACTGACAGACATCTTAAACAAAGCAGGAAGGCTGGGAGGGACTCTGGGAACATAGGCTCTGTGGGATCACTGAGAAACACCATTCTGTCACATTTTCTAGAGCCTTATAAATCAGAACTAAGAGCCAACATGCCTGTAACTCAGACCTCTGCAGTGCAAATCCAATGACATGCCCTCAGATATAGTCAGAAGACAGATGGAAGGTACAGAAACCCTACTGAATATACAGGAAAATTTCTGTAATGCAGAAGTGGAAGTGAAGGAACAGGGAAATGATCAGAGGGACAGACAGAGGACCAAAGAGGTTAAAATGCTGACTCTGCACCCATATTGTGACAATAAATAAAGCCACTGGGGCTTCCCACCAGTCCCAGCCATTACCCTTTCAGACTACACCTGCCAGTCTCTATTCCCAATTTAGGGTAGAACAGTGTGAACTCTATCCAGAAATCTAATTTTCGTAACTCTATCCAGAGCAAGAGAGAAAAAAAAAAATCAACATCTCCTTGTTCAGAGGACAAGGTAATGAAAACTGAGCAGCTTCAGCTGCCTTTGTCAGATGCAGAAGCATAACAAAGTTACAAGGGCTTCTCCAGGAGAAAAATTACCTCTTGACTGATCCAAAAGGAATCCAGTGGGAAGCACTAAAAATGCAGTAAAAAGAATGCCACATACACATCAAGACCATAGTTTTAAAAGTACTTATCATGGCCTAATCCTACTGCCACTGATGGCACCGGTGTGTGTGGGAGGGAAACTATTTGTCTTTTTACCACGGACTCCCACAGTCCCAGAGTTATGCCAACATTGATGACTTTTGAAAATGATCTAGGAGCTCTTACTGACTACAAAGGACAACTCAACTTGTGTTGACTGATGAGGTTTCTATGCCCTGCTGTCTCCCTTGCCCTTGAAGCATTCACATCTGAGGTGATTATTAGTCAGCTTATACCACTTTATCATCATTTTAAGATAAACAGTCACAGATTTTATTCTGCACTAAAACACTGCAAAATGAACTGTGAGAGATTAAGAGCCAACTGGCTCAGAGTTTTGTGCACTGAAGGCAATAACTTCATCCACCATCCAAAGTTAAATCATGCCTGTCAATCAACTGCCTGTTGCCAACGATCTGGATGACATTGTTCTGAACAGTGTTAATTAAACTGCCTGGTAATTAGGGGAGGGGAAACCAAACCATCTGACCTTCTCTTGCCCTAGTCCCGTCTGTTACCAGACCACATTTGGAACAGCTACCACACTGTTCTGACTTTTACAAAGCACTTGGCACAGCTTTGTGAACTGGAACAAAACAACTTGTAACCTTCAATTTGTCCTAATTTTTGTAGAAAAGGCTCAGATGGTGCTCATTAGTTCAGTTATTTGCTATTTTGACTATACACCACCAGAAACCAATTTTTAGAAATTTTTATCAAACTCTAAAAAACATTTTTTAAAATCTGTTTTTTGTCTTATCTACGAATAAGTGATGAACAAACATTGCACCACCTACCAAAGTTTGAGACTAGAGAATATACGGCAGCTGACTCAGTATTGAAGACTCATTTTTATAGAATGGCACTTGCTGTATGCTTTGAAAATACTGCCTATGCCACACATAAGGTGAAAAACACAAACATTCCAAATAAATGAGCTTTCAGTAGGATCACGTTTTAGTGCTATGTTTGACAAGTGCAAAACCCACCTGTTGGGAAACTGAAACCATCTGCTGAATGTTGGCAACAGTAGCCTGTTGCTGGACCACTTGTGGGAGTTTTGCAACCTGTAGTGACATGAAATAAAGAAAGACTGGGTCAAAATAAAAAACTATTAAAAGAACAAAACTGGCAAAACTGCTACCAAGTGAAAACCCTTCCAAAGTCCTGTTCATGATAAGTTGTAGCTTGGCATTTAGAGTGAGACTGAATGTTTGTAAAACATTTGAGATCATTGAATTGAAGAACTTAACTAGGGGAGGAAGAGGAAAAGCCATATATTCTATGGCTTCCTCCTATCTATAAAATTGAAGGAAGCACATGAGTTCTAATGGGTTACACTATCTGGGATATACTTTTGAAAGAGCAAGGCTTCCAATTTCTAGCCCCCTTCTTTTTCTCCTTGGTTAGACTGATTCGGTTATGCAGAAAAGAAAATAAGTGAACTGTCACCTACACTTGGCTGCCAGAAACAGGAAGAACTCTGGATGAATTTTCCCTAGTAAACACTGTATGGAATCCCTTGCTTAATAAAAAGGAGTGACTTAATTTTTTTATTTCAAAGAGGAAAGGTGAACTTACAGCTCACAGTTCCTCTGACCTGCTTTAAGGGCACATATTCAGCACCAATGAATTTTATTAAAAAGTCAATTTAAATGAAAGTGTGACTAGAATTAATACGAGTGGGTGCTAAAATGCTACCTCACCTGTCATCTTTACAATTCTCCAGTTCACAGTACAGTTTATGGTGTAAACCTGTGTTACCTGTACCTGAATCTGGGCCTGCACTTGCTGAGTTCCACCTGGTTTCTGGGTTTGGGAAATTGGAGTTGTTAAGAACTGTGTTTTAATGGCAGGTTGTGTAGCATAAGTTACTTTTTGTTGTTGTGAAGTCTGCTGTTGGGTTTGGACCGTAACCTGCTGAGCATTTATCTGCAGAAGAGAAAAAAAAAAGGCATCAATGACCACAAAAGATTTAAAAAAACAGGTATGTAGCTAACAAGATTAATTACATTTATTTATTGGAAAAAAAAAAAACCCTCCCAGGATTAGAAATAACAAAATGAGCACTAGATGAAAGCTTTCACCCATTCATACAAGTATTCAGAACTAATTAATGTATTTATTGAAAAGGTTCTCTCTTACACAGGGCATTCATACAATAATGCACTTCCAAAAAGCCACATTGAGATGGCCTTCTCATGATCATGATATTCTCATGGCACATGAGAACGTGACATTTGAGGAAAAAGTATATTTTGCACAAATTGTATTGTAAGCAGTGAAAATCTCTGGGAATTTTCCACATGTGGTCATACTTGAAGTGACTAAAGGGAATCCTAATCTTTGTTTGGGGCATGAGAAATCAAACCAACCAACCACCTTACTGAAAAAATAATTAAGCACCTGACAAGGCACGTGAGAGCCCTTTCTCTCCAGATATACTGAAGATTTGTCCCTAGAAATCCTGACTGACTCTCTGGGAGTCTCCTCATCATCCAGAGCCAAAGTCTCCCAGCCACAGAAGCATTGCATAACTTAATGGGAGAGCAAACAACTGTACCTTTTGCTGCACAGTAGCTTGTCCCTGTGCAACCTGGGGCTGGATCGCTTTCTGCTGCTGTGCTGCTTGATGGTGCTTGAGTTTTAGAAGCTGCTGGACATGAAGTGGCTGTGCAACTACTGTCTGGCCTCCTGAAAATTACAAAAATAATTAGAACTGTAAGAGTATTGCTTTGCTCCAGTAATCACAGCTTGCAAACAGAGATTCTGCTTTTTATAGGCTTATACATCTGCATAGCTTTGAGCACTAATAACCCACTGGTTTTAATGGGAATAAGACATATGGATTTTGACACTGGAGAAAATTTCTTATCTAAGGGCATGAGTAAGCTAACTTCATGTTCTAACAATAATCTTCCTCCTGGAAAAATTCTGTCTATACTATAGGAGACTTATGAAATACAATTCTTCTCATTTCCAATTTGCATTTTAAAAAAATTATAAAATCACCATGTCTTTATTTTTTAAATTCGATCTGTTCATCTACTGTCATATACAGATTTAAAAAAAAAAACAATCACATCTGGCTAAAGAATCATGCCAACCTCCAGGTTAAATGGAGTAAGAATAACCCTCTTTTCTGAAACAAAGGGGCATGCAACCTCTACAACTTCAGTTTTGAGAAAGTGTGTGTCCCACAGAAAACATTACTTAAAACATTCCACTTTTAGAAAAGAGGGATTTAAAATTTTATTGTTCCAGCAAGCCTGTTCACATACCTGCTGCTTTCTGTGGCTGCCCGATGGCAACACTAATGCCTGCAACAGTAACAGGGAGTGTAGTGACTCCTGCTGATGACACAACAGCAGCTGGAACAGACACCACCGGAGGCTTTGCCAGAGCAACTTGGGCTGCTTGTGGAGTTTGGGCCTGGATCTGTCCTTGTGCTTGAAGCTGGGAAGCAGGAACACGAGTCTAAGCAGTAAGGAATGAAGATTATTGTACCGGCACAAAAATATTTGCTGCATATAACAGGTCATAACAAAGTGACAGTTGTAAATGTTTCTAAATATCAGTACAGTAAGACAGCTCAGAGATGCTATCAGTGGGTAAGTGCAATGCAAAGCTATTTACATTACAGCTGTCTCTTTTGTACTGCCTAAGCAATGCAAGGGGCACTTGTGTGTGTGAATGATCAGTACCCAGTTCATTTAAAGTCAGGTGTTTAGGGCTGTTTCTGCAAAGTCAAAGCCAACTTACCAGCCGAGCGACCTGCAGGTTGGTCACAGTGGTGCCCGTGAGCACCGCGCCGGGACGAGGGGCTGTCACTGCAGTGAGCTGCTGGGTTTGCTGCTGCTGCTGCACTTGCACTTGTGCTGTTTGCTGCTGTGCCCCTTGCTGTGTCTGCTGCCCTGCCTGCTGCTGGGGGAGCTGCAGCTTCTGCTTCTGCAACTTGATCAGCTGCTCCTGCAAAAATCAAACACTTCCATCATTTTCAAATGTTTACATTAGAGGAAAAAAATGCAGAGGAATCCAAAGCTTAAAAGGAGAAACATTTTATACCAGACTATAGTTAAGACCAAGGAGCTAAGAAACTCCTTTACACAATGGCTTGCTAGTGAGTAACAGTAAGTGCTTTACATCCTGCCCTAGTGGTACTGTGGAAAGGGCTGTCAGACTCACTGCCTGCATGCAATTTTAGTAGGTGAAATTTTAAGAGAGAAATACATTTCACTCTAGCCCAAGAGAACAGGATACAACACACACTGCTAATGATGCTTACAGGAACAATGAGAGCAATGTGCCCCGTTACTTCAGAAGCATTTCCTCACCTGTGACAATTTCCCTACGGTTTTTATTTGAGCTGGAGATTGGGCTTGTGCCTGAGCCTGGATCTGTGGGACCTGCACCTGAGCAGCCTGCTGCTGCTGCTGCCTCAGAAGCTGGAAGTGAGCAGGGGTGATGGTTTTGCCAGACAGCTGGACTGTTGGTGTAGCTGTGAATAAAGAAAAAGCAAAATGCTCTGAAGAAAGCTTTTCAACATTCCATTTAATTCACTGATTTCACCCAAAAAGTCAAGCTGTTAAAATGCATATTTTTCTGCTCCAGCACACTTTGTGGACTTACTACAAATAACAACACATTAGCATAAAAATGATGCGAAAGCAGAGTAAATAATAAAATACATGTGCCTTTCTTCAAAATGGCTTTTAGTCGAGACAGTCAATTCTAACATTTTACTGCTAGATTGTTAATAATCTTTTTAAATTGCAATGCCTAGGGGCCCAGCTGCTGTCCACTGCAACACTTTATCCAGAAACACCTGAGAAAAATGTAATCTGAGCACCGACAATAAAGCAAGTTAAAAATCACAGCCCTGTTTGTGTTCCGGACCTTCAATATTGTGGGACTGTGGTGATCTAACAACACACAGAAACTCTGGGGTCCTTTAGGTACCCTTGGAAAAAGTCCTTTGAACACATGATTGTTACCTGGTGTAACTTGAGTGACCAAGGACCTGGTCTGGGCCTGCACAGGCGTGAGGTTGGTGGTCACCACGGCGGAGGCGGTCACCGAGGTCACTGCCCGCACGCCCTGGGTGGAGGCGATGGTCACCAGCTCGCTGGAGGCGGCGGGCGCTGCCGCCGCTCTCTGCTGCGTGTGAACCACCTGGGCGGTGGCAGTGCCCCCCGAGGTCTGCAAAGGAACACACCTGGCATTGCCCACGGTCTCCAGGGCCTCACAGAAAGCTAGGGAACTTTCTGGAAACAGACCGTACAATTTTATAAACAAACACAGAACAAAAAAGCCCCAAATCCTTCTTATACTTTGATCAGTAGCTGGGTGAATCTTTTTCAAACAGGTTGGTCACCAAACACTTCACTACATTACAGAAATTTGATTTGAATACCTTTCAATATTTTGCTTTATCTTCCAGAGTCCTAAACCATTAAAATAATAATAATAAAGATCATAATTAACAAAGCATAAAACAGTTACAGTCTGAAAATGATCATGACATAATACATTGCTTTTAACAGCACTCATCTATAAACTGTTTTTAATGGTATTAAGTATTTTTTTCTGATAAAGTCTTCCAGTGTGTTCTGATGCTTTGGTAAGGGAGAAGGGTTGGATACAGAACCCCTTGAAATTTGCAAGAAGCAGAATTTCTGACAACGTGGAAAGCTAAAGAAGAAAACAGATATGCTGATAAATCAAGCAACCAAAATCAGCCCAGGGACACAACTAGACACGATCTACTCACAGTCAATGTTCCAGGTATAACAGGTGAAGCCAGACGTTTATTGATGGGCTGAAAGGTGGCAGCAGGGACCCCAGCAACGGTGTTCACGATGACATTTCCACTCACTGTAGCTGAAAGCAAGCCAGGATTAAATGTGAGGTTCTGAAAACGAAAACCCAAATGTCCCAGTATCTCCAGTGCCCCATTATCAAGCCTCCTTACCAGTCTGGATGCTCGTGCCCGTAACTGCTGTTTTGATGGTGCCCGCCTAATCAGAAGACAATTAAAGTAACAGTTCAGAAAAACCACAGAAAAAACCTGAACACAGCTCTCACTCTAACCATGCTGTTTAACACAATGTTGTAGTCCAGAAGTGACAAAATAAGAAAAATGCAACAGAACACACAGATATTTCTGCAGTTGTTCGTTGATTCTACAGATCAACAACAGCTAATACACAGATTAGGATTCTGCCACAGTAACAAGCAGTTCCAGACCAGTCAAGTGTGTGGCAAATACTGGTCACTTGACATCCCTGTTGCAGAAAAAGGGAGCAACATCTTACTCTGGCACACCACAGACAACCCCTCACACAGGAACATCACTAAGCACTAGATGCATAGCAATACTTATGGGTCAGAACCCATCCTCTGTGTCTTCCTGCAAAAGCTGTAGTATTCTTGCCCTTTAACAAGCAAAATAAAACCACCACTGCCTGCACACATTAGTGGGAAAACTGGATTGGCTCTAAAAACAAAAGCCTCAGACCAGTCATCAGATTCATTAAAACAAGATTCTAGATTTAAGGAAGACATGGAAAATTTGCACGAATTTGCAGTAAAACCACCATGGTATATCCTGTAGGATGCAACACTCCACTTGCCTTGCAAAAGTTAATAAAGTTGTGGTTTTTAAGCTCCTTTAACAGAGTGTTTCTTACAGCTATATTCTCTTTATTCTCCAAGTTCTCTGTATGAATACTTTTCACTGACTGTGTAAATGTATTCGCTCAGACTTCCTTAAATTAAACTGGAAAAGGAAAAAATCTTTGCATGGTGTTTTTCCACCTTAGAATGCCAACACCTATAGCTACAGTGGTACAAACAGCCTTCACAAAGGAGGAAAACAGAACATACCCAGGGGAAAAAAGCAAGAAATACCTTTTATCTCACTATACTGACCGAAAATTCTCACTTTCCAGAGAAAATCCAACACAAATATGGCACACACAGAAGAGCTGAAGCTACTACATCAGAGACACCAAGCTCTCCCTTTCTTACCAATACTGCTGTGTTGGCCACAGTAGTGACTGCAGTCTGCACCACTGCCTGTGGCTGCTGAACTACCTGTGCCTGTGGCTGTGGCTGAGGCTGGGCCTGTGCCTGCTGCACCGTGGGCTGCTGTGCTGGCTGCTGCCCCGCCTGCTGCTGCTGGGGCTGGGGGCCTGTCTGCTGCTGGGCCCTCTGCTGCTCAGCCAGCGCCTGGAAAGCAAAGAGGAGCTTCAGTTCCCAAGCATGTAACAAGCAGGATGTGTTTTTTTTAAAAAAAGCAAAATAAAGCAACAAACAAAACCCCTTTAATTCTAACCACAAAATCCCTCTAATTCTAACCACATATTACATGTGTGTGCGCAGAGACAGCTCACAAATCTGCCTTCACTCTCCAAGTCCAGGTTACATGACCCGACTAGTTTCAAACCACAAGCTATACTCATGGTTATAGGCTTAGAGCATAGCACAGCAAGCAACTTACCACCCACAAACAAGGACAAGTAGCTCTTCCTGAATAATATAAGAAAGGAGGCTACAGAATGGTCAAGAACAAAACAAGATGTTTACATGTTTTTAATATCTTTTCCCAAAAGATGCTCCTTGTTGTTTAATGAGCCTAAGTGTGACAGCAGGCCCGAGGTCCCACTTTAGGCCTTGGATATCTAAACCCCAGTATGTGAAGCAATTTGCAGCTGTTCATAACATCTACTGTATTGCCAAACTTGTCCCAGGAGGCACCTTTGCTCATATCTCCTCTTCTGTCTAATGTTTTAATGACTTCAGTCCCATGTGCAGCTGAGATGGAAACCATACCTTTTTCTCTTTGGCAATACGTTCTGCTCGGAGGGATGCGACTTGAATTGGAGGAAGTGGTTTATCATAGTTGATTCCACTACAAACAATGATAAGGCAAAGCACACAACAGTTAAAAATAACTGAAACTTAAAAAGCAAAGGAAAGACAGCACTTTTAGACAATTCATAACTCTTGTAAGACGGGGAGTGCCCACCTTTCTGCAAGCACCGATGCGTGTTTTGGATTCTTCTGGAAAGGATTCATGCCAAGCCTGAAATTGAGCAAAACCATGTTACTGGAGACAGAAAAAGCTTAAAACCAGGACTTAATTTCACACTTTTTAGCATATGACACTGCAATTTTGGTGAAGTTTTCATGATACTCCCATCAGTACTGAAGCCTGCATACAGACACACATTTTAAGAAGTACTCAGAAAATACTCTAAATAAATGCAGAAAAAGTGCAGGAAGATACTTAGAAAAGAATGTGCTATTAAACAGCATAGACACTAAAAGTTTACAACTCAGGCAAATGGATATAAAGTAGATTTAAATAAAAACAACTCAGTGCTGTGCTGCTCTTAACGAGAAAGAGCAAATTCTTGCAGTGAGTAAAGTCTAACCCAAACACATTGAAGGTGTCCAGTAACACAGGACACAGGGAGAGAGATCAAGAACAGAGAAACAGAGTGCACAGTTTCCAGGAGATCTGTGGTAACAGGGAGATCAAATGATCCCAGGTAAACTTACAGAGGTTTGATGGGTGGACTTCTTTTCCCTGCAATCATTTTCATCATCTCAAAATGGTTAGTATAGAGTTGCGTGTGGGTTGCACCCTCGTCTTGAGCATAGATCTGATTGGTACGAAGTGGGCGGCTGTTTTTAGTCTAAAAAAAAGAAAACAAACCAACTTTCAATTGCAAACACACCCACATGGCATTTTGTCTATGTATAAACACAGGGTGCGCTTGTAGATTATTTAAAAACGTACTCCAACATATCTAGCACAGACTGGTTTCTGCCTCGTGTCACTGATAACTTACTGTTACACAAAACTCTATGGGAAATATATAAAGAAAGAGCAAAATAAGGAGCAGTTCTCACGGTCACACTGGCATCAGCACTTGGGGACATACAAAATGGCAAACTCTAATTTGAAAAAGAATCTTTGCTTTAGTTTAGATTTTGCAAGTTTAATTCAGTACCCAAACCAAGAGCCCATTAGTTTATAGTTATGCACAGCGCACACATAAGATAATAAAACAAAACCATCACTGCACTGCTCTCCCAACAAAGCTATGTTAACATCCACACACCATGCCACTCTAACATTTGGATTCTCCTAAGCAGAAATTGCCAGTCAGGGACAAACCTCCTTATCACTCAGAGAATGGGACTACAGCAGAAGTTCCAGATTCTCTGCCCAGCTCTGTCACTAAATTGCTGTGTGGTTTGGAAGAAGGTGTTCATAGTCATGGAATTGATTTTTGTTTCTGTAGCATCCTATCATCCTCATTTACTAAAAGGTGTTTCAGGCATCAAATTCACTATATATTTGTAATCCACTTAGACTCTAGTATGAAGTTTATTCTTAAGATCCTAAGTACCATCAGGATAAGTTACATGGTGGTTGTTAGGTGGAAAAATACCCACTACAGTTTAAGTGAAATCACAAACTTCTTGCGTGATCTAAAATTTATCTATCAAATCCAAAAGCTGAAGTCTGGAGTCAATCCACTGTATCAACAAAGAAAGGAAAAATAAATTTGGAATTTTAATTGATGTTTCAGAACTCAAGTAACACTCAACATGGATCTCATATGAATTATCTGCCCACCTCCATTGCTGCTAAATACCACAGTGTCTAGATTTGATTTTGAAAGAATACCAATGCACACCTTATAAATACTTTTTGTCTTCTTTTTAGGATTAGCTTCGTACATTAGCTGTAAAATAAGAAGGAAAGTTAGATGATCTTTTGTGGAAGATTTTGTTCAGGTGCTTTTTCTTTTCAAAGAAATCACATAAAATAAGTGGAAATCCTGATGAGAATAATTTAAAAAAATCTTTTAAAAGTTATTTATTTACACTGTTGAAACGTTTAACAAAAAAAAAAACAAAACACAAGTGTTTATGGAGATAAGGAAAAAAAACTCTACGAACTTAAGGTAAAAAATAGAGACGCATCACTCTGTGTAAACTCACCTTTCCTTCTTCCCGTGGAATAATGACATTTTCGTATCTGTTCCGGCACTGCTTTGGGGAGCGATAGACTCTGCTGCACGAGTTGACAACGTCACTCACAAGGTCCCAGTTGGGAGTGTGTGCTGGCGACACAACAGCAAGATTTAAAGGAAGCTCCAGCAGCTGCTTCACTGCCTGCAACAGATAAAGATGACAAATGGTTACCATCTTCCAAACCTACCCTTATCTGCATGTCCACACACCATTACCACAATGAGACAGATAGCTCAGGGCTAAGGCTCTGTGTTCACCTGCATTGACAGAGAATAAATAAACATAAAGTGCTATTATGCAGATTGATGTGCAAGGAAACCTTTGGAGACTGGTATGAGAGAGACAGAGAGCTGCCATTCAAGTGCTGCCCTCCTCTGAAGAGTGAGGAGAACCTTAGATGTGTTATCCTGTGTCCAGCCAGCACAACTACTCTGAAATGTAACAGTAAGTGGTTTCTAAAACAAAAAAGGCCTTAATCACACATTTTGTAGTTTAACCTTAAATTCCTCCTTAAAGGAACACAAACAGGCAATCTGTCTATGTCAGCAAAATGCCAAACTAGCCATTAAGAATTAGAAATAACCTTGAAGAAATAAAGTACAGGAATAACAACATAATAACAACAGAAACTGCTGGTATCATCTGACCTGCAGAAGTGCCCAGTCTTCGCTGATCAACCACTCTGGATTATCCTGTCCAGCCTCAGTAGCTGGTTTGACAAGTGTTGGCAAAGGCTTTGCAAACTGTGTCTGTTGTTTCAACAAGATGTTCTTCTTTTGCTCTTTGCCCTCTCGGCGCATTTTCAACATTCCCGGAGTTGCTCGATCAAAAAGCGAACGAGGTGGAATAACTGTCTCTCCATGACGTTGCTTCTTCTTCCTACCTGCAGCTAAGACATAAAATAAAACATTATTGGCAAACAGATATTGCTGTTCTTTGATTCCTCTACTTATAGCTGCAAAATGTTCCTACATGTACAGAGCATTCCATGCTGCCTCTGAAAAGCTTAGTGAGCTACTAAACAGAGCCTGGTATAAAGTAAGACCAGCCTTGTCATAATTCACATAGTAGAATGTCTGTTTTCTAAAACTGTCTTTAAGGACATCTATGTGACTAAAAAGAAGACACATCATAAGAATGGGGCCCTCCCTTGATTCTGTTGCTTCAAGGCCACAGTGAGACAAGAAATTCATCTCTTCAAACCTGCAAATTTGATGTTTACTGGAATAGACATGGAGAAGAGATGAAAAATCCCATTTTTTTTAACTTTCAGCAGTACATCTCAGAACAGTTTTGAGCAAACACTTACCAGATGGATCTGTTTTGTGTCGTTTACGCTCCTTCCTGACATACACTGGAGGCAATTTTGATTCTGGAATAGGGGTGGTGTCATACATCAGGCACATAACAGAATCTATGTAGATATCATTGTCATCCTGTGGTGGAGTGGGAGGAGTCCAAAGCTGTACAGAACAAAACATGTAAGTACTGCAATATTAAATCTCCACTGATCTTTATGCTTCAAGAAAATAAAAAGCCTGTTTAAGTTGCCTGGTGTTATTTTTACTTACCGGCATAATTTCAGTTTGTCCATCTGGACCTTCGTAGACATATTCCTACACAGCAAAAAGAAAACACAATTCAAATGATCCAACTGAACCTTGAAGGGAAAAGATATTCTCAGAATAACTGTTAAGAAATACACTTTTAAGAAAAACAAGACTAATCAGGAATTACTTTGTGGTATGCATCCTCCCGAGTGTAGGTTAGAAGTTCCTCTTCATCCTCCCAAAGCATTTTTTGCTCTTTTTCCTTTAACTCCTTCATATGCTGGATTTCCCAAGCTTTCTTTGCACTTTTCAGTTCCATCTAGATGAAAGTAAGACTCCTTAGAAACTATGCAGCAACAGACACTGGATTAGAAGCCATCAATTTGTATTTTTATGGATAAACTCCTTGAACTTTGACATTTTCAGGCATAGAAATCATATAGCAATTTCTTAACACATACTTTCACAATCATTTAGAAGATATTTCTTGGTCTCCGTTGAGGGTTTTTAAACCATCAAAATAAAGCCATCAGAGAACTTCAGTTAAACAGTGAAGACAACCAGAACACAGGCTCACTGAAATTAATGACATTTTTCCCCTGTTACAGATGGAGTACAACAAATATTTGCTGAGCCAGGCTGAATGTAATTCCCATTTTTAAAAAAGAAATTAAGAACTGACACCTGGTTAAAACCAGAGAATCCCAAAATAATGAGCTCTCTGTAAGACATTATGCTCTTCATAAAGCACAGGGAGAAAAGATCACAGAAGTGCCTACAATATATTCCACATCATTGACGAAACTTTCATTTCCTACTGAAAATATAATAAATGTTGTTCAGTGGCAGAACAACACGGAAAAGATTGGTTGTTTTACCTCATTCAACCGTGGCTCATTGTCCTCAACTGAACCGTGGAAGAGCTCTAGATAATTCAAAGCATACCTCTCAATTGGAGTCAGCTGAGAGAACATATCAAGGGGGAAAAAATGTTAGTTTTAGGATAATAAAAGAATTGTTATCCAAATATCAAAGCTCTCCTTAAAACTCATCTCCCTCTCTGATGCTTAACAAATCAGTGGGAGATCTCCCATTCACTTCATGAGAGTATCAATCCCATAGACAACAAAGTTGCTTTAAGGCCAGACTGCAAAGAAATCGAAATAGTTGAACTACACATTACTTTTTAGCCAGATATTCATAGAGAGTCATGGTACCTGATCCACAACAGCAACTAACTCCTGCAGCTGTGAGGGCTCTTCATAGTATTTTGTCTCGTAGAGCTCTGAGATTAAAGGTTCAATGCTTGACTCGGATCCTATTTCTCGTATGTGATCATTTGACTCCTCATCCTCTCGTTCAATACTGTTGAGGGCCTTTCAGAAGGACATAATTGAAAAATAATTAAGACTTCAAAACCGTGGAAAGAAATTCCATAGGAAGTTCACTGAAACGCAACACAAGTTTCTGGAGAAGTCTCTGCTGCAGCAAGAGAAACGGTCCCCAGAAAGTATAAAACTCATCTGTGGGCTTTTGGAAGCTTTGTCACAAGGAGAATGACAAAACAATGTAAAACTACCAGAAAAAGAGACTGACAGAATTTACATAAATAAAATGAGATTAGACAGCTGTTTAATACTAATGTTGCACAGCTGTATTTTTAATGTATGTGTTAATAATTACCTCTATGAAAGGTCTTGCAACTTTAGGTGAAATATTTTCTGCTGGAGATGGCTCTTGAGAAAGTACTACAAATTCTTCTGCTTTCACTCTAAATCCAGAATCCTCCATAGGAGAATGAACCTCAAACAATTCCTGAATCGTTTGCTTCATAAATAGAAGAGAAAAAAAGAGAAATAAATTCAGCTTTTGGGAGCATTCTATTTTTTAATATATTGGCAGTGCCAGGCAGGATGGACTGGCTTCATCAGTGCAGTCACTGTCTCATGCATCTTCAGAACAGCAGTTGAGAACCTATCTCTCTAAATGCCCAAACTTTAAGTTTCATATTTTTAAAGCTGTTGAAACCTTCATCCCCATAAACTCTGCAGAATTTTGCAGCAGGGTGAAGAAATCAGAATATATTAAGTCATAGAGGTGATGTCTGTGCATCACTATGCAAGTAACGGAACAAAAGCAGATGGACAGTATTTGAGAGAATGTGGCCCAAACACTGAGAGTTCAAGCAATCATGAAATCCAATATGTTTGCTATTTAATTCTAGCCCAAACAGACTTCTACTAAACTGTTACTAAACACTCCAGCACAGATGCTTGAATTTATTAAACACTGCAACACAGGTGTTTCAATGTATTCTGAATATTAACTTACCTGTGTTAAAAAGGCCATTGAATAGTCAGTTCCCTGAGCAGCTACTTCTCTGATCAAGTCCTTTGTGCCGTTTTTCAAAAGTTTCTCTTCTACAGAATTACCACTGACAAGCCTAAGAAAAAAGGAAAAGTACAGCAATCTGATAAGTCATTTCCAAATCAGCTTTCAGAAACAAAAAGATAAATTGTCCTTAGACAGTAACACAGGACTCTTAAAATGTAGAATTTGTGGGGTTTTTTTTAGTTCTGGTACAGACCCAGAAAAAAAACACACTACTACCTCCTCTTTAAAACTTTCTTTTACTAATTCATGTAATAAAAAAAAACCCCAACAACATAAAGGATCTCACTTGAAAAATTCCATGTAGACTAAGAGACAAAACCCATGCAGGTATTTGGTGTTAAACCTCATACACATTTTCCCATGATATCCTGGCATCTTTTATATTGAAGTCAGGTGAAGTTTTCACATGGTTTCCACTTTATTCCAAATCATACAGGGCAGTACTACCTGGAGTAACCTTACATTAAAGCATGTTAAAGAGCAGACGTTGATTGCAACCATTACCTGTATATATGGATATCTTTACATCTCCCAATTCTGTCACACCATTCCTGAGCTTTTGCATCCATCACTGGGTTTAAATCATTGTCATAGAACACAACAGTGTCTGCCTCAACAAGATTGACTCCAGTGGAACGACTGTGAGAGGAAAGGATGGCACAGAAAATGCGCTTGTCTCTGTTGAAAATTTTCATCAGCTCCTACAAAAATGGAATCAAAGCAAGGAGTAAATAAACACATACACAAAAGAAAATACCAAACAAAATTCACTATAGCCCAATAAAAACCAAAGTTTTTTATTGAAAACTTGGAACAAGTCCAGGTGTTTCAAACTGAATAAGGAATTAGGCAGATTTCCTTCCCTTGCTGTAGTGTATAAAAGCCTGAGCAGCAAGTATTGCTGTACCAGTGGCCAGCTGTTAGAGCACACTTACCTGTCGTTGTTCCTGGTTAGCATATTCATCAATCCTCACAAACGTGAGGAAATGGAAATTCAGGAACAACTCCAGTATGTCCAACATCAGAATCATCTGCGACAAAATCAGCACACGGCGCCCTTCGGATTTCAACTTCTGAAGCAAGACAGCAAGAGCTTCTAATTTTCCTATAATTCAAACAGAAAAAACAATTGTGGTTTTACACAGGAATTCCACTGCTGTGACACAGGAAATTACTGAAATATTGTCAGCAAATGCCCTCCTTTACCTGAGTCATACTGCACCAGTCGGAGGTCGGGGAACTGCAGCAAGTGAGGAGTTGTCAGCTTTTGCAACTGATGCAAGTGTGGAGCTGCCTTCTGCCTCAGGCTGTGCTTGAGGAGTTTCAGTCTGTGACTATAGGAAGGAGGAGGATTTGCTACATATAAACATGGGGGAGCAGCAACTGCAGCTGGCAACACGAAGAGAGCCCTGTGAAAAGCATCAAAAGAAGGGAATACCAATTTAAAAAGCTACACACAAAATTATCATTTATAATCACAGATGCAGCAATAATTTTCAGCCTGTCAAATGCTATCCACTACACGTTGGTCTTGGCTAAACTAGTTTGTGCCTGCATCTCTGGATCTTAACTCTTGTTAATTGGCTCCAAGAGGTATCTATTCACAAGTAAATCCAAAGTGTACAAATGTAAGCTTAAGTATGGTCAGTTGAATCTGGTTTTGAAATTAGGAATGAGACACTGAAAACTCTTTATTATAAAGATCCTGAATGAAACAGAAGTGACTGTCATTTTTATGTCCATGCTGAACATCATTTACTGCTAAATAAGTCAGTCTAAACCAAACAAGCTCACGAACAGAAACACAGGTTCTTTGAAAAAGTGTTTTAGAAATAACTAGACATGGTAAAGGCTTATAAGGCAGAGTCCCACCTGTCAACAACATCCTTTAGAGATTCTTGTTGCTGAACCAAGCTCAGGATCATTTCTTGCAAAGGGTTACTTGTTCCTCCGGAGGCACTTGAAGAAAGGCAACAGTTGACGAAGCCAGCCCACCTCCAGCTGCTGCCTTCACTGGGAGCCAGCTGGGAGGGCTTCCTTTCCCCAGCCAAAGAGCAAACACTCAGCACGTCTCTGCCGTACACCGGGGCCCGCGAGCAACGGCGCTCGTTGCCAGAAAATATCCTGTCCAGGCGCTCCTTCAGAAGCCGGTTCTTCTCCTCATACGTCTCCTTTGCCAGGAAAAGTTGGAAAAAACCACATTTGCTGCTCATCACAATCACTGAGGAATATGAGTTCCTTCAGAATGAAGCTATGAGGGTCAGAGTGCTGTGTGCTTTATACCATTAGCATCTCACTTTGTAACTGCTACTAAGACCAATCACAAAAGGTATAAATTTCAGACAAAATTTGCAGACTGCAGCTGAATTCAATTCATATTAGACGGTCAATTCTATCTCAGTTTAGTATCTTCTCATTTTTTTGAAGTACATTTTCATAGCTTTCGAAATAAAACAAAATTAATCATTAATAATTTCAATTAACACTTTAATTGATAAGGTGCAGGTCCTTGCACAGTTTGATATATACTTGATGTTTCCCGATGCTTTATAAGTTGCTTGAGTATCTTTTCTAAAAATTTGTTAAGACTACAAATCTATTAAAATTTGTCCGTCTTTGTGTTCAAAACACATAGAAAAATCTCATGATTCCTTAATTTATGCATTGCTACATAATTACAATATATTACAGTTAAAAGAACCTGTCTGCTATCACAGCACAAGAAAGCTGTCAGATGCTTTTATACACCAGAATTTATTTTAAACTATGGATTACGGATGAAAATGCATCAGATCTGTCAATCTGAAACACTGACAAAAGTTGGGGCTTTTTTTACTTACTTGGTAATTATCAAAGTTCCTAATTAATTCTGGCTTTGTAAATTATACCTTCCAACTATTACATGGACTTAGCATTGACTCTGAAAAGTTGTGTTTCCATAAGAAAATAGAAATGGAGTACCTGTGACTGTCCATGTGTAGGTGCTGGTTTTAACACTGCTCCCATGTCACCAGATGGCAAATTGGCAACTGCAGCTCTACCTGGAATACAAACTGAGGATAAACCTTGTGTTTATATATTTATTCTTCTGAAGATTGCTCTACTTTATTATTTGCAGTAAGTAGACATTTCATAGTTATGATATCATCACTGTAGACAAATTTTTAGTCTAAATGTCCATTGGGTATTGCAAATCTGTACTTTGTTAAACATCAGATATCTGACAGGTATTTACACTGATTGTTTTCACAGAAATCCAGGATAGAGCAATGAAATTTTACTTTGCTTTGTACAAAGACCTGCTGCATTTGTACTTGAATCAAAATGTCATGTATAGTGCAATATGTATTAACATTTAGAAGTCATACTCTAATTCAGGAAAAGATTGTTGTAATTTATCTTAAACAAATCATCTAAGATTTTTCAGAAAACATATCAATTCAGTGTATCTACAAATTGATAAAACTATACAATGCAATCTCAGTAGCATTCTACACATTAATACATTGAAATGGAACAGAAAACAGTCTGTTTGAGGGAATGGTTTATATCCACAAAAAATTACAGCAGATGGCCACTTCCAGTGAATGATCTCCTAGTGCTGTATTTAAATTTATATAATTTAAAAATCTGCTGTTCTGTTGCATTAATTTCTCTATTATTTTTGATCAACATCTTGTCTGTGTTTTTAAACAAAGAACTGATCACATTTGCAGCAAGGTGCCAAACACCTAAGCAACACTTGCAGAGGGAAAAGGAAAACTGTAGCTTGATCAACTAGAGAAGATAATTAGATAAAAGCAAAATCAATGTGGAAAAATGGAGAGAATTGTTGGACGTTCTCTCTCAGTATAAAAAATAATCACCCTTGACTTTTCACTGCAAAAATTAGCAAAGTATTTCAAATTCACTTCTTCCCACTAAACTTTGACCTAAAGTAAAACTAGCAAATAAAAATACATCTATAATAAAATTGCAAGCTCTCCCAAGTTTGTACTAAAAATTATCTAAAATCTCCAGTACCCATCATGCACAAATGAGAAGGATTTGCCTCACAGTTTACCTCCTTCTGAACTCCAGTTATGGAATTATGATCTGTAACAATTTGGAGTTATATATCAATGTGATTTTAGTAATTGAATATTTAGACAGATACAGTTCTTCAGGCTGGAAAACCCACCTTGCTGTGTCACTGCCGTGGAAGTTGGGACACCTGTCTGATGCTGGTTTCCTAAAGCATTCAGAGCATTCTGCACAGTTCCTGCTTGGGACACTGTCTGCATGACAACTGGGCCCTGAGGTCTCAGGTACTGCTGGCCAGGTGCTGACACAATCTGAAGGACACTTCCTGCATGGGAGAATTTTAAAACACATTAGGTTGGATAGAGTGGAAAATAATAAATAGTTTTCTCTAGCAAAACCTATTCCTCTTGCAAACTGATCATTGCTGCTTCAAACTATGTTGAATTTTCCCAGACAAGTTCACTGCACTAATCTGCCACAACATCCAGTAAGAGGGAAACACCCAAGTCTTCATAGTTAATGAGGGGTTTCTTGTCATAGGGATATTATTCTAATCTAGGTGCTTATACAGAATTTAGACAAAATTCAATCAACCAAAAAATATTCACTTAATATTCCCTCTATTTATTTTGTTGGCCACACAGAATCAAGATATCTAGGTTCTCCTGAATTCCACCAGCAAGAGAAATTTGAGGGTAAAATGTATTGTAGGTAGAGCATTCAGGTCAGGGCAATAGTTGGGTCAAAACTCAGAAGCACATCAACCTTGAAGTATTATTTACACCATTTCAGAACAAATCAAGAATGTCCTCAGTTTTGTCTGTTTCTGTTCACCAGGGAGTTTACATCAAATAATGGTTCACCTTACTGTAGCTGCATTGCATGGATATGAAAACAAATTAAATAATAAAATTTTGGAAAACAATACAGAAAAAGAAAGTACCCATGTCTTTCATTTGATAGGCACTAATTTTTCAAACCAGAGGGATCTCGGCATCCCTGTCTCACACAGAAAATAGGAAGAGCAGAGCAGTACAAGCAGCAGGGATGGAAAAATCTCCTTAACATACAGCAATAAGGAACATGTTGCCCATATCAAAACATGAGCATCCTAAACAATGGAAAACTCCCTGTTTTGAAATAAGTACCTTGTAACTGCAGGGGCTGCCCCGCAGTGAGCTGGCGAAGCTGACTGTGTGACAAAGTGAACTTGTTCCCTTGGAACTGCAGCGTTACCGGGGTCTCTGGCTGAGCGATCCTGCCTTGTGCTCCTGCTATAGAAGCCAGCTGGGCTATTTTTACTACCTCACCACCTGTTAAGGGGGGAAACAGGCATTAAAAAAAACCCCAAAGTGGGAGGCGAGTGGTTCAGTATTCACAATTCTACGCTTTGGTTAGTAAACTGGTGCTGAAGCGCCTTCCATGCATAATTATACTTAGTGCATCAAAAGTGTCATATAAAAGTTAAGCAGGTATTGCTTTCTATATTTGTTGGACAAACTGGAAAGAAGTTGATTGTTTAAAGGGTAAGAACATCGACATTTTAGAAATTACCACTTCCATTAGCAAAAAAAAGTTAAGGGCTACCTGAAAACTCATGTGACACTTTGTAACAGAACGAGTAAAGACATTAAAGTGATTTTCACTGCCTTTTCAAGAGCATGAAGGAAGGTTTAAGGAAGAAATTAAAATAATCACACATGTGGCACTGTAAATACACATTTGAAATGGCCTCAAATTTGCAATGAAACATAATTTATATTAAGCAATCTGCATTTAGACAAACCAAAAAGCTTTAAAGTGACAAGGGACAAAGCTTTTTGTGATTTAAATGCAGAAAGGTTAGAGGCATTTAAGCAATAAGTTTTATGATATATTGAGAAAATACTGGTGTGAAAATTCAGCTTTTGTAAAGGCAGTGCATTACCCCAGAGATAAAATTAATACAATCAGTGCTCAGTACTCTCTACACATGCTAATAGGCAGTGCACATACAACCTTAAAGCAAAGCCTCATCGCTTTTCTCTGCCTAACAGTTGCGACGTTCCTCTCCGCGAGAGAGGCCTTTAGCAGATGGATTAGTGTTTAACATGAAAGGAATAATTAGGATAGAGCTAAAACATTTGGTCTGAAGGAAGTCTTGCCAGCAGAAGAAACATGCAGAAATAGGAGATTAAGTTGACACCGCTAATGTATGTCCACAGCAATTCTATTGTTTCTTATCCAATTTTCGATTTTCCTTGGTCATAAAGCAACGTACTGAGCAAGGCTAATCAGAAGAGTGAAAAAAAAACAACGATTCTGTACACATCTTAGGGTGCCTAGTAACTTAACCTCATTGTAGTACAAAGGTGGGAGAAACCTTGAAAGGGGAGGCCACTTACTAGGCAACCGTGCCTGGGCCTGAGAGGTGAGAACCAGCCTCTGAGGCAGCACACTCTGTTGGATGGTGTGCGGGGGGGGCTGTGGCTGGGCCTGGCCTGGCTGAGGGGCCGGCGCAGAGGTCTGGCCCCGCGGTTTCACAGGGTTGGCTGTGCTAGTTGCTGTGGTGAAGGTCGCTGCGGGCTGGTGTCTTGGAGCACTGGTGGAAGCCTGAGTTGTCTGAAACTGTGCTGCTGCGGCTGCAATCAATAAGGGTTGTTTGTGCAAGCTGTTAGAGGTTTTAACTCCACTCTTTTTAAACAACCTGCATTAAAAAGAAACCTTCCAACAGGATATTAAAACGGCTACAGGAACGGCTTGTCCTTACAGACTGGGATTTCTAGCCACACCTTTTATTCCATCCTATTTTTATAACATTATCTATTTGGAAAGCATTGTTTAAAGGCTAAACAAATATATAAAAGCACTGTAAATTCCCATCTTTGACAGAACACTAGACGCCCTGGGGGTTTAAATACCAACTGTGCCATATTTACTCCATATGCTAACAGGTTACACAAAGCTTAGTTTTGCATTACACTGGCAGATCATACCGTAGAAACTAGTGGGGAAATTTACTGGCAATTAGTCTGTTGGTATTTTTAAGCCATTAGTATTCTAGACCATTAAGCTAGAGGGAAAAGGAATTCTATTAAACAGACTAACTTGTGTCTGCCTAGGCAGAGGTGCAGGTGACCAAGGCAGCACTAACTCCCTTACCTTGGTTTGAGGACACCGTGGCTATGGGTGATCTGCCTCGCACTTGTCCCTGCTGAGTCACCGTCGCTGTGGTCACCGTGCGCTGGACTTGAGTGCTTGGGAAAACCACAGTCCTGCCCTCGGGTTTCTGACCGTACTGAACGGGCTGGAACAGCCTGGAAAGAAAATGAAACCTCAAAGTCTATGGGAAGATCACAGTTTGGCCTTTAAAAATAAACTCCGTCCCCCCGAGGAAAGTATAAACTGAGCGTGTCAGATGCAAATCTCCTTCTTGCTAACGGCTGAAGCTGGTGAGACTCTCCACTCCAGCAACTTCCTGAGTGGACATCCTAGAGAGATTTTGCTAAGTCCAAGAAGGAGAACTTTCATTGCCATGCACCCAGTTTAAGGCAGGATGCATCAGAATTACAGCAAACAGCTTAAAGAGGCTGAGTCAATATCTGGAAAAAGAACAGGGTTCTCATATTATTTCCAGAGACATTAACATGCTGCAGGTCCCCAGGCAGCTCTTCTGCATCAGAAAAACAGTTCCACCTTACTCTGAGATCACTACTTGACTAGGAGAGAAATACTTTTCAAAAATTTACTGCTACAAAACTCTATATATCTCTTACATAACACTGCAAGCAAAGTTAGCACTGTAGGTCCAAATTAGTCTTGATTTATCTCCATGCTAATTTTGCAAAACAACACTCAGTTGGCATAAACAAGGTCCCCAAGAACAAAACTCATCTGCTGGTGAAGTAAAAACTATGGGAAATCCATCAACAAGCTTCCAATGGAATGGTATGCCTCAAAAAACTATTAAAACAGAATCCTTATTTTCAAGGGTAAACAAGAAAGCAAGAGAATAATAAAACCCAAAGTCAAGCCTGAGGTTTTGTGTGGATCCCATCAGCAGAGATGCAGACAGAACTCTGTAAAGCAACAAAGTACCTTTTCCTGCTGTAATTCCAGCTTAAAAGGAGAGCAGGAGTACATACCTGCTTGGTTTGAGCTTCACTGGGGTGGGCCTAGCTGGTGGTGGAGGGGAGCTGTAGATTTCTTCAATCAACTTTCTAGTAACCTTTTGTTTTGGCAACATTTGTGCTTCATAACGAGTCATTTTGTTTTCCATTCCAATGAGATCAAAAAGAGACAGGTCTGATTCCTAGAGATATTGTAAAAATAAGGTTTGTTTTATGTGATGACCCAAACAGTTAAGTCCTCTTCATGTTCTATGCGGAATTAAATTTCTATATATTATTTTTAACTTGAAATAAATGGTGTAAGTTTAAAAAGCAAACTATTAATTATTAGCCAAAACTGCCTAGAAACCTTGGAAATGTATCTTAAATTGACAATCCCATTTCAAGCACTAGAAGAACTGAAATCATTAGCCAGTTACAGAAATCAAAGCAAGGCACATTTAAGAATTCTTCATATATCATAAATTCCAAAGAATTAAGTAGAACTCTTAGGTGTTTGTTAATTATCAAGCTCTAATGCCAAACTATAATTTAGGAGTAGGAAAATATGAAGGACAGAAATAAAATCAAACAAAAAACTTCAGCTGCTCCATCACTCACAGTTCTCTCTAATGCAATTATTTCCTTTGATCATCTCAAAGAAGGGGATCACTTGTTTAACAATAATAGAAATAGTGGTACTTCAAATGCATTGACAGAAATGTACTAATTTAGTCACTGAAACAGAGCATTTACTCTCATGTGAAAAAGAGAAAGTCCTGCTTTCCTTTAGCTACTGAAAGCAAAAAGAAAATTACAGAATGCCATAAACAAGCACCGTGCTACCCAGAGTGTTTTCAGCATTGGAAAATTCCTGCAAACATGAAAGCAAAGCTAATTTCTCTTTGACCAAGTCGTTAATGAAAAAATACTGTTTACAAACAACTTGAAAAGCTCAAACCACTATTACAAAAGAAGGAGATGCAGCAAGTACTCACCTTCCAAATATCCCTTTCCAGGGCACTCAGTACCAGAGATGCTGTTCTGTATTCCAGTGTTTCTGATACATAAGAGGTGCTTGAAAGCCGGGGGTTAATCAGATCAGGGTGATTACAAATCCGCTGCAGCTGCATCAGGACATGCAGGACACTGATGAAGTGTCCACTTTTGAGGGCTTCTTGGGTTCTATCAATTAAATTATACAGAAATACATTGATTTATGTACACTTTTTATGGAGGTGTCCCTAAATCAGCAAGGTGAGAACGTGCAATGCAGTATGTTAGGCAAAAGTCTTAAAACAAGTTTAGATTTTACCAAGATCTTTCTAGAGCATTTTAAGCAAAAGTACCAAAAGTAGATTTGGAAACATGAAACTTAAGGACCAGTGCTGCCTTACAAATACAACCTATGCAGCTCCCTATCCTCTACCTGCTTTGTTTCTGTTTCATACCTGCACCTATCAATTGCCACCTGGGTGGGGGTGAGGAAAAACACTTAGGGTTTTAAAAAAAACAAAGAACCACTCATTAGAGACAAATATCAAAACAAAATAGCAGCAAACCTTACCATTACAACTCGATTTTTAGGTTTTATCATAAGGCCATAGCACCACTTGGCCTGTAATTCTAGTTTACAATGCAATCACGTTCTAGTCCCTGGTCAGAATGGAAAACGTCAGAAGAGCGCTAAAACACTTCCGAGCGCGACAATTTATTTACTCGCTTAAGCAATAAAAGTGACAGCATTTTTTATTTAGTGTTTTAACCCCTTACCCTGGTTGCAATATGACATCTTCATACATGGCTTTCTGTCGGTTGGACAGGCGGCACTTCAGCACGTGCTCGTATTTCTTCGTCAGCTGCTTCTCGACATCTCTCTTTGATCTTCGCAAAATAAACGGCTGAATCATCTGAAACATTTCATGATTGAGGGGGGAGAAAAAAATTCTCACTTCAAAGATGCAATTTTACAACAGGAAGTTAAACTTATTCACACCCAAGGGATTTGATGTGATAAACTGCATATGCTATATATGATCATGCTGTTGTGCACACAGTTGTATATATTAATTTGTTCTTTAATTTCTGCATGCCATGCTTCAAAATCTGAGCCCTGCATTATTTTTTAAAAAAAATCTTTATACTCTTGTGGTAGCAGAACCGTCTGCTTTCAGCAAGATTTTCTCTCTGAATTGAAAAAGGTATTAAGGAAGGACAGAAATTTTGAGCTGAACTACATATTTTTATTCCCCTCCCTCCCCAACAGTTTAACTACTGTAATAGGACAGATGAGAAAAAATGACAACATACTCTGTGTAACCTGATGACTAGTTTATGGCAATAATCCTGGTTCTCCTCATTAGGTGCTTTTACTGGAAAATCTAGGTAAGGTCTGGAAATTCCTGGAATCAGAAAATGGACCATCGTCCACAGCTCCATCAGTGTGTTGTGCAAAGGAGTGTCTATCAGAAGCAAACGATGCTGGCTGTAAATTAAAGAAGATTTTTAATTGACACAGCATTTAGTGACTATCATTATGAAAAGGACACCAATGTTCATATTGTTATGAAAAGGACACTGATTACTGTAGTTTTATGTTTCTAAGATACACAGCAGAATTAACTAGAGTTAATAAAATTAAACCTAGGATAAATTATCTTGTTAATCTTGAATATACCACCAAAACAGCTTCCTCACTGCAGAGCATCAGAACATATAAGGGGATCTGTTTCAGAGCACAGAGTATCAGCAAAGAAGAATTATAATGTTATGATACTGGAAACAAAAACATCCCGAGCATGCCTCTGAATCCTGATTGTTTCAAATAAAGGCACCTCTCTATAGGTGCTCGTTGCACAGGAATTCGGGCAGATGAAGTCAACAGGGGTCTCTTTTTATCAGTTTTCTGTTAAGAACTGTGTGACAAGAAAAGAGAAAAACCCACTGCCAGCAGGAAAACAATTCTCTGCTCCATACCTGCGGAGACTGAACAGTGCCTCCCAGTGCTTCTCAGTCATGTTCTTTATTTGTTGCATCTCATCTACTATTAAGTATTTCCATCGCATTTTCATAAATGCTGGGTGGCCTTTGAACAGCTGTTTGTAGGAAGTGATGCACACATTGAAGCTGTTGGGTTCTGTCCATTCCTACGGAAAAGGAAAGAGAGGATGAGACAGGAAAGTTAAGGCAGAACTCTCAAATATCTTCCAACCCATTTTCTTCTCTAAGAACAGAAAGACACTATGACCCAACACATTCTAAGAGAAAGTCTTGGTCTTTGGATTATAGTCAGTTCAGAAAGCAGGTGAACTATTGCATGTTTTGCTCAATGCCAAGGGGTTCCAAAAATGCCTTTGAAAACCTAGAACTATGAGGTGTGAATGTCTCTGTAAACCAGCTTATAGTGTTAAAGACTTCTCATATTGCATCACCATGTAAGGAATACACAGATAAATGCAAGGTCTTCAACACTTGAAGAGTTGCAAAATACCTGTCTTTTTGCCCTAAGTTCCCTTTGGCTCCCAAAGTAGAGAAGTATTTTCAAGCCCGGGCACCAGCGTTTCAATTCCAGCTCCCATTTCAATATGTTACAGCTCCGTACAACAACAAGGTGAGGGCCCCAGTTCCCTGCAGAAGGGAAACATAGCAGTTAACACTAGAAACAGACTGCTTACAATTCATGTGGCTCGTATTCTCCCTTGATTTTAAAAGTGCAGTGCACTAAATTCATCACTAAAAATGAGATCCAATAACAACAAATAGAGGTATTTTAATGACTAATCTATTCCCGGGCATTAAACAATTTGTAGGGCTTTTCTATAGTAGTAAGAATTTGGAAGGATTCAGAAGAATTTTGTCCCCTAGAAGGTAACAGCAGATTGATCAAACTCTACTTGATTAGATGGCACCCCTATGTCAAACTATGTAACAAAGTTTTTCTGAGGTAATCTCACTCTGAGCATGAACTAAAGTCTGATATGGTTCACCAGAAGAAAAAGTGACCCTAGGTTACAATTCACAAAGATAATGCTGGCCCAGTACCTGTCTAAAATTGTTAGGCAAATGAACTTACCTTCATTACAAGCCAAGTGGGCAAAAAAGGCAATAATTTGCACTGTTTTCCCAAGCCCAGCCTCATCTGCCAGGATGCCATTGAGATTCTTCCTGTACAGCTTTGCTAGCCAATCAAGCCCAATCTTCTGATATTCTCTGAGAGAGCCATACAGCAGTGATGGAGTGTTGTATTTTACCTGTAATATTAATGATTTGATATTTTTTTCTGAGTTAAATCCACAGAGCGTGGTATCATTCTATAGTTTGATAATGAGAAAAAAAATTACTGTAATTTGTTGCTAAAAATCTGCAAAATTATGGAAAAAAGCATACTTTATGTAAACATAAGCACACACACAGTGGCAGAAAACAGGGATTCTTACTGCTGTTGTTATCCTGGAACTGCCTTTAGGTAACAGCATCTCTGCTGCAGCAGCAACCTCTGCTATGTCTCGCATGTGCTTCTTGGGAGGACTTGATCTGTCTATGCCCTTGTACTGGTCAATGCTGAGAAGGGAGTCTATGAGCACAACTTCCTTCTGAGGGCTCTCCCTGTCAGAGAGATGGTCTTCCATTTCTAGGAGAGAGAAAAATTACATTGGCATCTAAAATAAACTTGAGTAGAAGTTACACAAAGGAACTGAGAGGATTAGAATTCAGACAGGAAGAAAGAAAAGGAGGCAGCTAACTTTTAAAAACAATTCTGTAATTTTCAAGCTAGTCAAGATAAAATTAAAATAGTCTAAGCTCATAATCATATACGTGTTCTGGACATTCACACTAGCTAGGCTAACAATCATTAGCTTTTCACAGCTTCTAGGGAGGTTCTCTTACACTACTTAAAACCTATCCTCAAATATGTAGTTCTATCATCATGTTAGCACAGAACAGATGTTTAATTATAGCTACCTACAGAGTGTACTGTTCCTGAGAATCACACTCATCTTGACTTTAAGACAGGCAAACACTACCCTCTTGTCATGAACTGAGAAATTTTAATTGTGATTCACTGAATGTACGTTCTCCCAAAGAACAAAATGTCTTTTCACAGAGACCTGGAGAGTCAAGCAACTTATTTCACCTTGTAAATCAGCACAACTTCTGAAAAAAAATTAACTTACCTTCCTCACTGCTATCCTCTTCACTGTCAGGCTTTGGCTGGGGCCAGTGAAAATTTTCTGCAAAGGCACCTTCATACATCTTTACCAAATCTTCCAGAGGCAATTCAGCTGAAGGTCATTAAAGGATGCAGGCTTATAAATATCAAAACTTGGAACAATTGATACCAATGATTTTAATCTCATTGCATTCTTCACAATTGTATAAAGGTAGTTCTCTAATCAGAAGTCAATTTAAAAGGTGGATGATGGCAGTATTTATTTAATAACCTTGATTAGAGAGAACACTTGGCATTACACCAAGCAGTTTTCTCTCCCAGTTTGTTTTTTACTGTATTACAAACCCACCCTACAACCCTTAGTAAACCCCTAGCTGGGCAGGTAGGGACATCAAATCCAGCTGAGTGGCTGGAAGACAATTCAAGACTTCAGAGCTTCAAAACTGAGTTGTCCCTCAGCCCTTCTGAACAGCAGCTCCACAATCCCTTGTCTGATCTGTTGAAGTAGGAATGAGCATGATGGCAGTGGCCAGTCAATCAGCAAACATCCTCATTAGGAACTTGGCTGACTGGCCAAGAGTTGTAATCCCTCCAACTGGCCAGTTTGCTGCAGCCACTAAGCTGCCAAACAGACCAAACAAACGGATTTGGAAACTGCATATTAACTGCCAGGAGGACTCAGCTTAATGGGAAGCTTGTCTCTAAAAGCAGGGCTTTCATCATGGTAAGTGACACCATCCCTATGGGATGCCTTGCACACATCAAGCTCAGCACAGCAGTTATGCTGCTAATGAAAGAGAGCTGCCAGCCAGAGCACTGTCCCTAAAAGCCCCCTACCTTCAAGTATTTATACCCCCTCAAGATCAGCACTTCAGTGCCCTTTCAGACCAGTCACAAAACCTTTCTGAGATACTCAAGACAGCTGATGATAAAATGTTCATCTGATGCAATCCTGGTTTTAAGTGTTTATCATGCTCTCCTAGAACTTAGGTTGAGAGTCTTGCTGTAAGGTTTCCATGCAGTGCTTTGGTGGAGAACTACTTTTTCTCAAGCCACCTTGCGTGATAACTGGTTAAGTACATGGACTGTTTTACAAAGTACAGATGTCCATCATCATCCCATAAATGACCTGCTGCAGCTTTCCAAACAGAAAAAAATAAATACTGGCTACATAGGACTGAACATCTGAACACACTCAATTTCTCACCCATAATCCTCTTCACAAATATAATTGCTACACGTTTTCACCTGCTGTTTCAGAGCCCACCACAAAAAAATCAAGCCACACACGTACCTTCTTTGGCTAGAGTAGACAATTCAGTTTGATGGTTTATGTTTCCTTCTTTAGCTTCTTGTTCTTCAATTGTTTCTTCTTCATCTTCAACTGCAAGAAAAACAAATGCAAATCTTGGCATTCAAATTACACAATAATTCAGGAGGTCTGTAATTATATACCCCTGAAGTGTACTCGTATAGAACATTATAAGTCAGTAGGATTTAAAAACAATGAAACAGGTATGGAAAAGAAAATCTCAAACCAACTATATGTAAAATGTAAAAAGCAAGTGAAAAGGAGAGAAGCACTTCTGCCTCAGGACAGAAGGTAGTTCAGTGTTGATTAACAATGTTCACCAGGGACAGGTTATTGTGTAGCTTTAAACAGGGGATTGTCTTTGTCAGAAACACAACACAGTTGTCATCACAAGAAAGGACCTAAAGTAGATGGATATTTCAGTCTGAAATCCTCAAAAGAAGTTTAAGACCACTAGTAAGGTTTGATAAATGAAGGAATGAGGACAGAAGGAGTTAAAATCCACCAAAACCAATGGCAGTGTATTTTCAGGGAAACTTCAATTTTTCACTGAAGCTCTTCTAAGGACAATTTAATATCTAATTGACTATCTTGTCTCCCCATGAAATAGATGAAGGTTGGTATTTGGTTTGTGAAAAGCACTGTAGCCATGCAGTAACAGATTGAAAATCTGTGGTTTTAATACACAATTTATGTATTATGCTATGGATGTCCAATTTTGGGAAGCGACTTACCTTCCTCATCAGTCAAAGATGTGCTTGCCTTTCTTTTCCTTCCAGATGATGAACCCCCCTAGCATTAAATAATTGAAATATTTAAAATCATAGACAAGAAATATAAGCAGGGGGTTTTGTTTGTCTTTTAAAGAAAGCAAAAAATACCTTGCAGCCACAACAGCATTTGCTGATTGACCCCTAACACCTCTTAGCACTTTCCTGGTCACACAAAAACAGAAACACTGCTTCTGTATTGAAGGGAGTGTGTAATCAGCCACTTCCAGTGTTTGTGGGTAAATTATTCAGGCCCAGCTGTGCTACAGAGTCATAGTACACTCTTTCCCTTTAAAACATTATTGAGGCACAGAACTTTCACCCAGATTGGAACCAAGGACTAAATTTTTTCACTAGTCAATAGAAAAGGGATATGGCACAGGCCTACAATGGTCTCAGCTGTCCAGTACACTCTCTGGAATGGTTTAGCCTCTGCAAATCAGCTCTCACAGCCAGTGCTGGGCGATAGTCTGGCTGACAACACATGCTAAAGCCTGTTCCTAACAGGAAATTCAGATGCAGGCATTCTGCTTGGTGAAAGGGGAGTATTTCAGCATGTGGGCATCAGCTGTGCCATGACAGATGGCTGAGGGCCTCAGAACAATTCCTTGTCCATTTTTTTTCCAACTGCACAGACATAGCCAAGGAGTTCTTGCACACATTTCATCTACAGCAAAAGATATCTAACTTTCATTCAGTCTGGTCCATTCTGTAACATATACCTCCATCTCTCAGCAGACGAATCTTCACTGAACACCTGAAAACACTTTTTTCATGCCCCATAAAGTCTATCCCTGGTTGTAGTAGATGATACTCCTGCCCAAGTATGGCAACTAATTTGTACAGCTTTTTTGGTTTTCAATCTTTGAATGATTCAAAGCCACTAAAGACCTGGATCAATCACAATCCACTTCCCTGTTAAAAGCTGGGGTTCCTAACCAGAAAAAAAAATAGTTTTGTGCTTGAGACTGTGTGTTTGTCAGTAAGTACAGTGAAATCTGCTTATCATCATCATGTATTAAAAAAAAAATCACCTTTACCAGAACTGTTTCACATATGTAGCATCACTTAAATTAATTTGATGGGTTTTTTAAGAAACAGAAAGGCTTACCATTTCACTGTCTTTCTCCAAAAAAAGGTCTTCTGCAGCCTTTGTATCCTTACCTGGAAAATTATTATACTTCATGTATGCATTAATCACTTAGCAATTTTACATTTTTTACATGAACTTTAAAATGTATTCAACATAAGACACAGGAATTATTAACAAAATCTAGCACACAAACATAAAACCCCCATAACTCATCATTCAGATCTATTCACAACCTTTTATTAGCAACTCATGATTCTATCACCAACAAGATTAACCTGCACTGAGTGAAATTTTATAAAACAATAGCATCAGTATTTGGACTGTATTTCTTATGAAAATGGAATACAATTACCTTTCCTTGAAATTCTCTTCAAATTCAAAGCTTTTTTCCTTTTCTCTTGAAATTCAATTTGCAGTTTTATTTCAACAACCTGAAACGTAAACCAGGACTAGTAAAGCACTTACATTTCGTAAATAAATTACTGAAGATGAAAAAAACCAGCACAACTTCACAAGTCTGAGTAAGTTGGTCCTTTACCTGCTCAATGTTAGACCAGAAATATTCTATTTCTCTGGCAATGGATGCAGCAATTCGCCTCAGTTTGTTCTGTTCTTCCCTTTTAGCTCGCTCTTCATTAAGTTTCTTTTCTTCATGATAACGAGCCACAGTTCTTACCATCTAAAATACCATGAGATACTGAATTAGGTTATCTCAAAATACCTATCACTGCATTCCTTAACATTAGAGTGGTTATCAGCAGCCAGATATTGACCATAGCTTTACACACGTAGCACTTACCTCCAATATTTCTAATTCTTACCATGCCAGTAAAGCAACAGACATGAAACCCAAATGAAAGAAAGAAAATACAAGACCTATAACCAAGCAATCAAGTAGAAAACTCTTAATTCACTCTCTCAAAACAAAAATTACAAAAAACCCTACTGAAAGCAGCAGCAAACACACAAAACTGTTTGTTCAGACAGCACATATGAAGTCACAGAAAACACACCACAAAATGTCAGAGACCAAAGCTAAAATGAGTTCAAAAAGAGTGTACATACATGAGTGAAAGATCAGTCAATGGCTGTTAAGACTGACTTGATTGCAACTTTAGCTCAGGAGGCCCCTAAAACATTGACTTCCAGAAGTCTGAAGCACAGTGCCAGAGGAAGGATCATTTCATATTTGCCCCTCCTGTTTCTCCTATTTTTAAAAACCTACCATTGGCCACAAATGGAAATCCAGATTTAAATTATATGCAAATATACAGATATTTATTGTACAAAAGGATACACCTATTTCAATACTTTGCTTTGAGTTTCCATCATTTCAGAATATACAGTACAAATGTAAATGGCAATTTAAACCTTCAGTTGCTCTCTTATCCTAAACTGGTCACAAATGTATCAAAACAAAGTGCCACATTGCTGGAATCCATAGAAAACTCTTGTTTGTTCTAAACAAACAGATTTTAGATATTTCATCTCACACCATCCCAATTTCCATTCCATTATTGTATTCCCACTGTGCTGCTCTCTTCCCCTATGGAAACAGTTCTCTACCATGTTTCCACTGCTGTCTTTAATCTTATTTTTTTTCTGAGATTAGGAAAGAAGAATTAGACAGACAACCCAATGGAAGTAATTTACAAAATTCTGTATTTACTCCTGAGTGAGAGCACATAACTAATTTGTGAGAGACATGATAGCTCTACTTTTTAAATGTGACCCAGTCAACATATTGAGTGGGTCCCCAAACAAGCTATTTGATTTCCAGAGGAATAAAATCCACAAAATCCTGAACTATTACTTGCATCCACAATCCATACAATTATCTAGTCTTTTTCAAATGCTGCAATATCCAAAGTTGACAACAAGGTTTCCCATTTGAGTTAAAAACTGGTGCCTCATCTTCCCATCACTTCCATCTGCAGGAAAAGATACTTAAATAGCTTTGCCACCAAGCTGAGTGGTACCAACATTGGTTGTTCTCAGTTAAAGAAAGTTTTTCAAGTACCTTCTTAGCAGTTGCCATCTTCCACTTCCTCTCTTGGGCAAAATCAGTTGCCATCCACTGCATTTCTTCCAGCAAATAATCCCAGTGAGATTTTGGTCTTGGAGCCTCCTGGAGTTTAGGCAGTCGCCTCGGGGACCACAAACCTTCCTTTCTCAGTTCTGCTATTCGCTGATGGATTTGATTTTCCTAAAAAAGAAGTACAGGTAGTAACAATGAAGCTGCAGAATGCACCTTAAGTAGCAGAACCACAGAAAAATAGTAATTGCTCCCACTTCATTAAATTAATGGACTAAATTCAACTTACATATAAAGAGAATCATAGTACTTGGACCTGTATTACAAGAGGTATTGTGTTAAGTAACAGGATAAAAAAGGTCTAGTGGACAGCACAAAAAAAACTGTAAGACATATGCAAACTGCAATCAAAAAATCTTTTTTTTTTAAATAAACTGGAACTGCATATGTATTTATCCACAGAAGATAAATATATCTTCATTATTAATATTCCTTGATTTTGTGAAAAAAGAAACAAGGTTCTTGTTGAATAAGCAAAACAACAGCTCCAGTTAATTATAAAAATAAGTAAGGTTGTAGTCACCTCCAATGAGTAGATAGAACCAACAGAAAGAACATAACAACAGTATGAAGACCAGGAGGTTGTCTTCAACTTCTCTGAATACCCACAAAACCAAAACTCAGTGGTCTGAAAAAAAGCCCCAGCCATCTTCTGCCACAAAAACCAGCCATTTTCGTAACTCAAAACACATCACTCATCTTAATTGTTACTGTGTGTTAACTGTCCATGAGTTTTGGGGAAAAACTAAGAATATCTTACCAGCTTTACTTGCTCAGCAAGCTTGTCTTGAGAGTTCTCCTGCGGTACCGCTGCTGCATTCTGAGCTGGACTTTGTGTTTTAGGGGCTGCTGCTGCCACTGCCAAGCCTGGGGGTTTGGATGCAATAGGAGACAGGGACTTGTTCGTGGCTGGAGAGGTCCTGTTTGTTTGCACTGGGTATGGAGAAGGGGGTGTTGTGCCTGAGACCGTTGCTGGCGCCGTGGATGAGGTAGGTGGGGCCGTGTTTGCAGTGAGACGCTGAGAAGTCTGAGCAGCATCTGCAGATGGTCGTGTCAGAGTCACAGTCTGCCCAAGAAACACACTGGATGAGTTTAGGATTTGACACTTGGTCTACATTACAGCAGAACATATTTAACTGAATAAAAAATGTACACCTGCAGTTTTATAAGGAAAGGATTTAAGTGTCCAGTAGAATTAAAAAATGAAGATAACATCCTTAGATTTTACAGGACATTGAAACAAACATCTTTTCACCCAATAAAATTCCCATACCTGTTGCTGTGCTGTAGCTTGTGGCTGTGACACTTGGCTGGGTGTCTGTCCTTGCACGTGGATTGCTGGTGGCACCTGCTGCTGGAGTGGTGCTGGAAGTGGAGCGGCCGTCAGGGGCACGCTTTGAGGCTGGATCTTCACCTGAATCTGAGGCTGAGCCGGAGACTCCACGATCTGTGGCTGCTGCTGTGAGAGCTGCAGGGTGGCTGGCAGGGATGTCATGGGCACGTTGGTGGGCTGCAGCCTCCCTGGCAGCTGGGGGGGTGGTGTGTGCAGGCTGGCCGCGTTCTGCACCGGAGGGCCCTTGGAGGGGTCGTACTGCTGCTGGCTCTGCTTCTGCCCCGTCAGCTGCACAGTCTGAGGAGTGGGAGGCATTCCACCTACAAGGCAAGAGGAAACACAGCACAGATGAGACCAAAATGTCCAATTCTCTCTACTGATATAAAGAGGAAATCAACTGCAAATAAGAGCGTTTTGTTACTTACTTTGCCACAAGACACCATCACTTGAAAATACCACATCACAATCACAAAATAAATCACCATTACAATAAACAATGAAGTACTTCATGCACAGGACTGTAACTAAAATTTGGAGCACAGCAACTATAAAAGAGCATGTCATTATAGGTCTTCTAAATTTCGTGTACTCAAAAAAAAAAAAAAAACAACTGGTGAACTAAAGGAATTTAACCTAAAACAACAGCATCAAGTCTAAATACTACTTAGTTCTCAATGCATTCACTCTAACACATATTCTAAAGCTTGGCATTACTAATGAATAAAAATTTTTCATGGTGTTCAAATTAGGTGGTTTGCTTTTTATAAGTCATTTGGCTCAGTTCCAGAATTCTCAGATTAGCCATTTTGCATCAGCACCTGTGACGTATTTCCATGCCCACATGCACCTTTGGAGCCCGTCACTCAGCTCCTTGAACAAACCAGGCATTGCATACCAAGGATTAATTTACATGGAGAAGTGTGTGGTGGGACTAGGATCTTGGAAGGCCGGAAGCCCAAGTTTCTAGTCCCATCACTAACATCTCCTTGTTAAATTAATGTGCAATTGGCATGTGGTGACACAGTACCTTGTGCCGTTGGCATTAGCTGTTGAAGAGGAACTCCTGAAGCCACACCCGGGTGCTGAAAAACCATCCCATGACGGCCCACTTCAATTCGTGGTCTCTTAGACGAATCTGTGATATTCAAATTCCATTTATGGCATGGTACAATGGAATGGGTTCAGTTTTACAAAGCAAACTACTACACATGATTCCGACATCAGCTCAGAAAGCTACGACTACTAATACATGTGTAGCATTTATGAAGAACATGCTCCAAGGGCAGTCAAGTCCCTCTGACTTCAAGTTGGCCATCTCCAATCTTCTCAGCCAGAACAATCAACCTAACAAAGTCTCCATGCCTGCCAAATCCAGGCCTATGTACTGTGAGTGGAGTGCACTCTTCACACAGCACCATTCACAGTAGATAGTCCTAAGGATCTGGCAATTCCCGAGGTGAGGCAAAACTGGATTTCAAGAGCTACAGAACAGTGGGCTCCATTCACTGTTTGGAAAAAGGAAAGAACCAGAGTGAAACTGTGCCTGTGGAACCTACCTGCTGGTGCAAGGGCCTGCTGCTGTCTCTTAAAAGCTTCAATCTCTATGGTGCTGACAGTCCCCGTTCCTGCAGTCCCTGTATGCGTTTGCTACGGGGAAGAGAAAACAAACCACACAAGTTCAATCTGTAGATGGTCTGACACCAGGGTATAATATACAAAGGGATCTAAAGAGGCCAGCACAGAACAAATCCTGCAGAACAGCTGTAGGAAAGGAAACACGACTCATTCAATATCTGCTATCAGGTTTTAGATGTCCACAAAGCACAGATACTCTTCGTTGAGGTTAGATTTTAAAATGGGAACTAAACTGATGAAGTTGGTTATATATAATACACACTTACATTTTGTTAAAAGTGACACCAAACCCAGGAAAATGGTATATGCAAAAAAAACCCAAATTTGCCCAGTATTCTTTATTACTTTTTTTTTAATAAATGGAAATTTTCATCAGTGTATTACCTCTGTGTGAAACATCAGTAACACACAAATTAACTCTCATCCTGAAAACAATTTAAGTTTATTGAGTCTCTCCCACTCTCACACTCAGGATAGAGTTCTGTGAGAGTTATCCTTGAAATATTTCAGGAAAAATTGCTAAAACTCAGAAGATGGAATAAAAGAACCTCAGCTAAGTTACACAAGTTCCAATTCCAGTTTTCCAGATGCTAGACTTATACCTGTTTGCACAGCTGGCAAAATGAATACCATGAATAAAGTCAATGAGGAGGAACAATATTCCCATAAGGGTAAGGTGACATCAGAGCTCACCAGAAATTACTATTAATTTTATCTGAGCATAAACAGCACACAGACTATGAATTGACAAGCCTGGAAGAGCACCACTGATACTGAGATGCAAAAGGAATCACCGGGATCTGATCCAGCAAGTTTTGAATTTAGCTTCAGTAAGATTACACAGTGCATTCAAACTTCATTTTTAAATCATTACATTTAATATTGGTAATGATGGCACAAATATATCCTAGAGAACCCTTTCAGTGGCAAACACGGGTGGCAGCTTACATGCAGGATCACTGAAGCAAACAAGTTTGGGTATATGACAATTTTGTGCTCTTTGAATCCTCAGCATACTGGCAAGTATTTATTAATGTCCCTCAGTGTTTGTGCAAGTCCAATTCCTTTCAGTGAGTTTCCAAGTCATACTTTTAAATTCTCCTCAATATTTTGCCACACTATACCCAAAATTCTACTATGAAACTTAATATGAGATAAGTAAGGGCTACCCCAAAAAATGTCTTAAGAGATTCCATCAGAGAACACAAACTTTATGTATGACAGTCTCTAGGTCCTAGGAAATGAGCTAATTTAGCACTCTAGATCTCAAAGTGTAATTTTTTGATGATGAGAGTCTTTGTCATGTCGAGGTACAGAAAGGGTTTACAAATGTTGTCAAAATTTTTTATGACAACATAGCAAAGAGTAATTTCCTGTAGGAATCTTCTAGTTTATTTACAGGTATTCTCTTCTCTAATTTTTAATAGAAATTTTACCAATGTAAATTAAACCTACAGAAGCAAACACCAGTCTGTATTAAAATAAACTACAGCAGTCACGTCCTGCATCTTCAGTGCTTCATCAAATGGTATTAACAACCACAGACAACGTCACCTAAAATGACTGTGTTTCAAACACTCCTTGAGCTGAATATATCTCATGGCACTCAGACACAATCAATAGCTATGAATTAATAACATTTAATCTTTTTGCTGCTGTGAGGGCATTTGTGGCCACTCCAGGGATACAGCTACAGCCTTAAAATGTAAATTTTGGTTTTAAGAATCTCTGACTCATATTCGTCCCTAATGGTCATGGTTCACTGCCATCTCACACTCAATGGGATTAAGTTTTCAAATATTTATCTTCTCACAAGGCTGACATGCAGCATATTTCAAGTCCAACAGCCAGTGTCTGGCAGAGCATCCTACACTTGGACATTTATAGAACTTTCAAAATAAGTCACAAGAACTTATTTTGTATAATGCTACTGAATTAACTAACAAATTCAGCTTATGTCCCATTTGCATCAAATGCTTTCTGGGACACCAGTTTAAGAAAGTACATTCTCCAAACTCCCCTTCAAATGCCATTTATCTCACCTGCACTCTCACTCTGGATGATCACATACTCCCAGTTTCAGGCTGTATCTCTACTTTAGGATGTTTGACTGGCATTTTCTTAAGAATATGCCTCCCAGCTGTCTGCATTATCACCATGTAATTTAGGGCAGACACTTCAAAGAGCAGAGATGTTACGCCTTTATAAATTGCAGTCACATACCATACCACTAGTATTAGACTAAAACTGTCCCAACTTTAATTAAAATACTGTAGCTCTCCAGAGGTCATGATTATGCAGCACAGCCACAATAATCACTCTGAGTGCTGCACTTATGCACTCAGATTTGAATGGTGATGCTGATTGGGACACATTACTTCTCTATAAACAGTTGCAAAGAGAAAGACTGATGGAAAGAGATGCTACTTTCTGTTGGCAGTTTGTGCTGAAAGGTCATTATCGTACAGACAGTTTTGTAGGTTTTTAGCATGAACCAGTTCCTCTGAAACTGGTCTGAAATGGGCCAATACTTCCAGGGCTAGTTCACCACTGCTGTAGCTACAGCGTGATGATAACCCTAATCACTACAATAAATAACCTGATGTAATATTACATGTTTTAAACTTAGATGAAGCCTGACTACCTAAGGAGACTTGGAAGATGTGTCAATACTGGCCATAAGGAAGAGCTCTCAGTGCAAGTCCCTTCACTACACGACTCCTTTGTACACCAGCACAGGGAACATGCCTTTGGTTACACACAGGAACACAACCCATTTCATATTTCACTGAACCCTCCTTTTTCCAAAGCCTAGATACAGGCAGTACAGACTGGATAGCTGAATTAGGGTGTATTACTTCTCAGGGTATATAAACAATGGTGTCTGGGTAACACAGAGTTGTAGGCAGTTGCACGCACCCATGCTAGCCTGAACTTAAAAGCTGCATCATCACTGATCCATAAAAATTTGCACTGATTATCACATTTATTTCTTCACTTTCTTCAGCATTCCCTCATAAGAAAAAAAAATCATTAAAAAGAACTTATATAGTAAAAAAAGACCTTCTGTTTCTTCTTCGCAACGTTTACGGCAGAGCTAATGGAAAGCAGTTAATTAGTTAAAACAAATTGTGTCAGAGGGTTAGTATTGTGGTTTAAAACATTTCAGGGAAGGCAAATCCAACACCTTCTGTAGCCACACTCAAAACCTTCAATACGTAAGGGGAAAAAAAAAAGAAAAGAAATTTAGAAGAAATCCACAATTACAATGCCACAGACAAAGAATCCATATTATCACTACGCAGAGTGCACAAATGAACCAAATGCATTAGGGAAACAAAAGACAAACAAACCAAAGTGAAAACATTCAAGCTGAAAGTTAATGAAATAAGCCAGCAACCTGGAGACAAAGCTTTACTTCCTCAAGGCTTCAGTTATACTGATGCATTTGAAGACTGCAAAGGTTTTTTCGTTTTGTTTAGATGATAAGGGATGGGCTTTTGGGAAAATTCTAATTCATCTAAGAAATATCAAATCTGAATGAAGAAAAAAAATCTGGGATGAAACTACATTTTAGAACCATTGAAAAGTACCTGAAATGGTTGCTGCTGGGATGAAAAAGCAGCAGAAACATTTGGAGGAAGCTGGGTTGCTATAGCGACAGGAGTACCAGTCTGCCCATCCTTTCCTGTCACAACCTTTACCTGAGAGAAATATTTTGGGAAAAAAAAAAGAAGGGAGAATCATTTTCTTTTTAAAAGTTTTTCTTCTTTTTTTTCTTTTTTTTTTTTAACTGTTCAACACACTCCTTTGGTACTGATGGCACCTCAGTGAAGAGGGGATAATAACTAAACCACCATCAGTGCAGCTTGGTTTGAGCACAGCCCGTTTTTAGAGTTCTGTCTTACTTTTAATAGCAGAACAGAGCACAGCCTTGACTGTTTGTAGTGACCTCTTGTCACTGGAAACCTTTTCTTCAATGCAGTTAACATAAAAGTGTGTTTTAAATTTAATGATTGCTGCTGCTAACGGACAACAAATTAGCATGACAGACAGTTTGAACGTAAGAGAGCTTCAACATTTATTTAAGCAATGAGCACAGCCACCATTCGCTCTCCCCTCCGGTTCCCAAAGAGATCAACCTTTCCAGGCAAGGGATGAAGCATTGCTTTAGCAGAAAGTGATAAAGAGAGGGGAGGGGGAAATTAAACAGAAGACGACAAAAAAAAAATACAAAGAAAGAACATACTCAAAAGATGTTGTAATACTGCAGAAGGATTCATCACTTGAAAACACTCAAAGACTTTTGCTGTTGCGTTTTGCAGAATTCTCCAGCAGTTACAGGGACAAGTGGCTTCCACAAACAAAAGAGGATCTACCACGAGAAGGCAGTGAAGTACAGCAAACTCCAAACACCGAGAGGTAGAGCTCAGCTGATCTAAAGTGTAGCAGCACCACTGGCTTCAATGAACCTGGACAATTCACACCCACTAAAGAGCCCTCAAAATGTGCAGACGGGAGTTAAAAATACCTGGTATTTCAGCTGACAAACACGCAACCCAACAAGAACACCTAAACAATTTGACAAAACACAAACCAGGTGAAAAAAAAATACTGAATATCCACTGCCAATAAATTACAGTAACAGGCTAGCTTTTATGTTACTATATATAGGGAAAAATTATTCCTTCAAAATTATCAATAACTACCACAAGCAGAAATATATTTTTCCTAATCAGGAAGTTTAGACAACAAAGCAATGAATAAATTAAACTTCAGCTATTAAACTGTTAAAATTTCCCACTAATTCCAACTGAAGATATGACTGCTAATGAGTCACACCTAACAGTCATCAACTTTCACTTGAGGCACTCATTACTAACAGGGATTCAAAGCAATACAAATTTCTTTACATAACAGGTTTGCTTCTTCTACAGACTGGCAGCTCTATACCCATAGAAATTTTCACAAATTTTAAAAGGTATTTCTGAGTGCCAAGTGATGCAGGGGCATCACTTCTATCTGCCCTGCTGCAACCACTTGCCATGTAGGCTCATGGGCAGGCTCTGCACCACCCACAGGGTGCTGGGGGTCAGCAGCTGCACAAACAGGTACAAACGTGCAGGAAAAGCTGCAGAGCACCTTTCTGTGGCAAGCTTGTTTCAAGTCCTTTGACATTAATAAACAACGGATTCAAGTTAGTTCCTAATTTAAGCACTTGTTAATGACCAGTCTGTAAGTGCTGGTTGTTCAATGGTTCAGACCTGCACAGAGCTCCAGGGCAGCCTCAGTAACCTGATGCACGACCATGGACCCTTACACATTATGATTCACATGTTCTCTCTGATTAATTAGATTAATTCAGATTTTTTTGTTGCCACAGAAACACGGAGCTTCAGTAACACCTATCTAACCACAGTCACATGAGTCAAATACAGGTTAACCTCTTGTAATTCTTTCTGCTTGTTCTTTTTTTGGTTTGTGTAAGCCTAGTAAGTGAAATTTAAATGACAATTCCTAGTCATGTCCTCTCTGACAGTTTAAATCAGCTTCCACACTAATACTATCTTTATTAGTGTGCTACTAATCAGGACAATGAAAGCTCCTTTCACCTCTCTACTCTTTTCTTTCAAATACATATATCTAACAGCACACTCAAACTAACCCATCGACCCGCACTACCTAGCAGAACTGCATTCTCTCAGGCCACCTATTAAATGAAAAACTGCCATACTTCATCAAGTAAAAATGATTTTTCAGGTCCTGTCACGTTCTTTAATACTTCACAATTAAGATGCTACGACTTCATTTACGATTTTATTCCAAAAACGTTAACTGACAGATTTCTTACCTCATCATTGATGACCTCGGATTGTTCTTCTTCTTCTTCCTCCTCTAGATCCAAGTCATTTTGCCTCAGGTATGCTTGGAGTGGAACACAATGTTTCTTCTTGAAAGCTAAAAAGTCCATCATATTCCCTTGAAGATGTTGCAGGAAAAACAGTTCAATCAAACATTCCTTAAAAGTTTCCTTAAGAATTTCCATCTGCTTATGGTGATGATCCAAACACAGTTTCCTCATTTGAGCAGTCTCTTGGTTGGCAGGAGGAATCTCCTCCAACTTTTTGGGTTGTTTTTTCACTGCTGTATTAGCTGTTGGAGTAAGAGGAAGACTCGACAGCCCCTGTGGCACAGTGGCCCGTGAAGGACTTGTGGGAGGAGGAGGTGATGTCATCCCAAACGCACCAGGTCCTCCAACTCCCGCTATCAATCCACCAGAAGTCCTGTCAAATCCAATGGGTCTACCCAGCTGCTGCCCTTGAAGCACTTGCTGCTGCTGTTGCATAAGCTGCCCTTGGATAATATTGCTGATTTGGGGTGGCAAGCTGGTCGTCGTAATGTGGCCCGGGCTAGTCAAGGACTGCATGTTGGCCCCGCTGGCCACGGGGCTCTGAGGGCCCAGATGGTGGATGGTGCCCCCAGACTGCGAGTGGGGCTGCGACAGCCGGCGCTCCCTCACCGTCGCCGGCGCCCCGGAGGATGGAAGCTGTACTTGTGCAGCAGCTCCTTGAGCAATCTGTGCAATTCCCGGTCCTTCCTGGTACACGAAGTGTCCCCCGTTGGAAGGGCTCAAGCTGATTTGTCTCACGAGCACACTGGCGTCCACAAATCCCCTCGTAGGGCTCTGGCTGCACATTCCCAGGCCAGGGCCCGGAGTGCCGGCCCGGACGTTGGGCAGCGTCTGCACCGGCACGGGGTTGGGCTGGGTGGGGCTCTGGGACTGCACTTGCTGGGGCAGCGGGGAAGTAACCTGGATGTAGGATGGGGATCCATGCTCGAACCGCCTCTGCTGGGGGCTGAACTGGAAGCTCGGGGACGTGGGGTTGGGCAGTGGCAGCGGGGTCAGGGTTATCTGCTGGTTTCCCGAGGCCACGGGGCCCACGTTCTGCAGAGTGATGTTCACATTCTGCCCTGCCACCGGGCTCCGGCTCATGATGAACTGCTGGATTTGGTAGCTGGGGGACTGGGGGGCAGATGGACTTGCAGAGGGTGCAAAAGAAGCTGCGGGGGACTGGGGTAGATTAGCCTGTTGTTCTTCTCCCTCACTGCCTGTGAAGGACCTGGACCTCTGGAGCTGGCGCTGGGCATTCTGAGGACCATTACCATGGTGCATTCTCACTGATCTAGGGGTTTACAGTATACTCTAAAGAAATACACAAAAGCAGAAATTCAGGGAAGGTAAAATCACTTCTGTAGCTGAAACTATCTAGTTACCATTAGAAAGACTACCTTACAGCAAGAACTTCTCTTATCCTGGTTTGCCAGTTACTTAAAATGTTTCAAATTATCCAAAACCCTCAGCACAACTAAAGCTCACTTAAATCCCTCATACATGTCTCTAGTTAACAAAGTGCTATTGAATAGTTATGATATAGAATATATTATAACTATAGCATCATCATAACTATGGAATATCATAACTAAAGAATGATATGTTCCCCTTAGCTAGTTAGAATGACTTCAAATAAATAAATAAAAAAAACAACAAAGAAAACTTTTTCCCTTTTCGTGGAACTTCAAGAATCAAGTCTCCAACATAAATACATCTACTCTTTTTTTTTTTGCTTATTATTCCCAATCTTTCAGTGCTTTTAACTCTTAATGCAAAGTTCTTGTAAACATAATTGTTTACAACATATAGTTCATTGCTTCAACGGTAACTAAAAATATAAAAATGGACCAACTATTCAACTCAAAAAATGCATCATGAATAAACTCCCTACCAAATCATTCGGATGCTTGAAAAAGTACTGTACTTGATGCTTAACTCTGCCTTCTCTTTCCCTCAGAACACTTAAGAGATTAAAATTAACCAAACCTGCAATTCTTTTAAAATGCTGTTTATTCAGTCAAACTACCCAAAACCCCAAAAAAAAAACGTTCTGGCTTTCTATTTCAATCACAGACAAACAAAAATCCCACAGACAAGCGCAGACAGGCAGATTCAGGCTGGGAGTCGCACAGCAGTGACTAGCAGAAAAATGAAAGCTGGTAATTTTTTATTTTTTTTTTTAAATCGAAGTCTCTCTCGCATTTTGAAAGCAACAGTTTCGTTTTTGGTATTTCAGCACAAACACACACATAAACAAGCGTGCTGCCTCTGCGTTCCTAACTCCGAGTTGTTTGCAAGTGGCAACAGGCAGCAGCACCGCGGAACTACTGGGAAGCACTACTGGGAATTGCGGGATGCAGCGGGAGCTGCCCGTTCTGCCTCCCCGCTGCCCAGGCACGAACACATCACACCTCTCCGCTCCCCAGTGTCCTGGGCTGTCTGCACAATCTGCTCAAGCCCCGGGGATGGAGATACTCCCTTCCTTGCCGCGGGAAAGTGCCGGCTGCCCGGGAAGGTGCAGCACGGCAGCGCTGTCACACAGGTGACAGCAGGGACAGGAGGGGTCGAGAGCTCGGGACCTCCCGTGACAGGGGCTCATCTCGGTGGGTCCCGCTCTCCTGCCCAGGGGCTCATCCCGGTGGGTCCCGCTCTCCTGCCCAGGGGCTCATCTCGGTGGGTCCCGCTCTCCTGCCCAAGTGCTCATCCCGGTGGCTTCTCGCCTCTCCCGCTCCCCGGAGCTCAAATCCGAGCGAGCTCCGTCCGCAGAGCGGGAAGGAAAAAAAAAAAAAATTCCACTCCTTACAGGCCCTTTTTCCACGAGATTTAACAACAGCGCAATTCTTGGCGGTGTTGTGGCTCTTTCGCAGCGCCGACACCAAATAATTAAGATTCAAACGATACCAACCTACCGCCAGCAACAAGCTCCCATTATTCTAATTACTCGTACCTCGACAACACTCACGGCTCCAGCGAAAACATCTAATTAATTACAGGCCGATAAGGGGAGGTCCCGGAGCAGAGAATCGCCTTTTGTGTGCGCGGAGCGGGGCCGCCCGGGCCCCGGGGCGAGCACCGGCCCCGCCACCGCTCCCCCCGCCGCGCCCGGCCCTGCCCGCGCCCCCCCTCGCGGCCGCCCCCCGAGGCTCGGAGGGGGATCGGGGAGGCTGTGGGGACCCGTACCGGCCGCGCCGAGGCCCCGCGGGCCGCACTCACCGCACTCCCCGCGGGCCCCGGGCAGGACGCGCGGGCGGGGCCGCCGCCACCAGCGCCGCCACTACACGGAGCGGGCCCGCCGCGCCTGCGCACGGCCCCACGCACCGCCCGCGCATGCGCCGCCCGCTGCGCCTGCGCAGCAGGGAGGGTGTGAGGGAGGGCTCTTGTCGCCCCCCCCCCCCCCCCCCCCGCGTATGTCGCGATAGGAACGAGAGTCGGCGACAGGACGGACAAACTCGTGTTTATTGACAGCGGAGGGGGAAGTAACGTCTGTGCGGGCAGGGCTGTCCTTCAGGATTTGGTGTAAAAGTCCACAACACCTGCGAGCTCCAGAGAAGGGCGACGAGGCTGGTGAGGGGACTGGAGCACAGGTGCTGTGAGGAGAGGCTGGCCTGAGGGAGCTGGGGGGGCTCAGCCTGGAGAGGAGGAGGCTCGGGGGGGACCTGCTCGCTCTCTACAACTCCCTGACAGGAGGGGAGAGCCAGGTGGGGGTCCGGCTCTGCTCCCAGGGAACCAGCAGTAGGACAAGAGGGCACAGTCTGTGCCAGAGGAGGTTTAGGTTGGACAGCAGGAAGAAGTTCTTCATAGAGAGAGTGATCAGACATTGGAATGGGCTGCCCAAGGAGTCACCATCCCTGTTTAAGAAGAGACTGGATGTGGCACTCAGTGCCGTGGTCCAGTTCACAAGGTGGTGTTGGCTCAAAGGTTGGACTCGATGATCTCAGAGGTCTTTTCCAACTTCGTTGATTCTGTAATTCAGTGATTCTGTGAGCTCACGGGACTTCCACTAGCTCAGAACTTGCTCCACTGTTTGTTCCTCTTCTTGTTGCTGGCTAGGTTGTTGCTCCTGCATCTGAGGACCTATTTGTTCTTCACTCAAGGCCTAAGGCAACAGAAAGACGTGGAAGGAGGGATCACAGGAGGCCTCTTTGTAATTGTTTTAATTCTGAGTAGATAAACTCCACAGTTGCTACTCTGAATTCATGTAAAGATTTATCCTGAAATTAATTCCTAGTTGTCTCTAAACCAATAATTGCAATCAAAAAGTCTGACTTGACAAAAAAAAATTATTATATACGTCAGGGCTGGCTGCTTCTGACATTGCTGAAATGCTCCAAAAATGAAACAACTGGAATTCACCTGGAAAAACTGAACGGACCTTTTCCTGCACTGTCGAAGGCTCTGCACGGGTGGAAACAACTCCAGACATTGGTAGGAGCTTGTCATAGTTCTCTGCACTGAAAGTAAATGAAGTAGCTTAAGGTAACTGAATTTTGTGCAACTATTTTAATATTAATGATGTTTTAACTGAAATAATTTTAAAATTCTGGAAGAGGAATCTGCAGTTAAGATCTGACACAGCTGGGGATTAGCAGGGAACTCCAGGCAGTTCTTTACCTGGAAATATGGCAGCTACACTGTCAGACCAGAGCAAAGAGTTGAAAGCCTGGGCTGACCCTCCTGGTGCATCCCATGGAGCAATACTGAAGCACTTCAAGCTTCTCTTTACATCAGCACAAGCAGAGGTTTGATTCTTTGACACTAACTCAAGGCTAAAAGTCAGCACAGAGTTTTTGACAAGAGAAAGGCCCCTGTGAAACACCCCTGTGCTTAAAAAAAAAAAATTCACCAATCAGGCCACCGAAGGGATTTACTGTTAAATCTGGGGAAAAATACTGACAGTAGAATTAAACTTACAAAAACCTCTTTGAGGAACTTCTTTTTCTAGTAGTCATTGTCACCAACTCAAAGTGATTCATATAGATTTGGGTACGCTCAGAATCCCAGTCCTTAGTATAGGCTTGGCTAACACAAAGGGGATAACCACCTGTGTTCTGGAACAAATAAAAATTCAAGGCATAGGTACCAAAAATAAGTAATCATGAGTGCTCTGTCTCAAAAATCATAGTTAACAGTAGTCTTGACTGAAGACTTGCCCCTTAAAAGTTAAAATAAACAGCTCCCCTTCCTTCTTTTTAATGTACTGATAATGCAAAATGATACATCCAAGGTCATGCTGTCATAGCACTGAGGAAATTCATATTTCTAAGTAAAAAACCCTAAGTCTTCACAATGCAAAGCACATTTCAATTGAAACTCACCTTTCCCTCTGGACC